>NC_092403.1:650433-1300867 GCF_009017415.1 Aspergillus flavus | reverse complement strand
GAAACGCCGTGGGCTTGAGGAATCTGCGAGCCGATGATTACCTTGTCTGGGTTGGGATTGTTCGTGTCCCCGATAGATCACGACCACCTACTACCCTACTAACGTGGACCCTTGAAGTTGTTTTACACCGCGCAGACAGCTCTTGCATACAGCGTGGGCAATGTTGCCCATGGCCTAGCCAATAATGGTATGACAGATGCCCAGCGCGCAGGACTGTCTCTCGATGATCCCGAATACCGATATAGGTGCGTCTGATTGTCATCAATAGTGAAAAATTATGTCCGTCCCGACTAAGGCTTTTCCATCATATAGGGTTATCGGATCCAAGATACAGGTCGCAGGGTGGACTACATACTCGGCGTTGATCTGGTCGCTCAAGCTCTCCATGCTGGCATTTTACGTTCGACTGACGGTATAGCTTCCGACGAGCAACCTCTTCAGAATGGCACCTGACAATCAATAGGATGGTCTTGGCCGGCGTTATCGAGTCCCAGTGTATGTTGGCTTCGCCCTCGTCATCGGCACTTTTATAGCGAGCATTGTAACAATCTTCGCGGCATGCCGACCACTTCACAAATATTGGCAGATCAACCCGGACCCTGGCAGGAAGTGCTTCGTCTTCTCTAGATCTTCGGGATTACACTAACACTCTCTCTTTAGATATCTGCCAAGCGGCTATCTCCAAGCCAATAGTCTGGGTGTCCTTCGCAGCAAACATCAGCACCGATCTTTACTTAATTACGATCCCAATCCCAGTACTATGGAGCACTAAGTTGAAACTGGTGAAGAAGATTGCTTCTACAATTGTACTCAGTGCCGGCGTGTTCGTTCTAGTCTGCGCCACCCTGAAGAGTGTCTTCGTTCTCGTAGTATGTGATCCTCACATGCTCGTTCGCACACAGGTCCCCATGCCTCTACTCACACATTGATTTATAGGACCCCCTCCACGGCGCAGAACTAAGCGGCGCATGGGGTACACGAGAGACATTCGTCGCAGTGATAACAACCAATCTACCCATGATATTCCACTTGTTCAAATCCTGGCTCGGGCGCGTTTACGGCAGTGCATTCAACTCAAACCCGACAAACAAATATCCCAGTGATTTCCAGACTATTGGTGGTGGGGGTGGTGACTCCCGGAGTCGGAATCGTCGGAAGCCCTCTAGTGGGTACCCTACAGCGGGGACCCTCACATTGACCGAGAGTGAGGAACGAATGGTGGGCGACGTCAAGATGCAGAACCTGAAGACATACCCTGCGTCTCCAACCGGGACTGTCGCAAGTAGTATCCTGGTCTCGAATCGGATTGAGGTGACCCACGAGGACAGAAGCCGTCGGAATAGCGAGCTGGATCCGGACCGGTTGCATGAGACCTGGTAGCCCTGGTGTGGTAGGTTCAATTAAGCGGGACCTATGGTACCATGGTTTACCTTGGGTCATTGATTTCTTTGCTTCTAGCTTGGAAATTCGATAAATCAGCAGAGGCAAGATCTACAAGGAAAACGAGGAACCCTCAGGCCCTGGACTAAATGGGCCAGGCAGCTGGCTGCCTAACTGCCCAATCTCACATGCTATATAATTATAATTTTTACACGTGTGGTTCATTGATTTCATTTTTTCTTCCGTCCCATTAAAATGTTTATCCCGGCCTCTGAGTGTACCTAATCCCCGTTGAAGATATCTATCTCATAGTGTAGATCCTATGGCATTACCCTTTCACGTGCATGTCGAAAAAAAAGCTTCTTTGTAGGTCCACCAAGAAACAATTGAGTGAGGGAAATATTTAGCCCGAGATGCTATTTCCTAGAAAAGATGATCCCAGTTTACCGGCTAGTTCGCCTGTAATGACGGAATTAGATAGTCTCCGACTAGGTGACAGCATTTCAAGGACTAACTACCAGAAAAGGAAATAGTAGCGCCTTCGTTACAAATGAAGTCTATATGAAGTGAAGGGCTAGAGTGAGAATCTGCTAACAAAAACCCAACGATTGATCTAGTCACAACTGACCCAAAGTATTGGGTGGGCCATGTGTCAAGGGATCGACAGTCACCAACGCTTGTATCATTGCCAATGTCTTAGATATAAATGATCCCTGTTAACAGACTAGCATTCGTCATTCCGTAATATCTTCGTTACCCTATGTCAGAACCTATTCCTTGGTCACAGTCGTTGATATAGCTGTAGGATAGGATAGCTTAGATTGACCAAATGCTGTAGCGACACCGGAAACTAGTGGCTGGTGACATGCACCATTGCTCCATGTCTAATATCTATAGCCAGACTCCTCTTAATATGCAATAAGTTCTAGTTCTACGTTATCCTGAGGCACGGTTGCCGGAATTAAGGGACCAAAGGTAAAATACTTATCACTGGATTAACGTTCGGGCGTGGGGGTACCTAAGCAGTACAAGATAACCGTTGGCTTGAATATGGTCAGATATGCTTTGACCTAAGCTCTAGTCGTTGTAGAGTTGCATCGCTCGTCCCAAAAATTGGTCTCGACCCACTTTGGTCGGAACTCTATATATAGCCTCGGCCGATGTAGGGCTCATTACTATGTAATGTTTCTTAACCTAGGTTAGTATTTAGCTCATAGTCGGCATAACATTTTAATAGCTCATAATAATTTATTTTATAAATAATTGTGCATTCTGGAGGCCAGCGGTCCGATAGTAAGCTTCCCGAGTAGTTACAAAGCGGCGAGCACGCGAAGTCCAAACTAATGGTTACGAAACAATTCGCAGATGCTGATCTTGCTCTATTGTTGGACTATTGGGAAGTTGATTAATTTTATCATTGTTAAAAATTCTACAGGATATGGCATAAGGTGGACAGATGATGCCGCCTACAGCTATCGAGGGAAAACAAAACTTAGAGCAGGCCATGAATAACCAATCGATGAACAAGCTTTCGACTTGTGATACGCCACTTAAACACATCGTACCGGTACATAAAAGAAGCCATATTCTCTCTGGTAAGGCAAGGCTATTTGTTCGGCGAAAGGTGACAATCTGGCCCCGAGCAAATCAAAAGCGGATCCATGTTGCTCTTAATGGCCATCAAGGGGCACTCTAGACATAGGAAGTCTTGGAAAAGCAGTATGACATTGCGAGCAAGTCTAAGTAAAAAGGCATGCATCAGACATAGAATGAGGGCACGTTTAAAGCAAGGGAAACACAAAAACCAGCACAGTTCAAAGATAGGGAAGAGATATAATGTTTGTACTTAGTGATAGTGGTCTAAGTGAACATCTTTCAGAAATAGAATTTTAGGATGGCATTAACAAGCATAATCCTGCTTATTATATAAAGCTGTGAATCATGAAGTGCACCCAGGCGTTCTTCAGATAGAGGCGAAGTGGACTGTTATGGTACATACAAATGTGAGCCGCCGTGGGCCAAAAAAAATGGCATGTCAGTTTCTCAAGAAATTGTTTCACTGGCCACGAGTCTGGCCCTAGGGACCTTTGTACGTACCGAACCGTATATGGCTCCAACGAAGATTGAAACCGAGCACTTAACAAGCTTAACCAATGTTTCTACTAGACCCTGAGATACGAGGACGATCATGAACCAGCCGAGATAGTATGGAACGGAACAATAATGTTATTGTCGACGATGAAGAACAGCTAGAAGGAAAATATCCTGTAAAAGTCCTGCGGCTATCGAAGGACTGGATAAATAAGCACCTAAGCCATTCTCATCATAGTAAACCACGGTCAAGATTCTACTTAATGATCCATATTCAAACCCTTCATTGTATCCTGGCGAGTCCAGAACCTTCAATTAAAATAAAGCCTTGGCTCATAGAAAAGGTGGCTATGTGACGCTGCTTGACCGTCATTTTCCTAAGGTAGAGATAAAGGATGAGCCTTATTCTGGTTCTTGGCTGGCCAACTTAGCTGACTGTATGGCGGTTGTGATGTCCTTGATGAGGCTTGCCGTAAATGAGGTGGATAATGTGCGAAGAGATCTTGTCCCGGTCCGCTTTCGTTCTTCCGAGGAGTAATCTGCTTGTGCAGAATGCTATGTTGTCAGAATCCTTTGGAGCAACCTTTACAAAGATGTAATTCGTACCATCGCTGCTCAACCCATGCATAGGAACCCCATGGTATATGGTCTCTTGTCATCCTTGCGGTAGTACCATGCCATATACAGATAGAACATTAGTTGAGCCTCCGAATCTAGGCGCAGCTGCTTGTGCTGGACACAGAAATGCACCAGGTTAGGTGTTTCATCCTTGATTGGGCCCGGTTGACCGTGGAGTACGGGGCGTCCAGTGAGATATAGATTACAAATACCGTCTAGCCTTGGCACTTCCTCGAAGAGTGAAAGTTCTACCTCGCTATCCCACACGAATGGGACATCTGGTATTTTCAATGGAAGTGTAACTTTGTCTGTCGACATTGGATGTGTCTGTCCGGTTGACTCGATATGGCGCGTCGCGTACATCAGCATAGCTGTCACCATAAATGGTGCAATCTCAACGCCGCTTTTTAAAAGTGCGGTATATATGCTCTTTAGTAACGAAGGTTGTCAGTGACCGTTCAGGAATCTCACAGGCAAGAACAGGCTCTCGTTTCCAGCATACCAACAGCCATCTGGCGCGAGCAATTGCTCTACATCCTCTTGAATGCTAAGTTGTTCATTAGGATAGGGGACTGAGAGAATTTTTCGGAGAAAAAGGTGCGATACACCCTCCGCGGTTATCTGTGAGTGAAATATTAGACTTGCTCTATCGCAATAGGGGAAGTATGGCCCGAGAGAGGGTTGAAAAATGATATCCAGGCTTTGGTTCAGGTACATCGACGAGGGTGATGGACTTGATAATACTTGCCTGTGACGTGGTTTGCTTTTGCCCACGAATTTTATAGTGGCGAATATTTGCGGTTTTCAGAATATACCAGTATTTTGCAGCTGCGTCGGCTGAGATCTTCATGGTCAACATATTTTCTCCACAAGAGTGTGCTGTCAGAACATTCTGGTTCTCCAGCAGCTTACCGTCCTTGTACAGCTGACCAATGTCAAATTCTCCCCATGAGGATCACTTCGATAACTGGTTAGTAACGTCCTGAGCCGTTGTTTCGTTGGGTATAATCTGTATAACAAGTGCCAAGTTGTACGTTAGCATGGCCAAGGATATCACTGTAGGATTGGCTTGCCGTGACCTTGAACCTTCTTATGGTTGTATTTGACTATCGAAGTCTCTTTCGTCTCGGCCATGATACCCTAACTCTGAACAAGTGGCATATTAAGTCCTTTGTGATCAGACTCGCTCATATTGCTGGGTTGTACGAGGTCAGCTTTTTGTTGAGTAAGAAGGATGAAGCGAGAAGACGGTGTAGGTAGGGAACAACACCGGCGGTAACGATGTAAATAGATTCAGATCAAGGCAACACTCGCGTGACGCAGCGAGTTAGAAGGCTATCTGGTAGAGCTTAAACCGGCCAAACGAGTATGTAGTTGCGTGGTCGAAAGACTCATGCTCCGCCCAGTAGGAATGCTTCCTAGCATCAGTGAAGCTACGAACTCTGCTCCCACCGAGTTCATAGTGAAGCAAATTTGGGGAAGATTAGATACCCACCGGCAAACCATTCACTCACTATCCACTGTTGACTTTTATGGGCGCTGCCAGTTCACATCGGCGAATGCCGTCCACCGAGATTCCCGCCAGTCCTGACCTAAGTTTCAGATACGCCCTGTAATATATAAAAGTCTCTTATGTGAGGTAAAAGATCCGTAGTTACATTGTGAAGACGTGTGTTAAAGATCAAAATCGATTTCCGTCTGGCGATTGTAGGGCACGTAGTATCAGCTGCGTGTAGACGGAGATATGGAGTATTTCTCTATGCTTTTCAGAACACTGATAGCAAGTATTCGTGCCACTAGTAGAACCTTGATAGGGACAGTACAGTAAGAACCAAAGTACTCCCGAAGACGATACTGAGTCTGGTAGCCCTGAGCCGAGTCAAGTGACTGACATTCGGATGACGTCATGGGTTTCGAAAGTCATGTATATCGACAGGGTTTGACCTAATTTCTTCCCTCCTCCTTAAGACTACAACACTATAGATCCACTGTTCAGTGTCATTGCCACTGAAATTTTACATTCTCACCTTCCAAGTCCAAGATGCCATCTTCAACATCCCCACACCCTGACCAAAGGGGCGTCGAGCCACATCCTGAGCCACCAAAGAACGTGAATGGCGAGGTAGACTATGTACCTCACCCTGAAAGATCCATCTCCATTTCGCCCACTCGGGCTGCAATCCAGAAAAGCATTATTGCTCTTTACGGCGGCAGTGCCTCGGAAGACGACATGAAGGTCTATGCCGAACAGGCAATCTACGACGATCCTTTCAGTTATTGCGACACGCGGTATGGGTTGAAACCTGGACTCATAGGCAGCATACACTGATGGAACATAGGTACAAAATAGCCGGCCAATGGTATGGTATCCCGAAACTGTTTGCCAAGTCTGAGACACTGGCTACAGAAGTCACGGCGTCGACAGAGCATGAGCTTGTGTGGAAGCAGCGACAGAAGTATACTTTTTCTGGGGTTCATGCTTCTAAAATTGCAGACAGTCTTATCAGCCTCAGGCTTGAAGGCAAGGAACCTAATGAGAAAGTTGTGTATCACAAAGATATGTGGAATTCCAAGGACTATTCCCATGAAGGGCTCGGTATGCTCATCAAGAAGCTGAACGGGTAATAAAGTCAATTTTGTTTTTGTCTCACGTTCTATTTCGAGATTGAAGACGCTGACCGCAGACAGGGACAAGTTGACAAACATCACCAAGCCGCCTGAATCAATCTAAATGTCGCATCCTGCAAATATATGTGGATGTACCAAGATCGGCGCAGGCCCACGGACGGGACACAAGGTTTGGGCAGCGAGGAACCCAGATGGAAGACAACGCGATGGCCTTGTACTAAAGAAAGACGCCAATCGTGGTTGTAAAGCTGCATGAGTCTCTCAATTTATAATAAAAAAGTGTTACTATAACCGTTGAGGGCCGAATAAATTTCTCGGATCCTATCCTGACTGTTTCGCACTTCCGGAAGCACTTTATCCGTACTCACTAATGATAACGTTTTACTCGGTGCGCGAGACGAGCGATCCGCTAGAGCAGAACTTACTAGACAGAATCAGGATAGCAATCCAGCGTTGAAGGATCACCACGGCAGATCCTTTCAGCCAGTTTGGCACACGCCAAGTAGCAAATGACGGGACATATGGTTACGGTGGACTAAATCTAGCTAACGGTCAACCAAGAATCTTTACCAACTTTACCAACAGCATATTGTTGATAGGAAATCCGCATCTTTAACTAGTTTGCTTCCAAAAATAATCACCACGTTAGATAACTCAATCCTGCAGTATTTTAAAGCTTTAAATTTAAAGAATCTATTCTATCTTCGGGTACCATGTCACCTAGATTTAGATACTACTATACTAACTTTAGGCACCATAACTACGAAGATTAGGGCCTACCCTACCACCACCACCACCACCACTACTACTACTACTACTACTACTACTACTACTACTACTACTACTACTACTACTACTACTACTACTGATTAATAATAGGATTTTACTATAGAATAGTAATTTATAAGACTCTACTAGGCCACGACTATACCATAAAAACTTAAGATTATAAGTACGTGGCGGTCGTGGCTATGTAAAACGCCAAGCTTCCTGTAAAGCATCGTCTGTTGACATTAAGTTAGAATTAGTCCGTCATATATGGCTCACCATCGCATCAGTCTTTTCGAACGCCAAGGCTATTATTAATCTATATCTAAGTATCCAAACCATGTCAGTACTTGCCCAGTCTTCACCTTCAATAGCGATTTGCAATGTTTCACCGACCGATGTCAGCTCATGATGAACAAATCTCAGCAGCCACCCAGTGACCAATTGATACAGAATAGCCCCTGGTGTCGGGTTTCTGGCGGCACACAGCGCTGGCCTGGGGAATCTGGTGTGGGGATATACGGAATAGTCAACCGAAGCCATGGTAATGGAAGCAGGATAGAACTTGTGGGCCGTCGATCTCGAATACACGTGGAAACAGCCGCTGGGATGCAGGAGAGGGATCATTAACACAGATGTAATATTGCTCCAGCAGTTCTCTTGGGAGGGGAAGTATAAGTAGCATCGTGCCACTCACTATGTGGTTACCTTGCTTCCAACCCATTATCTTTTTTCGCTGTTCATCCGTCATGAAGTTCGCCACTACTTTGCTCCCCCTCTTGGCCGGTGCATCGGCCTTTTGCATCCACAGTCCTGTCATGCGCCGTGCGGCAGGTGGTCTGGATGATGCCAACAAGTTCAACTACACTGGGCTTGGAGGCCCCTTGAACTGGTATGGCCTTGACGAGGCTAACGAGGCCTGCGCCAAGGGTAAACACCAGTCGCCCATTGTCATTGACAGCGCTGCCATCGACTATGCTGCATCGGGCTCCCTCAAGCTCGACCTACCCCTGGCCGACGGCTCCAAGTTGGAGAACCTGGGCTTCGGTCTCCAGGTTACCTTGACCAATGGCTCACTGACAGCCAACAGCAAGACCTACACTCTGGCTCAGTTCCACTTCCATACCCCCAGTGAGCACCACGTCAACGAGGAACACTTCCCGATGGAAGTCCACTTTGTCTTCCAGACCGCCGGTAAGCCCCATTTCTTCCTGTATTCTCAAATGAATAACCACTGACCATTCCCCCCTAGCCAAGGAAACTGCCGTCGTCGGCTTCTTCTTTCAGCTCTCTGAGGTCGGCGACTCGGTTCCCCTCTTCGACTCTGTTTTCGCTCCCATCGATAATATCCCCGATGCCGGCACTTCCACTACGACTGGCCAATTGGACTTCGGGGGCCTTCTGGATCACTTCAACCGTCACGGAGTCTACCAGTACACCGGTTCCCTTACCACCCCTCCTTGCACTGAGGAGGTTATGTGGAACCTCAGCACCGAGCCTCTCCCTCTCACCGTGCAGGGTTACAACAAGGTCAAGAAGATCATCAAGTACAACGCGCGCTATACTCAGAATGCTCTGGGGCAAGACAATCTCCTGGAGGTTGCCGCCCAGAAATTGAACTCAATTCGGTAATGGACGACGAAAAGAGTGGGGATAGGACGTATATATAGAGTGAGTGATGGTGTTTGTGTTCAGTTAGACGTGGGCTTATAGTGACACATCCAATGATCATATGCTATTGAATCATAATTATATACTCCGTCATAATGTGATGATCCCAAATCTCGAACCTAGTAGAGCGTAATAATACGAGTCCCGGGTCCCTAGGGAATTCATATTGCAGGTTAATCCTTCTGCATTGAGACGGGACACCCTCGGGGTCATAATGAAGCCTACTTAATGAGCGTTTGTCCCGGGCTTGGACAATCTGTTTCCATGAATCACTGCCAATGGCAACCTAGCAGAAGTCACCATGGGTAAGGAACCGTTATTAAAAACCCGCTCGAGCACAATCCCAACAGCACTACAAACGGAGGAAAGGCATATCCAATAAAAGTGAGCAACTGTTTGAGGAAGGCTACGCAGCACCACATCTAATTGTGGCTGGATCAGGAGGGCAACAGTGGGGTAGTGGTCCCATTTGCTGGGGGATCAGGATTTAGTGGCTTTGAGTTAGGGTAGGTCTGAGGCAGTCGGAGGCTCGGAGCTGATATTATATAACCCCGGAGTAAAGAGCTCCGGAGAGTTCCGATTGTCTCAGAGATTTAACTGTATCAGGAATACGGAGTATAGTTAATTCTTTTCAAAAAGGTGACATGTATAACCTATCTCACGGTCAAAGAAATCACATGATCCTTTCTGAGGTATCCTGACTCCAGAGGCTCAGAGCTGCTCCGCCTGACACTAAATCCTGACACTGTAGGAGCTAGCACCCCAATGGGGTAGATGAAGATTTGAATCTCTGGCTGGGTCTGATTTTGGCCTTGAATTCTCGGGAAATATATTTTCCACTTCCCGAGCTCCGGCCACAGTGACGAAGATGTAGGGATAATCCTGAAGCCCTCAATGGATATCTAGAAAGGGATCCGTATAGCTAGAAAAGCCTAATCTTTATAGTTAAAGTAGATAACAGGTAGAGGCTTGATTCGTCTAACCCTAAGGAGCTAGTTTCTTTTGCAACTACACACTAAGCCAATTTAGTCATCTATCGCTCAGGGCTGCCAAGATCAAGACTGAGAGACTTGCCAGTCTTTTTTTTTTTTTTTTTTTTTTTCAAATAATGACGCTCAAACTGTGTCAGTATTTCTTATTTTGATATAGAAGACGTGTACATGCTGATCGAATGTCCAGACATCTGCCTCCAACTTGATTTATGCCCTCTGTCCTAGACGTAACTACCAAGGTAACTAAATATATATATCCGGCATGTGCAAATTGAAGGTAGAATTGCTCAATGATCGAGAGTATCCCGGGTTTACTACAGTATACCCTATGTGCTGAGATGTTTTTCGACTAAGTGCTCATTTATATGGTGAGATATAGCTATTTGTGTGCTCGAACTTCAGGCGCTCGTACACACTTGGTTGCTGATTGGTTTCTATTTGTTCTAGGCATAACATAGGGACATATCTTTTTCCAAGTCCCTGGTCTCGGGGAGAAGATTGCAAAGTGAGAGTCCACTAGTAGTAGCCGCAAAAAAGTATATAGACTGCTACAATTGTTTTATACGTTATTTTAGTCGTGGAACATAGGTTGACGCGACCGGTAAGGTTATCTCCAACTTTACAAGTTCCCACTCGCCAAGGTCATATTCGGTATGACATTGTGTCCTTGCAGTTAGTAACTACGCGTCATCGATGGTCAGCACGGCCTAGTTCTTCGCATACATCGTCAAGTGGTAGTATTGGGAGTTTTGCCCAGGCTCGACAGCCCTGAGGGCAGATTTTCTCGCAGCGGTCAGCCCGTGGAATGGTAGACAGCCCAAAGAATCCGACAATGCCCATCGACGTGTTGAGAGAGTGGTATGCGCCGGTTTAACTCGTATCTCATTCAATGGCGCAAATGCAAACGAACGTAATCGGGCCATAGAAGCTGGATTATAAAAGACCTTTATGCTAGGATTTGATGTAAAGATCCTCGGTGCAGCTCAATGCTGTGGATTTCGGGAAAAAGCAAGTCAGGGTAGTGGAATTTTGGCAGGGTGGACGACTGCGCGACGATGGAGGCAGTACAAGAGCAGAAGCTGGCCGCGTCAGCTGATGTCTATCGCATTACAACGTGTCTTCGGCATTCGGCCCTAGCTAACCATGCATCTATAACAACGCTATCTCGAGCGTTCTCTTTGGAAATTAGTAGGACTTGCGTCGGAGAGATTATGACTTTTGCGATCGCATTGGCAGGGCTGGTTAGACAAAGCAGACTCACACGATGCATACCTCCCGTTTGCGATCGGGTTTGAGGATACTTTGGCCCAGCAACTTCTTCCCAGTGATAAGTTGAATCGGGAGTTGCTATTCTTCGCTCATGGCAATAAATGAGGCCGTGGTTTCGTCGTAATGGCTCTGGTGGAGGTCCAAATCGTCCGGACTCTGGGCATCTCAGCAACACTTCCGGTTTCACGTAGAAATTGCGATGATCAATGATCGCACACGAAGTCTTCAGCGAATGCGCGACTATGCACAATGCCGCGAATAATACCACGGAGACAATTGCGACAGATACCATTCACCTGGTCGTAGTCAATTCAACAAGGCACTGAAACCCTCGACAATTGGCAGCAGCCGAGCGCGGAGGCGAGGCTTGCGACCGTCATCATGACCATATTACCGAAGATGACACCTTGTGGGAAATGCTCGCCTTTGTTGTCGACCGCGTGGAGAAAGATTCTATTGTCCCGCATTCTGTAGAAGGTGTCGTTTCGTCGTGTCGCGTTGGAGTAAAATTGGGGATTTCCCCGCGTCGACAAGAATCTGGGAAAAAATTCCCGGGAGCAGAAGGTAAAAGATGCCGCTGGGGGGAAAGAAAAGGTCCCACTCTCATCTTACGTTTGGCGCCGGGCGATCAGGTCATGGTGGGTCGTGGATCGGGCTGGTCAATGTTACCCTATGGGATTGATTCATAATCTTCTGAAGAATAAGTCGAAGGTACGGGGTAATCGATGTCTGGATTAGTGCGGAGTGAAATAAATGCTTGCGTTGGACTCCAAAAACCGAGTGACTTCCTCTGGCGATACCTCGGATAACGCTCGGCGACTAAGATTTGCGTCGAATCAGTGTAAGGCCTATACCCTCACTATACTGGTCAGCGACAGTCCTCAAACGGATGCATAGCTAGCCACAGTATACTAGTCGCAGGGCATTCTTGAGGTACAGACCGGAAGGTATGTTGAGTTTGAGACTGGAAGTTGTACATCAGAACTCGAGGTGTGCGTGTGGATGATTCTCTGCCGCGCTATATTTATTGTAATATTTATAGTATTTATAACAATCAGCCGTTCTTTGGCTTCGCTGTCGTAATCTTCCTGAATACGTGTAGGTTTATGGCGGCGTACGCCGGGTGTTAATTGCTAGAAGATGGGCCACCATGAGCCAGTAGGACTCAGTATTGGTACTGTTGGTCAAGATCCTGGAAGAACGTCTATGAAACATCACCTAGAGGCCAATGAGAGGTCTTAGGCGGCCATTGGTTGGATAGTATTTCCCAAATCGGGGCAGGAATTGAGCGAACGTGGATCCTCTTGGCGGTTTCCTGGATCCGTAACGTCAATGTGCCGTAACCAATGCAACGAGACTTCTGTTGGAATGGGTTCAAGTCAATTCTAGGGGTCTTAGAGTGATCGAACATAAGCTGTTTGACTACGGGATTAATTACTTGTATAAGGGGGTAAATCCATATGATGCTCAGGCGAAACACCGCATTTCATGCACTAAGTGGAGACAGATGCAGGTGCGGAGACACGTTGGAAGAGGATTCAAGCCGTTTCCCCTCATGAGGGGAAGCTGGAATGAACCGCCTCCGCAAGAAGTTTGTTACTCCTCCAAAGATGGTGCTGTCTAGACCTCCGTGTAGAGTGCGGTCTGATCTCATGATATCCGAGATATGTCCGTCTATCCCAAAACCCCTCCCTCCCTTCCCCTCGTGGCTCTTCCTTTAAATATTACAGAAGTCCTCACAGATCCCAGGACTTTTTCTCCATAATCCAGTCATTCAATTACTTCTCTAATAATACCCCCAATCCAAAAGCATCTCTTCAAAATGACTTTTGCTCGCTCCATCACTCGTGCGGCCTTGAAGGCTAGCCCTCTCAGCCGGGCTTCCCGGACTTTCTCCAGCTCATCGAGCGCCCAGAGCAAGGTTCTTATGGTCCTCTACGAGGTTCGTCTTACATTCACCAGCCATCATCATGGTGGCAGTATGGCGCTGCTGTCAATTCCCTTCCTAGCACGCTAACATTGCCTTTCCTTCTAGGGCAAGGAACACGCCAAGCAACAACCTCGTCTTCTCGGTACCGTTGAGAATGAGCTCGGCATCCGCAAGTGGCTCGAAGACCAGGGCCACACCCTGGTGACCACCTCCGACAAGGAAGGCCCCAACTCCACGTTTGAGAAGGAGCTTGTCGATGCCGAAGTTATCATTACCACTCCGTACGTCACTTGCCCCGTTCCGACCGAGACTGAGCCAATTGACCCACCACAGCTTCCACCCCGGTTATCTCACTGCCGAGCGCCTTGCCAAGGCCAAGAACTTGAAGCTTGCCGTTACCGCCGGTATTGGCTCCGACCACGTCGATCTGAATGCCGCCAACAAGACCAACGGTGGTATCACTGTGGCTGAGGTTACCGGCTCCAACGTCGTATCTGTCGCCGAGCATGTTCTGATGACTATCCTGACCCTGGTTCGCAACTTCGTCCCCGCCCATGACCAGATCCGCAATGGCGAGTGGGATGTTGCTGCTGTTGCCAAGAACGAATTCGACTTGGAGAACAAGGTGGTGGGAACCGTCGGTGTTGGCCGTATTGGCGAGCGTGTCCTTCGCCGTTTGAAGCCCTTCGACTGCAAGGAGCTTCTCTACTACGACTACCAGGGACTGAGCGCTGAGACCGAGAAGGAAATCGGCTGCCGCCGTGTTGAGGACCTTGCCGACATGGTTTCCCAGTGTGACATTGTCACTATTAACTGCCCCCTCCACGAAAGCACCAAGGGTCTCTTCAACAAGGAGCTCATTGCTAAGATGAAGCCTGGTGAGTTCCCTTCATCCCTTCAACCTCCTTCCTCTTTTTACTAACAACTTCACCCAGGCTCTTGGCTCGTGAACACCGCTCGTGGCGCCATTGTTGTCAAGGAAGATGTCGCCGAGGCCCTCAAGTCTGGCCACCTCCGCGGATATGGTGGAGATGTCTGGTTCCCTCAGCCAGCTCCCAAGGACCACCCTCTCCGCTACGCTGAGCACCCATGGGGTGGCGGTAACGCCATGGTCCCTCACATGTCTGGTACTTCCATCGATGCTCAGGTCCGCTATGCCGAGGGTACGAAGAGCATTTTGGACAGCTTTTTCTCCGGCCGTGAGGACTACCGCCCTCAGGACCTGATCGTCCACAAGGGTCAATACGCCACCAAGGCCTATGGTCAGCGCAAGTAAATTCTCTTGACATAACATCGTCCACCTTTTAGCGTGTTTGTGATTTTGTATCCAGGTGTTTATTTTTCTTCTTGGAGTTCTTTCCTATTTTTGCATCTTACCGGGCATAAATGGTTTATGGTATGGCCGTGAAAAAGGACAAAACTAGAATTAGCAAAATATGATTCCAAATATCTTATCATTCATGTTCAAGTTAATCAGATATAAAACTGCCGAACTTGCGGGTTACCAGATGAGCCAAGTAAATCACAGAAAATCGAAGTACTCTTTCAGGCGACAGTAATGGACCAATCACACGCCATTATTGAATTGAACATAGGACCCATGGTACGGGGTAGCTGTCAAACTGCTAGTAGGAAATGTCAAATGATAGGCCTCAGGAATCAATATCCACAGGATTCAAGAGCGCTAACAATCTATATAATACCTGCCATAGCTTCCATAACAAACCTTGTGCAGACAGATATTAAAAGAAGTTCAGATGTAAACAAGTTGTGTCTATTGAAGTGACCCTAGTCAATATCAACTATGGGACACTTTGGTCCCGTTCAATCACAAAGGTGTTCCATTCTCCGCGGCATTCCATGAGTCCTTATGACTTCTGACCCGGGGCCGCCGGCTTTTGGATTTTATGGATCGTGAGCCATGCGGGCTAGCGTTTCCTTTCTAACCAACTAGCTTAAATATCCTTGCACAGGATGAATTGGATAGGATCATAGCTCCACAGAACCACCGCATACCTCCCTAAAGCAGCAATGCCCAAACTAAAGTAACCGAATCATGGTCAAGGCCCCTATTAGCCCGGAGCATATTTACACTCCGGCTGTGGATCGCGGGGTTTGCTGTGGGGAAGTGCTGTTTCAATAGCCCAAAGGGAGTTCAAGGAAGGCATGTGGACCAGGATGGCCCAGAACTTGAGAAGCATTTCGCACGCCACGGATTATGTCGGCATCGCTCGATTGGAATCTATTTCTTAGGCATGAATCATGAAATGCCTTGTTACTTGCGGGACTCACTGAGGGTAAAGTAACCCGTCGATAGGACTCGTTGGAGATGTACAGAGCACGTCTACCATGTAAGGCGCTCATATGTAATCATGTACATTTTATTATCCATTGATTAGGTCTGCTTGGGTATAGAGTGGACATAGCTATGTGAACCCATGTGTGATAGGTAACTGTGGGTGGAATATCATCTTATCTAGCTTTCAGACATCGCTTCCATTTGTTTATTTAAGTCTCCTCATCAGCCATTGGCTTTTCCGAGGGTGAGACCAATGCTATTGCGAAGAGCTCAAACACACCTACACAAAGTTTTAGTTGAATCCAATAAGAACTGTAGGTATGCTCTTCCTTGGCAAAAGTAAATACTCAGCCGGTAGCATCACACAGCAGGTCTGTAGCCTATATCCTACTTTGTCTTATATAGGAGAAATGAAGACGAGGTATTTCTCACTCAACAAATGACTATCCCTTCGGTCATCCTATTTCCTTTTTCTTCCCTATCCCCCTTGCTCTATATCACTACGTGAAATAAAGAGTTGAACTCGGACGAGACGGGCAAACGGCTTGTCAGTCCCAGGTGTCTCCGCTTGAGGCAAATTTGTCGGTGCAATGTCTGGAAAGGACTGCCGATTGGCAACATGCACGGAAATTACTTACATTTTGAGTTTTGCAGCCATGTCAGTGCATCATACTACTATTATAGTCCCTTGATCATGGGCCGTACATTGGGAAAAGATCCTAGTTATTACGTCACGAATGAAGCTGCGACATACAAGCATCAGACCGTTGACAGCCATAGGACGGACCATGTAATCTCAAACAATACGCTACGACATTACTATTAGCATCCTAAGCATCAAGTACAATGGGTTCTATCATTCCATTTCTCACGGAGGGTCAACTACGGTTTTTTCTCCTCTCTAATCGAGTAATCCAGTGGATCAGTTCGGTCATTGTCCTTGGAATCACATCCTATTTCATCAAAACAGGCCCTCGCGGGCTAACAATCGTTTACCTAGAGGTTGTTGTACGTATGGCTTCGACACATCAATAACTATGCCCTACTTACATAGCATTTAGGCTGTGGTCTCCGTGGTAGTGTTCCTAACGGCATTTGTGTCTCCATTCCTAAGCACACCAGTGAAGACTTTGTGCTTTTCGTTGATGTGATATTCTCATATCTGTAGGTGCCCTTTTCGTATGCTCAAGACCATGAAGTATTAACGAAATATCTTAGATGGCTGGCAGGGTTCATCTTTGCTGCTGTTGATTACAACCAGAACAACTGCCATGCAAATGCCCCGCCGGGCGTTGTATGCTCAGTGAAGTGGGCCAACGAAGCTTTCATCTTTTTAACCTTGTATGTATAGAGCAACTCCACCCCTGGAGCATAAGCCCTCTGTCTAATTGTTAATGCCAGCATCTTTACCTTTTTTGCGCTGTTCCTGGAGACAGTTGCCCTTTGGCTTTCCCGCCGGAGCCAAAATAGCCCAAGTCCACATCAGGAGAAACAGGACCCAAGGTCTTCTGTACACAGTGGCACCCGACTGCAGAGTGAAAATACCGTCGAGTCCACTGCTAGTCCTACTCAAGTAGTCTGAAGTCTGTGCCATGCTAACTTCAAATACTAGGCATCGGTACACCACAGGGGCTTCAAGGTGCTATAGGAATATCAACTTTGCTTCTGTTGTCATAGTCGTTCTATTATCCTTCCTGTTTTCGTTTTCACGTTACGTATATATCTATCTGCCTTGGGGACAATCCACCTATGCTGCACCAGCTACCATTAAAAGTTCGTACATAGCAGGAGGCACACAGGGGAAGGTTTTCGTTGATCAATGTACTGTATATATGACCTATCTAGTCTATCTATTTAAAGTAATAACTGCCCTGGTTGTACCCTGGCTGCACGATTCAGAACTGAACTGTCCTCATCGAGCTTCGGAACTTAGTATTCAATAGATATATTAAGCCCGTATACATATTGTGCTTGCATTGCATGCCTATATGATCCCTTTCTCGAACAAGAATGGATCCGAGAGGGTACAATGTGACGGAATTGAGCGAGCTATGGGTAAGATTTGCCATTATATCTCTTGTATGGATGCTCCACATTCGAAGATTTGCGTTCCACTAGCGAAGCTTTGCGCAGCTACCACCTTTCTAGCGGAGGACATAGCTTGTTACACTTTTGGGTAATACTATGGCCCAATCATGCCTTGGATAACTCCCCCTTGTTCCGAAGCTCTCATTGATTTTGACTTTCGGGTACGTCAGAGCACAACCTAGAGAAATGGTCCACAAGGCAAGCGAGCAACGCCAGCAACCTCTTACTAAGCATATACACAGGCAATAAGTTCTTAGAGCGGTTATTAGGATATACTGTCAGACATATGGATGCGCTGTCTCCGCATATATTGTCAAATTTTTAAGTTTCATCCAGGGTTTTTTGAAGGCTTGGCAGAGGACAAAAGCTACAATCTTGGTACGTCAGCCCAGCCAAAAGTCTGTGGCACTGCACCCGTTCTGCTGCAGAGTCTAAATGGAAGTTGAGGATTAAAATGCCACATCTCACTTTCAGTTCAAATCCTTCGCTATAGTGAAACTCTAGGAACTGCAACGGTACCGAAGTTATATAACTACCATACTTAAACTTATCGTCTTTCCAAGATATGACGAAAAAAGCAGCGGTAACCCGTTACAAGGGCTCCGATGATCCGGAGCAAGGTACGTTCTGCTCTCTATAAAGCCCCAACGAAGCTAAACCATCTATATAATGTTTCTGCCCTCCTAGAACCTGCGAAATCTGTTTCGAAGACATGAAACGGAGCTCCAGATTCCGCCGCCTGCCATGCAAGCATATTTTCCACAAACCATGCATTGACTTGTGGGTGCGTTCGTGCGGCACCACTTGCCCTCTGTGTCGTCAGACATTCGAACTAAACCATGCGGTTGTCGTAACACGGTTCGATAATCTACGATTTGATGACAAGAGAAACCTCAAACTAAGGAGACCCTGGGTGTTGATCGGCTTTTGTTGGAGGAAGTGGCGTGCCAGGTTTTGAGCTTTCTGGGAACTTTGTTCGCATGGTCTAGGCATTCGGATTGGTTGCGAAGACGTTTTATTCCTTCAGCTTTCGATAACCCCAAGTACCTCATTGCGAAACTTACTGACCATCACCCAATTATTCGGTTTTGGTTACATGTCAATAAACTTGGAAGATATAGCAGTCCTGTACAGATATTAAAACACCAGGGAGTTCCAAGCACGTTTCTAAGATTGTAGTAAACCATGTTGCATGCTACTCTCTCCGGACTGACTGGATAGCGAGACAGAGTGAGGATGGCGGATATTAACATATGCTGCATAGATTATGCATACTTGTGCCCTAATGCGCTTATTGGCGTGATATGTTCCAAGCAATGGCGGTCATGTACACGTGTGCCTCCTAACATGTTTCATATGTTGATTATCCCTATTAACTACCGTAGGAATTATAACAGTTGCCTTGGGTGTTCTCAGGACGGATATATCTGTCCCAAGCTCCGGCAATTTCTTTGTGTATTACATGCCCAGACCAGTTCCCAAAAAGCTACCAGAAGTCGTTGGAATTTGTACCATCCTCGCACGATGGTTACCAGGGCTCTATGGAATCTACATGTCGATGGTAAGCATAGTAAAGTAGACAGTGTACCTATGCCGCGATATTAACACCGACCGTAGGAAAATGGTATCGCTCGTTCCGCCGTCCACGGTGTCGTATAACCTCTCCAGACACACCTGCTACATTGAAAGTGATCAGAAATATAATTTCAGCTATAACTATGAATAACTGGGAGCCAATACCATTTCCTACCCCTCTTCATATCCACCTGGACTGTGTATACAACATTGATAAGGATTTGGGAATATTAACAATTACTCAATGGAGTGGACCCGACGGTGTCCTATCACGCCTGGTTAGACAGGAAAAATTGGCTGAAATTCAAGATCCCTCGCTCATCACAATTGAGGCTGTTCTTCAGAATGCGGAGGACTTCCTCGAGCAACAGAGGACACAGCACGATCAAACTCAGTCGGCTGCAGCGCTCAAGATAGACATCGGAAGACCCACATCTTCGAATGAAATTCAGTTCCGGTTATTTACCGACTTTTGTTTTTCTATGGAAATTCTATTCTGATGACGTTGCATCTTGGGCGCGCGAGTGCCTCGATCGTGCCTCTGAGAGACTGGAGGGATCTACGGGGAATACCGCAAGAAGAAATCCAGATCGGAATATAAGGTCGCTATTAATGGTTTGACAAAGACACTCCATTTGCGCTTGGGCAAACCGGCAAACCGTTGGCCAGAGTTATCGCTTATCCGGCGCATTCCTGTTTCTCCTGGAGCCATCAATTATACAATCTATTTTAATGGCGTATTCTCTGGGCTAGCATATGGTCTTGATAAGTAATACGATATGATTATGCAAAGCAATTCATACATACTGCTCTCTGAAAAGAAAAAAGCCTCCGAGTCCTCAGTGTAAGATGTTGTAAGTATCTTGCCTCACCTAGTTTGTCAAAGGCAGAAGCCGGGACTTCATGCCCTTAGCTTGGTACAACCCTCACAAAGAATAATTACATGATCAGGAGCTGTCATCCCATGCAGCCTCTCGCATCGAGCAAGCCCATTGACTACCCTAGAACTAGAACACGTATCTGAAAAGCCTAGATAAAACGACCAGGCTTGGCCAACCAGTCCGCAACATAATCGAAACATGTCGCAACAGTGTCCCCAAATTCACCAGGATAAGACTCACAGTAAGTGCAGGTATTGATAGTATGTTCAGCTCCCTCAACAAACGCAATTGCAGTGTCATTACTAACGGCATTAAGGTGTAGCTTCTCGGCGTTCAAGTACTCGTAATGACCGGTCATACCTATGGTCAGGAGAGGTACGTGAATACCCTGAACCGAAGCATGGGGAGCTGTCTGACTCGATGCATAGTCAATTCCCTCTATGTTGTCCGTCTTGATATTGAACTCGTCGGTGACTCGGATGGCAAAGGTGGACAGAAATCGACGGATGGTGGTCTTCAACGCGCCGCTCTCCCAGTTATTGGAGTAATCCTTGAAGTTACCGGGGACACGCACAGAGGGTACGATCTGGGTAGTGGTACCGTTCTTACGGAGTAGTGGCCAAGCATATGTGGTGTGGTGTAGGTACCGCGTGTCCTGGGCAAAGAATAGGTTGTTGAATCCAACGTAAAGTGAAGCCGGGATAGTCAATGGCTCATCGTCACCGAACATTCCCTTGCCTGCTTCAACTGCTTTTAAGCGTCCCTGGGCATACTGTAGGATCCGATTGTTGCGTGCCACGACGCCCTGCTGGAATCGCTGTTTGAATTCGGCGGTGTAATTGGATTGTGTATTATTCTTGAATCCATTTGCAGGGTTATAAACACTCAAAGACTGGTTGAGCTTAGACGCGTCGGTCTCATCCCCAATCGCAGGGTTGAGGCTCAGCAAGGCCATAGTCGAAAGACCGTAATTCGCATCAAGCAACAGTAGACCATCAGCAGGCTCAAGGCCAGCCATCGCATCAGAGCACGGGTAGATTTTCTCGGGACCATTGCATGCCGAAACACCGTTCTCTGCGATGTTTTGGTATGCTGCCATCATTGCGCCGCCACCGCTATGGCCTAGAAGAACGACTTTGTCGATGTCGGTCAGGTTCCGTAGCCAGACCATCCCGATCTTGATTTCTGTCATCATGTCCTCAAAGTTCAGGTCCGACATGTATCCATACTTGCTGGCTTCATTGTTGGCACAGAAGGTAGTGTAACCGCGCTTAGGCAGCTCTGTACAGGCCACAAAAGAAGTGTAGTCCTGCTCCGCATGCATCACGTAGACCGCAATGCGTGAGCGTGCGCTTGTCGAGTTGGGCCGGTAGAGACCGCCTAGTACGCCAGTCTCGTCGAAATCTTTCAGAATGGGCACCTGTTGCTCATAGGAGCTGGTAATTGCAGGTTGGGTAAAAGCCCCAAGGCAGAATACAGCAGCAAGAGCTGCTCTCCTGTACAAAATCATTCTTTGTTAGAAAGAGGTATGATAGGAAGAAATAGAACAGAAGACAAATGCTAACTCTGCTACCGTGGTATTAGCGTCCATATTTATAGAGAAACCAGGGGGGCATCAATGGGGCATTTACCATGCTGTGGCAAATTACAGCCGAACGAGCTTAACGTCCGCTTGCGACATTAGCCGGAGCGACGCGCGTAGGTAGTATAGTATTTGACTCAGGAACGATGGCAGAATGCAGGTCAAGTGGGTCGGTTAAATGACTCTATTCCTCTAGGGCAAAGTTTGAGTCTGGTCTAAACAAACGGAGTATGCAAGCCCGAATATGGATGGATCATTGGCTACAGGTGTACAACAGTATTATCTTAATGGAGGCAATTCTAATGTCCATGGTTGGACTTGGAATGATGTTTGGGAAGAAAATGTTTCATGCACTCAACTACACCACGTCAAAGTCCCCAGAGCTCGCGACCCTTGAATAGTGTATTGAATTTCACATCATACGACTAAGTCGTTGCTCTCTGTATTGTCAAATTCCTAGCTCTAGAATGGTCCTTAAGCCACGGCTGTCTCTATCATAGTTATTTCAAATCACGAAGCTCTCCGTCACGCACGGAGCACCTGGATATCTCGCAAACCACTCTATTGAGCCTAACGGAGCTCATTTCCACGATCCTTCTTCTGTTGGGGTATGCTACGAGAGCTAGCGTTCGCAAATGACAGGGGTATCATTCTTCTTCTGGTGTCCCATTGGCTATACATGGAGGTGACCAACGGATCAACTCCACCACGATCTCTAGGACATGCTGTCCCAACGGAATCATGGGATTATGTCAGTCAGGCAGCAGGGGAAGGCTCTGTGCTTATTTCCTTTGATTGTAGATTGTATCCGAGTCGAAGCTGAGTAGCCCTAGTGTGTCCAAGATCTACGTGGCATCTGTGACACCAGGCTTAGCATGCCTGTCACCGTCAAGTGAGCAGCAAGGATCAAGAAGATGAATGGCCCCCACGATAAAGCACGGGCCCATACAAGGGTCAAGGAGTGAGAATTATAAATTCATGCTCCTTCCCCTCCTCGTTCCTCTAAGACTTGAGGTCGCAGAACCACACAACATCCTTTCACTGCAGAAATCCGCAAACCATGGCCCTAAAGACCGTTTTGATCACCGGATGTAGCGACGATGGCATCGGTAATGGTCTGGCACTGACTTTCCAAAAGCAAGGCTATCACGTCTTTGCCACGGCCCGGAATGTCGGCAAGATGACCAAGCTGAATGGTTTGTCTAATGTCACCCTTCTACAGCTGGACGTCACAGAGCCGAGCCAAATTGAAGCAGCCGTCGCTGCGGTTGAGGCTCAGACAGGAGGAATCCTAGATGTTCTCATCAATAACGCAGGTCGCAATCACTTCATGCCTTACCTGGACGAAGATGTCGAACAAGTCAAAGCCCTCTATGACATCAATGTTTGGGGACCACTGCGAGTGACCAAGGCCTTTGCACCATTACTGATCAAAGCGCAAGGCTCCATAGCATTTATCACCTCGATCTCTGGATATGTGAACGTTCCATTCATGGGTAACTCTCTCTTCCTTTTTGATTTCTGACCTTAATATGCGGGAATCCAATTTCATTGACGTCGATTGTATAAATTAGGAACCTATGCCGGCTCAAAGCGAGCCCTAGAGCTCATGGCAGATACGCTTCGGCTGGAGTTGATCCCATTTCATGTCAAGGTTCTGTGCATCCCGACTGGGGCTGTTCGCACGCAAGGGCAGACCTACTTTGGAGATTTTAAGTTACCGGAGAACTCTCTTTATAAACCGATCGAAGAGACGATCGCTGCACGGGCACAGGGTCAGGACGGCACCGAACGAATGCCCTTGATGGACTACAGCAGCCAGGTCGCTGCCCAGATCGAAAAGGGTGCGACAGGCCGCTTTTGGTGTGGAGCCAACTCCGATAGGACGAAGGCTAGTCTTAGCGGTGATTCCAATGAGATGATGGTGAGCACTCTTTTCTTTTCTTTACTTTTTGGTTTTGTGGGGAGATGCGGCCCAACAACCGCTAATTTATGCACTTACGCAGGACGATATCTTTGTCAAAATCACTCAATTGGATACATTGTAAATATGCGTGCGGCGTGTGATTGAGACCCAAGCTCTTGGGACTGGCTTCTAATGGAATTCCTGTGGATGATTGCGCTCAATTACTCGATTGTACTACCGGCATACCTCTGGCAGAAGTTAAATTAAGGATTCTATTACAGAAAACCTAGAGCAAAAACTCGTGTGAGGGCCTCACGACTCACTATACATAGACGTAGACAGCGTGTCTGGGATAGATTGTCAATACTGAGAAAATTCATAGTCAGTATTAAACGTAAGTTGAAGAGCGAGGGAAAAGGACAATAGCTTCCTTGCCATTATGGTAACCTAGATACACACAGGGCCATAAAACAAATATAGTTGTCGATATATGTACATTGGGTGGAATTGGATAAAGAGGCCGATCCGTCATTCACTGCCTAAAAAGGACTAGTCTCCACTCCAGTGGGTCGTTATATCCGAGATCCGATATTCTGCAAGCAGTATCTATGTCCGAGGACAATGTTGTTGGGTCTCCTGGGGCATCGTTTCCAATATCAAACATCGTTGCCCCATGGGATTGATACATGCGGCCAAAGTAAGGGAGAATGGACTCATAGATAGTATGATAGTGCATGAGGATGGAATTGATCATCGGCTCTGCTATAGAAAGTTACTGCAGCCCGCACTGCGCCGATGCCAAGTCGGATGAGCCTTGACGAGAATGCCCGGATGGGCTACCACCGCGTAGGATAGCAGAGCTCTGGAATGCGTTACGGGAGGATTCACACAGTGGCTTGGTGGTTCGGGCTCTCTCGAGATGACCCATGGGGTCCACTCACGCACCGGTCACACCTTGATCTAGAAGAGGAAGAAGCCCGGTGATCTACAACAGGCATCCTACTATATGGCCGGTATACCGAGTGGTTCCGTCCATCCACTAGCTCTAATGGTTTTGGAGATGACGCATTTACCATACGTACGCGAGATGAATTAATTACTATATTTATTTTGGATAGGGGCAACCACATCCCCTGAGGTATATCTCGAACTACCTCTACCTCCGTTCAGTCTGCCTTCGCCATCATTTTCCCTGTCGTTAATTGAATAGCCTTACACGATGCGTGCTTCTTTGCTCCTTGCCGCGTTGGCTCCTGCTGTGTCCATCGCTAGTACATGCGAGCCAAGCTTCTTCGCTCCTTATCTCACGAGTAATGTCAGCATTATATACGCTCGCATTTTCACATCCACGGAGACCTTTGAGGGACCAATGGGAAACTACACGGGCTTGCCTGAATATTGTGCACTCTACGTGAATGTCAGCTCATCCACTACATCTGCATACGAATTTGGTCTTTGGCTCCCAACACACACGTGGAACAAGCGCTACATGGCTTACGGAAATGGTGGATTCACCGGCCAAGTTGCATTTGCCGATATGGCGCCCGGGCTAAACTACGGCTTTGCAGTAGTTTCAACCAACACTGGACATAACTCCTCCGTGCAAGAGGCTGGCGATGCCGGCTGGGCATTAAACAACCCCGAAACGCGAACAGACTGGGGCTGGCGTGCTCTCCATGGCAGTGTTGCCCTGGGTAGGGTCTTGACAGAAGCATTCTACGATAACAATATTGAATATTCCTACTACGCGGGATGTTCCACTGGCGGTCGTCAGGGGCTTAAGGAAGTCCAGATGTTCCCCGATGACTTCGACGGTGTCCTTGCAGGGGCATGTGCTTGGTGGACTTCTCATCAGCAAAATTGGGACCTAAAGGTCGCGTTGGATAACTTGCCGAACAACGCTTCTCATCATGTTACTGCCGAATTGATGGATGTCTTGGCCACCGAGGTTCTTCGACAGTGTGATGTACAAGATGGTGTAAAGGACAATATTATTATGGATGGCTACGCTTGCCAATTTCGCCTCGAGGCATTGCTTTGCAGCAGTCCAAGAACTAACACAAGCACCTGCTTCAGTGCCGATCAGCTCGACACCATCCATCGTGTCTACGGTGATTGGATTGATACGAACCAGACATTCATTTTCCCTTCCTTTGCCTGGGGGTCTGAGGCTCAAGTCTCTCTCATGATCATCACCGACGATGACTCGGTAGACGAGCCCAGCG
The DNA here is from genome assembly GCF_009017415.1 of Aspergillus flavus. NCBI lineage: Eukaryota > Fungi > Ascomycota > Eurotiomycetes > Eurotiales > Aspergillaceae > Aspergillus > Aspergillus flavus. The sequence goes on along the minus strand of NC_092403.1, from coordinate 1,274,964 downwards.
GTATTGCCTATGCTCGTGATTTTGTTTACAACGATGCCAGTTGGCCCGCAGAACACGTCGATTACGCTACGATTCAACTGTCCGAATACCTGGACCCAGGAAATGCTACCGCAGATACATACGACCTCCGCCCCTTCTACCAACGCGGCGGCAAGTTGATTCATTATCACGGATTCGCTGACGGGGAAATCCCAACCGGGTCCAGCATCTATTATTACAAACAGGTTGAGAAAACCATGATTCCACTTGGATATGATTTGGACGATTTCTATCGTTTCTTTCTCATTCCCGGTATGCAACACTGCTCGGGCTCGGTACATGGGGCGCCTTGGTACATTGGATCTGCCAACCAACCCTCTGCCTTGACGGGGAGTAATATATGGGGTGTTCCTGGGTTCCGCGATACAAAACACGATGCGATTATGGCTCTGATGGCATGGGTTGAAAACGGTACTGCCCCAGCCGAACTGATCGCTACCAAGTATATCGATGATACTCCGGCGCTTGGTGTCCAAACCCAACGCAGAACATGTCCGTACCCACAACGCGCTGCATATGTTGGTGGCAACTGGAACCAGACATCGTCTTTCAAGTGTGAGTAATGAAGTGGAATGAAGAACTAGATTGTATATCGTGATTATACACTATCGAATATAAGTGCCAATGGGGTTACGGGATAGCCTGTTCAGTTCATACTAGTATGTGGTCAACTAGCGATTGTATTAGGAGAGTTACAATACTACATCATACATCTCATTCGTTGGGCAAACTCGAAAGAAGTGTATCCTTGCGCTGTGGGTCGACAAGAGTAGTTACCCTTCTTTGTCTGTGACCCCGCAGCGCAACATCTAGAGCGCTCTGGGAACCCATAGGATATCCGGTAGAGACGATCCATGCATAGGTTATCCATTAATCCTAATCGTAGAAGTTTTATCTACTCCGGCTTCGGAGGCCCTCCCTCAGTCGACAAATCAAACCCCGGATTGTATAGAGTTTACGATATATTCCCTCATTCAAATCATTTCTCTTTTAACCATTCTTGACAATGCCGATGAAGCAAGCATGAGCAGACTTTGCTACATACCTATTATCTGACGAGGTGCCTCCTCCATGCCCCGTGTTTTTGTATAGGGCTTAAAGTAACCACTGCGAAAGGGATCGAGATGTTTCTCCTGTTATTTTAGGCTGTGTTCCGCATTCCCTGTCTACTCATGCATCATCACTACAGACTGGAAGTGATACCCTCTGATAGATCACGTTTCCCTAGAGCCAGTGGACACAATCAAGAGGATAGGAAGCCCCGATTCATCGCACTCCTTATCCATCGCTTTATTGACTTTGGTGGCGCATAGTATCTTGACATAAGTACTGCTCGGATATCAATGTATTCGCTCTTTGCTATAGGCAATGAAACAGCATAAATGACGTTACTAGTAGGGAAGATATGTTACAATGACATGTTCATGCTACGCGTGATCACCGTCATGATGTCTTCTGCCCTTGGCACGTAAACAAAGCGACGCTTGGAACCTGACTCGTTGAGGCCGATTTCGGCTTTCTTGAGCATTTGCCGAACTTCAGTTTCTCTCAAATTGCCGGTGTAGTACATTGGTTATATGTTGACGTATTTTTCTATAAAACCCCGCAGCAGAATGTCCTTCGTAAACTTTAACCCATATGGTGTCTGAAGCAGACCTATGAACATAGTGTCGCAGTCGCAGTGCACCACTTTTCATTTGCCGGACGGGCCTCGCATAACCGTAGTACTTCGTTCAACCGTTAAAACCCGCGTCTGTCCGGTTCGTTTGTCTAGCCTGTTTCCCCTCTTTAGCAACACGGATTAAGTTCGTTCATAATCTCCATGGTGGGTATGCCAAGCACGATCGCTGCCATGTTCCGTCACCAGCTCATGTGGGGAAATTCTGGGGTATGGAGAAAGTCCGGGGTATGGGGATGGGGAGCATTACCTGTTGACTGCTATGCCTTTCAGGCCTAGCCTCTGTCTTTGTGTTCAGCGGGAATGCTTTGTTACCTAGGGAGTATAAGTAGGACCTCATGGCTAACTGATATGAATCAATACCCTTTTCTTCCCTAATCTAACGTTTGTCATTACACAGTCTGGGGCAAGCTGTGCTTGGCTAAGCCAGACCCGAGTGAGCAAGATTTCGTATGAAGCTTGTTATATAAAGCCAAATTCTACCACGCGTAGATTCCTTCTCTCACATACCATCCGTTTTACCCATTCCAACATGGCAGCTGCAACAGCAAAAGAAACCAAGGCCTCAAACAATCATGTCAAGAATGTGGATGAGATGAAAGTCGAAGCCGAAGAGAATTATGTTGCAGAGCAAAGGCAACAATTGCAACTATTAAATGCCCGCATTGTCCGCAAGGTAAATGAGCCCCATGCTAGAGGATAGCTTTTAGCTCATGTTTCACAATAGTATGATATCTGGGTACTACCCCTGGTGTGGGTTTTGTATGTCATTTCGTACCTTGATCGTGGAAACATCGGTAATGCGAAGACTGCGGGGGCGCAGGAGGGCCTTGGTCTCACCAGCTATGAGGCATGTCAACTATCCCTATAACTATTTCGAGCTATTGATAACAGTATGGTATAGTGGTCATGGGTACTCAACTCCTTTTACATTACCTACACCTGTCTAGAGTGGCTGGTTCTATGCTGGAAGGTCTTCCCAGCGCACATCTACGTGACCGTATTATGTTTGCTGTAGGTCCAATCTGTTAACGTGACTGATCTGCATTGAAACCTTAACCAAGCGTCTAACTAATAACCAAAGATGGGGTGTTTGCGCAATGTGCTCTGGAATTGTCCATAACATGGCAGGGTTGGTCGCCTGCCGAGTAGGGCTGGGTGTCCTGGAGGCAGGATTTGGTGCTGGCGTCCCATATTATCTATCGCTATGCTATAAGCGTCACGAACTGGGCACACGTGTGTCAATCCTTCTTGGGTCCAGCCCGATTGCGAACTGCATTGCAGGCGCCATCGCCTATGGGATCTCCCAAATTCACTCCCACATGGAACCCTGGAGGTTGATCTTTTTGATCGGTAAGTAACCTAGATCCGACGTTTGCACTTTCCATTGAAGTAAGTTGCTAATCAAGCCATGTTAGAGGGTCCCCATCGATCGTCATGGCTCCCATCGTCTGGTTGTTATTGATGGACTCTCCCTCGACGGCGAAGTTCTTCACCAACGAAGAACGTACCTTCGCAGTCGAACGCATGGAAACCCGCGACACAACACGAAAGAGCTCACTTTCCAGGGCCCAACTATTCGCCGGACTTACAGACTACAAGAACTACTGCCACGCATGTCTCCATTTCTGTTGCAATTATTCTTTCGCTGGGCTATCCAACTTTCTTCCCACGATCGTCCATTCGATGGGCTATGATTCCGTGCAGGCCCAAGGCCTTACTGCACCGCCTTATTTCGGGGCGTTCCTATCCAGCATACTTGTGGCATGGCTCTCGGATCGATATGGATCGCGCGGCTGGATACTAGCCATATCCGCCAGTGTCGCGACCGTGGGCTATGCCCTCCTAGCGACGCAGACGGGAACGGCCGTGCGCTACGTAGCCATCTGGCTGACAAGCTGTGGTATCTTCCCTGCCTTGGCGATCAACATGACCTGGATGCTCAATAATAATGCTGGGGACACGAAGAAGGGAATTGGAATGTCCTTGCTCGCTATCATCGGTCAATGCTCTTCCTTTCTCGCGTCTTTTATGTATCCCAATAGCGCTGCGTACGTTCCATTCCTTTCCTGAGGTCCAGTGAAGGCCTACCTTGAAGGAACCATCTACAATATGTACTAACGGATTATAGACCTTACTTCGTCAAAGGAACGGCCATTGGTTGTGGCCTCACGGGAATTATTGTACCGGTCGGATTGGTCCTCCATTTCTCCTACGCCGCGGAGAATAGACGTAGAGATCGGGAATTCGGACCTGTGCCACAGGGTGATGGTCCCATTGATGTTAGTGCTGTGGGTGATAAGCATAACCACTTTCGCCTGTTGACCTAGTTGGAGGGTGTGATATTGTTGTTGCATGTCAGTTTGATTGGTGGTTCGGGATATATATACTTTGTTGTTCGCGTAGTGAGGTACCGGTAGTAAGAACATTTCCTTCCGCACAACATCGCCCATTATGGGCATTCGGAGATAGTCGACAGTGCTATTAATTTAAAAATTGTGAGTTTCAGGGCGCCGCATAGGTTATGTGCTTGACTTGAACAATTCTGATCATTCGATGTAGGAATGGAAAGTAGGGGGTGTCGTTGAACGATACTACATAGGTACGCTTTTATGACCGGCAGTTAATTTAATCATCTGGTTTCTATTGACTTCGTGGGTTTCGACCCAATGAGAATATAACGATATCATCGAGTGCTGGAGTACAATGAAAACCACGTTGAATAGTCTCCTCTTTATATGATAATGCCCATTCTCAATAAAATTCGTCACTGTGGGAAACGGCCCTACAACCTTGACCACCGATATAACGACGCGCCTCAGCTTCGTCGTTGACCACGCAAGGGGACTTCTCCTTAAATGCAGGGTTACCGTCAATTTTTAAGACCTTGACAGGGTCTATGACTACCACGTTTTTATCTGCCGCAAGAAGGCGGCGCATATCCTCACTGATGATTCGCAGCGCGACATAATTGAGGGAATACGTGTCTTTGAGTGAGAAGATGACGGCAGAAGCATCTGCGTGCCGGCCAGACCCTGGGTCGTCAGGGTTCGGAGGGGTGAGTTCGCGCACAATAGCACGGGTCAGACGTTCCGAACCCGCGAAACGGACTGCACCTCGCAGACCAAAGACGGGCACCTCCTGTTCGCGCTCGTCCGGTTGCTTGGCGCCGCCGGCAATGGTCAAGGTCCATGTACGGACAGTGGCTCTACCGACCTGGCTGATGTCCATCATGTGAAGGCCCATTTCGGATGAGAGCTGTTCAAACATCTTGACGCCCCGGAAACTGTTGCCACGCTCATCTAACTTCGGGGAGAAGACGGCAATGCCCACTTGGCCGGGAAGGGCGCCGATGATACCGCCGGCCACGCCACTCTTTGCCGGCATGCCAACCCTAGACACCCAGTCACCGGCGGCATCGTACATGCCACAGGTAGTCATAACGGACAAGACTTGACGGGCGCTTTGGTGAGGCATGATCTCTTCCCCGGTAATGGGATTCACGCCGGCATTGGCCAGCGTTGCTGCCATCATGGCCAGGTCGCGTACATTGGTTGTTATGGAGCCTTGGCGGATATAACCGCGTACGGCATCCTGTGGATCACACGAAATGATGCCTGCTGCCTTGAGCATGTAGCCAATGGCCATGTTTCGATTGGCATCCTTAAGTTCGGCCTCATAGACTTCTTCATCCACTTTCAACTGTCGACCAGCCAACTTGGACAGTACCTTCAAGATGCGATCAACTCTTTCCTCCGCGCTGGCACTCTCTCCCGCCACCAGTGTGTGGGCAGCGATAGCACCAGCATTGATCATAGGGTTCATGGGTCGGTTGGTACCGGGTTGCAACGACAGCTTGTTAAATGCGTCGCCCGACGGTTCCACACCGATTTTTTCCAAGACCCGCGGAAGCCCGGCATCCTCAATGGCGATAGCATAAACAAAGGCTTTGGAAATGGACTGGATGGAGAACTCAACCTCATCATCTCCGGCCGAGTATAGATTCCCGTCTACAGTGGACAGCGCTATGGCCATCTTGGAGGGGTCCGCTTTAGCCAGGACATCGATATAATTGGCAAGCTGCCCCGAGTCATCCGGGCGGGCTTTTTCCAATACCTGTCGAAGATAGTCGGGGATAGGAGACTTCATGGTTATATTGAAGAGTTGTGAAGGGAGGTTGTCAGGTTGGGCCGTATAAGTTTTCTGTTGGTCATTGACGCAAGCGGCGGACTAAATCTAGCAGGCTACGATTTTTTGCCGAAACCTTGGCCGCTTGGCATTTCCCATTATGCCAAGAATGCCATGAACTTAAAGTCTTTGTTTCTTGATTATTTTCATAGACTGCAGCATAGTAGGATCTCATAAATATTTATTTTACGAGTGATTGTAGTGGTGGTGGTCGTTTAGAAATCCAGCGACTAGGCCCTAAGCTTTAGAATTACGGTCCCTAATGTTAGTGGGGTAGTCTCTAAACTTAGGGGCCTTGCTACCTGGAGATAGGGTAAGTGTTTTAAATTCAAGAAACGGTAAATTATTCCGTACTCAGCGCTACATGATTGGACTGAGAGCGGTAAGTTTCTTCGGAAGCGGAATCTCCAATAGTCCGGAGGGCTTAACTATTATGATTGGTACATCGGACAGATACTAGGACTAGTGGGGCCTAATTAAGGCAATTCTGATTGGCTATATAATTACAATCGGTATTCCCCCATACCGCTATCAGGTTCTCACATCTGGCACACGTATAGAAATCACTATGTGACGTGTCTATGTGTTTTCTCCTTTTGGTACTTTTCTAAGTTCAGACTCTCCAGTCTCTAAGTGTAGCTCCTTGTCTGCCGTATCTCTCCCAGTGATCTCGACAATCTCTTGCGCTACTGGGCAGGATCCTGTATAGTTTCTCGACAGGTCTCTGGACTTGCAAATCCGATGCCCCATAGGTGTTTCAAAAGGCCATCAGCCCTATGTCTGAGGCTCAATCCAACGATGGACCTGTTCTCTGTCAGACCGGCAAATATCATCCGTGAATCGTCGATGGTGGCGGAGCTTCCGGAAGACTGCGAGAATATCGTTGCGGTTGAATGGTCCTGCAAATGCAAATATTCGTTCACCTTCTACGTCGGCATGAATCAAGGCTGCCACGTGAAGTCGTGCAGCATCTGCAATATCGACGAAGAAGACTTTTGATATCACAATAGGTAAGCAGAAGTATGTTTGGACACGCAATACTCACAGGGCGGGAACTGATCAATAAAGGCATTCATAGCATGTTGATCATTATTGAGAAGCGGAATAGGGATTGCTGATGAGGATGGATAGTCTTGGGTTTTGGTGCTCAAGGGACTGCCTAGAACGACCGGGGGAATCACTTTCCAAAGTATGTTAGTACATAGCTCTCGCGGACACGTAGGATGTTTGGACAAATCCCAGAGTTTGCCCCCAATCGTAGTTTTCTGTCACCAACCCAATCCCACATCGCCTTCTCGCCAATGACCTTGCTTGCAGCATAGACTGCCATACTCTTGTCTGGGGCATAAGGGGAAGACCAAGCAAGCTCAACAGCCTTTTCAATCCACGTATCCCAGGTAACAATAGTTCTTTTACTCGACGTTGGTAGAGCACCCACAGAAGCCATGGTGGATACCCCGGAAGAGCGGGCATCCTTTCCAAGTCAAAATAGTGCAGCTTTTTAGAGGTCATGGTTCGTTCGGAAGGGAGGTCACAACAAAAGCTGAGAGTAGAACAGTCTTTGAAATTTGCTTTTCAGTGTCGATAGAATAGCTGGAGAGGTTCGATAGCGACTTCTTTACATGTCTGGTAAGTATGATATTTGCCTGGTCTGCCTCGTTTGTTCATAATCCAATGAGTAAATACCTTAATACAATGGAAACTCAATCATATTGTCGAATATACTTGGTACTACAGATATTATGCCTGGAATAATGCTTTATCGGCAAGCCCGAAGGACGCCTCGGGTGCAAAGCCGACAGGGGGTGTGAAGGCCCTAGGGTATCTGAAGCTTAGCAACGGGCCTATAGTCATGGGAGCCAGCCTACGGCATACCAGAGTGGTATCCTCGGACACAAAGCTCCTTCGAAGCCAGCATTTCTTAGCAAAGGTGCAGATGAGCCGGTCACTGGGCTACACTCGTCTCGGCGGCGAATCCGCAATCTACAAGTGTGAGAACTGCGCGTTTGACCCAAACAACGTGATAGGCCGCAGGGCCGATTGGGTTTCAATCATGTAATATTGGGACAATCCGGAGTCTGCTGCCTCATGCTCAGGATTTGTCAGATTACTAATACTGCGGGGTTATTCAACCTTGTAGGCCCATATATACGTTCCTGACTCTTGCATTTTCCCCAAAAAGTCCTACACTATTCAATTATGTCACCAAGACACATGGAATACATCCACCTCAACCAAATCTTTCAGCACTCCACCAATACCCATAGCTACCAAATCCGGTGGACATCTCTGGGCAATAATGCCTTGCCACCACTGATCTTTGTACACGGTACCCCCTGGTCGTCTTGTGTCTGGTATACCTACGCACGATCATTATCCAGATATTTCCATGTCTACCTCTTCGACAACCCCGGGTTTGGCGAGAGCCCCCTTGGGCAACCACTCCCCGGTAAGGAGGATACCATTACCAAAGAGGACGCATTGGATGCCAATCTAGCGCAACAGTCGGAGGTCTTTGCCGCCCTTTATCACTCCTGGGCTCAGAATTGGAGACATGAAAAGGCCCATGTCATTTCACATGATCATGGGGGGCTGATGACCTTACGTGCTCATATATTGCATAACTGCGAGTATGCCAGTCTGTGTCTCATAAATGTGGTTGCATTGGGACCGTTCGGTCAGCCATTGTTCAAGTTAGTGGCGGAGAATGAAGAGGTATTTAATACGTTGACTGGGCCTGTATTTGAAGGAGTGGTGGAAGCATATATACGAGACGCGGCATATAGTGAGTTGGGGAAGGAGACGATGGAGATGTTGAAGAGGCCGTGGATTAGTACCGAGGAAGGGAGGAAGGCCTTTGTGAGACAGATGGTACAGGCAAATAGTCGCCACACTGATGAGGTTGAGGGGAAATACCCGGAAGTGGGGAAGAGAATGCCGGTGAGAATTATCTGGGGCAAAGAGGATAAGTGGATTCCTGTGGAGACAGCGGACAGACTGAAGGAGAGTCTGAATGCTCAAGATGTGGTATTAATTGAGGACGCGGGGCATCTGGTGATGTATGATCAAGGGGGAAGGCTAGGGGTCGAGCTAGGCTGGTGGCTGGCCTCTTCAACCCAGCAGTAGGATAGGAGGAGTGATATGGTGATAGATAGGAGTCTTTGCCAATTGACAAATAGCCCACCGTTGACCTTTTTCTCCTGTAAAGATTATATCTGAAACTAGAATAGCCTTCCTAAAGGGAGTTTCTAGCTGGACATGGCTAGGCAGAGAAAGTAATAGTATCCGTGGCGATAACGACCTTGCTCAACGCGTATTCCGTTACACCTACAGGTTTAGAACCCGAGGCCTTACTCATTGATATCGACAGGACCGCGGGATCTGTGTCCTAATCCGACGTGATACTTCGGTATATGCAATGCATAGTGCATAGAATAATGACAGGACACATAAAAGACAGGATAAATAACAGCGTCCAGTCGCTTTAAAGATAGTCCAACACTCTCATCACACAACTGTTATCTTACATCGTCTTGCGTATACACCAAAGTCAAGATGTCCGTTGGATTTAGCCACCATGCCAATGCGTAAGCAACCTTTAAGCCGCCATTGGTCGCAAATGGAAATGCTTTCCTTGGGGATATTTTCTCTAGGTATTTCATTCATGATCATCATCCAGTCCCGCGTAGTGCACGTACTAATGTATCAAATCTAGCGACAAGGACAACGCTGAAAAGCCCATCTCGTGTGACTTCTTTCGTCTGGAAAAAGGTTCACCGCTGGTGCACACATATATGTGTGACGAAATGAAGATTATCACCAAGGGAGAGTTCCAGATCTCCGATGAGACAGGACAGACGGTGAGCGCGAAACCGGGGGACGTGTTCTATTTTCCCCGTGGTACTAAAGCTACCTATACAACCGAGTCCTATGGTGTGGGTTTCTATGTATGGTTGTTCCATTCCCGTCGGTCAGATGAATGCTGATGTTTTAGGTCATTCAACGCGCTCGCAAAGCTTAGTGAGCGTTTTCCTCTTTGTCGCGAAGGCTTCCTTGATCCGAGTGAGTCGTAGAATAAGTTGAAGGGTGGATTGGAAAATGTACTCATGTGACCAATCAGGAACAATAATCAATGTTGAACTCAATATGGCCAATCAAAAGTGCTGATATATATCCACAGACATCTGCTTGAGCCCTAAACAGGATCAGGGAATACAACCATTGTCATGACTGAGGGTTTAGATACCTAGATAGGCAATATCAAGGCACCCCTGCAGTCATTTGTTTCTAGATAATATAGCCATCAGACAAAGGTGAAAGGAGTAGGTCACATGCGCCAAGGAAATCCTTAAGGAACTGATAGACACATGCCCGAGACCAAGTTCATGTATACAGTATTTTACCTTGGTCCTTTTCGAAGTTTTAATCACCCGTACAGAGGCGTGCCCGAAAGCATATCTATTGAAAAGCTCACGGGGGCCCAGAGTACTGAGACGCTTAAAAGATCAGACCTCCGTAGGATTACTAGTAACTGCGGCTTGCTCCTCAGTCAACCTAAGTATGTTGCATGCATAACCTACAGTTTGAACTTACTAGGTCACATGGTTTTACCTACGTTTCCAGGACGTGTAGGTGTTGCGTAGGTCAGTGGATCCTGATCGAAACGCGGCCAGATAAGGGGGGGAGGCATGTAAAGGCAGTAGAATATGTTACTTTCGTTCTTCTCCTTTTATCTCCCAGGCCAGCCACAAATCCTATAAAGAATCAGTTGGACTACTCGGACCCACAGATTCCACATTCCCAGTAGTCTTGTCACGTTCATAGATCGAAAGCATTCCGCTGGTAAGGAGTATGCGACTTCACCTAACCTGCCACATTCAATTTAGGGCTGTCTTTTCCTCTTTTAGCTTGACGTGGAATCACCTTGGAAGTTAATGGTATTATCGCTATATGACCTGCACTATGAATATATATATAGTAACGCTGTAGAATATGTGAATATGATAGCATCTGTGTAAGCTTACTAATATAGTGTGAATTATGATATGGCGATTGTCTCATACCCAGTTCCCACGAGCTGTACCCCTCTAGTATTTCTCATGTCAACGCATCTCGAATTCTTAGATTTTGCTCAAGTCAAGTTCCTTTGCAACTTACATTTGGCAAGAACTATGTCAGACACTCTGGGACGCGTGAAGCGAGCCTTCTCCACTCTGACCATACGAGATAAGAAAGAAAAAAAACGAGAGGAGATTGTCAAGACTCTACACGAGATTTACAACTCGCTAAACCCTCTACCTATGACAATCATTTCACCCAGCACACTGGCAAACCTATCGATAGACCTCCACCTCTTCAACCCAGAAGGCCATACTGCTACTACCTTTTTTCGGCCGTTAACAGCAGCTCAGCTAGCTAAATACCCAAAGGATCTAGAATCATATGAGGTGCGTCATCACCAGGAACGCAAATACTCTGATCTGGATAAAGGGGCGGATTGGTACGAAGCATATGGAGGGAGATACACTCTTTGGGATTGGGGGGAAAACATCTGCTACATGCTGGCTTGGGAACTCGGTATCGCGCCCAGGCTAGGAACTGAGAAACCCAGACCGTTGAACAACATCATAAAATGGCGAGGCAGTGAGTAAGTGCTCTCTGTACCCACAACCAATACTGTTCTTTCCGTTCTGTTCATTTTCTTTGCCCAACATCCAGCTAACGCTCTGGCTGTGTTTCTCCTAGGGGTTGGCCTGTTGAAAGTCAGTATCTCCCAATGTCTTCCTCATACAATGAGCACTGGGAACCTCAATACCACTGGCGTCCTTGGCGTGAGGAAGATTCGCATATCAAAATCTGCCAATATCACGGTATCATTGGAAGTGATGGCCAGTTGCTACGAGAGGAACTCCTGGTTATTGTTGGCACTATTTGCACTCAGATGAATAAGGAGAGGTTCAAGAAGCACCTAGTAATTCCTGTATGTCCAGCCCCAACTCATATGCTGTGACTACTGTTACTCTTCTGACAGTGTTTCTGTATAGGTGATGATGTTTTCGTTTATGGGTGAGCGACACGGGAGGATCATCTTGGCTCAATTTGATGGCGATAGTCAAAAGCTTGTGGTACATATGTCGAAACTGTATCGCTTTCTGGCCGAAGACGAGGATTCACTTGCGTTGTTTACACGGTATGCAGCCAGCGTTGTCGAGCCATCCGGCAATATGGAAGCGCTGCACGGATAGGTTGAGATGATAATGGAATAGTGGTTGGTGGTTTCCAGGCTTCGGTGACTCGACTTCAGATTGTCTTTGCTTCACAAGAGCGGCAATTGTACTTTGTATTTTGTTTGGGGTGTTCCTTCTCTTCCAGCTGAAGAGTCCTGCGTTAATATTTTATCTTGCAGAAGCGTCCAGCGAAGGCTGTCCAGATCGCCACGAGTTAGCAGTAGTAACAATAATATTGCAGTGTTTTGTCTGTTAAGTCAAACTGACCCAAGAAACTTCCCTTTGCATCTGATGCAAAGCCTAGTTATACTAGCTTTTCTAGATTTCTCTGGTATATTATGTCATAATTGCTGCCAAGCTTTATTATGTCACTCCTAAAATCATAAGTGAGTATTAAATCAAAGGATCAAATACGGTGGAGAAATTCAGTGAAGGCTGATAATGGAGGAAAGGCTGGCATATGTACAAAATTATGACCGTGACTGATATTCTACACAAGGATAGCAAGGCAAGGATACAGATCCAGCAATCGATTAACCTGTATACCAGCCTTTCTATCCTGGGTATGACCTATTGTCTATCTAGAATCGTTGACATGATCCGTTGTCTTCATACGGCGGGCGAGCGTAATTGCTTCATGGGACACTCCAAAGGAGCGAACACCATTGTATTCTCTCCAGATGGCAAAACCTTATTCTCCGCATAGGGAGACCACACAATCATCATCTGGGACATTAAGGCAAAGCAGCAGCTTCATGTCCTCCAGGGTCATACAAACCATGTCGTCTCGGTCGATATTTCACCAGACGGCAAACAGATTGTTTCTGTAGGCTTTGACAAGACAATAAGAGCGTAGGATGTGGCCACTGGCGCCTCACGAATAGTTGGTCAACATGCCGGTTTTGCCTTTTGCGTTAGATATTCTCCCGATGGCAAGTCAATCGCCACTACATCTGATGATCGTACTATCAGGATCTGGAACCCCTACCCTGACCTTCTTAGTCCTAGTGATTCAATGCTGCATTACATTTGACATACTGCATGGACCACTAGCCTATAAAGTGAAACTGAGAAAAGGAGAACATCGATCTTCGACTATGAGTGATCGTTGCCTTCTAGGGCTATGGCCTAACTCGGCGAGATTTGCATTTATGGTTACTCTCCATTCACGTCCCTCCGAACTATATACGTACTAGTTATATATGGTTAATATCTCATGTCTCGATGCTGAAGGCCTACCGTAGAGATTCTCTGATTTGCTCTCTATTTAACGTGCCATATGAGGGTAGGAGACTGGCTAATGTTGGATTCTCTGGCCTATGTTCGAAATTCGTCACACAAAGACTCCGCCGTTTTCTCTACATAAAAATGGGGTTTTTTTTAGGGGATACCCGTGGAGAGCTTGAACCATAATTGCCATATAAATATTTAACCCTTCACCGGGGTTCTTCGGTGATGTCGTAACACTAGTACCAGTCAACAGATACTTTGGCGGGACAAGTAATGGTTATATGCTTAACTAAGACAAGCGGTATGGAAGAGATACCTTGGAGATGCCACCGACATAGATACTATTTTTTCCATCTTCAAATGGAGCTATGACCAAGTCATTGCCACCCGGTACGAAGAGACCCCCACATCAATGCCGCTGATATCCGTGCGGCTTGGCCACTCAACACATCTCCGTACCCGAGCTGGTGTGAAACAATAGTCAACATGGCTCCCAGCAACCAGGACAGGGCAGTTGCTAGTCGCGGCAAGACGTATAAACGCGGGTACCTGGCCTGTATTAGTTGCCGCGCTCGCAAGGTCCGATGTGTTCTCGGTGATAAGCCACCGTGTGCTAAATGCGAGCGGGAACACCGCGAATGTGTGTTTGAGGCGAGCAGAAAGGCGGGGAAACGCCGACAGGCTCCAAGATGGTCACTGGCACAAGGCCATAGCTCAGAGAGCCCGAAAGGACAGAGGATCCAAGGGCAACCATCGGAAACTTGGCATCAGTATAGAGATAGGTCACCAAGGGTGATATCGAGTGTCGCGTCCGAGCCGGACGCACATCATGTAACTGATTCTGACGCCAATGATAATCCATCCCTTTCTGGTCGGGTTATGTCTACAATTTTGGCGCGGCCCAGCGATGCGTTGGATGTGCTTTTCGATGCTGCTCGCCCTGGTGTAGGTGAATCGCCATCCTCCCCGGCGAGGGACCGAGACAAGACCCAAACGGTCGTCTCTGCAAGTGGGCTAGTTTCGGTCTCCGGTCTGTCGCATCCTAGCGAAGACGTTCTCGACCTGTGGGACAGGTGCCGATTTGTACGGCAAGGATGGTTCACGGCACAAGAAGCCGTAACGTATATAGACCTGTATGTCTGTTCGCTATGAGTGCCTTGTCCAGTTGACAGATGTAGACGGATGAGCTGACGGACACAGGTTTTACAAATACCTGGCACCACTGTCACCGGTTCCGACAGTGGCATATTCTGATCATAGGAACCATGAGCAGCTGATAGTTGAGGAACCCATGCTCTGCTGCACATTGTTAATGATAGCTTCACGGTACTTTGTTTTACCGGGAGCAGGTGGAATCTCTCGGAGCCATTTTATTCACCACCGGCTGTGGCAGTACTGTGAACTCTTAATCCGCCGTATTATGTTCGGACAGGAAAAGTACTCGACTGCGAAAACCAGGATCGTGGGCTCAATTGAAAGCCTTATATTGATTTCGGATTGGAATCCGCGGTCCGTTCATTTCCCACCTGAGACAGAAGGCTGGGATGGCGAGCTCATCTCACCGGCATACGACCGCCGCAATCGGCTTCAGACCGATGAGGATGTTCCACTTATTAGATGGCGTGAGGATGTCTTTGAACCGGCAAAGCGATCGGAGCGCATGTCGTGGATGCTGCTTGGAGCAGCAGTCACTTTGGGCTACGAGCTGGGCGTATTCTCTGACGGGTATATCAATACGCCCCTGTTGGCCAATGCTCAGGCGGTTCGAGTATATCGAGCCCGGAAGTTGCTCTATACGTATGTCACTCAGATGGCAGTTAGGATGGGCTGCCCGTCTCCTCTCCCCGATAGCATCCTGTTTGTTGCAGACGCATCGCAAGCGAATATAACCGAACCTACGAATAGAAAATGGGAAGGATATATGAATTCATGGACAGAATTGACTCATCTGATGAAAACAGCGTCGGCCATGTTCTTCCAGTCAATCGCGCATGTAAAACAGCAACTATTGTCCGGCCACTACAGTACTCTACTACAACATTATGCATCGTCTTTGACTAAGTGGCATGATGAATTCTATCACTCAACGGGTATGTCCACCTTCTCCGTCGGAGGCTTCAATGTCTATATTAATAGATAATGAGTCAGATACGATAAAAACCCTTAGACCATTGTTGTTGATCGAATATCACCACCTCAGAGCCTACACCAGTGCTCTCGCCATTCAGGCCGTGGTGGAACGGGCTGTTACAAGGGGGGTTAGCTGGATTGGCGAAACCAGTCGCGAATCAGTTGATGCATGCCTTCTGCCCCACGACCAAGATTTCATTCGTGATGTTATTCTGAGTAGTAGTAAAGTTCTAGAAATTGCCACTCATATGGCAGCCGACGGCATGCTACGATACGCGCCTTTACGCACTCTTGTGTGTGTCACCTCTTCATCGGTCTATCTCCTCAAGGCCATAAGCCTTGGGGTGCACCATACTGATTTACAGGCCTCTCTCCATACGTTGGATCAATGCATCGTTGCGTTGCGGTCCTCCGGTACTGACGATATGGACTTCTCATTGAGATACGCGAGGTTAATAGAGAAGCACGTCGATCGGTTTCGGGCGAACTTTGTCTCTGACCGTGTCGCGACCATGCATCCAGATCACCAGCGCTATCATCTACAAACACCAGAGCCATTAACCTCAACACAGCCGGATGGCCGGCCCCATATGCACAGTGCATCCAGCAGTTACCCAGGCCAGCAGTCCAGCGATGCTTTCGCTACACCACCGATGAATTCATGGTGGGCCCAGCCGTTTGATCCGAATATTGCCCCTTTCAATTTCAACGGCGAGGGCGTCTCTATAGGATTTGAGTTGGATTCGCTCGATTTCTTGTTAAATTTGCCGCAGGTTGGAGGTGAATGAAAGCTGTATTTTGTAGCTAATATAGCGATCAGAATTAAATATGTTGTGGATGGGCATTTCCTTCGCGGATAGTAGCGGTCGTAGCTCCTCTGCGGCATCTCCCATACCGCGCTTATCCGAACCCAAATCCGAACAGTTCGGGAAGAACAACGACAATGTCACCATGTAATTGCTCTAGATAGCAATAAATTGGTTGTCGTGTGCTCCGAGATCGGAGTTAATCAGTTTCCTACTTTTGTACATTTAAATGGTGACATCGTATCACTTCCACTGTTTTATCTCAGTCATCCAGTGAAGATATATATACACACGGTCCTACCATTCCTCATACCCCAGGCATATAACCACGGAACCTGAACAACCGAACACAGAAACAAACTCACAGCAATGTCAAAATCAATCGTCAACACAAACCCGTACCCCTTCCACTTCGACGCCAGCACACCAGTACAAACAAACACCAATGGCAAGACACAAGACCTATCAGTCATCATCCCAAACAGCCGGGGAAAGATCCCTTCCCTCCAAGCCTCCCGGCTCCGAAGCATGGTTCTCGAAGCACACAATGATCCAAGCAAAATCGTCGCCCACGTTTGCAGCTACGACGCTTTGAGCTCCAAGTTGTGCGAAGAAGCGGGATTTCCTATCGTATTCCTTGCGGGATACGCAATGGCATCGGCCTTTGCACTGCCGGATACCGGATACATTGCCTTCCAGGAGGTGGCGGCCAAGGTTCAGGAGGTCGTGAGGGCGACTAGTGTGCCTGTTCTTGTCGATGGTGATACGGGGTATGGTGGACCAATGAATGTGAGGAGGACGGTTGAGGGGTATGTATCTGTCTTCTAAACTGTTCATTGCGTGTATGGTCGGGTGCTGACGGATTGGTATAGGTTTGCACGAGCTGGAGCTGCTGGAATCATGATTGAGGATCAAACATGGCCAAAACGTGAGTTCAGTTCCCCCATAAAATAGTTTTTTTTTCATGAAAAGGGATAATGAAACTAACAATTTGTAGGCTGCGGCCACACAAAAGGAAAAGCCGTTGTCTCCCGAAGCGAAGCCTACGCCCGCTGGCGCGCAGCCGTCGACGCCCGTAACGAAGGCCTCGATATCTGGATTATGGCCCGAACTGATAGTCTCATTCACGGCTACGATGAAGCCCTGGAAAGAGCTCGGGAAGCTATCAAGATTGGTGTTGACTGTGTATTCGTCGAAGCGCTCCCCGACCGTGAAACCATGTTACGTCTGCGGAAGGACCTTGACTTCCCTGTCTTTGCCAACATTATTGAAGGCGGGAAGACAGAGAACCTCTCTGCTAAGGACTTGGCTGAGCTGGGATACTCTGCCGTTGCGTATCCCTGGACCTTGGTCGCGGCTAAATTGAAGAGTATCCGGGAGACACTGGAGGCTATTAAGGGGTCATTCTTGGTAGGAAAGCCACCCACGGTTTTGTCGTATGAAGAGGTCTGTGAAGGTGTCGGATTCAATAGGTACTATGAGATGGAGGAGAAGTATCAGTACGATGGGTCGACAACTGGGAGTAATGGATACCAGTGGGCTTGATCCATGAGTTACCTTCTAGGAGTGTTTGAGTGATTAGCAATGATATAATAACACTTGCATACCATAGTACCTGTTGTATAGGGGGCCATTATTACACAGCTAGGTAAAGAAACACTCATTTGAGAAATATATACAAGTCCAGTCTACTGTTGAGGATGGACGCTCGCAATACTTGCATTCCAGGTCCTCCTTACTGACCGTTGAAGTTAGATGAACTAGAAAAGCTATTCTATGTTTCTGAGAATTAAGTTTTCCAAAGGATTGTTGGTTTCTTTACGCTCGCGTGAGGGAAGCATATGCAAAGCGAAATCAATGATTGAGCGGAGATAGTCATTCTGTGGCCCAATTTGACTCTACTAGGACCGGATGGGTAGTATACATGGTGTATGTTAGCGGAAGGCCATCTTCTAATGGACGATTCTATCACTGCTCGCCGACCGCAACGACAGGCTGGGTCGAGCAGTGTATAACACCGCCAGCCAACGGGAGGCCACGGACGGGTACCTGTGTGACCTTATGTTCAGGGCACAGCTTCTGCAACGTGGAAACAGCCTCTGCATCTTTAACTGGATCCCCAAATTGAGGGAGAATGAGACCGCCATTGACAAAGTAGAAGTTGACATAATTCGTTGCAGGATCAGGATAAGATAAGTCTCCAAATATAGTGGGATCCGGCTCCTCCACGATATGTACCTCAAATCGACGCCCCTTTGCATCGACCTCCCGGTCCAAAATATCTCGGATCTCGTTGTGCACATCCTGCCAAGGCTGCGGTACACTGGGATGTGGCTTGGAGAGGACTACCACACCCGGTCGAACAAAGTTCAGCTCGGCGTCTGCATGGACATCTGTGACATCAAGATCTCGCCTGCCGGGGAACCAGATGATCTTCTCCACGCCCAACAGTCGTTGCAGTTCCTCTTCGATCTCAGCACGAGAGAGGCCCGGGTTGCGGTTCTCGTTCAAGATGCTGCTCTCCGTCGCGAGGAGCGTGCCATCACCATCCAGAACTAATGCGCCACCTTCCAAGCAAATCTTGGACTCGACCTGAACTACTGGGGCTGGAGAGGTGTCATTGCCGATGACTTGTTGAGCAAAGGTCGCATTCTCTCTGACTTGCTCAGGTCCCATCACGGGCCAGTCTAGCCCATCTGTAGCTCGGTAATGATCGCCGATGTCGTCCTTCTTGCCCCATTCACTGAACCGAAAGTTAACAGCAAAGCGATCTTTGGCATGCGCGCCAGTTCCATAGACATAGACGGGACCGGTGTCGCGGACCCACAAATGATTTGTGCTGAACGGAATGATATTGATGTTTGAATCTGTGCCGTTGAAAATGGGGATACTTTTGCTAACCAAGTCTCGTGCTCTCGAAACATCTTCTGGACGCGTGTACAGACGCACTGGCTCAAAGGCAGAGATCGCAGAGGCTAGACTGGCGATCTCCTTGCACGCGTCCTCATAGTAGTTTGCAGCGATTGAGATCTTTGAAGGGAATCCCAGGATCGTCGCGACGTGACGAGCAGTCTCTGCCGGGGCAACATATCTGCGCAGCAGGTTGGCCATGGTTTCAAAGGGTTTGAAGCATGTGTATGAAGATAGAGTGAGGTCTTGATAAAATGTGGGGTGGTTAGGGTGCGGCAGAACCCGTGTCTTCCGTGTGGCACGTGAATCTTACTAGAACCCGGCTTTCGACAGGGAAGGTAATGGATGGTTCAGGGTCCTGGGCGTATTAAAGGAAATTATTCACTTTTGGCTTCTGGGGAGCTGTAGGATATATACTGTTAAATATTCATTCTCATAGCCCGATAGTGAGGGGGCTTAGATCCGCTCGGCACCTCTTGCCCAGTGGAAAATATATAACCTAATAGAAAGTTATCGCCCCACTTGATGTCTTAACACAAATACACAATGAGAGGGGAAGCAATGAGATTACCGTTGACTCACTTCCTCTCCATAAGTCTCCAAGACGGATTGCTCCATGTTTCATATCAAGACCTTGCTAACTCGATAAGCGAAGGCGCAGTAGTTTCATTCAAACTGGTATTTTAGGTTCAAACATAAATATTACAGAATTATAGTGAGGATCTAAATTCTCGAACAATAATGGTCATTGCAAGCAGTCGATTACTCTGTAACGATGCCATTTTGAAGGAAGCCTGGGCACTTGTTAGCAATAGGGAACGACTACTAGTTTAGCTAAAATAAATAGGAATATATTTGTGTGGGTCGGTCTCATATAGTCTGACCAACCATTCGTGTCTGTCGGAGAGTCTTGCCTCCATCAGGATAACTAAAACAAGGATGCTAATAACTAGCGTACTATTAATATGTGTCTAGGCAACTCCGTTCGGTCTCCAGTTCATGCAAGATAACAGTAGCCTTAAACGAGCATTGGCAAAGTATGATAACGACAAGAGAACTATTTTCATACATATACTGCAAATCGACTGTCCTTCCCCTCACGCCACAGGATATGATTGGAACATACTGTCTTTCCAGTGCTCTAAGTGCACTGCAACGCATCTACCAGAAATCAGTATATATGCTCTGTCACAAGGGACCTTAGTCTCCTCTCAACTTCTCGTGCATTTGCCAATTGAATAGGATCAGCAATGAGCATTCGACCACTCGTTTACGATAAACATGTCCTTTCGATCCATGATCTTCAATATGAGGCAAGCAGGAAACTGCCCAAGGTGTACCGCGAGTACTACATTTATGGAGCCACAGATATGATTAGGTAGGTTTTTACTAACCGAAAGAGTGCGATTATCTGTAGAAGTAGTAATCTATCTAGTCCGCTAGAAGATCCGCCCCGTGTCCTTGTAAAGATCCTGCTATAGACACTTCCGCAGAGCTCTTTGGATGCAAAGTCAAATTCCCACTGGGATTCTCACCAACCGCATTGCATAAGCTCGCTCATCTAAATGCGCTCTAATCTATAACCCACCTAACCGCTATCTCACCTAGTCTAACGTTCTTAGATAGGCGACTCCTGCGTCACTCACGTGATCATAGCACGTAAGTCATGAAATACTACGGCGACACCATCCCTCAGCAGATTGTCTGTTTCGCTCTCTTCCACCAGGGAAGGCTTTCTCCCGTTTCATCTGGAGTAACCTGCTCCATTTCCATAAATCGCCTGCCAGTGTCTAGATCAATCTGCCGGAGGGGGACTCCAAGCCACCACTGCCGATTCCACACTTTCCAGAAGATCATTAGAACGAGGCCCATAAATCCAGCGAGATATTGCTGGAAGAAATTGAATGCGCTTGGGGGGTCCCCACCCGGTGCCTATTGATAGACAGGTCAGCATTTTCTTTGTCACAGGGTACGGGGGAGAGAGTGCTTGATTCAGTATAGGTCCAACTCACATAAAGCGCGGAATAAAACATCGCAACAAGAGCAATAGCGGAAAGAAAAGCTCCAATAGAGCTTCCCACGGTTCCCAGGGTGGACTTCCATGGAATTTCGTCCGTGCTGCGATTCTGGGCCTTTAGAGCCAGACGAAACCGGATGTGGGCCATGTTGATACTCAGGTTCATCATTACAGTTGACACGCCAGCAATAGAAAGCAGCCAGTTGAATATAGTTAGACCGGAAGACGCGAACTGGAGGTATGCTAGGAAGCCGAAGAGCACCTGGAGAGCGATTGGGGCTAGAGGGCGACCGGCCTTATCGATATAGGCGAAAAATGACGGGGCGCCTCCATCGGCGGCTAGGGCTTGTAGCGTTCTTGTAGAGGCGAATGTTGAAGAATTGGCCACACTCAGACTGGAAATCAGGACGACTGCGTTGATAATTGACGGCAGGACGTGGATGCCAGCATCTTGAATGGCCAGGACAAAGGGACTGGCATTTGCGCTGACTCCAGCGGAACTCGCTGCGTCACCTGAGCCGAGCAGCTGGGGGCTATTGTGTGGAACGTTGAGACCGACGATGAGGAGGTTCACAATGTAGAATATGGTCACGCGCCACAGGACCTGCTTCGTGGCCGTGGGAAGGGTTTTCTGGGGATGCTTTGTCTCTGCCGCTGCGAGACCGACGAGTTCTGTACCACTAAAAGCTACTGCCTTGACACGGTCAGTTCTCATATATAAATGGAGGCTGTGCCACTTACCGCATTCACAAATACCGCGCAGAACCCTTTGAACCCGTTTGCAAAGGCGCCCGGATCACGCCAATATTTTCCACCAATATATCCTTGAGGACTGCCAGGGACGCCACCGGTATTGATAATGATCCCCAGAATGATCAGCCCTATACATGCTATCACCTTGATTATGGAAAGTACAAATTCCACTGCAGAAATGTGTCAGTTCAAGTGTCCCTTTCTGTGAAAGGAGCAGGACTGACCCTCGCCGTAACCGCGCACTCCAAAGACTTGAATTATGACCAGCACAATTAGGAAGATACTAACGAATATTGCGGGATTCAAGTCCGAGTTCCAGTATTCGATTGTTAAACTGGCTGCAGTAATTTCAAAGGGTCTGTAATTGAATCTGTTAGTCCCGGTTACAAACAATCATGAGGTTGTAAAGCACACAAAGTGACAAGCCAGCCGAGGGAATACGCCCAACCGATCGCAAAGCCCCTATGCAAGTTAGACCTGTTAGCGATGACAAGGCTAAGTGGGTAAAATATGAGCCTAGGACTGACCAACAAGGATCTATGAACCGAGTGCTATATTGATAGAAAGCTCCATTAATCGGATACATAATGGCTAGTTCCCCGAGAGACATAATTGTGCACAGCAGCAGAACTCCCACAATAAGATAACCTATCAGGACAGAAGCAGGGCCACCGTTTGCAAGCGCTTCACCTGAGCCGACAAACAGACCTGCGCCAATTGCTCCGCCCTAGTAAGTGGTAGCTCATCGTTAGTGAGGTTTGATCCTTGCGCACTATCCGCAATCGAGAAATTGGATTTCTATTCTTCGTGTGGATGTCTTCATCTCATGCTGGGATCAATGACGCGGATAACATTGACTCACCATCGCGATCATCTGAATGTGTCGGCCTTCGAGGGCCCTCTTAAGTGTATTGCCATTTGCTTCCTCAACATCCCCGGCCAGGGCATCGGGAGTGTTCGTTGGATTCTTAGCATCATTGCCTTCTTTGGCCTCTTGATCAAAGCTAGCCATAGTGAAACCATATGCTTCACAACTATGTACAATTGTGAGATGATTGATGTAAGGTGTCAAGTACGCCTAGAGCGGAATCCATTGACTACGAGGTGGGCCACGTTCAAATATACATACGGATGGATGTGGAGCTATAGAGAGGTATACATGTCACTCGATTGGATGGCAATGGAACAGGGCTAGACGTAGATCTTGGAGACTTTTCTCAAGCACTCTCATCATTACCCAATATCTATTTCATGTGCGCACTGCGAAAGATATTCAAACGTATTTCGTCCCCACATCGCCTAGGCTACCTAAATAAGAAGCCCGTTATCATATCCACAGCTACAGGATCCGGGGAAAACCTGTACGAGCTTTTAACCATAAATTCGGGCAGTTGTCCAATTTCTGCTCCCCCACATACTCCGCTCAGTTTTCCGGGTTATCCCTCCGCAACCAGTATGCTAACTGCCAATTTGAAATCATAGATTTTCTAGACAACCAGAGTTGCTTATTTGCTTCAGTCCAATATTGAATGGATCTTTCATTATGTTCGCAATCTTATCAGTGCAATGCTTGCTCGTCCTGACTACTACTAGTATGGATACTAGTATGGACATGGGCCGGGGCAACAGATCGGAAGTGGATTGCCGGTTGGCAGACTCGTATACCTGGTTTCTAGCATTCTTACTGTAATTTACGGAGAGTACCGGCCGCACTCGGTGAAGGTAAGAAGCCCTTTGCAACCCCGCGTCTTGCATATCGGTTCTCCACTGTTCTTTCAGACTAGGGCAATGCCATCACGTTACCTATATCCAATTCAATGCGTATCATAGTGCACATAGGTGCTCTGTAGACACAAAGCCTGCCATTTGATGTTACTGGTGTACAAGACCAGAACCCTATACAGATGTTTTCTTCAGCTCATCTCCAGCTGGAGGGAGATAGACGCATTGGGAACAGTGTTTACACTTTCTACAGGTTTAAGGCAAGCTCACCACGCTCAGACCATAAACTCATCGTAAGCTTAATCGCGCCTCCACGCTTATCTAGCATCTTCAAGGCAAACCTTGACGTTGAACAGACCTGATTCTCGTATTTTACCCCGCATGAGTCCCACACCTGTACTCATGATGCTCACCGGGCCGGTTACCTACCGGTTGTAGATCCTCTGGTCCCTGGTGGTTTACTGGTTTTACTGTACTTCCTCGTCTTGGCGCCGGATGGGCCCCACAAAGGTCGCAATCTCCTTCCCTCCACGTTCATAGCGTCCTTCCATGGAGACCAATTGAACCATCCGGATTTTTCTCTCTAGACTGGATTAAGGCACTGCGCAGAGATGAATAAAGTTCCCCTCCCGGTTGCACCCAGCGGGTAAGACCAAGATCTCCTTCCCCGCGTCCGCCAATCCACGAAATCCGCGCCCAAAACTGGTCAACCCCGCAAGCAAGGTTTCAACACTCTTGGCTACATTCTTCCGCACGCAAAATTACAATGGCCGCGTCTAGCCGGACGTTCCTCGCCTACCAGCACGATTGGAACCTTCTTTCGCTCGACACACCCGTCACAACAGTATATCGCTTCAACGAACTGGAAGATCCCAACCGCCAGCTCTTTCCCGCGGGAAACGATGATGACCATGTCGTCGCCACTGAAAAGACAATCTTCCATCCTCAAGGGGGCGGCCAGCCCTCCGACGTGGGCACAATGACAGGACCCGCAGGAACCACGTTTACGGTGACGGCCGTCCGCATGGATGCGACCGGACAAGGCCAAGTCTTGCACCTCGGCCGATTCGGTGATGGTTCATGTTCTGCATTTTCGAAAGGCGAGACAGTCCGACAAGAAGTCGATGCTGAGAAGCGCCTGCTACATTCGCGGCTTCATACGGCAGGCCACGTCCTTGGTGCTGCTGTGAGACATCTCCTGGAGAAGGAGGTCCAGGACTTTGATGAATTAAAGGCTTCTCACGCTCCGGGCTCGGCATCCTGTGAATTTCAAGGTCTAATCGAAGGAAAATGGAAAGAGCCGATTCAGAAACGGGTAGATCAATATATCGCCGACAAGCGAGAGGTTCGGGTTGAGTGGTGGGATGAAACCATGTTTCGGGAAAAGGGTCTGGAAAGATTGATTCCCGACCGTAGCCTCATGCCGGGAGAGAAGTTCCGCGTGGTGAACATTGTTGGGGCCGAGGTTTATCCCTGTGGAGGGACGCATGTCGATACTACGGATTTGTGTGGACCGACTAGCGTTACGAAGATCTCGAGGAAGTCGGGGAAGTCTCGTGTTAGCTATGCTGTGAATTAATTGGAGATCGTGGCATGAAATTCCATTCCCCCAATTCCTGTATCTCCCAATGCGTTTTTCGCTATATGGGCGCTTTTCTAAGAGTACAGAGAGGAACTGTAATGTGGTAGTGGATCAAACTGTCTCAGAAACTATCGCTGCATTGTAGGGTGCGTGTGGTCACATGCTTATATCCAAAAATGTAGGTTCGTTTGCGAGAAACAGAATCCACCAACGCATCACCCCGTGACCCTTTAGTGACCTTCTCTGCTTGTGGTCTACCCCGAAATAACTAGTTGATCAAGATCGGGTCCTAATCATTGTCATTGACTTAACTATGCATGGGTGCAGAAAGAGGAAAGAAACTTACCCCATCCTTCCTCATACGCACTGAAAGTGATCGTGTTTGTATCGCCCTTTTCCAATGTGGTATGAAGAGTCGAGGTGAACGGCGTATTACCACTTCCGGAGGGCAAAAACGCCAGTACATGAGATTGGCCATTGACGGTGACATTTGCGTAGCGCTGTGAGTTGTTTCCGTTGGCATATTGGACACGGATAGTGGTATCTGTTGACGCATCGCTGGCCACATTGTTGACCACAATCGTTCCATCATCAGGGCCACCAATGTACCCGACAGACTTCCCGCCAGAGCAGCCGCTGCAGGAAATAATCTTGGCACCGTTAGAAAGGGTACTGTCAGATGACTCGGCCTCGTAGCTGGTTCCATCCCCGGCGGCGGACCAGGTTCCGTCAAGTGGCAGCACCCACGCCGTTTCGTTGTTCTGTGCAGATACAGACATTGTTAGACTCGTAGGATATATCGGAAGACTATCAGAGCCGTGGAAGCTTTCATACCAGAGTCGCGGTGGTTCCTTCAATTGTCAACGGGAGCCAAATATAAGTTGATCTCATGAGATTTGCAGAGTCCCAGCGATCTCCCATATACCTGAGAATGTTAGCAATCCAATTCTCATAATATATTCGTTGAAAAGCCCTCACACTACGGAACCGCCGACCCGCAGGACGAAAGTCGTTTGAGACTCAAATGTGTTGGCTCCACTTGGGGCAAAGTCGGTCCAGTTAGTCCAGGGCCCACTAAGGCTTGTTGCAGTAACATATTTATTATCGTTGTTTGCTGCCCAACTAATTAGCCTGTCTGAATATATCGTGTTGAGTGACACTTAATGACATACACCATCCTATATTACCCGTTAGTCAACAATTGGGGTCTCTAGCAAATAAGGGAGACGGAAGGAAGACCTGTCAACTGAGACCCAAACAGGAAGTATACTCCGTCCTGTTTGTATAGAGCTGGGGCCTCCACGTGTTCTGGAAACAGATGAGTCGTTTCAGTGACGTTGGTGAAGTCATCCGTCAATGTGTTGATTCTCAGGCCATTGGGACGCTGATAGCGTTGAGTTACATTGACCCGCATTATGCATGGATTTGATTCTGTCACTCACATCCTCAGTCAAAAGATATCCCGTGCCATCGTCATCTTTATAAAGACCCATATCTCGCGATTGATACCCAAGAGGTCGGAAGGAACCCCTTGATACGTATTCATCAGTCCAAGGATACATAGCGAGCTGCGGAAACGCGAGCTTACAGATATTCATATGCACCACAAACACTGGAAGACGTCGCAACACCGGTCTTTGCCTCGCCGTAATCACTGCTATCGATGTGCATCCACAAGACATATTTGGATGTCGCGTCATTGTAGATCACCTTTGGGCGCTCGACGATGCGATCGGGGCCTAGGTCTCCACTGCTCTGACGAGAAAGGAGTTCTCCAACAAATGTCCACTCTACCAAATTCTGTCGGAGGGAGGATTAGATGGAAAGTCAATTGCTTCGGGAATGCCTTTTCAGTGGGAACCCACCTTGCTCGAGTAGCAATTGACTGACTGAAAGGAGCTCCCATCTAGCTTGTTCTCGCCAATCCAGTAGTATGTCGAATCGACTTCGATAATACCTTATTTGGCATATTGCTTCAGTGAAGACTCGAGAACAGTCAAATAAATTATATGCACCATACCTCCACCATGCGCCTGAACATGCTGGTTGGTGCCGGCCGCGGTCCACGTAGCACCAGGAACCTGTGTTTAATTTAGTATCGGACCAATACTAATTCGTCAGCAACAGGATCCTCACAATTTGCAGGGCTGCCGCAGCTACAGCTGCCTGGCCTAGGCTAGCAATCAAGCCAAGAATCATAGTTTTGACGATATCTCTCCCCATGTATCTTCCGACAGAACAAGCCCAGCGATCTGGTTGGGGGTGCGCTTCAATGAACTATTTAAGCGTGATGTGTCCAGATAAGATAAAGGTCGAGACATGACTGAGGGGTTGTGCTGCAATCTATCATGCATGGTCTAACTGATGCATCACGGTCCATCAATATCGGAATTACCCGAAATCCTGCCGAGTCGGGTACGGAGCGGACTCCGTTAATTTTGCCGAAGCCGACCATAACAAGCAGGTTTCAATATAACCGCAGTCTTCGCCCAGTTAGAACGGAATTCCAGATTGCATGATGCTAGCCAGTTTCTTAGATGGCGTAAGCAATATTCATGAGGACTTCTTCAAGTGGCTTAGTATACAAAGCTTCTTTTTCTTTCATACATTAAGGCAGTCCGGTCGAAAGGGCACATATAGTGTTAAAGACTACCACCAAGCTCGGTAGCTCTGGCATTCCCTTCTTGTCTTATGTTGTTACTTTTGCCCCCCTCATATCAGATAAGGCTTAAATATATATAGGACAACGGAAAGGTAGGACAAGGTCAATTGTTAAAACAAGGAACAATCAGTGGTATCACTACACTGTCAGACCCAAGCTGGACAATATTTATGCTCTTTATTATGTCTCATTAAAAACGTCCCAAGGAGTCCAGCAGCCCAAGACAAAAACGGTAGTCTGTCCTGCTGACATATCGCGTGTTATAATGTGTCTAGGGCAATTCTAGACGGACTTGAGATATACACCAAACCTCACTACTGACTTCTACATGACGGATTTCCTCCTCCATCTCCTCATCCTATTGTTTAATCCTCACGCTGGTTTAAGTGAATCTCCTGCTCCGAGCTACCGGAAATACCGAGAGATCGGCAGAATCCTTTATGCAGCCTGCTTACTCTCGGTTTAATGCACCCCGAAGGCCAAGACCAGTCGGATAGTAATGGACAAGTCTCTGTGCAGCAAAGCCGATGATCGACAGTCAACATAGATTGTTCCCCAGATTCCCCGCACTACTGAGTCAGTGCCACTGATACCCCACACTCTTCATGCAGGGAAGTCGGCAAATTCTGCCGCCCCTTAGGCAGCCGTCAAATGTGATTAGAATGAGGAATTGTCATGAATCGTGAGAGGACAGCAATTGGCTCACCGTTAATCGGAAAAGTGCCCGGAGGATACCCTGAGCGTGAAGACTATGGATTTGCTGCAGCTAGATGACCGAGGCCTTTGACTGAGGCCCTCGGTGCTCGGGTGAATACCAAGCGTGGATCTGAGGATGTCGTTCCTTTCAGAATGTCCTCTGTGGAATATTTGAATACAAATTTCGCCAATTATCATAATACCCACCTCGAACTTTCCACTCACCAGAAAGCCCGATGTGGAGGCTGATCTGAACCAACTCTTTTTGCGTTTTAAATCCAGGGATGGCGGTCTCGATATCTCAGATATCATTCGAGCACCACCGCGAAGCGCTGGGCATTGCCGAGTCTAAACCTCGCATTTCTTGGCGATTCGAGGGTATTGCGCCGAACTGGACACAGGCGGGATATGATATCGAGATACTCCGAAACGGCGTACCGCAAGTTTACTCTGTTAATTCGTCCGACTCTATTCTCGTCCCATGGCCAGACACTGCTCTTGGGACAGCCGAGGAGGCTAGAGTCCGAGCACGAGCCCATGGAAACCAAGACCAATCTTCTACGCCATGGTCTGACTGGGCGTCAGTTGAGCCAGGGCTATTAAACGATAAGGACTGGGGTAGCGCAGTTCCAATTGCTGCTGACCGCGAGACCGAGGTGAATGGACCTAAGCGACCGATATACTTTAGGAAGTCCTTCGGGGTGGACCAAAACGTGAAGTCCGCCCGACTGTATATCACTGCACTCGGAGTGTATGAGGCGGAGATCAACGGACAAAGAGTGGGCGACCGTGTTATGGCACCTGGATGGCAATCGTACGATAATCGACATGTCTACGATACCTACGATGTGACGGACCTTATCAAGCAAGGTCACAACGGAATCGGCGCTACCGTCGGAGAGGGCTGGTTCTCTGGTAACCTTGGCTTTAGTGGAGGGCATAGAAATAACTATGGAGACACGATTGGTCTTCTGTCCTTGCTTGTCGTTACCCTGGAAGATGGAACCAAACTCGAGGTCCCGACCGATGCGTCTTGGCAGGCAAATATCGGGCCGACGGTGTCTTCTGAAATCTATAACGGAGAGACATACGACTCACGACTTGAGGCCAAGATAGCTGGATGGTCGTCGGGTTCGTTCAATGGTACCAATTGGCTCGCGGTCAAGCAGTTGCCCTCGCTGAAAGGGAAGTTAACTCCCCCAGACGGCCCGCCAGTCAGGAGGGTGGAGGAGGTTAAGCCTCAAAATATCTTCAAGTCGCCGTCCAATAAGACTATCATCGATTTTGGTCAGAATGTAGCCGGCTGGCTTAGGGTTTCGGTATCCGGTCCGAGAGGTACAAACATCACCTTCCATCATGCTGAAGTCCTGGAAAACGGCGAGCTTGCGCTTCGCCCACTGCGCTTTGCCAAAGCCATTGATACGTTTATTCTAAACGGCAATGGTGTCCAAACGTGGGAGCCACGGTTCACTACCCACGGGTTTCGGTATGCACAGGTGGACGGCTGGCCGGAGGCATCGACACCATTGAACGGAGATTCTATTAGAGCAATTGTCGTTCACAGTGACATGGAACGTACAGGCTGGTTCGAATGCTCCCACGCACTGCTTAATAAATTCCACCAGAATGTCATATGGTCTATGAGGGGCAATTTCATTTCGATCCCGACGGATTGCCCGCAACGCGATGAGCGGTTAGGATGGACCGGAGATGCACACGCCTTTGGGCCTACTGCTGACTATCTCTACAATACTGCTGGATTTTGGCGAGGCTGGCACCGTGACGTTTGGTCCGAGATGCAAATAAACGGGTCAATGAGCGTACCACCGTATGTTCCTATCATCCCGCCGAACACAGACTCGAAGCAGGGAGCTGCGGCAGTATGGGGCGACGTTACTGTTGGTGGGCCGTTCAACCATTATCAGGCTTACGGTGACCTAGATATGCTGGAAGAGCAATACTCACAAGCCCAAGGTTGGATAGATACTGGAATTCCACGTGAAGATACTGGTCTTTGGGATCGAGACAGCTTTCAGTATGGAGATTGGTTGGACCCGAAGGCACCAGCAGACAACCCAGGTGATGCCACTACGGCCACGCATCTTGTTGCCGACGCCTACTTAGTGCGAATGACTGAGCTTCTTACCAATATCTCCACTGCCCTCGGCCACAGCGACTTGGCGAACAAGTACAGTGAACAGCACACCAGCTTGGTTGATGAATTCCGCAAAGCATGGCTGAAGGACGGTGCGATGGCAAACCGGACGCAAACAGCTTATGCTCTGGGGTTGCACTTTGGCCTGTTCACAACCGAAGAGGAGCGATCCGCTGCGGGCGATACCTTGCGCAGTCTAATTGCCGACAATGACTATCTTGTTGGCACAGGCTTCGCGGGAACTCCACCTCTGGGATTTGCTTTGGCCGAAATTGGCGCCACAGACGACTTCTACCGCATGCTGCTGCAAACAAAGGTGCCTTCCTGGTTATATCAAGTAGTTCAAAATGGAACTACAACGTGGGAACGCTGGGACAGCCTTTTGCAAAATGGTAGTGTCAACCCTGGTGAGATGACAAGTTTCAACCACTATGCCTTTGGCTCCGTTGCCGATTGGATGCATCAGGTTATTGGTGGCCTTGCTCCTGCCGAGCCAGGTTGGAAAAAGATTAAAATCGCACCTGTGCCAGGAGGTAATATCACCAGTGCCAACTCGCGCTTTATCAGTCCTTACGGAGAGGTCAGTGCCAAGTGGGAGCTGAATGGGGATAGCTTCGACCTAGAAGTCACCGTTCCGCCAAACACCAATGCCGTCATTACATTGCCATACGGTAATGTGACGAAAGAGGTTGGATCGGGGCAATATAAGTTCAATGCGTCGAGGGAGTAATCCTACGGGTGTTAAGAAATGAATGATTGCCAACGGCATCTTGGTCATCTACGTTTGCACTGGTTTTTCCCAGCTGAGAGTTTGTGAATATGTATTGTCCAAATGGTGAAAACTTATAACGTAACTGTCCTTCACCATCCCTGTCACGAATAACTATTTCTATCTACATCGATTGCGCTAGAAGAGATGCCTGGGTCCTATAATGACATCGCCCCCGAGCTTCACAACAGATCCTAGGCAAAGATTCCATTACCACCCGGACGCTCAGCTAGCGATCAGTCCCGCAACGTTGTGAAGGCAGGTTCGGAGGTGACAACCTGTAGCTTCACTTAATAATTTTAAATTGCAGGGTGATACAGTGATTGTCCAATAGTGACTTCTGCAATCTGTATGCCTCTTGATGGGCCCTTTAAAGAGGCTAAGTTAAATGTTGAGATATTATATAGCTTTCTTCCACCATGATGGAATACTTGGGTCAGTAAAAGGCAGGTTCTTATTTAGTTCTAGGCAAACAGGGTCGAGGGTCTCTCTGAAGGAAACGAAAGATGGCTCGGGGCATACTTTCTGCCTTGCAGTTTCAGCAGAAATGCCTCCAGCGCATGGCTAATGTGTCCTATACTGCAGTATAATTAAACAACGATATGTTGAAGGATCAAGTCCGTTCATGTCTACCCATATGCTGGTAGACTGAAGAGGTATAGAGTATGCAAGGCTTCGTATCACTGGCTCTAGTAATTATAGCTTTGTTCAATCAATATAAGCAGTCCTAGAAATTGTAAATAAATCACTATAAATAAACTACTCCTGCGCGGAGCGATGGTTTAACACCTCGTGTGACAGCATAAATTCCCGTTTTCGTTGTAGTGTTTCTACTTTCCGGTATAGCACGCACATATCTCACGCCTGTCCTTCGAGCGGAAGAGTGCCTGAAAAGAGGGCTTTGAAGTAGTCATCCATCCAATTGAAATCATTCACGGGACCATCGCTCGCGGTGGGATCCTCAGCAGGGTCATTCTGACTGTCATTACTGGAGCTTTCATCCTTGTGCCCTATTCCAGGGATAGTTGGGAGCTTCGAAGCTATATCCTTGGCTGTCTCTACCGCGTTATCCACAAGCTTCTTCCACTCACTTTCATCCTCTGACCTTGCAGTGTCCTTTAGGGCTTGCTCAGCCAGTTTAAAGCTCATGTCAGGGCCGACCTCATCCAGGGTCACTTTGTCAGGAACGACCTCTACGTCGACCTGGTCTTCAAGGCGGTGATCATTGTCTTTGACGTCGCCATCTCCAACAGCCTCCGTATCAGCCTCCAGGATGACAATTTGGTCTTCCGGTCTCCCAGGGTCGAGGGCCTGACCAAGCCCATCGGCAGACTCGCCCACCAAGGCTTTTAGTTCGTTGATAATAAGAGCCTCCGATCCCAGGTCATCCTGTTTGCTGCCGGTGTCCGAGACCAAAGCTGCCACCCTCATGCCAGTGGCATGAGAACCGGAAAGAAATTTAGGACCGAGAGCTGTCTTCTCCCATCCGTCTGGAAGGTATTCCCGAGTCTCCTTAGCACTATCTTTGATAGCCTCCAGGAGCTTCAGCTGCAGATCCACTCCGGGACAGAGGTTCCTCCAGGTATCGACGAACGAGTCCGGATCAGCAATAGCCGTCCAGATCAACGGGAACGCAATAGCCGCGATGGGCCCAACACCAGGAATAAAGCCAACAGCGATAGTCAAGGAGTTCTTTACGAAGTTCTCTAGCCAGTCCTGCTTTTGAGGGGCAGGCTTCCATTGGATACTCAGGCCAAAGTTGGCTCCAGCAACCTTGGCCCAGTCAAAGTCTGTGCCGTCATCGTAGCTTCGCTCCACCCTAGGGCTTGCCACCATATCGCTTTCCAGAATAATAATATTCTTGGAGGTGAAGGCATTTTGGGCACGTAGCTGGCGAGGCAGTGAGAGAAGATTTACCAGACCGTTGATATTGAACCCCACGGTCAAGTTGCTCCAATCCTGCAGGCCGACCGTCTTCTTCAATGTGACAGGCTTCCAGAATGTCTTCGGGTTTTTCGCATTACCAGTGTGATGGAACATGTTAACCGTACCATCCGCTGTAGCGAAGTTGACATGCACAAAGGTGCAAAGCTCCGGATGGTCCTCGGACGCTTGGTGTGCTACCGGGATGTAAATGCCTCGAATATTTGTCAGGCGCTATAGAATTATGAAGTGAGTGGAGCAGTTAGTATTGGCAACATATGGCTTGGAGCAAATGTACTGACATCAATGAACACCCAGCCTTCCTGCCTCTTGGGCATCGGCATGATCATGAACCAGGACTGGGAGGCAGATGTTAGTCGATTATACTAGCTGACTTAGGCGGAACGTGTGAGATTAACCTCCATAGCAGCACCTTTCATCTGGGCCTGAAGTCGGTCGGCATTAGTGCAAAGATTATGCTGCACCCGGCGCTGCTTTCCCTTGGAGTAATGTGAGCCATACACAAAGGGCAGCTGTGACCAGCTTCCTATGTAAGGACCGTTCGTCTTGTACATCATCGGTGGTGGCGTCCATGTACTCAGGTCATTCAGGTGGTATGTGGAACGCGGGTGTTTATGGGTTTTGCGTGCAGCATCTCCCGTATGAGTTGGCACGTTCCAGATGAACTCAAGAAGGAAGTGACCATAGAAATGGTCCGCACGATCGGCTTGATAGAAGCTCTTGTTACTGGAGTTCAAGGCGGAACGCTTGAAGAAGCACTCGCCTTCGGGGTACGCCAGAGCCATGTTTCCGAGTCGGACTTCGATAAAGAGATGATAATCTGAAGATGGAATGATAACCTCGCTAGTGTTGTGCTAGAGCTTCCTATTGAATTTCAATTGAGCGCTTGGATGGAAGGGCAGTACGGATTGAAGGCCGCCTTTATACTACTCCGAGTCGCATCTCCAAGGATATTTGCTCTTACTGCAGACGTAGTTACTCACTCCTTCCCTGTTTATCTCGATATTAATGCTGCAGTTTTAACCCGCAGCACATTACTACCTGATCCATGCCATTAATGCAATATCTTCATCGAGTATAATTCGTCAATACAACGTCGAACCCGGATTCCAGTACACAACTTATGGTGAAATGTCGCTATGCTGATGTTATCGCATCTAACCCCTCTTCATGCTAGTAGAACCGCATAGAGGTCCCTCTCTACCGAGACGTATAATTGGCTGTCACTTCATACTATCCGCGCCATCCTGGAAATACATATCAGGTTTAAAGACACTGGAAGCTATTGACCCACCAGGTGGCGACAGACACATAATCAGGCCGCGGTATGTTGTCGCTTCTGCAATGTGTTTACTACCATTAGCATCAGATGTACTAGTCCTAGTAATTACACTTTCATACAACAGAGAATCCAGGGTTGACCATTAAAAAGGTAAACGAAACTATATTTAATCTGGATATCATAATGTCCGTTTCTTTCTAAGGCTCTAGTTGACGAAAGTGAATCCAGGATACGTGGCAAAGCTATCTATCAGTTGAACTGAGACATGCATATAACCCCTGCACCCTTATCACTGTGGAGCTTTAGAAAACCCCCCACCAAACCCGACTTCTTCGTCTCTCGAGCTCTATTGCGGGGTCATACGATATTCCAAGTATACCCCTCACTCTTGGTGTGCTTTGATGCCGATCGTCGGCATTCAATGATCTCTCGAAATGGAGATACGCGGTCTATGTCTCTTAGCCAAATAGTTCTCCCCTGTGACGAATAGGCCCGCCACTTATCTCATCTGAAGGGCAGTGACGAAGTAACCACGTCGCCTTGGCTCCATGGGTCAAGACTGATATCCTTGTTGTATCTTATAGTATTAACAGCAACAATTCTTGTTGCGATTGTCATTCTATTGTCCAACCATGACATCCGATCCTGTTGAGATCAAACAACATGTGGTCACTGCGCAGTTCTCCAGCATATGGAATGTTTGATGTTACACTGACAGTCGTGATGTTCCTCAACGAATTATGTATGCATAGGGGGCTCAGCTCAAGCCGAGTGCGTTAGGGGAACCGGCCCGAAGTGCCCGGGCGGTCGTATGAACAATCTGTCGAACGATATGTGAAAGAAGCGATAGATATTCTCTTTCACAGTAATATGGATACCCGGCAGCATGCATTGCATCGTGACCATATCTAACAGGTCTCCGTAACAATGCTACCTAGCGTTCAAGACGTAAGCTACGAATGAATCGGCTGCTGCCCTAGCTGGTGAATTTCAATCTAACCTCTTACAGGATGTTGTTTCCAACGCTTTAGTTCGGTCTCTCCGATCCTCTCGAGACATTGATATTCTAAACATATTAATTGTTCTCGCATCAGAGGCTATACGGGGTACACAATCCTGGTTGCTTATAAACATACTCTCGTTTACACATCTTACAGCAAATCACCATTCTGCCAAGTACACTCAATGCCTCGGAAAGCATCAACGTCCAAAACAACACTTTTGCAATACAACAATGACTGTACTGTATAATTACCGTTCTTCTTACTCTTTTACCAAGTAGTTTTCACTCGCACACCTAGCTCCACGCAGATCCCCAAGCACCTCCATTATTTCAATTGTCATTCCTTACAAAACCTCGCTTGTTACATGTAGCAGTATACAAACATCTCAGTCAGGAAACTGCCAGTTGAGGTGCAGTTTGGACCCTGCCAGAACTCATAAACACAACGGCCGACCCTTTATTGTTGTCAGTGTCGGCCATATCGGCCTACCATGTTCCATTGGAGCGATAATTACCCACCGGACAGTCACTACCATTGCAATCTGAGCATCACGTAGTACACATACTTCCTATGGAGCTCGCAGAATACATACCGAGCTAATAGCTATCGGGGACACCACCGCCAGCAAGAGCCATAGAGAGAAATTTGGCAGGTTGGCTGTGGAATCGGACTGCCGGGTGTGGGTGGATCAGTACCTAAGTAGTAACCGGAAAATTACTCTTTTAGGAAAGATGAAGCTTTTGCTAGTAAAAGGTGGATCCCGTATAGTCACGTGCCAGATAGCCTCAACTATCAAGTACTTGCAAAACGCCGTCACGTGAGCAAGACACAACATTGAATGCCTTTAAGAGGCATGAATTCATCGAAAGTTAAGGACAGTACCGAGCATAACAATCTCGGGATTTCTTTCCAATTATAGTGCAGTTGATTGTGTTCCAAGGGGAATTATCATAGTCGGCGGCAGAGGAGCCTAATCACCGTCCCCTTCGCCTGAATATATATTTCTGTTGTCCATGAACAGCGTGAGAGGCTTAAGGTTTGGTCAGAACGATATCAAATGTATTTACGGCTATAAAGATTTTTCAGATGCCATGTTTCACCTCGAGTATGGTAGCAATGAATTTCATTGGGAATATCTCATTACATGCATTATACAACTAGCATGCGCAATACAATATGTTGTTGATTGCCAAGAGGTTGGATCGGGCTCGGCCCGGCGCGAAGAGAGTTGGTGATTTAGGCCGAGCGGGTTGAACCCCAGCAGACATTGAGCCTGACAAGACTGTCTCAATCCGGTATACTCGTCCGGCTTGAAAGGACTTACACCGAGTTCATCTACCTCAAACTTGATGTCAAATTTTATTCCGTTCTTGTGGATACTATTGGATGCAAAAAATAGTACAAGTTCGCTTCTTCAGCTCAGAACAACGCAAGGAAAACGATCGAAGACTTCCCTACAAGCCAAACGAGGTACCATCCTGAATATGCCTTGATCATAGGAGTTAGTCGAGCATCATCTTGAGTGTTTTATCTATCCATTGATGTTTTTGCTGTCTAGAAAATTGCTATTGCATTTGAACATCTGTGGTAAGCGATATCGGGATGTTCCATCCGCCGATCGCAGTTTGTTGATCCATCCAGATAAGCATTGGGTCCGGCCTTCCAAGGAGAGGCTCTTGAAAAGTTCAGCCCTGTAATAGCCTCGAACTCGGTACTGGAGCTATTAGATGGTTGTCACTCTCTTGAAGGCAATGATCGTCAACATGAAGTCTCTTGCATACAGCTTAGCGCGATACTGCCACGCGTCTTCCGATTTTTCCAATGGTGCCAAGAAAAGCACCCACCCAAGCATACGTACAGAGCTTGTCGCCAACGCATTTTCTACACGCCTCATGCCAACGCCACTTAACACTACTGGCGGAATGACAATACCGAGATACTAACAAAAACTGCATAGCCTCGGTCGAAAAGCGCAATGGATGTAAACGGTTGCCTAATGGATACCGTCTATTAGTGTATGTACCAGCTTCACACCCACAGTTCAGCCACCCGTCTCATGTTGAATTTGAAGGATACTGTCTCGACTATTCTCAGAGTGAGTGTTAACAACAACACACTGTAGGATTGGAAGTCGATACAATAGATGGACACCCTTTGTGATGCAAAAATGCCACTTGAATGTCGCCTTTACGGCTATTTTCTAGAGGATAGTCATGCGAAGGGCGACTGAAGATGAGCTGTGTACATTGAAATCGTCAAAAATGCAAGCGAAGATAAGATGATGTGGATTCCCGGATGGAGTCCGATTCATCATCCACCCACACCGAGCCAAATATAGGGCTTGTACTCGTGGTTTTTCGTGCCAAGCCTGCAAAACGCTGGTACGGGGACTTCAAGATTTGAAAGGATATTCGGATTATGCAATGTCAGGAATGACAAGTATAAAAACAGATGATATGACCTCCTGACTCCATCTGACATGAATCATTCCTTTCTCTTGACCATTGTCGCTTGTCTGTTGTTTTCATTATTCCGGCGTGCTTTGACGCCTGTCACTCGTTGAATCATTTTTCTATTCAAGTTTCATCATGAAGTATTCAGTCTTCAGCGCGGCACTGACTCTGGCAGTCAGTGTGTCTGCTGCTGCTTTCCCAAAAATGTCGTCCAACGTCGACAAACGTGAAACCGTCAGCCAGTTCATCCCCGAGTACTTCACCGGCAGCTGCAGCAAAGAGAAGATGACAATCCGTAAGGAGTGGCGTCATCTGACTGCGAAACAGCAGACCAGCTTTCTCGATGCTGTTCAATGCCTGATGGACAAGCCTGCGAAATCCGGACTGACGGCTACTACTAGCCGCTTCAGTGATCTTCAAGCCCTTCACCGTGGAATGACCAATACCGCGCACGCGGACATCATTCACCACGTTGTAAGTTGACCCCTTTCTGTTTTTATCACACATCTAACCAGTATGTGAATAGGGCCAATTCCTCCCGTGGCACCGCTACTACATGCACATCTACGAGACTCTACTTCGAGAAGAGTGCAGCTATACTGGCCCTATACCGTAAGTTTATTACGTCTACCTTTCGCTTATTCCCTGTATGCTAAGTTGCATCAAAGATGGTGGGACGAGCAGAAGGACGCCGACAGCGGTAATATGTGGCAGTCATCCATGTGGGGTCCAGATGCATTCGGCGGAAATGGTACTGGATCGGACCTCTGTGTGATTGACGGTCGTTTCTCCAACTACACCTTGCACATTGGTCCCGGTGATGAAGACACCGACTATTGTCTGCGCCGTGCGTGGGACAACGAAAACGCAATTGCCAATGCGAACAGCATCGCCCTTAATAATTGCAATGCGTACAACACTTTCTCGCCCTGGTGGGATTGCATTTCCAACATTCCCCATAAGGGCGTTCACACCTACATTGGCGGTGTGGTACGTATTAGCTTTGAAATAATGCAGTATAATGGCCCCTTTACTAACGAATTCAGCCTTTAGATGGCCGATATCAAATCCTCACCCGGTGACCCGATTTTCTTCATGCATCATATGTACATCGACCGTGTTTGGTGGAAGTGGCAGAAGGAGGATCCTATCAACCGTCTCTACGATATAAGCGGACCGACCTTGAACCATACTGCCAATGTTGAACCTGCTGGTGGCTGGCAGAATGCAACCCTTCACTATGAGTTGTCGTCCTTCAACATCAAGCCCAACGTTACTATTGGAGAGGTTATGAACACTCAGGGTGGATACCTTTGTTATGGGTATGATTAAGTCTGCTATGTGGAAAGCCCTGGTAGACTCAGGTCATTGGCTTTAGCACCTAGCAAGACTATTTATTTAAAAAAAAAGCAGCTATATAAGGACCCTGAGATGAATTTGGGGAGGGATAAACAATCATGCTATATGCTATGACGGCTAATCAATAGACCCTTTTACAGAAACCCCCAAATATCTGTTCTAGCAGAACCGTAGAAAACTGTCTCTGAATTACCGGCTTGTCTCGTAACTCCCTTCGTCTATAGGCCCAAACCGCTCGGACCGATCTCATTACTCGAAAGACTACCGCATCGTCCGAATGGCCGGTATATCTTGTTCACATGCCTCTGGTGAGAGTATATTGATGACCACTAGCAAGGAGACTCTCTCCGAAGGGCTGGAGCGAATTGCCGGAGATGACAATGAGACGAGGCTGAGGCCCACGTGGAGTCGTTGCAAGTAAACTGGACCTGGTTCGGGTGACTGGATACTCAGAACGAGGATCACTCAAGTTACCTAATTTATGCAAACTTCAGCTCTCGTTGTGCTAGCCACTACCCCGTAATTAATCAGTACAGGAGATTGCCTTAATAGGATGCTTACCCGTCTGCGTTGGCGCCTAGTCCTAATAGAACCAGCCCTACTACCCCGCTCGTAAGCGCCCACCAACGCCAGCCAATTCTCCAGCCCATCAACTCGAATCTCGAACTTCAAAGAGTAGACTTCCCTCCAATCCTCTAGTGTGACTGAAGAAATCCCAAGCTTGAGGCTTTGGCACGTCTAACGAGTCCCCATGCATCCTGTTGACATTAAATTGGCGCTGCTATCCGCATTTCGCATCCAAGCCGAGTGTTTCAACCTTTCAACCGTGTCAATTGGTCGAATCCTTGAAATACCGCAATGCGTCTTATAAATGTACAAACCTTTGCGCTGGAGGAGTTCTTCAACGAGCAAGTCCCTCCTTACGCCATACTTTCACATACGTGGGGAAATGATGAAGATGAAGTGTCATTTCGCGATATTACCGAGAGAAATACCGGGGATGCCAGCTGGCCAGTTAAATTCAAGGGCTGTTGCGAACGTGCAGAAAAGGATGGCTTTACACATGCATGGATCGACACCTGTTGTATTGACAAGACCAACTCAGTCGAACTCGGTGAAGCCATCAATTCTATGTTCCGATGGTATAGCAATGCCTCTGTTTGCTATGTCTATTTCTCCGATGTTACTACCGACGATCGCAAACAGTTACCCTCTCAAATATCCTCCAGCCGGTGGTTTCAACGGGGTTGGACATTGCAAGAGCTTCTAGCACCGAGGCGTCTTCTTTTCTTTAATTCACAGTGGGTGGATATTGGCAGTAAAGCCCAATGGACAGGCCTGATCGAAACGATCACAGGCATCTCGCGCGCATTCCTCCTCGGGAGAAGACCGTTGTCAGAGGCAAGTATTGCACAACGTATGTCTTGGGCTTCAAAACGAACAACAAAGCGGAAGGAGGACATCGCTTATTGTCTTCTTGGGATTTTCAATATCATGATGCCGATGATATACGGAGAGGGTGACCACGCATTCATACGTCTACAAAGAGAGATTATAAGAGAAACCCGGGATGACTCTATCTTTGCATGGGGCTTGAAATCTGCAGGGCCTGTCTCAACTGAGCCCCAGGAAATGATATCTGCCGGAATATTTGCGCCCTCGCCAGCCAGCTTCATTGGCAGCGGTCATATTCTCTCACTGGAGCGTGAGAGCAAATGCCGGACTGCATTCGGCTTTGACCGTGGATATATCCGAGGAAACTTCCCTCTTTATACACGCCAAGATGGTCAGCTCTTTGCAAAGCTAAGTTGCGGTCCTGAGACGAAATGTGTTGAGGGACAGATAGTGGGAATTCCACTCTATCATGAGGCGCCTGGTGAAGAATACTATATTAGACCCGAAGGGCGTTACGCACAATTGCTCCCAGATATTGAAGTTGTAAGCTTTACTCCCATAATCTACATCAAGACTGAGCGACAACGGGCATCAACTACAACGGCTACCAATCAAAGCTGCTTTTTTATCGAAGATCCTATCAATGCAGGATTGAAGTTGATTGAAGTGGAACCACAAGATTGTTGGTGGAAAGAGGATTCTCAAATCGTAATGGAGAACGACACTGCTGGCAAGACCATACAACGAGCTTGGGCTCGATTTCGTCACGAGCGAGAGGGTTCTAGTGACTTCCTTGTATTACTTGAATCGAGAGTACAGGGATCGCAAATAAAGATACGAAGCCATATTATGACTTCTTCCCAGACGACTGCGCTGAGGGATTTGGCTGAGCAACGTAACCGTATGCGGAAAGCAGCATTTGGCAAGAAGGTTGCTACTGACGGCGTGACCACTATTCATATCAAAACGGAGCAAGACACAACTGAACAAGGAATGTTCGTGGTCAAGTTAACCAAAGCAACTGCCTTACCCAGCGTGACTGTGAATGGGACGTTCGAGCTGGAACTACGAGCGGTAGCGTCTGGGTTGGAAAGAGTAGCAAAAAGACGAGATGAAATCCTTCTGGAAATCGAACATTTTAACCAACAAAGAGGAACAACTCTAACCTGGGATTCAATTAGGAGTCACCTGGATGCAATAGATGAAGAGAAATGTGTATTAGAGAAAATTGGAAAATCCCAGATGGAATGGACAAAAGAGGGATACACATTTGCGAGGCAAGCGAATAGTCTTGCAGAAGCAGCTCTAGCAAATGGCTATGTGCCAGTGCTGGAGAAAAAGTCTGCCACAGGAGATTCTGGTACAGTGACGGCAGACCGATTATATGTGATGATTTACTGACCAGCATCTAGGGCAACATCCTAACAACGAAGTCCCAGTTTCGACGGCTCGCCAGAAAGCATTTATTGACTCACTAATAGCATTTGGAGGATGGTTTTGGTGAATGGGGTTTACGGCCAAGTGACCTGAGCCAGGAATATTCTGTTTCGCTGTTCTATATATTTGCGGAGGCATAAACTGCAAGACCTTAATGTTCTATCGCCATAATGCATAAAAAGGGACAATAAGCTTTGTGGTCGCGAGGTTGACAGGTACCAACGATGATAGTCGAATAAATGCAGTTATGTTCGGTTACTTCATCCAGCCCGGGATCGCGTCATGGACGAGCTCGATGATACAAGGACTAGTAAACCTACGACCGGCAGATATCTTATCAGAACGTGTATATGCTCGGCAAATAATGCATAGACCACACTTTAGCTGCATATAAGCGAGATTAATAATTGCTCAGACTTTATGCCAATGGCGTTATCGATCTAAGTGCGCTGTTTACAAGTTCCGAAGGCACAATAGCTCGGTAGGATGATGAAAAGAAAAAGGAAATATCAAAGTTATAAATACAAAGGGTAGCCAATGCCTGGCTCGTGAAATACTGGATAGATAAGGGAAACAACTGGCCTATTTCTACCATTTAAAAGACTTATCAAGGACAAAACAATGGGGTTGGTCACTCAATATAGTCTGCTGTTAGCAGCAGCGGCGGGTTTGCCCTTCAGTTCAGCAGATGGACAATACCGATCTCGTCCGGATCTCACAGTCCCCAAGTTGAATATCACCGTGCCTGCGCCCGACGCCAATGGCTCGGAGTATGTGTTTGTTGCTCCCTACGCCAATACCATCCCACAGCCTGGCGCTTATATCTACCGAAAGGACGGTGATTTAGTGTGGTCCGGCGTTGGGTACTACTCAGGGTTTGTGGCGAACTTCCATCCCACTACATACAATGGGAAGACTGTCCTCCAGGGCTTCCAGGGAACGATGGACCAAAATCATGGCGAGGGGGTTGGCCAACATGTGCTGCTCGACCAGAACTATGAACATCTCATATCAACCAGGACTGGAAATCACCATATCCCATCGATTCACGAATTTACCGTTGTCAATGACAAGACTGCTCTTGTGGAAATTTATCTTCCAACCATTGCAAACCTGACACTGTGGGGTGGCAATTCGTCCCAGCAATGGCTTGGAAACGGGCTCTTCCAAGGTTTGTTACTCTAGGATATTCTTTGGAGTATGCATTTCATTAACGAGGGAACAGAATTTGATATCGCAACTGGAGAGCTAGTGTTTGAGTGGAACTCCCTGGACTATCTCGATCCTGCAGGTA
The DNA here is from genome assembly GCF_009017415.1 of Aspergillus flavus. Classification (NCBI taxonomy): domain Eukaryota; kingdom Fungi; phylum Ascomycota; class Eurotiomycetes; order Eurotiales; family Aspergillaceae; genus Aspergillus; species Aspergillus flavus. The sequence continues at coordinate 1,231,232 of NC_092403.1, read as the reverse complement.
AGTTCCACTCTAGCATCTTTATCTAAGCACCGAGACTCTTTCTCACTGTATGGCATTTAGATTCGTTAAATGCACTGGGTTCAAGCGCTAGCAACAGCGGACTCTCCTCTGCCCAAACCTGGGATTACGTTCACATTAACAGCATCGACAAAGACAATGATGGAAACTACCTCGTCTCGTCACGACACTTCAGCACGATATTCAAGATCAACGGAACCGACGGCTCCATTATCTGGCAACTCGGTGGCAACCACTCCACATTTACCCAAGATTTCACATTTGGCTTTCAGCACGACGCCCGCTGGCGATCGCAGTCCGGCAATATCGACGTGATATCCTTCTTTGACAACTCAGGCAACGGTGAAATAACCTTCAACAACGTCTCCAGAGCCCTGTTTGTCCAGCTCAACCACACGGATAACACGGCAACCGTCATTCGCAAAGCCACAGCCCCATATGGCCTGGAGGCTAATTCTCAGGGTAACACTCAACTGCTTGCGAACGACAACTTGTTTGTTAGCTGGGGGTCTGCAGGTGCCTTCACGCAATTTAATGCCGACAATGAAATCCTCTATCATGCGTTCATCGAAGATGCGGTCAGCTACCGTGGGTTCCTAGCCAATTGGACTGGTACACCGAGTGAAGCTCCAGCTCTTGCGGCATACGTGGACTCAGCCAATACCACTCGGTTATATGTTTCCTGGAACGGAGATACTGAAACGAAGGTCTGGAGGTTTTACCAGGTTCAAGAAGGTGAGACGCAGTATCTTGGGGAGCAGAGCAGAACGTCGTTTGAAACATCCTTCCTTTGGGAGAGCGAATACAGTCCTGCAAATGATGTGAAGTTTTACGCAGAGGCGATTGGTGATAATGGGGATGTTCTTGTCAAGACACTCCCTTCTCTCGCAACTAGCTTTACTGAAATTACGGAGTGAATGATAGGACAGGCCCTTGTGAAACGGGCATGTGATTTAGAGTAATATAAACTAGATTTTAAATTTATAATGTTGATTTCACCTCAGACCTTACATAGGCACTCATCGCTGATCGTCAGGTTACTGTATTGTGTAGGACAATGTATGTACTTCAATGGAATAGGGCCACGCGATAGGACATATGGACTTCAGGAGGTGTATCATGGGGATTCTGGTATATTATCTCCGGCGCAAGCTTGTCATTCAGATCGGGGTATAAGATATTCAAACATAATAGCCAGGCCTAATAAAATCTTTGCACCCGACTATCCAAACTCGCATATTTCCCCCTCCAAGGAACGATACGTTTCCAAATGCAATTTGACTGATGGTAGATCGAGTATAGTTGAGCACTCGGAGAAAGGGGCAGTTACGGGAGGAACAAAAGGAAAAATCCCCTGGGGATCCGATACCAGCCGAGACGCTACGAGGTCTCTGTCCAAGCTATCACCATTCGCTGATCAAATGGTATCCTTTGCAATTGCCCTGTCTAAGCATAGCTTAAGTAACTGGGTAAAGGGGTGTCATGAGTATAAAGCTTACACTTTAGCTAACACACAGTCACCTTTATCCGTATACCAAGTAAAACCCTTAACTCAAGCCTGTGGGACAGAGGGTGGCAGCCGAGCCATGGCAGTAAATATAGTTCTAGATGGGCATATTCCATGCGCCCTCTGCGATGGAGATAAGTGCCGCCTGGCCGAGCTCGTAGTCTTGCTCGAGGGGTGAATTCGGAGGGCGTAGAAAGACTTCCTCGAAGCGGATGATTAGAGGATCACCAGTAGTTCTTACAACCCCGTTCCCATAACGAAAGATCCTAACCGATTGTTCCCTATAGGCGAAAAACCGAGCACAAGATCCGGTTTGTGGTGGGTTTCCTGGAACCCACTTCTCCAGAACGAGTGCATCTCGGTCCTTCGTCATAGATATCAAAATCACCACTTTGACATTAGCCTCAGACCTTCCGATCCATATGTTTGCGTCCATTTGTAAGTGGGCCAGATTTTCGTACCAGCCGCTTTCCACAACGAGAGTTGGCCACCATTTTCTTGTTCTTTCCGGCGGGAGAGTGCGTGGGGAATAACATGCGGCTGGCTCCTTTTGAAGATTTCCATCTATCAAGGTTACGCTACCGATCCCCATCAACTCGCTGTGATCGCCCTTCCTGAAACTTTGCATCATAATCTTTTGTCCAAAATGTCCCACGGCAATTATGTGAGGATTGCATGGGATTTGAGCGATCATCAGCTGGGTTTTGGTATCATAAGTTACCCGGCATTTGATTCCAAATGTACCCCGATGGTCGTCGAGTTCCGGGTCAACAAGTTCAGGCGGCACATGAGTGCCCAGGATATAACCCCCCACATTGCCATGCCTGATCTCCCTTTGGGTACACCTCCTGAGGTTTCTAGCGGTGTCTCCAATAATCTGCGGGGTGTTCTTTGGGAGGGTCGCAGTTGACAATGTCGGCTTCTGATCGCCTTGCCCCATATTCAAGGTCATACTGCCTGGTACAGTCAAGGGCTATGAAGGTAGGTAGCTTTCTTCCTTTGAGAATCATTTACCTTTGAAACGGTCTGAAGTGATGTCACTCTTTGTTCAGAATGACCCATTGAGTGAATACCATACCATAATGACGATAGATCTCGGGAATATGCTACACTCTGTAAAACCATAGACATTTCTGTCCGAATATAATTTCCGGAATGTCCCCCACTCACAAGTCATTGTTCACGTTTTATCGTGAGTCAGACACTAGTGAACTATATATTCATGATGTCTTACGATAGAGCTGGAGGACTGGGAGGTAGATTGATGTGTGTTATTCAACTATCTGATAAACAGAGAAAGCCATTACATGACTTTGCGTCAGGTGACTGACATCTTATGTTATGAATACTCCTGAGGATCATACGTCATAGGAATAGCTGAATCAAAGCAAACTGTGTTCAGCTGGCTTTCACCTGAATATTGACATGATATTGGACATCAAGTCTCCACATCACGAGGTACACAGCCTCATGAGTTTCTCAGCCGCACTCTTAGTGGCGAGTCCTAGCGATTGTTCCCCACCTCCTTCATGTATTGTAATTGCAATACATTTTCAGGGGGATTTTAACTGCACTCAGTTAGAGCAAAACAAAGACAGAAAAAAGAAGAAAATGACAAAGGAGGACAAAAAAAGATAAATATCTATAGTGGATATATGTATAAAAGAACGAAGTTCACGATAGTCTTTCTATAGTTTAAAATATAGTAAAGCTGGAGTATACAAAGGTAACTTTCTGAAACCCGCTGTCGTTACAAGGAACTGCCCGCCCCACCATCAGAAATCTGAGATACAGTACATAATGATCGACAAGAGGGCGACGTGGAAAAGTTTATATAAAGAAATCTCCAAGCTGCCCCTCACCCTCCCTCCTTCATCATTTTCTACCTTTCTTGCCAGCTGTCTATCCTCCTGTGTTTGGCACACAGTTTATGCCCAGTACGACATATTATTTCATTCCATCAAAGCAAGGACAGACAAATCAGTATGCCTGTCACTTTCAAAGTTGCAAAGCACGAAGCAGAGAAGTGGTGGGCCCAAAAGGCCACCACTCCGGGAGAATTCCTCGAAAGAACGTCTCCTAGAGATTACAGACGCTCCAAACGAATTGTCCAAAGTTCTTTCGAAAAGCTCCCGTTCTATGACACGCACGACCTACAGGATCGCCATATCACACCATCAGAAAACGGTCTTGTCCGGGCAATCTTTTCGGCGTACAGCAGTCATTATAACCTTGTCCTCCGCCCGGAAGATGTGTGGTTTTCCATCCTATCCCAACTCGGCTTCTACGTCAACGCGCATGCCGAAGAACTAAGATCATACTTCGTTTCGCATGAGGGACAGAAAGAACTCACAGTCAAAAGTGCAATACGAGACTTTGGGGCTCTAGCGATGGCAATGACAGAGCAGATTCAGGAGAACGTCAAGGACCCGGAGCTGCGAGAATGGATCATGCCGGCTTTCAGCACAACCACCACATCTGATAAAATCGTCTCGGCCATTTTGATGATGGGCGTCCTGCAGAAATATTTCTCCTATAAGATGTGTCTCATGTGCGGTATCCCCAGCGTGACGTTGCTCGGCGAGCGGGATGACTGGGTTCTGCTACTATCAAAGATCGACAAGATTCCTGAGTTGGGTGAGGAACCGACACAATTTACAACCCTTCTCCGGCCCATTCTCCAGCACTTCATCTCATCATTCGATAACCCCTCCTCTCCTGATACCGTGGACTTCTGGCAAAGGTCTGTCCATAGTCAGGGTGGCGGTAGTGGCCCTAGCTATTTGTCTGGCTGGGTTACAGCATTTTGCTTTTGGGATGCCGAGGGGAGGCCCCTCTATCGCCAGGACACCGTGGCCAACGGTCTAGGTGGCAATCTAGACGGTATCTGGTATCACCGGGTAGATACGGATGAGATTCCTTCTGGTTATAACACTGTTCCTGTGAAAGTCGACGACTTCGGTAATGTTTACATGACCAAAATGCTCGCCGGTCTGGTCGGAATCGAAGCGACACCGATAACAAGTGCCAGTGGCCAGGAAGCTGGATCTTTGAATACTATTCAGCCGGTGGCAGGATGGTGGATGTATGAGATCGACTCAGGAGAGGAGGAGGCACGGGAAAAAGAAAAACGTCAGCTTAAAGCTGAAATGAACTCCATAGAGGCTGCATCTGCCGATTGGGCTAACGACCCCCAACTCAGCGAGCGTTACTGGAAGTTATTTAGCAAGCACCGCGATTTAGAACTGGTCTGAGGCCCCATGTCCTTGGGCTTCTGGCTACAAAGAATACTGCAGCAGGAAAAAATGGCGAGGATATGGGGGTTCTGTTTTAATCACAATATGATCGTTGCTATCTGCGCTTGTATGCAGTTATCTATAATACACAGAACCTTGCGTTGCTTTTTCCGTATTGCTATACCATAGGTACCAATTTGACAGTAGGGTATACACAGTATCATTACGTCTATAGCACCTAGCTCCAGTCAACAAGATCGCTATCGATAAAGACCCTTCCAAGAGAGGGTGTTCCCCACAAGATTGCATATCAATCTCAGGTGAAACTGCAGGAAACTGAAAGATGTGTCTGTTTCCTCCCCAACTGAGTAAGACTATTAGGGGGTGAGGGGGTTGATAATCACTATCGGATGGGAAGGTAGTAAAGCTCGAGAGCCATAATAAGAATACTGTAAACACAGCCAAGTAGAATAATGCCAACACTCCATCAAAAGGAAATACTATCGTTTCGACGAAATACCAAACCATACCTGGAGAGGGTTAAAAGAGTATTCATTGTTATTATCCTCTGATCGTATCAAATCATAGCTTGTCTCATTCATGTCTTACTTCAAGCGAGCCTCAACAACGCCGACCGGTATTCCTGGAGCTCTCCACACCTTGACCAACTTTAGACCAGATATATCCAGTAGACGCTCCCAATCTTTCTCTGTGCGTTCCCGTCCAGCAAACGTCATCATAGTGTGGTCCATCCACGCATGAAACATGTTGGAGCCAACTTCTGGCAAGATATATTCGGTGATCAACACCCGGGACTTTTCGGGATCCATTGCTGCAGCCAGGTTCTCCAGAATCTGCCTTGATTCTGGCTCATCGGGCCAGTCGTGGAGACATCGGCGAATATAGTAGACCAGCGCCCCTGTTGAATGGTCAGCCATCGCAGCAAGTAACGTATTCTATGAGGGACTTGTGCCTACCTTTAATAGGTTGTGGCTGGAAAAAATCATGTGCCATGGCTTCGATGCCATACGGTTGCGTTTCTGTTCCATTGTCTGCGATAACGGTGGCCTGGTCCTGGAGTATGAACTTTCCCTTCAGCTCAGGAGCGCTTTTCTTAATTTGACGCAAGATGTGACCCCGGCCCCCTCCCACATCGACAATGGTAGCCGTGTTGTCCTCAGCTAACTTACTCAATTCGTCCGCAAAGGGATAGAGGCCAATTGCAATCAGTCCTGAGTCTTGGGCTACCATGGCCTCATTGAAGGTCGTAAAGCGGTCGGGGAACTTCGATATGTGTTCAAACATAGTTTCCCCTTCGCAGTTTTGTACAAATGTATAAGGGTTATTTCGCAGACGGAAGTTGTTCTGCCAGTTCTGTTGGCGCAAAAATTCATGATTTCTTAACATAGGTGTGAAGTATTCATCCACCCTAATTGTACCCTGTTAGACAGTCTGTTATCAGATCGCAAGAACAATATCACTTACATTAGTTTATAGACCGCCATCATTTGGGGTGCCATATAGATCTCTGAAAATGGCGTGTGGGCGTATTCCTCTTCTCCGGTCTCTCGGAAGGGTCCCATCGGGGTCACCGCGCGCATGAGTCGCACTATGTTTTGTTATCAGACGCATGTCACGACCAGATGTGTGACTATGATACGCACCTATCACCTCTTTGTCCACTCCTGTCTTTGCTGAAATTTCCTTTGCGGAAATACTCTCCCCTCCTGCAGGGATGACATGAAAGACGCCTGCTTCAAGGAGCGCTCTGATTGCTCCCATATTCGCTGCCTAGTCATATACATCGTCAATTAGTTAGATCATGCTACATTTGAACCTAGAAGATATGTATTCTGTCTGCTTCTCATACATCCTCAAACTTAGAAAAAACCATATCTGCAGGCCCGCGTATGGTTTGATAGAGGCGCCCGGCCTTTGCCATAAGATCGTATCTCGCATCGTAGCTGTCTGCCTCAGATAAACGCTCCTTGTACCTCGTAGCGGCAGCAATGACCTGGTCCAGTTCCTCCTGGATGGGATCGAAATTTGGATCGATGCTGCCCATTTTGAATGGGACGATGTTTGAAGCAGATGACAATGAAGAATGAAGACAGCGTATCCTTGCCAGCACGATCGCAGCTGGGACCTGGTAATTAACTTATAGATCGTTCTCGAAGTGTGACATGTGGAGTGCGAGGGGGTGGCTTCTGCAGCAACGCCAATCATTATTGTACAAGTGCACTAGTAGTGCGAGATGGTGTCTTGTATGCTGCGGAACCCACCCGACGCTCTACCTGTGGTGAGTGCTTAGGGCTGGAGTGACTGAGGAATCACATTTGGTGCCCCCACCTGAAATTGGAGCCAATGCATCAGGGGCATAAAGAAAGTCAAATCTCCAATTGCTACCTGCACCATCGGAACGATGCGACGATCTACGGCGTTCGGCTGTCAAGGTTACAAAGTGTACATACATCCAAGACGATATGCTTCCGAGGCCAATATATTCCTCCGTAAATATAGCTCAGACCACCTGTCATGGATAAGGTTCAGTGCCGCAATTCTCCCATGGAATCAATGCGTCGCTCACCTCCAACACGAATGCCGAGACATTACTCCGTAGAGCTATGGCTCCCGTGTTCTCAACCGAAGCCACCGTGTATCTGACATGTCCACTTTCACCCCCACATAATGATCATCATAGCTAATTGTGGCATAGTTGATCATACTAGCACGTCTTCCGCGAATGAATTCCGCCAATCATGATCAATCACGAACGGCACAACCTGCAACATAGCACTAAGAGATCCCATCTCACAGTCAACCAGTTTTTTCTCCCACCCTACCACCTGGTCCTTGGGTCCGCACAGTGGGAGACCCCCCTGGTTGCTGCATAGCGCTGACCTGTTACACGTCAACGTTGGTCATGGACTTTCTTCCCTTCACGATGCCGTTGTCCCTCCCCCACGGTAGCTATATCAACATTGCATGACCCATACATCAGCCACGTCATCCACAATAGACAAGACCCTGAGTTACAGGACCGATCAACCGCGTTGCCGCTTTGTCTTTTCACTCAACTTGCCTCCCAGTGAATTTAACCAAAAGGTGGACGATGATTGGTTGTTATATACAATGACCCAAGGTCCTGTCCACACTTACACGAGCACATATATTTATTCTTAGTATTGACAATTAAAAGTTAACATTGTGCTGGGGGAGGTAGGTGTTAGATCCGTGGAACCAACATCTTGACCAGCGATTTGTTCAATATTTCTGACCCTGCTTAATCAACTAGCATGTAGCTTCGATGGAAGTAACGCAAGGGGTTTCATCTTTCGAATCATGTCTAGTGACATTGGATTCGGCCCTTTATAGGCCTATGATTCATAGTGCGCCTGTATACTCCAACCAATAAAATGCCAAGACTCCTTCTCCTTGTCACAGCCCATTTTGGACAATGGAATATTTCGCCAATTGAGGTATCATGTAAATATTGAAGATCATGTTGGACCAGACCTGTACAGCCATTGGCTATTCCAATATTTCCTCGATGTACCCTGTTGACGATAGGGTTACATTCTGGCTGGATGCATTCCAAGTATCAGGAGTAGCAATGCATGATGCATCATTACCATTGATGATCCGTTTATTAATTAGTGCAACTAATATGAACCCATGGGATCGCCGTCTGAGGAAAGTTATCGGAACACTTCCAGATTCTACCGGGGAAGCCGGTGGTGCGAAGATCATCGTCCGTGCTTTTGCTATGACCACCCTGACTGGCTAATGACCGAACCCTATCGGGGATCATAGAAGCAAGCGACATGTCAAAAATGGAGCCATTGGGATTGTTATTGTGAAATCGACATGGACATAAGTACAACTTCCTCCATGGCGAGGTTTGGCCAGACTTAAAAGCAAGCATGCACTACTGCTATCTTGGACTTGTTTCGTCCGTTAACCACGCAAACTTAACACCGGTGTCCAGGTGCCTACTACACTTCCACTACCATAATCTTGGACGCTCGCTATGGACTTGAGCAAGATACCAGTGGCCCCTCCGCCACCGGGAGTTACTCCCAAGTTTGACAACCCGGAGGGGTCGAAGTTCAAGATTTACTCCGTCAGTCTTGCAATGTGTTCATCCGCAACCCTTGTATTACTTCTTCGATTGTATACGCGTTTCTACCTTCTAAGAACATATGGCTTAGATGATTGTATGTACATGCGATTCATGTGCTACATCCATTGTTACATGTTGTGTGACTCAGGCTAACATCACCTAGTGTTCTGTGTGATGGGGCAGATCTGTGCATGGATTTTCGCCATCCTGAGCGTAATCAGTAAGTATACTCAGCTGTGTCAATATTCATTAGACACGCATCTAACAGACGAAGACATCAAGAACGGATACGGTGTACATGTCTGGGACTTGCATCTTGACAAAATAACGCCATTCAAGAAGGTTTGTCTGTCCCTTACCCTTTGAAATACATCCAACATACTAAGCAATAGCAGTATGATCTCGCAGAAGAAGACGTCTACGCGCTCGGTGTCTGGTTCGTCAAAACGGCTATATTACTCTTCTACCTCCGACTCAATCCCGAGAAACGTTTCCGCCAAATGACCTTCGCAATCATGGGCTTCGTCGCTTTCTACAGTCTACTGAGCATCCTTATCTTTACACTCGGATGCAACCCAGTTCAGGCTATGTGGGACGTCACTATTAAAGATGCCAAATGTGTCGACCAGTTTGCGTTCGTGTACGCCAATGCGGCCTTCAACGTGTTCTCCGACCTTGTGACTCTGATCCTCCCTATTAAGATTTGCTGGTCGCTGCAGACGTCGGTGAGACAAAGGATGCTTCTTATGGTTGTTTTTGGGACGGGCTCATTGTAAGCACTTTGCACTCATGTGTGAATATCTCATATGCTGACGCAGTTAATCTAGTTGCTGTGTCGTAGCTATCCTACGAATCGTGACCATGATGCCTTATATTCACAGCAGTGACTTTACACACTTCAAGGTCACACTCGCGAACTGGTGGTATGTTCATCACCCCATACTATCCTCATTACCCAATAATCAGATACAGTATACTAACAACAGTTATCTAGTATGATCGAAATCAACGTAGGCATAATATGTGCCTGTCTACCAACGATGCGACCGCTGCTAGCACGCTGCTTCCCACGAATCTTCAGCAGCATCGACCGGAGCAATAACAAAAATTACAAAGGCTCAGACGGCAGCTATTCCCTGAAGCAGCGCAAGAAGATCCATAACTGGGACCACCTCACAACCCTGCAAGGCACTCAACTCACGACACAAGATCCGGAGAATCTGAAGCATTCGGAAAGTGTTCAAGAGTTGGTTAAGCCTGATGGACACAATGATGCCCAGGGAATCATGACGAGTACGGAATATTCAGTGACCTATAATAGGGACCATAGCCATCTCACTTAGAGTGATATGTTCGGTCATCGAACATGGGCTATGCGCGTTGTGCGTTGTTACTAAAATATTTACTTATTTAATTATTCACCATATTCTACTGGGACATTACTTTTTACCATTCAACCACATGTACTAGCTATGTACTATTGAATTATGACAAATACACTCATATATTCCAATGTGTAGAATTTGTGTAAAATATTTCTTTTTCCTTTTTATATATCCCGGCCTTATTCGGGATTACTGGTCATTTCATCCCTTGCATATTTAATCGCACAAAACACGAATATACCCCCCAGATCTCCCCATTATGCAGGGTAGTGATCGACGGATCCTTTTTGCATAAATTCCAATAGTCGAGTTATGAATATTTCCGCATTTAGGTTCGAACACTAATGTCCGCGGATATCTGTGCGAACTCGTTGCTGCTGGTCAATATTGCGGCATAGTTGACGAATCAATTACTCCCTTCAGTCCGGAGTTTTCCCCTTGAGCACAGGCTCCCAAATGAGGTTACGGTGCTATTGCACGATAGCTGTGGATGGGGCTCTGGTTTATTTTATCTTGGCGGTCTTGGGGGGTTCTTTGTCTCGACGTTCAGGGGTTGTACGTTGAGAATATTTGTCATTTTGGCAATATGCTATTGTAAACCCTAGGATTTGCAGGTGAAAGGGGGAAATCTGTATGAAGTTTATTGAGACGATTGGTGTGGGATATATCATAGGGGACACATATATACAAGGACTTGACACTCACATTATATATACCATTGTGGGACGTTGATGAAACATGAGGGCAGGAAAGTTTATTGAATAGAATGGGCAGATTCCCGTCCATGAAGCAATTAACAGTTTGATCGACATCGATATATTGGTAAGGTTATAGAAATGACCCAAGCGGTTGGTAGAGATCCGGTAATTGTTTAGGTCAACTGCGTCAAAGTGGTCCGAGTGTTTTTGTAGAAGCTTCGACCTGAAGTGAAACAAAATAAAAGATCCACATATTCCTATCTATATAGCCATTTTTCATTCCGAGAATCAGAAGTTAGAGCGATTTGGTTTGTTCCTGGATCTATTTGCCAATGTGGTGTTTCATCATATCGGCCCACTGGTGGTGACAACCATGGCTGGCGTCGCTCACTAGAGTGGCATATTTCCGCGCGGTTGCCGTAATGCTGAGGTGATATGGTCTTATACCATTTTTGCTGGATTTAGGCATTTCTGATTGGACCTCGTAGGGATGTTTCAAGGATATAGTCGTTGCTTACTCCCGGAGTCGAGGCATGACTCCGGAGAACCCTAAAATAGGACATCTCTGTGATATGGCGGGGGTCGGACTGGGTTCCGTGCCCACTTGTCTGGAGTTGGTGAAAGTCTGTTGGTCGGGGGTGTACATACCAAAAGATGATGGCAATAAGGGCGGCCAGCGAATAAGACATAAGACAACATTGGCTTCCATTGCCTAGGGCCACCACTGCCGTCGAATGAACATTTCCAGACGGTAGTTCGTATAGAAAATGCAACGCTACCACCCACAGGTTGCCACGTCTACATGCACTGCACCAGACCTGTTTTTATCTAAATTGGTGAGTATCGCAAAGCGCCAAATGCCCCTTACATGTTATACATATCAGTGAAAGATTACATACTAGAAGGAGCTGATATCTTGCGGCCTCGGACATTATTGTGTCCAATGCTTGTCACTCCGGAAACAGTAGGATTGTTCCCCGGAATCATTGTGTAACAGATGAATAATGTGGCTAGCGACTGCCTTTTGGATTGGTCTCTTTAGCTATAACAAACTGTCAATATGTTGCTCTACAGTGCAACCGTGGAACTGTGGCATGTTATCTGGCAAATGCGAGAGCACTTGTACACGCTATTAGGCAAGGATTTATTATTCGTGTGACAGGAAGGACGGCATTCCGACAAGTAGAACGGTGACACCCGTCAGGCAATACTGTGAACGATACAGTCGCTAGAAGAAAAATTGAGCTAGCAGGGGAGGCTGTAATGACAAGGAAGTGTAGCAAAAGGCACGAGCACCAAATACAACAGCGAAGAATGATGAAAAAGTAAGAAGAGGAGGAAGAGGGAACCCGACAAAAAAAAATGGAAAGAGGCAACGGGTCAAGAAGGAGCAGAGAGATGTAGTTTCGAGCAGGAAGAGGAGAATAAGAAGCTACATGGGTAGCCTATTTATCATGTCCATGTGATTCCTGTCTCTATAGCTCTGCTTGCGAGGATATCATGGTAGCATTAGCGCGCCTTTAATGTTTAGCAGTGAGATTGCCAAGCTCGGAGATGTGGACACCATTAAAAAGCCACAGTGACAGTAGCCAGCCATGAACCGTCAATATCCCTCAATCGTGTGCCCATAACAGCACTAATAGTTTTATAGCAACGAGAAACCATGCACTGGTATTACCAACAAAAGCGTACACAAATTTGGGGCAATGATGAGGCGAGGATCTCAGGAAAAGGAACCTAGGACACGGAATGACCAACGGCAACTGGGAAAGGCACAACGTAATCCTTATCGACCTAGGGTCACCCGACACCCATCCCCTAATGAAAGCACTATTGTCATTTTCTGTCCCTCCTCGGTGACCATCTCAATGCCCTCTGGCTGATGCGACGACCATCCCAGCCACTTTCGCCCCTGTATATCCCCTTTATACATATCTGGCTTCACATTCGGGTATTTCTGTAGTATAGGCAGCTTCAACAAATCCAAAATCCTCTGTATATCATGGAAGGTAGTGAGTAAGACCCATCGGCACAATCACAAAGCACAATAAATCAGGACCATTTACGACCTAAGCAAGCGCGGGGCCCACCATTAAATGGGAGATAGCCCCATGTCGCTGTCCTTTCATTCTGGAACAATGGTAGATCCTCATCCCACCTCTCCGGACGGAATTGGCCAGCATCAGGACCATACAGATCCTCACGACGATGCATGGCATAGACACAGAAGGCCACGTTTTCTCCTTCGCGAACCATGAATGGTTTCGTTCCGTCTTTTGCCCCACCTGTAGGAAGGATCGTCGTTTTATGGGCAGTTCTAGTATTTACTGGAACGGGTGGATAGAGCCTCAGAACTATACAGTTTAGGTTCTAAACACGAAAGGCCATGCCAAGGTGCTCCGGGGCACAAGCGAGCTTACCCTCTCTCAGGACTTGGTCAAGGTATGGCATTCGCTTGAAATCGTCTCGGGTGAGATCGGTGTTAGTGCCAACCACGGAGGCTATTTCAACGTTTAAACGGCCTAAGACATCAGGATGCCGCGCCAGGCAATGACTGGAAAAATTAGGGAGACGCTATTTGAGAAGGGATGTCATAAATTTCAACCAATCAGCTCCTAGGGAGAACTTACAATGTCCAACTCAATAGACATGCCGTGGTATCTCTACCAGCTAGAAGCACATTGGTGAGCTGATCCCGGAGATCCCTCCTAGTCCTTGAATCCCGTGCAACAGCGTCAAAGAATATATATTTCGAATTGCAGTCTTTATCTTTCTCTGTAGAATCCATGCGCGCGTCAATGATTTCGTCAATGAACCTATGTACTGCGCTGCATGATCGCCAGAACTTCGGTCCACCTATCAGCCAATACAGATCCAATAGTCGAAAGCGCTGGACAACGTAGTTCTGAGCCATGTCAAAGTGGTTAGCGAAGCTTTGACCTTTGGTAGCCTCTCCGGGCATAAGACTATTGACTGATTTGCCGAAGAGGTATTCAGTTGTTGTGTCCAAGGTTAAGCGAAAGAACAAGGGCTGAAGGTCTGTAGCTGCTCCATTGCCAGTCAGGTAGTGAAGTAGCCTATCAACATGAGGCCGAAAGATGTTCAGATCTCGATAATGTTGTCTCGTGAACTGTGGACGGAGGAGTTCCCGCGAATGCCTCCATGACTTCCCCTCCTGAGTAAATATACCATCCCCTAGCAGCGGAAAAAGGATGTGCCGGCGCAGCCCAAAGCTGAAAACTGTTGTAATCAATGAGCATCGCACATACTTAATGCATTTGTAGGAGAAGACCGGGTACCATTAATATTGGTCATGATTGCCTCTAGATTCTCAGGGTCAATGGTTCCGAATGCTATGGTTCCGAGGAACTTCTGTTCTAATGTATAGCCAACGTCCTTGAAGGGAAATGTAAAGAGGTCCATTAGGCGTTGCTCGGAATCCGCCGTCCATATTTGGATCAAGCGATCGATGCCCAGTGGCCACCAATTCCTTAGTCGCGGCGGCTGCTCACAGCCATACTGAGTGGCAAGTTTGTTATCACGCTTTACACAGATAGCCTGTTAGATATTACCTGTGGTTGGGGGATTCCACACGTACCTTTAGTCGGGAATATTTCCAAGCAAGGCGATGGATAGCCCAGGCTAATGCAATTCCGAGCAACGCAGAGAAAGAAAGGGTTAGCATCCTCACGTGGTTGGACTGGAAGATGGGGATCAAGCCCAAACAAAGACAAACGTGTGGAATAGAGTCTTGGACAGCTATTGAGCGTGGAAGCTAATTGCTGAATTGGTCTTTGAAGAAAGGAAGCAACCATTGATGCGCGGCAGATGAGCCCTTTTTGAGTGACCGTTACAGTCGTCTCCAGTCGAGGGGCAAATTTCCGAGATGGCTGACTAGGAGTAAGGTGTTACACTGGCTGACGACCAGGTTTTATTATGGTCTGTGCAACCACGACTGAAATACGTCCTAAGTGCCCATTGGCTTTTCCCCTTGTTTGCCTGTCTCTCTTTTCTTTCCTTTTGTTCTCTTTTTTTTTTTTTTTTTTTTTTTTTTTTTTTTTTTTTTTTTTTGCTTACTAGAATCTTGGATGTGTAACGCTAGGTGAATGAAGTGAGACCATAGGTAGAAGGTAAATGGAACACAAACATAACGAGGTACATACATAAAGGCAAAGAGGCATGGAAGCATGGAAAAGCAATCCAACACCACGACATGCTACTGTGAGCTCAATGTCGTAGCACGCACTTATCATACAAGAAGCATGCTAAGGAACATCACACCTGTAGCTTCTTCAATGACGATAAAGGAGATCTCTCCTAGCCATGAGGACAATATCCATCCGATTGTGGAGTGAGATTATACCGGGCCGCTGGATGCATGAGCCGTGCTGACACTTTATAGCATCGTCGCAGTCCATGGGCTAGATGAAAGTAGTCATTCCGCTTGGACAGATGCCCCAACAGGCTGTTGTTGGCTAAGCGATTTGCTTGCTCATGATATGCCAAGAGCTCGTATGTTGACTTTTGACTACAAGGCAGATGCGACTACATTTTTTGGTAGTAGTTCATCGAGTCGGATATCGCACCATGCGCAGACACTATTAGAGGGGCTTGGTACGCATAGGTATTTGGAGAGCTGCACGGAGCGACCGATAATCTTCATCTGCCATGGGCTTGGCGGCATCGTCGTTAAGAAGGCCCTTGTCACATCTGCGGCTAGTACCACCATGAAGCTCTCCCACTTGCATTCCGTTACCACTTCTACATTCGGTTTGCTCTTTCTGGGAACACCACATGAGGGTATAGAGAAGGCCAAGTGGTACCTTCTCTCCAAAGGTGTGAAAGGAATTCTGCGACAACATAGCCAGCTTGTGGCATCTATGGAGAAAAATACTGAAACATTACAAAGTATCACTGAGCAATTTACGCCACTCCTGAAACAGTTCTACATTCATAACTTCTGGGAATTACGCGAGACAGTACATGGCTTCAGTAAGGGCTATGTCGTTAGCCCGTCATCCGCCGCCCCCGTGTGGGAGAATACTGGACACCTTGGAAACTATGGAAGACCTAGGGATGAGCTGCCTCGCACTTGGGCAGGTTGATGAATCAGAAAGACTTATCTCCCATGTTCTCGATGCCAGAAAACGCATTCTCGGCGAAGAGCATCCTTACACATTGTGGTCCATGAACGATCTCTCCAAGGTGTACTGTGCACAGAGCTATCCAAAGGATGCGCTAGAATTGCTCATCCCCACGCTGGATGTCGCCGTCCGCACCTTGGGTCGGTCACATATTGGTACTCTGATGACTATGTCCAACCTTGTGCATACCCATCGTATGATAGGGACGCCAAGTAATATTCGAACGGCTGAAGCCATGCTAGGTGACTTGATCAGTGCACAGATAAAATCTCTGGGGCCATCCCACCCAGACGTGTATGGGGCGAAGCTACAGCTTGCGCAGATGTATGAACGCAAAGGTCAATTAAGTCAAGCTGAAATTGTGTACCGTGATATCTTGTCTGCTGAGGGTGAGAGTCCCGGACCAAGAATTCACACATCCCTGAAGGTAAAGGAAAGTCTCTCTGAGATATATCACATGTTGGGCAGATTAGAAGCGATGCCGCAGGTCGAGGCAAAGCTCTAGGGTACCACCAGGGGGCGTATTGAAATATCCTATGTACGTAGTCTCTGTGAGAAGATGGTAGCCAACACATTCACGGGTTATAGACCCACTAATTAACTGCCCTTCGGGTGGTCCAATAGAGTTCCCTAAATGAGTGTAGCCAATTCCTAGTAACAATATTTCTCTACGGTAGCCAGTTTAACATGCTCAAGCCATGTTTTGGCTTCGAGGAATAGCGAGATATTGAAAGGTTTAGGACTATGGAGTAATTGACCAACGTGACGAACGAGTTTATCCGTCTGTAGTCTGGTTTTGGGTTATACGTAAGTACTTATCCAGAATATCCAGCTTGGAAAAATGATTCTGTATAAAGACCACTTTGCAAAGCATAAAAATGCTTACCCATTCGGTGTTTTAACCGTAGTCACCAAACACCTCGCCCATAGTGAGAGCATTGAAGTAATGAATATCATGTGACCGCCCACCGATAGAGCAACCGAATTGCAATTCATGAGAATTGACACGGTACTTATTGTATGAGCGCAGGAGTCGACTCGCTATGTCTATCCTAAGCGTAGTAGCCTACTTCCCCTTCTTGAGACTGAAAGATCTCCTTCTCGACAATCGTCGCCGAGTGGTCGGTGCGTGACTAGTATGATAATACGAACGCGGGGACCCTTGCCCCTAAATTGCAGATATATATTTTAGTTGTCGCAAAGGTCCGATTTCCCCCCTCTCTCCTCTCCACTTTATCAGTCGCAGGATTGAGAAGCATCTGGCCGTGTCCTTGTCAGGGTTACCTGATTTGTGACTGAATTCGAAACGGAGAGGATCCATGGTTGACCCGTCCACGTGACTTGGAGGACTTGTTCTGCCATCTGAGTTCTGCGTCTTTCTGTTCTTCCGCTCCAACCCCAACACGGATAAAACGGACACGAATACGAGCGGCATGGACAGCGCCACGCTGAACAAGATTCGCTCTCGGAGATCACATCACAAGTCCCGGCTCGGTTGTAAAAATTGCAAGAGGCGGCGGGTAAAAGTGAGTGTTTCTGCTATTTAAGACGTTCCCTTTTCTTGTAAACCTGGATTGCTCGTCAATCTGTGGCATGATACCATCGTTCCTATACGGTGGGAGACAAAATGCACGACAGCATGTGGACTTATCTACGTGCTCTTATATGCTTCCAGCCAAGAGGATATGAACTGTTGTGTCAAAATGTGCCCCAGCATGCGACTGACATGCGACAGTGTGATGAGAAGAAACCATCTTGTGGAAATTGCGTGAACCATTCCATCGAATGTGACTTCTCCGTATCTACTCCGACGTCGCCATCACCATCACCACCTGCTGCATCGTCAGCTCATCAGCGGTACCGATTCAGGCAATCCAAATATCAGACTTTAGCTTCCCCAGCGCCCAATGAAGCACAACGCCCTGGCGGCAACTCTATCGCCGTCCAATGCGATTTTTCCGCCAATATTAGTGCTATGGTCGGGATCTCGTTTGCGGATCTTCAACTCTTTCATCACTATCTAATCTCGACATATCGCACCCTCACAGACGAAGCATCCGATCCATATGATGTTTGGTCGATCCATATCCCACAGTGGGGAATCGCGTTCCCCTCAATCCTCCATTTAATGCTGGCCTTGTCCGCTCTCCATCTTGGTCATGAAAAGCCAGAGCTTCGACACCAGTATGTGATGCAGGCAAATGACCATTTCACATTTGGTATCCGATCTGTCACTACCGTCCTCTCTCAACTGAATTCCGAGAATTGTCAGTTGATTTATATGTCAGCGGTCATGATCTGTCTCGTCTATTTCGGACATGGTCCCCGACCTGGTGAATATCTAGTCTTCAGTAGCCAGGGACAAGCTGAGTGGCTAGTCCTCATGAGAGGAGTTCGCTCCATTCTGGCAACAAATCATGATAAGATCTTCTCGGGGGTCCTGACGCCTCAGACGGATGATAGCATCCAAAGCGTCAGTCCCGAATTACAGGGCGAATTACGTCAACATCACGATCGCATTGTCGAGCTAAAGACTTTCATCGAGATACAGACTGCTGGCCCCGAAAAGGACTTGTACCTTTCTGCTGTGGGCAGCCTACCAGACACTTTTGACGAGACTTATACGATGCGGAGTGCGGGAAAGGACGGTGTATGTTTATTACCTATGGTGATAGGCTGGATATATCGACTCCCAGAACCATTTGTGGTGCTTTTAGAGAAAAAGGATCCTTTCGCGCTCGTTATCCTGGCTCAATGGAGTATTCTACTAACCTATATGACCTCGTCCTGGCTCTTCGTTGGTTGGGATCAACATGTTATTAAAGGTATTCGGGCTTCTCTAGAGGAGGAGTTCTACAATTGGATTAGCTGGCCTGAGACTGTCATTAGCCCACGGGCCTAGTATATGATTCATCTGTGGACCCTCTTCAATGCGGAAGGAGTCGACCTAGGTTGTATTATACACTCCTTCGAGATTGTACATACTTGTTGTTGCTAGGGAACGAAGGCCATTATAAAAGTGACGATATCCGAAACCCGGTGCTCAAAACTTCAAAGGGATGCCAGAATCTCAAGGAATGTTACCACGGTATATCTCCGGATAAGCCTATTTTTAGTAGCGAAACTAATGAGTATCCACCACCTTTGGACCCTAAAGGCGTCATACATGCAGGTATGAGGCAATATATTAATAAAGACTACTATGAATTGTTGGGCCTAACTCTGTGCGGTATGGCCTAACATGTGACTGCACTTTCTTTAAAGAACTGTTTATCGTTCTTTTCTAACCTCCTGCTGTCAATGCATGTGGTGTTACCATTATGTCACCATCAGCATAATCTCAACATCGAGGCTAAATACTATACGCTTCCATGGGCCTCGAACTCTTATCCAACGGCCAATTGAGTGCGCCTCGCCATTGGGGGACCCTAAGCCGGGAATCTCAGCAGAGCGCGCTCCTGGCCACAACTCAAGATAAGAAGGACTACTTCTCGCTGCATAGTCTATCATGGACATCTAAATTCCTCTCTTTATACACAATATCAATATCGGTACTGTTTATCTTGAGTTCCGTGACTCAATTATACGTACTACGACACAAGAAAACAAAGGTGTTTCCAAGCTGTCGAATTTACATAAAAATGGTAAATAACAATATTATCTTATAGACTCAGTGAAGTATCGCTTTACGATCCAATGATTGACTAGCGCTCCAGGTGCTATACATGGCGGCATTTGGGTCCCAAGTATTCTGTCTCTTTCCGCTTCCAACTGCGCCTGTAGCAGCATTGCAGATCGACTTTTTAGCAGCCGCAACTTCGTCAGTTGCGTTATTGTTCTTAGGCATAGTGTCATTCTTTGAGCACCATCGCGCAATCCGTACTTCGTGGTCCCCTTTACTATACCTTTTGTGTAGCCTGCTTGGGGATGTCCTGTTCCTGACTTCGCCCGAGCCAAGCTTCCAAGAACAAGTCACCACTTGGGTAGTGGCCCGTCTAGCCCTACTCAAGGCAGTCCTTATATTCCTTGAATCGGGCAATAAGGAGTCGATTTTAATGCTTCACTGTAGGGAGCTACCACCAGAGCAACTAGCGGGTAATTTTGGAAAGACATTCTTCGCCTGGATCTACCCTATTCTCAGAAAAGGGTATACGGATATTTTAACGCCGCAGGATATTCCTGGTCTTGAGGGAAAGTTGAGCTCGGGACGCCTGCGGAGGAATATTCTGCAAGCCTGGGACCAAAGGCGTGAGTGCTTAAGGTATCGGACGGAGTCTCGAATGCTAATCCCTATCTAGGAAAGCCTGAAACTACACTCACATTACCAGTAACATTACTACGACTTTCGAAAGGGGCATTTCTATCAGCGATTATTCCTCGGATGTTTCTGATCATCTTCCGATACTGTCAGCCAGCCTTAATTAACGCTGCCGTTCGGTTTGTTCACAATGGCAATGAAAACTCAAACGATCGTAACTATGGATATTGGCTTATTGTTATGGCTGGTATTATCTATTTTGGACTGGCGGTAAGTATAAACATCACAGTCCCCCTTACTCGGAGCTAACTGAACAGTAGATCAGTACCGCCGTGTATCACCATCAGTTAAACCGGCTACAAATCATAAATCGCAGCGCTCTAATCGCACTCCTTCACCATAGAACCCTTCATGTACAAAGCGAGCGTCATGACAATGGAGGACCAATAACCCTCATGAGTGTTGACGTGGAGACTCTAAGCACGCTTGGGGATATGCTCCATGAAACATGGGCTTACATCTTAGAAGTAATCATTGGGACAACGCTGTTAGCCAGTCAAATCAAGTGGTTGTGTTTGGTTCCACTTGTCGGTGTTTGCTGTGAGTGCCAACATGTTATGCTATACCTCTTCCTTCTTCTTCTCTCAAACACTGACAACACAAAGGTTCATCCTGGATGAGCGCGTACGTAGCGCGCCATTTGCAATCGCGGCAGCGAGATTGGAACGCCGCCACGCAGAAACGGATGGCAGTCACGACGGCCCTTCTTCAATCTATTAAAAGTATGAAGATGCTTGGTATCTCTGATTCTGTTAAGACTTGGTTGTCTGGTCTCCGAGGTGAGGAAATACAAGCTTCAATACGACTACGATACGTTCTGCTTGCATATAACGCTAGTGGTAAGTCGTAAACAGTGGCCAGAATTCCGATACGTATCAGTGCTAACTATACACCCGGCGCTCACAGCCAATGCTCTTGGCATGTTCACACCCGTAATAACATTGGTATTGTATGTGCTTTTCGCAAGGTCTAAGTCCAATGGAGCCCTCCCCGCAGAAACAGCTTTCACATCTCTAGCTCTGCTCGCTATGGTTACTCACCCTGCAAACATGGTCATGACCATAGTTCCTCGTGCCATTGCATCGCTGGCAAATTCTGAAAGAATTACGAATTACTTAATACAGGGTACAATTGAGGACTGTCGATTAGATATACGGCAGGCTCAGGTTGGCTCGGGCATTACAGAAACTCATAAGCGGGCAGCTGTCTTACTAGCCGATGTGAGCATTCAATCTTCACATACAAGTAAGCCAATATTGAAACAGCTTAACTGTAAGGTCAACAAGGGGTCCATTGTCATGTGCGCAGGCCCCGTTGGATCAGGGAAAACAACTTTAGCTCGGGCGCTACTCGGGGAAATATCTCCCTCTAGTGGTGTGATTTATACGTCCTCTAAGCGCATAGGGGTATGTGCCCAGGAGCCATGGCTACCAAGTGGCAGTATCAAGGAGGTTATATGTGGTGGTCTTCAGGTTGACGAAACCTGGTACGAGCAGGTTTTACTTGCTTCTGAGCTGGTGAAAGACCTAGACACCCTCTCAGATGGCGACGGTACCGAGATCCGGTTTCCTGGTCTCAACTTGTCTGGCGGCCAGCGACAACGTGTGGTATGTTTGTTCCTCGAGCATCATCCTGTCCCGCCTCCACCTGACATACTAACCTTCGGAAGGCCCTTGCCCGAGTTCTATACGCTAGATGCGAGATCGTAATTCTTGACGACACCTTCCGAGCTCTCGACGGAAAAACGGAGAAGGTTATTGTCCATAACCTGTTAGGTCCTGACGGTATCTTTCGGAATCATGGTACAACAGCTATAGTCATAACGAACTCTGGTAGGCTATTTATCCAGCTACATATTTTGGCCTTGGACCTAACCTAACCTGGGCGAAGCCCAATACTTCCCCCTGGCAGATCACATTTTAGTGCTCTCGGACTCTGAAATCCAGCGACAAGGCTCCTGGGATAAGCTACAGCATGATAGACAACAAATAGACAAGTTCATGCCCGATGAACGAGAATACAGACATATCTCAAAAGGGTCTGAAGCGCAAGGTAGTTTGCAGAAAGACCCCAGGGTTGATGCAGCCCAAGATTTAACACGACAGAGTGGAGACTTAAGGCTCTATGGTAAGGATGGGCACGTTTAGATCAACGCTGGCTAACTGTCCTCTAGGGTATTACCTCAATGCGATGGGTGTTCGGAATGGCCTTTTCATGTTAATGTGTACTACATCGTACTCTTTCTTTATAACCTTTTCACAATACTGGGTAAAGTGGTGGGCCGAAGCTAGTGATGAGCAAACCGCGTTTTACATAGGCGGCTATATAATCTTAGCTTTGGTAGCCTGGATTTCTACCAACGGTACTATGTGGTAAGTGATCATGAGCATTGATGAAGATATCTTCTAACTTTTTATGCCCGGTTACTAATAACACAAGGTCCACGTGTATGCGAATTTCCCCGCGAGGAGGCGCTGTTTTGCACAGCCGACTGCTAGACTCAATATTCGGGTTTGTTTCCAGACACCTACCTACCTTGATCGTATCCTGACATGAGACACATACAGAGCTCCACTATCGTACTTCTCAAACAATAATATCGGGGTCATCCTGAACCGGTGAGGATAACCCCCTGTCATCTCTATGTGAGAGCTGACAGATCGAAGGTTTGGAGAGGACATCGAGCTCGTAGATCGTCAGCTACCAAATGCTTTTCAAGCTCTAGGCACTCGTAAGTAGCCCATTCCAGAGTTGATCCGAGTTCTAATCAGACTTTAGAAGTTTTCAAGCTCTTGGTGCAGGCGACAATACTCTTTAGTGTTGTCCCAGTAATGGCCATCACCCTACCCTTTTGTATGGTGATTGTTTACTTCGTGCAGAGAGTCTACCTGCGGACGTCGAGGCAGCTCCGATTTCTCGAGATCGAGTCAAAATCAGCCCTCTATTCGAGCTTTGTGGAAATGGTCTGGGCCCTCTTCTAGATCGGCAAGGTCGAATATCGCACTAATTAGGAACAACAGGTGGATGGCCTTAGCACAATACGTGCACTTCAATGGCAGCGGAAGTATACTAGCGACATAGTTGGAACGATCGATACCTCGCAAAAACCAGCATATTTACTTTTTTGTCTTCAACGATGGCTGAATCTTGTTCTTGACCTCTTAATCGCCGTGGTTGCGGTGGGTCTCGTGGCTCTAGCCGTGACATCCCGGGGAACAGAGAGAGCAACAGCCATTGGTCTATCACTGAATATGATTATCCTTGCCAATACAACACTGCTTCGCCTTGTCGAATCATGGACTTCGCTAGAGGTCTCCCTTGGAGCAATTGCGCGGTTACGGTCCGTTGTGACTGAGACACCACAGGAAGAAAATACTGGCGAGCAGAAATTAACTGCACCCACCAATTGGCCGGTCGCTGGAAGCATTGTTGTTCATGGCCTGGAGGCTTCCTACAGGTAAGTTCAGATCAGGTGAGGTTCTGTCGGTTTGAGTGTTAACAAAATTCTAGTCCGCCAAACCTTGCTCTCCAGAACATCCACCTTGACGTCAAAGCCGGACAGAAGCTTTTAATATGCGGTAGGACTGGGAGGTATGTCAACCCGTGCTTCATGTTGAATAGGCAAGCTGACAAGTTTTATCCGTCCCTACAGCGGCAAAAGTACATTGTTGCTCTCCTTCCTTGGTCTGCTGGACCTCCAGCCCGGATCGATAATGGTCGACAATGTCGACATCTCCAACATGTCCCAGACATATCTACGCCGCCACTGCTTCATCACAGTGCCACAAGACCCATTCACCCTAACGGCAGCTACTCTTCGTTTCAACCTTGACCCAGAAGGATTCCTCCCTGATAGTGTGCTGATTGAAGTACTGGAAAATACAGGACTCTGGGAGCATTTCTGCCAATCTTCTAAGCTTAACCACTCTAAGTCCTCTGAAATCGAAGCTCTTCTAGACCGTCCGATGTCCTCACTCCCACCCCTTTCTGCAGGCCAGCAGCAACTGCTTTCCCTATCAAGGGCACTTGCTCACAAAAGGGCTGCCACGGCTCATGGATATTCTGATCTCCAGACACAGCTTTCCGTAGCGGATCGCAGACCTATTCTTCTTTTAGATGAAGCTACGTCCGCCCTAGACCCAGAAACCGAAGCGGTGATGCAAGATGTTATAGAAAAGGAATTCACCCAGAAAGGATATACGGTGATCATTGTCGCTCATAGAATAGGTGGCATGCTTAAGTACTTCCGAGACGACATCGACGCGGTTGTTTGGATGACTGAAGGGAGGATTGAGAGAGTTGTGCATACTCAAGCAGCTGTACGACTTGCGCTGAAGGACGATAGAGGGGGAGGATCCAACCTATGCTCAACAGATTTACCATAAACCTAAGTTACATATACTCTTATTCAATCCTGGGAGAGCATCCATTCTAAAAGTGGACTTTAATGTTCACGACGAATCTCCATTTGCCAAATAAGAGCATAATGTAGCGAGCAGAATCTCAACTCAACCTAAGATGAAGACTTCTATCAAGAGAAACCGCACAAGTTAAACGCCATTAACGCCCGCAGACCAATTTTACAAATCCTACAACAATATCCCCACGCTCAACATCTCTGATACCCCTTATACCCAGCCAAAGGCACCCCATCCCCATCACCCCCGTCCTCCATACCAGCACACAATCTCCCCGCCTCCCCAGCGCGTCGCGCCTTCTTAATCAACACACCAGGATGCCAAAACACCAAAACACCCATAGAAAGAAACATCATCGCCGCATCAAAAACATAAATATACGCCTCCTGCTGATTCAAAGCGGACTTAACCGCCCCAAACTCCACCAACCTAACCAAATTCCTCACCATCAAAACCAAGCAGCTCCCATAAATAGCCCACATGTACCTCCTCCAATTCAAACCCGGATGCGCAGCTGCCACCCCCGTCGGCTCAGCGGCTAGTCTCCGATGAAACACCCATGCAATCCAAACAAACAATAGGAATACCACAAGCGCAAACACAAGTCCGACGATGACGACCTTGCGTCCGATATCCATGACCTTGGCATCACCTGTGATCTGGACTCCTGCGCCACCGAGCTGGGTGAAGAAGCAGAAAACATCGTTTAACACGAAGAGGACTGTTATTCGCTTAGGTCGCATCGGGGAGAGATGCTCTGCGTCGAAGGCGCGGATGATGCGACCGAGTACCATGTAGATTGTTGCGGCGACGAAGGGCGGCGCGCATAGGATGAGCATTTGTTGGAGGGCCCAGGAGCTTATCAGTGTTCTGTTGTTGTGGGACCAGGCGCGGCCGTAGTAGCCGAATGTTTCGCCTGTATATCTGTTAGTTGGGTTCATCGTGTATAATTTTAAGGTGGGGGTAGGGTGGTAGGTGATGTACGTACATATTCCGCCTAGGATTAGAGGGATGAAGTAGGCTGCTTTGTAGGGGAACATCAGGATGATGTGTACGACCGTCGTTATGCCAAATATGGCCATGAAAGCGTAGCCGGCTGTTTGGGATGGGTTGTAGGGATAAAACTCAACCCAGGGTGAGGAGCCGTTTACGCCTTCGTGGAATGTGAAGTCCATTTTCTGAGATGCTTGGTCAATGTGCGAATTTACTGAACTGTACTCAGAGACTTTAAAGAAAAGGAAATGTTTATTCCACGAGAAGCAGTACCCCCATCCCTGATTTATATCGGATCTACCCATACGTATTAGAAAACGACAATATTACCGGATTAGGGAATTCTGCTCGCGAATACGAGTGGAGCTCCCGAAAAAGCTTAAATGTAGGGGATCGATACGCCTGCTGGTGGAGAACCCTAATTTTAGCTATGCTTAGGTTTAGTTCCTGTTGATTCTCATTGTTACTCTGTGGGTCAATTGGGGGTTTGGCGAATTGGGTTTGCAGCTTTCATGTATACCTGCTTGTGGTGTGAGAATTTTTGTGCCGATCGCTGTGGGCTTGAAACGGTTAATGCTTGGCTGACGGATTACTCTGCGTCTATCTGCTCCTGGTATTTGGAGAACTTGTTGTTGCCTGATTAGAGAGTGTGTTCCTTGTCGATCTATGTCGTTTTTGCTTTTCGTTTTGGGACATTGGTTTGTATTCCGTGTCTATCGACTGGATAGAACCCCCCCCCCCCCCAATTGGGCAACGTCCATCCTGAAACATGAAGTCATACCATAGCCCGCGGATAGCTATTATAGCGAACGTCATATCATTGATATGACAGGGTCCAGGGTGAATATCGCTAGTGGTGGAGCAACTCAGCGACTACTTATGCCAATAAAAGCAGCATATTAAGCTTGATACCCTACAAACAATATGAGTTGAAAACACCAAGATAGTCTATCAAAATATGCCATTGAAATCTAGGCTACAACGCTCAAATTACACCATAAAAAGCAGTCTATCGTGAAATTCATGCAGACTTGCCGAAGACCTTGAAGCGGTTCTCAAGAGGGGCAAACTCCTTCTCGCCGGGCTCGCTGGTAGGAGCACCGAAGACGAGCTGGGCGTCCAACTTCCAGGAGGCGGGGAGGTCCCAGGTCTTCTGGATGTCAGCGTCGATGAGGGGGCTGTAGTGCTGGAGGTTGGCGCCGAAGCCTTCGGACTCGAGGGCGGTCCAGACTGTGATTTGTTAGTATGGGTTTTCTTTATCGCATATGTGGATGGATATTTTAGCAGGGATGGAACATACCGAGGTACTGGGACATGGCGTTGGACTCGAGGGCGAAGGGGTCGAACTTGTCGGCGTAGATGGCGAACTTCTCCTTGATGGGAGCGAGAGACTCGTAGTCGACGAAGAAGAGGACCTAGAGAATTATATTAGTATTTGTTTTGTATCCCCTCAGGTGGCGGGAATTGGGTTGGACATACAGTTCCGTAGGCAGCGCGGAAAGCCTCGAGCTTGGGCTTGGTGTGGTTCTCGAACGCCTCCTTGGGGACGGCACCGGCGGCAACGAGGCCCTCCATGGCCTTGATGGCGATGTCCCAGACCTTCTGGTGCTCCTCCTTCAGCAGGAGAACGACACGGGAGGTCTGGGTGTTGAAAGAGCTGGGGACGTGGAGGACGGAGGTCTCGACAATGGACTGGATGGCATCGTCGGAGATGGGGCTCTCGGCCTTGAGACCATAGTAGGTACGGC
The DNA here is from genome assembly GCF_009017415.1 of Aspergillus flavus. Taxonomy (NCBI): domain Eukaryota; kingdom Fungi; phylum Ascomycota; class Eurotiomycetes; order Eurotiales; family Aspergillaceae; genus Aspergillus; species Aspergillus flavus. The sequence continues at coordinate 1,203,644 of NC_092403.1, read as the reverse complement.
GGGCCTTGACCAACTCGAGGAGAGTGTTGGTGGAGGCGTTCTTGAATTCAACCTGAGCGGAGCCCATTGTGACGGTGTTGATAGATAGTGAAGAGGTGGTGACTGTTAGAGGAGTGTTCGGTAGGAAGCTGATGAGATCTAAGAGTCTATTGAACAGGAAATTGAGATCTTATATATGCAATCTCGCCATCGCAGAATGTTTGGTGCCCCGCGATTTAGTTTCATTTCCATAAAAATTTCATAAATATTTCTCTCAGATGGTCCCATCAATCGCCAATCACATTATCGCATTGAGATCCATTTGAATCGGCAAACGTGGTTTGTAAGACCGCCGAGGAAATTTATAAGCGATGGAAGTCTCTTACGCGTCTTCTCATTGGCTGTGCGGAATTCCAGTGCCACCGTTGATGGAAAAAGTGCGGAATTACGGACTACCGCACGGTCATTCTGACAAAGAATCAATCCACAAGGTTGCCCCTGTTGAGCTTAACTGCTCCCGTAACGCTGAATAATTGCCCCTGCATCTTATCTGGGAATGCTGGTCGGCAATGCTACTCTTAAGTTGCAGACGGCAGATTTTGTTGTTGTTTAAGCAGAATTATCTAGGGTCCCTCTGTCGCACGTGATAGGTCGGCCTTTCACTATGGCCGACATCCGCTGATTAAGCAGTTGAGGAGGTCGCTTCATTGAGGGATTTCTAATGATTATGAATGCTCCAGAAAGGAAAATGACATTGATTCTATATTGATTGTTAAGCTTTCTAGTCAGCTTAGCAGCATGTCTTAATTCTGATGATAATGCTCCAGGGTGCCCAGCCATAGTTCACCCCTGTGGATTCCGAAATTAACACAAGCAATGCAAATATATATCCGCCTCATAGTGTCCGCGTTCTACAAAAAAGAAAAAAGGTGCAATTTTGGAGAGTGGGCATTCCTAGTGGGAAACAATAACAGGCCAATGGAAAGGATAATGTTTACCTGCAGCTGAATACTATCTTTTCTCGCTCATATGCCGTGATAGAATTGATAGGTTAGATATGTGTGGTGTAGGCGCCTTACGAAGTTCACATTAGAACGCCATAAACAGGACATATGGACACCAATATCAACACTTGACAAAATGAGAAGAATAGCTTGAAATGTCCCTCAGCGTTGACATATCTATCGAGCAGAATTCAACGCGTGCATCGTCAGCTTTTTATACGCCCGAACCCCCTCCATCAACTCATCAATCTCAATCTGTTCATTGTCTCCATGTGCTACCAGGATAGATCCTGGACCATATAGGTATTTCTTATGATTTCCCTTGAATCGCGGAACATCAGTCCCGTATGAAACAGGGGCAGTCTCGAATCCTAAGTACAATTGTTAGCTCACTGTTCATATAGCAACAAGACCGAACGTTAAAGCTACCCTCAACATCATGATCTAGCAAGGTTTCAGGATACTCAAACTTAAACTCTAGTCGAACGTTCGAATGTCGGGCAACAGTATCCGAGACAATCTTCTTTATCCCAGCCATATCTGTCGCGACGCGCACAGCACAAAGCGCTTTACTCGTCTCCGGGACGATATTATAGCTCACGCCGCCTTCAATCTTCCCAACATTGAAAGTCGATGGCCCCAGTAGCGACGAGCTCGGGAATTCCGTTTGAACGAAGTCACTCAGTGTTTCGATAAGTGCAAAGTTAGCGTTCACCCCATGCTGAGGGTATCCAGAGTGGCTGTCGCTGTCAGTTCAAGCACAACCCAAGCAGACCCATAAGTAAACTGAAAGGGACCAACATACCAAGCCTTGCCCTCTCCAATCAGTTCAAACACCAAATGGCCCTTATGTCCAACAACCAATTTTCCCTCGGTCGGCTCCCCAAATATCACTCCTTCGAAACTGAGGTCCTGGTGATTTGCCGCTATCATGCCGGGTCCACCTTTCTCTTCCCCGACCACAAATAATAACCCCACATCGCCTTCCTTGACAGCCCCTTCTGCTCTCAATTCCTCTAAAGCGCATATCTGCGCAGCCATGGGACCTTTATCGTCGCATGCGCCCCGCCCGTAGATTGTAGATCCCTCAATTCGTAGCGGGATGTAGGGCGGGACGGTGTCCAGGTGTGAGGTGAGACATACTCGGGTCTTCCGCTGGGTACCTAGATAGGCGTAGACATTTTCTCTGGTTGAGCCTTCGGCGATTGGAAGGCGTTCAACGGTATAGCCGAGGTTGGTAAGGTGGTCGTCTAAGAAGTGGGCGAGTTCCTGTTCGTGTTCACTTGTACTCTGGGTCTGCATCAGCGATGACAGGAGTGATACGACGGTGCTGGTAGTCATTTTTCTGGTTCTTATTTTGTTGGTCTGCTAACTTAATCATTCTATATGCGTTGAAGTAAAAGTGACGAGGACGATTCTTTATGTTATGTCGTCATCGGAGCTCGGACCGATCCACCGAGCAGATCCGATCAAGATAAGATATGAGAAACCATAGTATACAGATGAGTGATTGGGACAACCAGCGGCATTGATGAAAAGTCAACGAGAGAGCGACACCTCTAATGGTAAATATTCAACCGTAAAATGCCAAAGAGCCACTACAAAGAAGCACAAAATAGAGTAGAGAAATTGCCTCATGCAAAAAGGCCTGTGACAAGAAGCGATATTCCATACATTAATTACATCGGCAAGTGTACCGAGTAACTGATTGATACTGCCAAGCTTGACTAAATGATAACGTTGTTGATCCCTGACTGCCGAATTCGGACATTCAGGAGATGGGTTAGCTTCTTGGCTAATGTGTTCGAGTTGTATGAGCTCCTGCTGCATTGGATAGTCTTCCAATCTCCGAGCAACCTTTTGAAGAAGCCATGGAAGATGGTGCATCGTGTGATTGGTCTTATTTGGCGAACAGGCTTGTCTTTCCTGACTGAAAAACCTTCATATGTTAAGTTTAACCGAGCTGTCCCCACACCTCTAATGTTAGGCTGCCAGCATCCCACGGTCGTAATAACCTCAGTGCCGATAGCCCTTGTGTCGACCGCAACCACAAGCACAAGACATTTCGATACCCCACACGAGCCCAAATAATCTCTGGTGTGGAGCCCTGGTTGAGAATGAAGCTAGATAACACTCGAAGCAGGAATGACAAGACAGATGGAGTAAGACACCGGTAATGACACGGTCAGAACGTATGACTAAAGCTTAGAGGTGAAAGTTTCGAATAGTGTTTGCTTGCTGCTATGCCTGCGTTGGAAGGACATATTTAGACCTCCGAGGAACCATGTCCTTACGTGATGGCAAGGTCGGTAAATTTTGATAGCCTTTCAGCTCTAACATATGATCAAACTTATAGAAACTGAATCCTGAACTCGGCCAACTATATTCCGTGCGTGCGTCAACATGTCAAGGTTTACCATGAAAGTTAGTAAATCTAGCGAACCTTGAAAGCGTCTCTGGAGTAGTAGCTATCTTTTCAATCACTTGGAAGTGGTGTCAGCATCTAACTAGGATGCCGGACGGTTCTGGTTCTTATGGCATAGAACTACTCCGTATTGGACACGGACAACATTTAGCACGGATCTTTTAAGTCTTGGAATGTATTGTCTTCATCAATGGCTTTCCCTTTGCCTACGCTATGGGAACTATATGCGATATTCTAATATACCTACCATTGGCAGGAGTCATTTCCTGGACTCAGAATACTGGCCCATGATTGACGATGGATTTCGGCCGTCGTCGGACATTGATCGGCGTGAAATGTATAGAATGATAGGAACCAAAGAGCAGAACCACGGGTCATGAAAGGGGACTTCCAGCCACAAAGCGGAACCCACCAATAGCTTATACCCCAGGGGCCATATGACCCAGGTGAACAGAACGTTCTGAACAAATCGAGAGATCATACTGTGAATCAGGCTATCAGATGTGTTCATGTTATCATGTGAGCGTCAAAGACCATATGGTCCTGACTTAATTACATGGTGGTATGCTCGCTTCTGAGGGTCTACTCAGCTATTGAGGTTGTCCCTCAATAATTACAAACCCGATCATACTCAACTCACTACATAGGCACCCAACCCCAATTTTCTGATTGTATCTGTCATTCAAGCCAAGACTTGAGCATTTCTGATAGTATATTGATTACTGGTTCGAGCCAAGATAGTGTTAGGCCAACATGAGCATCGCGACGCGTCATAAGTCCCCGAACGTCTACGCCGGTCCCATGAGGGAAATAGAGACCAATAGATAGCAGTCCCCCATGGCTTAGTCGAGCTTGTAAGTTTATGTTATGGATTAGTTAGATCGGCCGTACATAGTACGGGCTTTCTGTCGGTGGCACTCAGCAATGACCACCGACCTTTCGAAGAATTGACAGATACGCGCCTAAAGCCAGTGCGTTAGCATAAGACAGTAAGCGAACATTCCAGTAGTCTAGCTTACTGGGTGCCTTCCATCTCGTCCCAAGAACCTCGAGGACACTCTGTATCTCATTCGCCATGCTCACGAGGTCTGAATTTCCAGTCTCACGGCTCTGCCACATAAAATTTGCTGCAGCCTGATATAAACAATCAAGGACCAGGGGACTCATTCTAAGTGCCCCACCAAGATCCATGGCTGAGCGAATACCTTTTGCGAATTGGAGGACCCCCCGAGATACCTCGTTGATGCTGGAGAGCGCCGTCTGTTGCACTTCTACATCCCCGGCTACCCCAAGAATACCGCTACAACAGTATCTGTCATACAGTAGGAGTGACGCACTATAACAGATGCCAATGGCAGAAAAAAGTTGAAGGTGCGCAGTTGGGTCGTATACTCTCTCGATCCTTTGTTCCAGTTCGTTTGACAGTGTATGTGATAGTGCCTGTGCGGTACGATGCAGCTGCATCGCCTCTTCGTATCGAAAGTCAGCATCAGAGTTGCGATCGTTTAGGTGACCAAGTACACGGGCGAGAATGTGCGATGCTTGACAAGTGCGTGTGAACGGACAAACTTCAATTGTCGTGTTGGCACGGACTGCGAGAGGTTCCACTACTATGATTTCCTATTAAGATTCAGCAACCTGCTTAGCCCGCTTAGGGTAAGGTTCATGTTTACTCCACGATCCCAGGACTTGTCATCCGCAGGAAGAAAGTCCTCTGGTTGTGCATCTTCACATGCGAGCGGCCGGTTCCTACCGCCTAGATTGACATACCTAGATAGATTAGCCAGTCAGATCAGCATACACTCGACCCAACCGTAGGAGTATATTAGATGAAGTTTACCTATCCAATATGATCACGGCCCACCAAGTACGACGCCTTTCCTCGAGCTCTACAAATGTGCCTGCGTCCTTGAGTACACCAGGGCCTCACTAGTGAGTGGAGATCACTAACCTACTCGGTGAAACATCTGCGGTGAATCACTGCGCTGGTGAATACCCATGGCATGCCCTAGTCGTGCGCAATGTCCCACCGTGAGATATGCCGCGGGATAGATAGCATTCGATATCTCATATAATGCGATCAGCAGCAGCGCTTGTAGTACCTTTACGGAGAAGACATTGCTGCTCTCAATATACACGTAGCAAGCCTTTGCAGACCTGTAAAGATCGCCAGATTCGACCTCGCTACATGACCGCGTGTGCAATTGCATCGCTATAAATAGAAGACCAAGATCAGGATCGTCTCTCCGATCCGCATTCGACAGTTGCTGATACAGCCGCAATTTCGAAACTATAGACTTCAGTCTCAATCAAGCAAACAACTCGTGCCAAGCCCGCATTGGCCATGATTCCTACCTATAGGGAAGAACGTTTGAACACTATTGAAGAAAACGTCAACCTCATGTCGAACTTGTGCAGGACTTCGGAGATAACGGAGGTAGTCGGGTGGCAGAGGGATCTTTCTGTTAGATTCTAAATAACTTCGGTCCGGAGGGATATCGGAGTCGAGAAACAGAGTGAAGAGACCTTCCGTATCCGGGGAACTAGCACCTATTGTTGCCCTTGACTCATAGCCGCTCAGATGAGTCCTTCTAGACAAAGCTGCAGATTCACCTGTCTCTTGTGATTCTAGACGTTCACAATTGTCTCTCTCTGTCGCTATCCCGGAGCTCCTGCCAATAGGGGTGTAGTCGCAGGCCCGCCCAGTCTTTCGACAAGTAGAACATCTAGGCCTCTCCTTCGTGCATTTCCGTTTCTGCTTGCGACAAGTGAGACACGCGTTAATAGCTCGAGAGCTAGGAACTTGTGGATCTGCCATGACGTTGAGGAAGTTGAGGTCGACTTTTCGTGGATGCGGGAATTGGGAGAAAGCATGCGGCCGTCGGCGGAGGCTGCCGGGCAAGGCAGATTAAGAAGCGTTCGAAAAATACCAATAGCCACGCACCGCCTGGTGTTAATTCCACCCAAGTCTCCGTAATCTTAGGTTGCTTGACTGGCTTGAGTTGTAACGTTGTAAATTGCTGATGTTGTCTAAATCGGTTGAATTACTTGAATCGCTAGAACCACTTGCATTGCTTCATCAGTGACCAGTCTACTGGTGTAAAAATATGATAGAGATGGTAGACTGCGACATAGATGATTGATTGATCCAACTATGTAATAGACAGAAAACCATTATATGGCTGTGCGTCAGGTGATCGCTCAATAGTCATCAGTCAGCTGACAAACTATATACAGGGCTCAATTCAGAGACTGAGAGCCATACTATTACTGACACTATTCCTAGACCAGGGAAGCCAGTGCGTGGCCGAATGAAAAACGCCAAGATTTCATATTTTGCCGTCTGGTACATATCGTCAGCGGTAGCGTGCGGCCGCACGTGTATCCGCATCTATGTGGACCCTAAAGATGATGCTATTCAAGAGACTGACGGCTTTAAGGACGATCTAACTCCGCTATGGAGCACTGCAACGTCAACTGTAAGGATTGGAATGATGCTAGGCATACTGGTGAATATAAAAAGGGCGACAAATCCATGCTTTGTAGAGCCATTGACCGCAACACATCAAATTGAACATATCTTGCGCAATATATATGCTCAGCCCAACACCAATAACACAACGATTTAATCAAGATGTCTACCACCAGCAGCACTTTCAAAAGCTCCAGCGGTGCCAATTGCCATCCCACCGCTTTGGAGATCATTCAGAACAATGGTTTAGAAGGAAAACTCCAGGACAAAGTTATCCTCATCACTGGCTGCTCGTCAGGCATCGGCATCGACACAGCCCGTGCCCTGTCCGTCACCGGGGCTACCCTCTATCTCACCGCGCGTGATTTGAAGAAGGCCGAACAAGCGTTAGGGGACCTCATCGAGAAACCCAACGTCCATCTCCTGACCCTAAACCTCAACTCGCTGGCCAGTGTCCGAGCCTGTGCGGAAGAGTTCTTGTCCAAGAGCTCCCAATTGAATGTCCTGATTAACAATGCAGGAGTCATGGCGACACCGGAGGGTCGGACGCAAGATGGGTTCGAAACTCAATTCGGTACCAATCACTTAGGCCATTTTACCCTTTTCTACCTGTTGAAGCCTATCCTGCTGGCTTCCTCAACCCCGGAGTTCAACTCGCGTGTTGTCAATGTCTCTTCCCTGGCGCATCGTTATGGTGAACCTGTTTTTGATAATATCAATCTGGAGGGAATCTACGAACCGTGGAGAGCATATGGTCAGAGCAAGACGGCAAACATCTGGACGGCCAATGAGATCGAGAGGCGATATGGGTCCCAGGGCCTTCATGCTTTTAGTGTTCACCCTGGTGGCATTAGGACTGGGCTACAGCAGTATGTTCCCAAGGAACAGAAGGACGCATGGGATCAGGATGATGCGATATCGAGTGTGTGGAAAACTTCGGAGCACGGGGCTGCTACCACTGTTTGGGCGGCGGTAGCAAAGGAGTTAGAAGGAAAGGGCGGGAAATATCTTGAAGATTGTCAAATTGCAGAGAAATACGACCCGAGCACTGGGACTGCTGGAAAGGGATATGCGCCGTGGGTGTATGATGAGGCAAAACAGGCGAAGTTGTGGGAAATGTCATTGAACTTGGCAGGGTTACATGTCTAAATCTGATATGACGTCGGAAAGCTGCAAGTGCAGAGCGAAGAGGAAGATATGATTTGTGATTGGCGATCATGTATTGTTGTTAATTTGACGAATATGCAGCTTCTTGCAGGACAGACCAATAAACCAACCATTGCCAAGCATGCCCTAGTAAAATGGAGTCCATCGACCGACACTAAACCCACCAGCCCCAATCATATCCACTCAATGCTGCAGATCAGATCAGCGCGTGGCTAGAAGGCGCGTTATGATTCATGCGTGCAATCAGCCGATAAACCCCGCCTGATAAGTTGGTGTTATAAAATCGTGTCTTTCTGCCTTCGTGTCCTCTTCGGCATACACGAAAATACTCACTGTACGTAAAATGGCCTCTCTAAATTTGTTTTCGAGGATCGAATCGCCTTCAGAGCAGGAGAAACAAATCTTTGCGATATTGGATGAATATGCCCAACCTTCCAGCTCAACCACAGCTTCGACAGCGGCACAGAGTATCCATGAATTCGCAGCTCCACTCCTGTCGGATTCTCAAGCGGACGGTCTAGAGAACCTGCTTTGGCAATTCTGGAATATCGTTATCAATGTCGCGAGACAGATTCCATGTGATAGCCCGTCGCAGGAGCGGTTGGTGGAACTTGTGAAGGCGTTGACCGAGATACCACCTACGACGATACAGATTTGGGGCGTGAGTCTTCCGACATCCCTGATCGGTTTGGATTGGACTAAAAACTTCTAGAATGATACCAAGCTCTGGGTGGACCTACCACTTCTGGGGCCTGAGATGAGAGAAGCTTGGAACCGTACGTGTTCACGGGTCATAAGCAGAAGAGCAAAGTATGCTAATGGAAATTTAGTCAATCCAACAGGCAACGAAGCCGAAGAGAAAATCAAAGAATGGATCAACCTTAATTCTTTCGTCGCACGTCTACTCAGCATCAGCCTTGCACCATGGACCGTTCTCGGCGTATGGGCTCTCCGCGATGCTCTCGAGGAAGAATCGTCGGGGAGGAAGGTGGAATGCGACATTGCTGTGGCTAAGGAATGGCTCCAACATGGTGGGCCTGTTTTGCGACAGCAGACTCTGGCTGCAGAGAACAAGGAAGAGCGGATTATGGCTGGTGGAACATTGTACCAGGGACCAGCCAAGCTGTGCCCTGAACGATGGAACTTCTGGAAGGAGCGTCTGAGTCAGATCAGCGATCAGGGGGGTGACGTTGGAAAGGTTGCGAGTACAACGAAGACGGCGATGGATCAGCTGGAAGATAATTAATAATACCGGAACAGTAGATCCAGTGCATTCGATGCGGACTTGGCTCCCGTACTTACATGTTATCATTGGAACCATGGAAAACATCAATAAACGAAGTCAAATCCTAGTCGGATGGTGGTGCGGAACGTTGGATGAGACCTCCCCGATATCTCCCAGTACCCTAATCGGGCATGAGACAGCTTGGTAAAAAGCTACACTTACCTGCACCACGGCCCGGGATTTCTGGATAACCAATCACCGAGTCGGTTACACTCTGACAGTAAAACTATGTGTTTATTTTGACCTTTCAGCTGTCCATAGTTCACCATCAGGCCTTAAAAGCGTGACATCACGACTTCTAGAAGAATAGGGAACTGATTAACTGCCAATGACCGCTGTCCGAGATTCAAGTCATCGCTCTCGATACTACGATTCGGACTCCTTATTACAGGCTATCCTACCGTGTAAATATGTTTAAATTGTTGGTCTTGCTAAGCTATGTAGTTTCCTGATGCATGCAAGTGGTACTTCGGCCACCAAGCACGAGATTACTACTACGACGTTATACTGGAAACCCTTTCCTACGAATGGAGCACACTGGTAGCTGATGACCAGTCCTGAATATTGGAGCCGGCTACTCATCGCCCTCTCGATCACTGGGGCTGTGGTAGCTACGCTCTTTTACCTTCTCCGCTTGTATAGCCAGTGCCTTGGCACCGGGAAGTTGGATGTCAGCGATGTATTCCTAGGGTTTGGACTGGTATTGTCTTATGGCATTACCATAACAGCCGTGATCGGTACGTGCAACAATCTCTACAGCTAACGGCACCAGTATTGACCGAACTAGCGGCATTGGAAGGCGCTGGAGTGGACCTTTCGACTCTGCCGTCGAGGACTGCTCATCGGGTAACAATGGCATGAGTTCCGCACCGTTGAAGCGACACATTCACTAACTGATAGTAGATGTATTGGATAGCCCAAGAATTTTGGCCAGCCTCCCAGGTTTGCATCAAGCTGTCCATTATTATGCTTCTTCGGAGGCTGCTGGGATCCGTGAAGAGAATGCTTCCTCTTACATTATTCCTCGCCGTCTTTATTCTGGCATGGGGGTTGGCAGCTCTCGTGGCGAATACATTCCAATGCTGGCCACCGCAGTACTTTTGGAATCAAGAAACAGGGGGCCACTGCATAAGTGGTGAGAGGGCTCTTTTCATGGCTACTGGAGCCGTGTCATTCGTCCAAGACGTAGTATTGCTGGCAATCCCTTTTGCTATAGTATGGCGATTGCAAATGGAACCACGAATGAAGGCACTTCTTACCATCCTATTCGGTATTGGTGGAATGTAGGTTCATACATTACTTCGACATACTCAACACGCTATGTACTGACCACCACTAGTGCTTGTATTCTTAGCCTTATGCGTCTGATTGAATTCAGATATTACCCAACAGACAACCTAACTGGTGAATATACCAACAAGCACTCTCGTCCAGATCTAGGCTAATATACCCCAGCAAGCGGCACAAGGGAACGAATATGGACGCTCCTCGAAATCGATATCGCAATTGTCTGCGCCTCAGTCGTTCTATTGCCTCCTCTATTGAAGCGTTGTACCGATACCTGCTGGAGAATCTACCGCCACGCCATAAGTCGCTTGAAGACAACGGAATGTACACAGGTTGAGTCTTGGCCATTTCAAAAGCACTGCACGAACTTCTCCCAGGATGGTCGCTCCGAGGTGCGATCACAAGCCTACCCAGCTTCAGCTGCTGAGGTGCGTGACCGTAGAGCAGAGATGGCAGGGGGGTGTATCAGGGTCGAGACGACTATCAGCCGGGATATTGATGATCGTGAAGTGCTCTGGCCACAGGTTGGGAGTTCGTCCTTGACATCGGGGATACAAGCGACACTAGCAGATGAGAAAAAGTTTGCCGAAGATATGTCGAATGTTGACTTTAGTGGTGTTGGTTGGGATGCTACCTATCCGTAGACACTGATCTACATAGTGATTATAACTGCGCCCTTCGATTAGGCGGGGAATGCATCAATAATGTTAGAAGTCCAGACTGAAAGAAAAGATATATTGGAAGGCCTGTCTGCTCCTCAGTGTGACATAAGCTGGATAGCTGGAGTTATGATTATTTTTGGGGAAGAAGCTTGGGCTGACTTTGTATTCTGGAAATCTTGCTCGGTACCAATGCCTATTATCACATTAACCCGTAACGCCCTATACAACCGAGAGAATCTAAAGGTCTCGCGCGTATATACCTGTATCAACAAAGTTGCTAAACATGTATACAATAGCGGACTTCCTTGATGTTTGTCGAGTATTTAACTCAGTTGAGAGACATACACCTGAATCGCAACCATAGATTAGTTACGTTGCTAGAACATATGGAGAAGCTTCCAAGGACATTACCACGAGTCTCCGGGTGACACGACCAGGTCAACAGACACATTGGAAAAGTGTAATCTTGGTTGTCTCGTGAGAGTATGACGTTCTGGACTCGGTGAGTAATTCATGGCCGAGCAGTTTGTGAAACACGCTCGGCTTCTGGCCTCGGCCTGATAAGTACCTCATAGTGGTATATCCGATCGTATTCGATACGTTGCTAGTGGTGTCTACTCGAATGTGTTATCATGGAAATGTCGAATAGGTCAATCACTAGCGTCTGGACGTTGTATAGCCGAGGGTTCTAATTTCCAGACCCTGCACTCTAGGCATTAGCCATGAAGCACAAACTCTGCTTGTGCGGCTTAGAGCCAGTCAGAAGACAGACATACGTGCATATGCCGAATGCTATGCGCTTGACTGATAGGCTTTCGGCTTTTTAATGGTAGATCCATCAGACCCCGGCCAAATTAATGCTCAGATCTCACTGATCGACTACTCGTACGATGTCGGTTTTGTCCATCCGACAAATATCAATATGATGATTTGCTAACCCTCACGGAGATACGGGTACTAAGAGCGCCGTTTAACTGTTCGTGTCTCTATCGTTCGTGGCCTCCACGGCTGATCGACAAAAACCTCCCCGCACTCCACTTCCTCGGTCCGCTCTCAGTGAGCATACTTTGCATATGATTGATACTGCTACACCATCTCATTGCGCCTTCACTGCGAAAAGGTGGCCTGACAGAGAGTGACTCGCATCCGGGGAATTGGTAATATGCTCATCTTATTGGAGCTGCAAGATGGAGGGTGCGGATGGGGAGTATAAAGAGGACATTCTCGTGTTATCTCATGAATCTGAGGTGCTGTCAAATAGTATTGTCCGAACAGATCGACATTCACCATGAAAGACCCCATTTCTCGTATAATCGGATTATCCGAACGTGTCCCATTCAGAAGGGTGTTGGAAATACTATGGTCGAATCCTAGACGCCGCGTTGCCACTTCGGCCGGCGCTGTCGCAACATATCTTATCCTGGTGGCTTGTTTACGGTTTCAGAGGCTACGGAGATTACATCGCCAGTATCGCCAATACTCAACCCGTCAAGGGATGGCCTACATGACCGATCATGATGCCTGGGCTATTCAAAAACAGGTTCTCCAACTGGAGTTCCCTACGATATCACTGAAGGCTCTACAGTTTGCGCTCTTCAGGGTAAGTACTACCCAACGCGACAAAGGCATACACTAACTGGATGACCAGACATATGGCATCCCCACGATCTCCAAGCTGTTACTCAAGACTTCCCAATTCTCCGACCCAGCCACCTCGTTCAAGCGCTACGCCGATACCGGTGCACTCATCGGCCAGTTCATGTCCTTTGAGCCAACCTCCGACCGTGCCCTAACTGCCATCGCGCGAACAAAGTTCCTGCACACCGGCTATCGGACTAGCGGTAGCATTCTCAACTCCGACATGCTCTATACCCTGAGTCTGTTTGCGACCGAGCCGATCCGCTTCACGGAGATGTTCGAATGGCGCTCCATGAGCGAACTCGAGAAATGTGCTATCGGCACGTATTGGAAAAACTTAGGAGAAGCACTTGAGATTGACTTCGCGGAGTTGCCATCTGCGAAGACGGGATTCAGAGACGGATTACATTTCCTTGAAGAGATGACGGAATGGAGCCACCAATACGAGGAGCAGTATATGAAGCCCAGTCCGGAAAACAAAGCCGTCGCTGATAAGACTATGGACGTTCTGGTCTATGTGTTGCCGGCGTGGCTGAAGGGTGTCGGTGTTAATTTTGCCTCTTGCATGATGGATGAAAGACTACGGGTGGCAATGATGTGAGTCGCGTGCTCTGCGAGATATAGTAGCGAGATGCTAACGAGTTAGGTACGACGCCCCTGCTCGGCTATACTATGCAATCTTCTTCTCTCTAGTAGCCATTCGAAGGTTCTACCTTCGATATCTATCTCTCCCGCGGCCGAACTTCCTCCGACTGGATGTATTTTCCGAGGATCCCAATGAGCATGGTCGCCACTATGTGCGTACCTGGAGCGGTGCCCCTTACTACGTTAAGCCGACCCTGTCGAACCGCTGGGGTCTATCAGCGTGGTTTAGTCGGTTGGTAGGACTACCACTCCCGGGAGATGAAGGGGAGAAGTATTATCCCAAGGGATTCGAGACAGCCGACCTCGGCCCCAAGTATTTTGAAGGAAAAGGGCGCAAGACAGTCCAAGATTATTATGACAAATTGGTGAAAGGCAGGAAAGTAAGGCCGTTCGTGGATTAAGTGGACCAAGGAATATGTCGGTCCTTTATTCCTCTCGGGGTGAGATTCTACTAGTATATACTTAGACTTATTTTTTATCGAAAGCGTTCCTGGCATTACATTCCCACTGGGTCAACAAATCCTTGAAAGTTTAAGGTTAGAAAAACTCCGCGTGAAGAATCCTGGTGCTTCTTTGCTTCCATTCAACTAGAAAAGGTGGCTGTCGTGGCGTCATAGCGGAAGCGATCCAGACTCTGACTTCAAGCGAATCACTCCAGGCTCCAGTCCTTGAGCTGCTCGTCCCACGGTTCTGAATTTTCGCCGAAGCCTTATTGACGGTAAAAAAACAAAAGGGCCCTCTGACATCAGAGGATTCTCATTGCCACTGTGCGCCTAGAATCCCTTCAATAAAGCCAAATTAAGCCACTGCTTCGTTGACTGTTTCAATCCCCTCTTTAAGCTAAAGCAGACGCTCTCCCTTCTGCCCGTATCTCTCACTAATCATCATCATCATGCCGAGTCGCAAATCATCAAGATCTTCACTAACACAGAACACCGGACGGGGTCGTCGCCCGCCTGATAAGCTTGATGTCTGGATCCTCGGAAGCGGCCTTGCCTCGCTCACAGCTGCCGTGCATTTGATTCAGGAAGCCAATGTGCCCCCTGAAAAGATTCATATCCTAGAGAAGCTCGCTGTGGCAGGGGGAGGTACGATTAGCGAAGGAGACCCAGTGAATGGGTACAATTATCGGGCAGGAGGGATGCCTCCGTTCAACGGCTCGGCCATGGAAGAATTGCTCTCAGTGGTTCCCTCCAGGACGCGAAAAGGCAAGACTGCTCGAGACGATATTGTAGAGTTTGGGAGCCACGCTCTGAATTGGACCTCCCACACACGCCTCCTCACCCGGAGATCCCATGGCTTAGGGCGTATTGATCCTCACAAAATCAACCTGGGGCTCCGAGACCGCATCGAGCTTTTCGTGATGGTCTCCAAAGCCGAAAAGGCTCTAGGGAGAACACGGATCAAAGACCACTTTAATGAGAGCTTCTTCAGAAGTAATTACTGGCTGACACTGGCCACAACGTGAGCAAACATAGTCACCAATGTAGTCCATCTGAAGACTAATCTTTTACCAGGTTCGGCTTCCAGCCCTGGCACAGCGCTGCGGAATTACGCAGATATGTCGCCTGCTTCATGCATGATGTTCATGATCTTAACTTCCCGCGCGTTCTTGACTGCGGACGCTATAATCGCCATGAGGCCATTATTGCGCCCGTCGCGCATTTCCTAACATCTCAAGGTGTTGACTTTCAGTTCAATACCATCGTCTCCGATATCGTTATGGACCCCAAAAATGAGAACCGCGTATCAGCTATTTGCGCGCACAGAGAGGACGAGCCCGACCACAAGATAGTGCTGGGACAAGATGACATCGTCATTGTTTCAGTCGGCTCTGTCATGTCCGGGACGACGATGGGTAGCAACACCGAACCGCCCTCATTAGAGCTCATGGAGATTGATAAAGACCTTGACGAAAACTGGCTCCTATGGCTCGAGCTATCGACGAAGAGCCCCAAATTCGGCAACGCATATAATTTCTGCACACGCATGCCAGAGTCCCGCTTAGAATCGTTCACTGTCACACTGAAGGATCCCGAATTCTTCAACAGATTCTGTAAATTAACAGACAACCAGCCCGGTACAGCTTCGTTCGTGACTTTGAAAGATAGTAGCTGGATTATCAGCCTGAATATCCCGCAACAGCCCCTATTCCCAGATCAACCAGGCGACGTGCAAGTTCTGTGGGGCTATGCGCTTTGTCCCGAGGCGGAGGGCGACTATATCAAGAAGCCGATGCTGGCCTGTTCTGGAGAGGAGATCATGACGGAAATCCTTCATCATTTGGAGTTTCCCGTCGAGACGATATTAAAGAATTCCATCACGATCCCGTGTGTCGTCCCCCGGATGACCGCGACATTACTACCCCGGGGATGTGGGGATCGACCACAAGTGGTTCCGGAGGGAATGGAGAACATGGCACTTATTGGACAATTTGTGGATATACCGGACGAGGTCGTGGTTTCCATGGATTATGGAGTGAGAGGGGCGCAGATGGCGGTGCGTCGATTAATGGGGTTGGACATTGAGGGCAAGAAGTCGAAGAGAAGTTCCGCGATGAGCCTTTTGATGTAGTTTTACAGCGAGTTTCATAATACTTGCATATTTTCACATTTGATTGATTAGAAACGTCGGATATCTATTCTTCCTTATGTATCATCCTGTCGGCCCTCGGATACTGGCCAGGCGGGGGATACTGAGGGTTTTGTAAATCCATACCCAATTTGGTAATAGTAGTGCCGAACTTATATGGGTCTACCATGCCTATCTCAATATATTGACCGTTATTGCCAATGCCATTATGCTGTACTAATTGGCGTCAAAACTCATTACCGCATAAGTATATTAGTCTAGAGAAGAGAGGTTCTGTTACGCCTAAATTAACAGACAGTAATGACTCTTCGTGCGTCTCTATTGGCAGCTTCAAAAATCGCTATCTTTGCCTCCATTCCAACCATAGTGGGCCGGGGCTAACCTGAAACTAGTCCAATCGCATACCCGCGGGGAATAAAAGATATGCAAGCCAATTTAATATGGCTTATCACCGTCGGACAGCGCCGCCAAGTGCTCCATCGCGTGTCTACAGAGAAACCGCTAATCCGGCCTGTGCCGGAAGTAAATGGGAAATTAAGTAGCCTAGCAGTCAAGCTTTCGATTTGGGTCCCCATACTCCAGGGCTTGTTCATTCCCGCTCCTGCTTGCTTTGTTATTGGCCACCCAGGTGGTTCCCCTCAGCTCTTTGTTGCATCACTTGGAGCCATCTGCGATAAGAGAGTTCCGCGACTTATTGACTCCGCATCCGTCTCCTCGTTGATTGAACAGTTCCATGGAGCGGCCCACAAGCTGGTAGAATACCTCCGTATCTGGGATCGTGCTAGCTATGCTTGAGCATCCTCTACCGTCATGCAGGCCGTGGGCTCATCCCGTTCCATTGTCTATAAAGGCCCCCGCACCCCGACGGGAAAAGCCTTTCTCTGATTTAATCACGCATCGTAAAAATGCTGTTCAAAAGCATCGTGTCAACAGCTATCTTAGCCGCTGCCCTGTGCACGGACAATGTATCTGCTGCCAAACATGGCCGGTTCGGCCAAAAGGCCCGCGACTCTTTGAATTTGGCCAAGCGAGCTGCAGAACAGCAGAAGTCGTCGTTCAAGACGCCGCTTGACGACTTCCGGTTCCTAACCAATAAAACAAAATGTGGGTTCGAAATAAACCCTGTCGCAACATAGCTAACAGACATGCTTGGTTGCCAATAGCCTACAGAGTCGACCACCTCCCAGATGTCCCCTTTGATGTCGGCGAGATGTACTCGGGATTGGTTCCTATCGACAAGGACGACAAGTCTAGGGCTCTTTTCTTCGTCTTCCAGCCTACACTTGGCGACCCCGTTGACGAGATCACAATCTGGCTCAACGGTGGACCGGGATGTAGCTCTCTCGAGGGTTTCTTCCAGGAAAACGGCCGGTTTACATGGCAGCCTGGCACGTTTGCGCCTGTTGAGAATCCGTACTCGTGGGTGAACTTGACTAATGTGCTTTGGTATGTTTGCGCTCCATAAATCTCTCTCACTGGTGGTCTAATATTTCTTGCGACAGGGTCGAGCAGCCAGTTGGTACAGGTTTCGCGATCGGCAAGCCGAATGCCACAACCCAGGAAGAGACTGCCGAGGACTTTGTGAGATTCTTCAAGAATTTCCAGGAGCTCTTTGGCATCAAGAACTTCAAGATTTACGTTACTGGTGAAAGTTACGCTGGGCGTTATGTTCCGTACATCTCCGCTGCTATGTTGGACCGGAACGACACGGAGCACTATGACCTCAAAGGTGAATATTTACTTTCGCGTTCCCAAGAACTTATTTTCGAATTTAGACTAATGATTAAAAATAGGTGCCCTTGTATACGACCCCTGTATCGGCCAACACGACTACATCCAGGAAGAAGTGCCCGCCGTGCCCTTCGTCCAGCAAAATGCCAACCTCTTCAACTTCAACTCCAGCTTCATGTCGGAACTGGAGAAACTCCACGACTCATGCGGTTACAAGGATTACCTAGACGAGTACCTCGTCTTCCCTCCCGCCGGTGTGCAACCCCAGAAATCCTTCAACTACACCAGCGACGCCGACTGCGACGTCTTCGACCTGATCAGCAACGAAGCCCTGGTCGCCAACTCCTGCTTCGACATCTACGAGATCAACCTCATGTGCCCGCTCGCCTGGGACGTTCTCGCCATGCCCACAGCATTCAACTACCAGCCCGCCGGTGCGACGGTGTACTTCGACCGCCCGGACGTCAAACGTGCCATGCACGCCCCCCTGGACGTCACTTGGTCAGGTTGTTCCAGCGAGAACGTCTACGTTGGCGGCGACGCCGGCCCGGAGCAAGAGGGAGACTTGTCCGCCAACCCGATCGAACACGTCCTGCCTCAGGTTATTGAGGGAACGAACCGCGTTTTGGTCAGCAACGGCGACTATGACATGATCATCCTCACCAATGGAACCCTGCTGGCTATCCAGAATATGACCTGGAACGGGCAGCTCGGATTCCAGTCTGCGCCTGCTACGCCTATCACCATTGATCTGCCTGATCTAGCGTGGGGCGAGGTGTTTGAGGAAAATGGACAAGAGATGTTGCAGAGCCAGGGCGTCATGGGTGTGCAGCATTATGAGCGTGGGCTTATGTGGGCGGAGACCTACCAATCTGGACATATGCAGCCGCAGTACCAGCCGCGGGTGTCGTATCGTCATTTGCAATGGCTTTTGGGTCGGGTCGATAAGCTTTAAGAGTCCTAGAGAGGGATCCATGATGTATGTAAGATGGGAATGAGTAGACGGTGTTTGACGAAATACAACCCTCAAATGGCAGCCAAGGGGGAAGACGATATGTACATATAGTTAAATAGGTAGCAAAATACTGTCACAGCAAGGAATATGCATCCATAAATGGATGTTAGACTTTTGCTGCGTTGAAGTTGATGGTAAATCTCACTTTTGTCGCCCAACATGAAGTAGACCAACTGACACACTCGCCAAGTAATTCGAATTAAATACAATAGATTAATTAAGATAGTTATAAGTCGAAACATTATGGGAACTGTACCACACCTCAATGCTTGAGAAATTGGCTTTCCTCCTTCAACCAGGTATCAAAATCCTTCAACCCCGGATGGATCTGCTTGAGCTGCTTGATATCGGCACCGTACCCCTGGTTATAGAACCACTTGAACATGAGCCTCAAGTCCTTGGCCATCAACATAACAAAGTAGGCCACGAAACGGAATGTAGTCGGCACATTCTGCCCCGTTTGAGTCTTGAACTTCTTTGCCATCTGCTCGAAGGTAAGCTCATCACCCGCCAGGGAGAGACACTGGTTCTTGAATCGATCGTGCTGTAAAAAAACTT
Organism: Aspergillus flavus; assembly: GCF_009017415.1. NCBI lineage: Eukaryota > Fungi > Ascomycota > Eurotiomycetes > Eurotiales > Aspergillaceae > Aspergillus > Aspergillus flavus. The sequence goes on along the minus strand of NC_092403.1, from coordinate 1,184,184 downwards.
TTGCCGCAATGATGCCAATATCGCTAGTCGCGATGCATTGGAGAGGCTTTCCCTGTAGATATGCGTCCCAGGAAGTGGAAGTCACTTTGCCAATAAAGTCTGGTGTAAGGTTGTCAAAGAAGAACACGGGTCGCAGAACGGTCCAATCCATAACACCGTCTTTGGTCTTCTCGAATAGGTGTTGTTCGATATTGTACTTGGTAATGAAATGGGGCACATTGGTTGGGTTGTCGGTCGACGCATCGCCACCACGATCTACAGACGTCTGGACGAAGTGTTGCACGCGCTGTTTGATTGACTCGTCGATCAGGGCCTTGCCTTGGCGTTCTTCACTTTCGAGACTTTCGCCTTTAGCGAAGGGGCTCTATATATATCAATGACCCACAGTCAGTCTACCGTAATCTCCAACTAAGGGGGGAGTCAAAGATTCCATACCTGAAGACTGAAAACACCCCAAACAGGCAAGGATGAAGCTTTCTTGGCATTTTCAAAGATCCCGGCCGGATTGTTGAGATCGCCCTGAACCAGCTTAACCTTGTCCGACTTCTGAGCCAGTTTCTGGGCCGCTGGAGACTGGGTATTCCGGGTGACGGCGAGGATCTCCACATCTGCGTCCTGGGCCAGTAGCCCGTCGATAACGGCACCACCTTGCTTGCCGGTGGCGCCGGTGATTAGCAGAGCGATAGTCATTTTGCGGAGAGCTATCGAGGATGATTCAATGACGCTGTGATGATTTGATTCCTGACAGGTTTGGAACACTGTCCTTCTTATGTACCTGCAGCATTACATGCTTGATTTGAGGCAAGATTGTAGGTCTTTTCGGACTTTCAACCCTAGCACGGGATAATCGTGATGTCATGTTGGTCAGCAGACCCCGAGGCCGAGGCCGAAGATGACTAAGGCAACGAAAAAATGACTAATGGCGCACGGCCTTCCATTTTATTTGGGGTTTCAAAAATAAACAAATCTCTAATCTACTTTCTTGCCGTTCAAACCCTGGAGCGATGTTCTACCTGGAGCGATGTTCTATCATACTCCCTCTCACAGTGATTATGGATAAGAGAAGAGTATACTACCCTGTAAAAATAGTTAATAGGATACTTTATTGAACATAGTGTATAGTTAAATTGCTGGCTTGTGGACAAAAGCACACGTATTAACATTCTTGATCGGATATCCTGGAAATATATTTTTCCACCAACATGTTTGGATACCGCTCACCACGACACCAGAAGGATATCTTTCTCCGTTTGATAATATCCAGGTGCTGCAAAAAAAAAAAATAAAAATAAAAAATAAGTAATGATGAAAACTGTCCAAGCCGTTAAAGCCGTTAAACAAGATAGCTTTACCCAAAGGTGTCAATGCGTAGACGAACTTGCCATCCGGAAACCTTGATTATTGCTCATTTACAATGCTAGACTAGGGCAAGTAGGAACCCAGAATAATAAATCGCATTTCTTGTCAAGTATCAGACACACGGTCTATAGGCGAGCTGATTGGGGAGGAACTCCACTACCAAAGCGCCTCAACTGTTGATAACCTCCAGTCGCACCGTGCCATTCCTCGCACGAACATCAGGCTTGGTGTTCTATAGCTGATCGTATCACAGATCCTGGAGGTTGGAGCTTACAAGCAGGAATGTGACGCAGTATCATCGCGTGTGGCTTCCGTCAAGCGCAAATTCGCTAGGGCGAAACGACAACGATTTTGTTTCTCAAAACAAAACGATTTGCATTCTTTCCTGGAGTGATGAGATGCATGTGCTTGGAGGGACATGCGACGGAAAGGCTCATAGCTGGCATTTATTATCCCCGCCTCCATAGCAGTAAGCAACCTTTCATGTGAGAGATCTGAGGAGCCTTCCTCGCTCGGAGACGCAGTATCCTCAGGCGCAGTATCGTATGCAGACTCATCTGGTTCAGGAAACGAGCCAGGTAGTTCATATATGCGCCCTAGAGACAGTGGAGAATACCTCCTGCTCTTGAGGGTAGTTCGACCACGCTCGTCATCTTCAGCCTCGTATCCGGGGTCTTCCTCAGTGGCGGCGGCGATGTCCTTATACCTAGTCGTGATCCTGCTATCAAGACCAGACACGTTATGCGGCACGGCCGATGAGTGATTATGGGCATTGCCACCACTATGCTTCCTTCGTCTACCTAGACGACACGTCTTGCCAACGCGTGACTTGAGGGATGCAGGTCGCGCATCCGAACCGGAAATATCGGCATCCCAACCTGAACAATACCCACTCCGGCGCATAGATTGTATCACCATTGCATTGCTGATGATAGGAAAATTTGCGGTGTCCCCCTCAAGCGGTATATATTTTGAATCTGATGTCAACGACGGCTGGTTGCTGTTGACGGATGAAGCGTCTCTCAAATTCCTCTCACACTTGAAAAAACGGTGAGGGCGCTTTTCATTCAACAAGTCGAGCTTTTTGATCTTCCTATGACTGAGCGGATGAATATTCGCTCGCAGAAAATTGGTTATGTCGGTACAGCTCCCAAATGTGAACGATGCAATGTGTCCGCAGGGGTAGTGGTGGTATGTACACAAGCACATGGCCGGCTGTCAGATTTATTAGAGATGTTATACTAGCAAAGTGGAGAGGGAGAGTAGCTGAAGCATGCAGAAGCAAAAGTCAATACTGTCGTATGTGGAAAACGTTATATACCCGTGTTTAATAATAGTCTTCATTGCGGAACGAAAGACATGAGTACAAAGCCCCGAAAGAAACATATTCCGCATAACAATTGATTGTCCTGAACCTCTTTATGTAAAAGCTTTGATATCCTCAAAGAAACAGCAATCTCGCAAACATCTTAACTTGACGCCTCCAACGGTGAATTTCCTTTAAGATCCAGCAGATAAGTGACACCAGAATCAATCAACCACCATGCAGCCATCTCATGGAGGAACTTCAACATAGGATTCTCTAGCGGCACAATAACTCTCTTTCCTTGTCCGGCGTTTACCTTCCTTGTCCACATGATCGTCTCCGTGCAAAAGACAACATCCTCGCCATCTTCCCAGAATCGAATAACCATCCGTCCGCTGACCTCCCCTTTGAACAGCAATTCAAGCACGGCTTTACTAGGTGTCCGTTCCTGGACACGGTAAAGTCCACAGACGAGATCGCCTTCTTTGAACTGGAGTGATTGGATATGAGATGCATGGAAGGTTATGCGGTCTGCAGGTGGGACAGTCAATCTTAGTATCCAGGCTTGTGGAAATCGAGAGAAGGCTGTCATATTGCGACGTAGGAGTAGTGTGAACAAGTCTTCTAGCTTTTGCGCCGGAAGTAGTTTGCGCGCAACGCGACGGGAAGCATGGTCATAGAATGTGCGGTATTCTCCACGAGAGACCTCTACAGGAAGCGATAGGATCGTAGAAACAGAATCAGGGAGTTCGCTCTGGTGAAACTCGTGGTGGATGCGATGTCCAAGAGAACGGTGGAGGAAATATAGGTATGTCACTGTGGCAGACGACGTGGCTAGGAGTACGGATGATACATATAGAAGACTGGGCATCTTGCTGTTGTAGGGGCAAATCATCAAGTGGAAAGATGGTGGGGAAGAAAGAGAATTAAATACTGTCGAGCGATGGGAAGTTGATATCAATCGGTGCCACAATCTCGTATTGCCCACGAATGAAAAGCGGCAAAGCTATATTAAGAACGCCAAGAAACTGGTCTGCTGTCTGCTTGATTCCAAGCTCTTAACCGCGAATAGGTCCTATCCATTCTGGTGGTGGGTATGCTGAAGAAAAAATCCCAAATTATAATTACAAGTCTTATCGAATATACTAGTAGAGAATAAAACACACGCCATATACTGTAGACATCGTTCACTCAATATTTGTCGTCCACCGTGATTCCTCAGCCAGACCATGTCCGCAAATAAACAGGAGTGGGTATTGCCAATGCCAGATTGGACAGGATCGAATACCCATCGATCACATTCCCATGCGATGGGCAATGGGCCTTATTCCCTTCGCTCTTTATTCTCACTTTGCACTCGGTCATTTTCGTTCCTGCACCTCATAGAACTGCTTCTTTGCTTTCCGCTTCATCCACAATCGGTATGCGAATAGAGAAATGATGCCCACACCCACGATAAAGACGATACAGAAGACTAGGATGACGCCCGGGTTTTCTCCAGCCCAGTTGCTGCGTTTAATAATTTCATCCCGGACATGGGGGGTTAGGGCTTTAATTGCGGGCATTGTCTATTTCCTGTTAGCTCTCTTCACCGTTCTGGATATATGATGCGCGGTGCTTACGGAGTCGGTAGAAAAGCAATGGCCCTGGACACAACACTGAGGTGGTCTGTATCCTGTCGAAAAGGTCCCAGGAAGCCAAAGAAGTGCCAAACAGAACACGGAGAGGTCAAAAAGATAATAGGGACGTGAGTCGGGGCATACCGCAGAGAGACCTATTGCACATATCGGGAGCCACGGAAGTTACTATGGGAATGACGTGGAAGAAACGAGTTTATGCAACCTCATCAGCTTGGTATTTAGGACCAGGGCTGACAATTCGAATGGAAACTGGATCCCAGTCAAGATAGAAGCTTAAGTAAAGCCCGTCTCGCACTCTCCAGGGTTAAACTTTTAAATTACAGTTCGTGATGTCTATGTTGCAAGGCCATTGGCGAATGGCTGTCAGACTGGTGGAAGTATGTGGTCTTCTTGAAAGGTTATTTCCTAAAAAGGGTGCCACCTGTCGGAGTATATCCTGTCAATTCCCCACACCTCAAATAGCCTCAGAGTTGATCTACCTTGACCCTCCCGGGCTATCCGCTCACCCCACTTGGTGGTTTATATTAACGACTACGTCTGGACCTTTGGGTACTATACGAGACGGGAATCTGCAATTCTTTAACATTGAGTTCCAGACACCACATGTCATAAACAGAGAATATAGCTTTGCCTCTTCGACCATAAGGACATGATAACCCTCGGGTCCCGTCGGTCCCGCTGGCGTCACCACTGCAACATTGTCCATGGATCGTGTCATATTGAAATGAGGTGTCGAGAGGGGGTTTGCTTGCTGACTGGTGGGCTGATAGTTGAGACTTTCAAGGCTCATGTATAACAGCGCGGTTCCTAACCTCCCCTTCAAACCAATTTGTGGTTGTCAGGGTAAGCGCGATATGGTGACGTCATTGATATTAAAATACTACGTTAGCTCATCACTGGCTTATGACAGTTGCCCGAGAGAGTATAGACACACAGCCTCTGGACTACTTCACCGACAGGTTAATGGGCATCAAAGATCGACGACAGAAATGCATACCCCTCTCAGGGCTCAGGGTTATATCCTGGGGCCTTCCTGTTTGGGTATGGATGCACGTGAAGCATGGAATCGATTAGTCATGCGTGCAGATCCTAATTCGGCAACATACCAACATTTCAACTTCAACTTCAACCCTGTCATTCAAACTTTTCAACAACGTTGATCTTTAAACAGCTGGGAGTTTTGTCCCCACAGACCCCTCTCATAGACCCATTCGATTTTCCTTTTCTAGTGCCAACTTTGACGGAACCTACCTGCTAAATCCACCCAACTCCGCTTGAAGTTGACCTAATTGAAGGACTAATATCCACCTTGCAGCTATTCCCTCGTATTCGGCTGATCAACCACCAATCAGCCTTTCTGCCAACACTAAGTGCAGGGCCAAGATTCTTGAATGATAATGAACGGGCTCAAACACCCACAAGAACGCACGAGGTGTGACCATGGGCCCAGTCGCAGGCCAATCATGCGAAATCGTGCCTCTGATGGAGGCTCTTCCCGTGTCCAAATGTTACCACGGCTAACCTCGCTACAATTTCCAGCCTTGTTGTGATAATCCCCTTGTGTCTGCAGAGTTCTAGTGTGCCCGCGTTTGAGAGGCCGTCAAATGTCAGGGGGCTCCTGTTCGAGTAAAGATTATCCACACCATGTGCCGCGCAGACATTCTTCACGCATCCCGGCGGCCTGCGCTGGCAGGGCCTGGTCCTGCACAGGCGTCTTGGGGGTGAAACTCTCTAATACTTATCCCCGGACAAACCCCACTAATCTGCTGTCAGATATTACTCACGGAGACTCAGTCAACCAACTACTCGGCCACAAGCATGGCTCGTCTGTCAATATTCTGCCTAGCATACTTCGCCCTTACCTTTCTCTCCTACGCGAACGCTTGGACGCTAACCTGGCGAAATGAGACTGGCGCCCAAATAGTCGATGGCGACTCTGAACAAAACTGTACCAGGATTTACCATACGAAAGGCGAGGAATTCTCATTCAACCCCGAAGGCAAGTGGTGCTTGAAATTTTGGGACGAGGCAACATGTGAGGCACAGATTGGAAAAACGTGCGAGGGGCGGAGATGGCAACAAATTGCATCACGGAATATTTCTGCATTCAACGTCTACGCGATGCCGCCTGCTGACATTAGCGCGAACGGTATGGCGAGTACAAGTACGACATCCACATCAAGCACATCATCTACGATCACTACCACGTCTTCTGCGTCTACGAGTGCGGTTACAACTGAATCAACCCAATCCGGAAATGATGATTCCTCGAAGCACTCGCTGTCGGGTGGTGCAATTGCGGGCATTGTTGTTGGTGCCGTTGCTGGTGTTGCAATCCTCGCTGCGTTGTTCTTCTTTTGGGGTCGACGGAAGCGTAACGCTGCAGCACCAGCCCCGGCTAGTACAACTCCAGCCCCCGGTCCAGACGATCGGAATTTACCCGAGGCCGTGGATCCATCGAAGCCAGCTATGTCGGAAACACAGACTCAGGTGTCTTCGGTGTCTCCATACGGTTATCCTGCCACCGGGGGTAAGACTGTAGAGCTCCCCGGGGAGAAAGTGGGCGCTGAATTGAGCGACAGCCGTCAGCTGGTAGAAATGGGCAACACTCCTTTGGCCGAGATGGATGGAACGAGCACCATCAAACGTCCTTGATTGTACAGTTTGGAATACTTTCCGGAATGCTCTACGACTACTATCAACATGGAGATCTTTACACGGCCTACAGTTCACCTTCATACACTGCGTCTGTTAGATAATTTATAACTTCGATATATGATACCAATTTGAATTTTTACGTTCTATCTTAATATAACATTGCTCTCTGTCCACAAGCGAACCCCCTGGTGATCAAAGTCACCATCTCAATCCTCCTTCAGCCAAGGCACTTTCTCAGGCAGATACTTATATGCCCTAAATATAGCGTTGCTCTCATACGCGAAACCCATCTTCCACATCTCCTCCAGCTCACCCTCTCCAAGAACAGCCGTATAATCACTCAACTGCGGCACCACAAACTCCCAAACCACATCCCCCGACTCAGTAACTTCTAAAATCCTGCCCGTAGCCGCCTCACAAAGCACGACATTCCCATTCGGCAGTTTCTGCGCAGAACCCATAAACGGCGTGAAAAACCCAATACCACCTGTACTCCGATCCTTGTATTCCCAAATGATATCCTTCGTCTCCCGGGCCACAACAATAGCCCGAGTAAACGGCACCGAGATGCCAGGACGGAAGACCCCATTATCGAAAATCAAAAGGTCACCAGACGGAAGCTGATGCGCACAATGCTGTTGATTGACCACCGGCTGGGTAAGATGCCAGAGCACTTCACCTGTCTTCCGACTGATAATAACCACAGAAGACGTGTTTCGCATCGAGGCAATGATATTGCCATCGGAGTCAAACGAAACGCTATTGATCAACGGCCAATGTTCCCGCGGATAATCCGGATGCATGCGGAACAGCTCAGTGTCAAGATGATCGATCGCACGCCAAGTCCATAGGAGCTTTGCACCGCCTTTGCCATCGCCCTCGAAGTCCTCCGAGGAAGATCTGTTCGAGGTAGACCACGGCTCGACCAGCTTTATGCAATCGCCGTAGACAATCCCACCGGGCGCTTCACTGCCCGTAATCCCACCCTGTACTTTCGCCGCCTCTTCAGGCGTCAACGCTTCCAGGGTAGTGTAGAGAATCTTCCCATCCGGGAGATGATGTTGATCATGATGGGCCTTTGGATCACGATATTCACGTAGGATTTCTCCGGGCGGCGATACTTGGATCATTGCGCCGCCGCGGTATTTGGCCCACATCGGGAAGAGGTTTGGGGCATCTGGGTGCGCGCCGTTGTAGGCGAGGTTGCCGTCCTGCAGGAGTCTGGCGTGTCGGCCTGCACGGTAGGGAAGCGTCCATTTGTGAACTTCTTTTCCGGTTGTTGAGATGAGGTGCGCGGTGCGGGATGTTAGGGGCGTGTAGAGGATGTAGCCGGGGGAGACTTTGGGGTCGGTGCCGCGGAGGCCTAACCCGCGGCGGCGGAGGGTGTGTTGTTCCATTTTCCTTGAGTGCTTTTATGTATGGAAGCTTGAGAGTTATGTTCTGAGGGTATCTTGAGTGTTTCATTTAGGACTCTAGGGTATATATATAAATCTTTTGTGGATCCTGAATGGTCGACCGGCATACCGCGGTATGCCGCGGTAAGATAGCCTAGATCTACGTAAGCGATATGGCGTCAATTTGGCGATTATCGTGTTATCGGGATGCCGCAGTGTCTGGTGATATGAGCGATATGCGTTGTTTCAAATATAACTGGGGGATGGAGTAGCTGGAATGTGAGTATTTTGTTCGAATCATCGTTGGGGTTATTCGGCGCTGATCAGAATGGACCAAATCTCAGATACACACGGTAAATCTTCGTCGAGTATACATGCCGACGAGAAGGCAGACCCAACATGGATACAAGCCCTTTCTATTGAGAAAGGTGGTATTGAGCGTGTTACGCCTGATCAACGACAGGAAAATGTAACACATTTTTGGAACGCTTGCACTTTCTGGTGTGATCTTACTTCAAGGAGTACAGCCGTTAACTTGACATGACTGACGGAATCAGGTTGAGTGCGAACATGGCTGTGGCAACGCTTACCACTGGAGCCCTTGGAGGGCCCATGGGCCTCAAGTTCTGGGATAGCTTCGTCGTTATTCTCGTCGTTAACCTCGTTAGCGACCTTCTTCCGGCATGGACTGCGGCCTTCGGGCTAACAGGGCTCCGCATGACAACCTTCTCGTATGGCCTATTCACCAGCACAGCGAAAGATAACTAATCGATAGTAGACGATATTCATTTGGCTACTGGGGCAATCTCCTCGTGGTCGTCTTCTCCATGGTCGCCACCACAGGCTGGAACGCAATCAACTCCATCTCAGGCGCCGCTGTGCTAAACGCTCTCTCCGACGGACGATGTCCCACCTGGGCCGGAGTAATCATCATCTGCACAGTAGTCTGGATATTCTGTGTTCTGGGAATTAGCTGGATCCACAAAATCGATACATTCATCTGGATCCCCCCGCTGATAGTCTGGTGCGTAACGGCCGGCACAGGGGCTTCGCATTTCAGCAGTACCGAGCCCAAGGAATTCAAAACTAGCCAGGACAGAGCTGCTGCCATACTATCCTTCATGGCTATCATCTTCTCCTTTTCTGTTTCATGGGTCAATTGCGCCGCGGATTACAACGTTCGTATGCCGATCAACACCTCCCGGACGAGGATATTCGGGGCCACATACATCGGTATCTTCATTCCCTCGGTGCTTATTCAGACTCTAGGTGCCGCGTTATACAGCGGAACTATACAACACCCAGAATGGAAAGCCGCATATACAAGTGCAGGTGTAGGCGGGTTGCTAAAAATGGCTCTCGAGCCTGCTGGTGGATTTGGGAAGTTCCTGATGGTTCTGGCCGCGTTGAGCTCTATCCCGGTACGCTCATCCCTTCTATCCCCTTTAATTCTCAGTCATGAAAGACGTTGGACTGACTTGATCATACCAACCAGAACAATATCCCAAACAACTATTCCTTCGCCCTACATGCTCAGAATTTCGGTCCCTGGGCTCTCCGCATCCCCCGCATCGCCCTCGTCACGTTCGGCTTCATTGTCTCTCTAGTGGTAGGCTGTTGCGCAGCCCAGTATTTCAAAGATACACTACAGACCTTCCTAAGTGTCATCGGCTATTGGACGGTGATCCACATCGTCCTCGTCGCAGAGGAACACCTCGTCTTCCGTCGCGGATGGCAGGGCTACGACCTTGATGCTTGGGATGACCCCAAGAAAATACATTTCGGGTGGTCAGCTATCGGGGCCTTCGGCGCCGGTTTCGTGGGCGCTGCACTCGGGATGAAGGTAGCGTGGTATGTTGGGCCCATTGCTGGGTTGATTGGGGAGGGGGCGAATGTGGGACATGAATTGACGGGGGCGTTTTCAGGGATTGCTTTTCTGGTGTTGCGATGGGCTGAGAGACGCATTTGTGGGATTTGAGCTGCTTTTTCAATAGGAGTTTAGGAATTCATTTGGGATGCGATTTATATATATTGTTGATGGTATATTTGGTTCACGTGCACATGCAATGGTACAAATTATGGAGGGCTTGAAAATCCCCAACTAGGCATTAAATCCCAGTTTCCATCTTCTGTCGTTTCAACACCTAGGAACTCGGGGAAGTAACTAGCCAGGTCATGTCCAAAGAAAACCTCACTTTGCTCTGTAGCAAGAGGCTGGGTAACGACCGCTGGGCGCAACTTCTGATGAACCTTTCCAATGACGTGACCGAGTGTATGCGCTGCATGACAGGGAAGACCGATTGTTTGCATCCAGTTAACGAGGCTGAGTATCAATGAGTCGAGTTCGTCTAGGTTGTATATTTGTGATAGTTGCTGCTCGTATGCGTTCAGTAACCGGCATATAATAATTGCAGCGAACGTGATCATGTGGTAGATGTGGTCCGTTAAGTGACGGGTACGGTCGTCCGCGGTGTCCATGGCTAGACGAATGATAGCTGTGGAATGGCGGATCATTTCGGAAATGACTGATTCGCGGGCTCGTGCGGTCTTACATTTGAGGCATTGATCGTATAGGAGGAGGTGGGCGAAATGGAAGCCCATGAGTAGGAATTGGGCGCGTGGTTGTTCTGGCTCGGTCAGTGGATGAGAAATGTTGATTTGGTGTAGGCCATACCGAGTATGAATTGCCACTCTTTCTTCCAGTCCTGTAGACTAGCTATGGATTTTAATAGGTCTATCGACTCGCTTGATGTGTGTTCGTACAGTGTCCAGTAGAGATGAATCTCACCTACCATCCGCAGTTCGTAATTTGTAGCATGATCGGAGCCCACTATGACTCGGCATTTCGGTATCTGAGAGGCATGTATCATGGACTTTCTGCTCGTTCCGACGCAATACTGCAGGTGTGCGAGACAGAGATGGTTCCAGATACACCAGTTATCAAGAGTTGTTTTCGTAAGTTGCACATGTGGTTTGGCTGTGTTTACTGCGTCGAACAACGGGCTGGATTGACAGTGTTGCAGGGCGAATCCGCTTAGAAGCCAACTATCGATGCTCAGCGGAACTTGACCCACCGTTGTGGACCACAATGAAAGGACGATAGCAGCCTGGAAGAACTCCATCGGCTGCGGAGAGACAAGTAATGCGGTTGAGATCAGGGATCGAGCGCTTTGGTAGAGCCTTGGAGCTAGAGTAGTCGCCAGACATTCTGTCGTGTGTCGGACAGCGATTAAGCAGCAAGCAGAGAATAGCAGTGGCGATCGATTAACCTTGCCAAGTAGGGCCTTGGGGTCACTCTCAGGATCGAACAGAACCCATCGACCATAGTGCTCTAGGAAGCTTTATTCATCAGACTTGATGCTTCGTTGGGGGTTCCGAAAACGTACATGGTCATGAGATTGATAGCTAGATCGGCCGATATGAGACCATCTAGCACCGATTCGTTTGAGCTGGTATCTGGTGATTTCACTCCGACATCCGATGCTAGATCACGAATGACCATGACAGGTGGAGCTGAGGGATAATCTGTCTTCGGCGCTGCACTCGCTGCATCTTTGTGTGATGAACCCCAGGGGTTATCAGGGCGCTCAACGGACGGAGGCATGATACTAGTCGAGTCCTCTCCCAAGCGCTCTAATAGGGCCCCGACTGTTCTTTCGAGTTGCTCTATCCTTCATTATATTAACAGCGTACATCTTGAAAGTCGCCAGAAATGGAATTACCTTGCATCTACACTAGTGGTGTGGGAAACTGTGTCCTCCCGTGCAGAGGCTGGCTGATGCTCAAATGAACATCTCTGCTGCAGGCGTTCGCATCGGAGACATGGTCGCCCTCCAGTGCCTGATTCGTAGCATCTTGTCTTTTGTTTTCGACAGGAGACGCACGCACGAGAAGCGCGACCTCGATCTGGAGGCATTGTTGCGTTAATACTACGACACGAGCATTGGCATGAAGTGTAGGAAGTGATTTCGTGTGGAGACTCGCCATGATATGGGGAAATGGCGTCAAATCTTATCGTGTCCACTGATAAGATAAAGCTTTGCTTAGTGATCTTTTACGATCGCTATTTTCCTGAACAGTCCATTGAAAAGGACAAGGAAAATAATTCATGGAGTTCCTAGAGTTGCTTTGCATGGATAATGGTTTTTCTGTTACTGGAATCAATTTTAACATTATTTGCATAGCATATGCTCCCTTATATAAAAATGGTATCAACCGTGGTGACATGTTTCCCGAACGCCGACCCAAGACACGAGAATGTATAAACACAAGCAAATACACCGCTTTATTGTCTCACATTCTGATGCACCTCAACTCTTCCACTGTTATGCCAGGTAGCCAGCATAGTGCCACACTGACCACAGTAATGGTTGTAGTCTTTCAGAGAGGACATCAGGTATGGGATACATCCCAGACAGAAACAGCAACAAATAACGGCAGCCCATCCACTGTGCCTCGTTAGCCCTTGCCCTACTCTGCGACTCTCAAAATCAATGTACGTACTGTGTTGTGTTTCCTGACTCTGCCTCAGTTCTGGTCATCTCACGTACTCCGCAGATGGGGCAATCAACCGGGGTAGGGCCGCGTTGTAAAGCATGTAACGGGGTCGCAGCGTTGTATCCACTTGGATGACCGCCAGCGGCGTAGACGTATGGCTGTGGTGCGGCCATCATGTTGGGATCATGTACTGGAGATTGGACGTGGGCATTTGGAGGAGCGGCTGGCTGGGGGTGGTAGAATTCAGGTTGTTGGTCGAAGACGGGGACGGGGGCTGTCATGGCCAGCGTTAGTGAGAGGATCAGTCCACAGCCAGGGCTGGAAGTTCAACATACTGGGTGGTACTTTCTCCATGGTTAATATGGATAGGAGCAAAGGATGTTTCCTAAAGGCTTTGGAATGACTGGGCGATATTTGAGGACGGAAAGAGGAAAATTTGCAGGAAGAGCTAACTGACTACTTCTCTAATTATATTGAAGTTCATTCCCAATACAATCCTATAATCCTTGAATTAAACTTGGTCATCGCCTCAGACTCTACACATCGATACTATTTCTAGAAACCCAATCAGATACCTTCGGGCGTAGGGTAATTTCCTATCATGAACGCCGCCTCAAAGGTGGGCCATTCAGAGACGCCCATGAAACCCACTGATAGTCATTAGAGTGAACTGTCATAGATTGGCGCGGGATTTTACGAGGCTCAAGCAGGGTATGCCTTGTGGGTGCGGGCAATTTAACTTGTGACCGAAGGCTCGGCTGAGGCTGTAGGAGTAACCATATTACCTTTAATTTAGGTACTTCTTTTAGGCCGATCGTTTGCCGTTTTTAGATTAGGTCTGGGAAATACGATGGCCAAGCATGTCATCGGAAAGGTGGTCAGAACGTAGATTCGTTTGCTTTATGACCTATTCGCTGTTTACCCCAGGAATGTTGGTCTGTTCTGAAGAGTTTCGTGTTGGGTCTAATACGAGGTTCGCCTGCATTAGCACAAACCCTTAAAGGCCAGGGTCAAATGGGTGGGATACTCCTTTCTTTTTGGCCCCCGTGCACAACCTTCTTTAGTGTGGGTCTGCCTCTGATCTTCGTCCTCTTTTCTGACTCATCTTCACCCTATACCTTGGCTGGTAAGGCTCTTGGATGGGGGCGCAGTTGCACAGCACCCACGCCATACTCCGTATTCTTGTTGGATACCCTCAAAGATCAACCCTTTCGGTGTGCAGATGAACTGCGAAATGAAACAATTGAGAGCCAAATTACATGGACATTTTTCCATCAGAAAAACGTTGTCATGGGACTCCTAGCCATTATTCCTGCTTTCGTAGTCAGCCTCGATGCAACTCATTTTAATAGTATGCGGATGGAAGCTTGGCGTTCCTTTGCCCAATGGATGTGGCCCCTATCTTTGTCATAAGAGCTCCAAGTCTTCAATCATGCCACCTGACGCTGAACAAGCACATAAAACATAGATCCTGGCCTCTTGCCCCTAATAGAGCCTCTCCAAAAAGATCCTGGCTCTACTCCTTCCAGATCGAATCAAGAGGAAGTGAGTGCGAGTGCAATGTGCAATAAGGAAGGGCTTGTTTGAGCTTTCTCGGACTCTTCAGTCCCCCTATTGCTGGAAGTCGTTAATGTGGGGACAGAATAAAGGATTCTCTGGTACATGCTAGTGCCACGGTACCACTTTGTCAAAATTGCCAAAGCTAGTCGTATCTTCTCAGCGGATTAGCCCCGGAGGCCTGGTGGATTTTAAGCCATGCCAGATGAGGGGAGGCTTGCCGATGAAGCCTAAATTATACCTTAGGGCCGAGCTTTACTGCGGAATATGGACTAAAGGTTAGACCCCGAACTCACCTACATACTTGGGCAGTAGTATATGGTGGATGCACAAACCAGATGACTACACGCTGGATCCATGACAGCAAAGGGCAGCTCCGAAATAGGCAACATAGATCGACCCTTTGAGCACGTGTTTAAACGTTGCATATCTTTAGGCTGCCCGAAGAACACTTTATCGACACCGTCTCCTCTTCCACTACTACCGCATATTCAACGGCCACCTGGATAAACCACATCTGCAGGCTCTTCGAGACCCTATTATTTTGCCCCGTCAACATCTCGTAGATAGGGCGGGCAGGCATTGGAATGGAGACGTCATGACTCTAAAGGGGGCGCTGGTTCGAATGGTTCGCTACTGGCCTCACTTGCCCGACACAAGAGGGATAGAGTGTCCGGGGGAGTTCACAGATGCAGAATTGAAAGGGTTCGCCGAGAAAGGGCAAATGTTGTTTGACTTGAACAAACTTGTGAACTACTGGCGGGACGAAATTAGCATCAATGAGGATGGTTGGGTGAGCAATGATCTATACGAAGATGCGGTTCGGAAAGCCGCCCAGCGAAAGGAATCTCTCGTCGAAGCTGCCGAGGGTGATGAGCAGGACATTCGTCTTTTAAAAGAGGGAGGGATGTTTAGGGATCGTGAAGAGATTGATTGATACATGGATATGATAAAACAGAAGTAGAATAAAATATTGGTAAACTGTATCTCAACTGATTATCAGTGCGATTGGCCTCCTTACCCCGAGGTGTCCAAATTTCAGGACTCTGCACTATACATAAGCTAACCAACTATGTGGAACTTCAATATTTTCCGTCAGCTCGTCCCTCTCGTTGCGCGCGAGGAACTGACATATCTTAATTCTGGTTTCCAACTATCCTCAAATGTTTCATTCATGCTGCATTCAATGAGGTCACCTCACAGTCTCTGCTTTGCCCTGATCAAATGCCTGGTTGGCAAGGAAATGCTGAGAAGGTCCGGGAACTGATCGCTCGATACATCAGTGCCGATGTTACATCGATTGCTCTCATGCGTGACACGACCGAAGGCCTGAACAGCTTTATCCGCAGTATCAGTTTCAAGCCAGGAGACAAGTGATCCTGGACTCAGAACATCCCAACGATGCATATGGCTGGATGGCTCTTCGCGCCATGGGACTAGAGATCTGACAAGTCCCTACTATTCCTGAAATGATTGAGACGGGTATGGTTGTCGCGGCCAATGCAGAGACCTTCGCCCCCGTTTGTTGATGGCCGAACTCGCGCCATCGGCCTCAGTGCCCTTAGGCTCTATAGTGGATAAAAGAACGATGTTAAGAACATTCGCGAGGTGTACCGCCCGAGAGGGATTCATGTCCTTGTGAATATGACACAGCAGGCTGGTTTTGCGGCAGTTGATGTCATGCATCTAAATGTTTCGGCAGCGGCGTTTGGTTTGCACAAAGGCCTTAATTACCACACTGGCCTCGCCGTCTATATGTGAACCCCTCCGACATCGAAGAAGCCGATTCCTCTCCTCCCATCGTTGGGTACGGAGCTGTGTCAACTATCCGGGGTGATCTGCTGGCCCTCTAGTCAACCAGGGGCAGTTGTATTTTTCATCTTCTGGGCTTATGTATCCTTGCATCATTGTCTCGGGGTTATCAGTCTTCAATCGCCTTTTTATGGAGAGCTACACGACTTGTCTCAGATCATACTACAGGCAATCTTCACCTGCCAGGTTGTGTTACTATTTATCCATGCTGGGAAATTTAAGCTTAGAGTTGATGACGTACGACTTCATTTTAGCATCGCCTAACTCCCGAATACAGAAAAGCCCAGGAGCACTAGCAAAGTGAATTATGTTGAAAGTTGGAAACCTATTGGCCACAGAGGGTCAGTGGTGCAGTTTAAGTTCTCTGGGGAAGTGACCTCGTGACAACTTCCCCAGGAAAACTGTATTTGGCTCAGCGGCCGGAACTTGAGTACTGGTATAAAACAGATTCTCGTGCTGTTTAACCAACTTTCTTTCTGCCTCGATGAGACGCATTAGATGTGTTGGACACCCACAATGCCTACCGTGCTGTTTGTCACCTCGTCCACCGCCATTATACCATGTCCCGCACAGAGCCGACCTCGCTGTTTGGCTCTGGTCCGGGGAACCACGCTCTAGGAATCAGCATTGTCGTGTTCATGTCCATCGCCCTCTATAATGCCGTCGAGCTGGTCGTGCTCATCCCGCTAAGCTTCCACCGCTACAGCAGTTTATATTTCTGGGCGCTGATGACATCCACTGTGCTCGGTGTTATCCCCGCAACTATCGGACCGTCCTTGCAGTTCTTCGATCTCATACCGCTATGGCTGAGTATGGTGTTGTCGAATCTTGGGTTTATAATGATGGTCCCGAATCAATCTGTGGTGCTCTACTCACGGCTACACTTGGTGTCACAAAATAAATTGGTCCTTGCCTTCGTGCGCTGGTTGATAATATGGAGTCTGCTCACGATCGTTGTTCCAACAATAGTGTTGAACGTCGGCTCGAGCTACATGCCACAGTCGCTTCCATGGGTGCAGGGATTCGAGGCTATAGAACGGATCCAGGTAACCTGGTTTGCCGTGCAGGAGACCTGCATTTCCCTAATATATATCTGGTACACTATTTGCATGATTCGACTTAGTCCAGACGAAGATAAACGACGACACAAAATTCTGTACGAGCTGGTGATTATCAACATCATGGCCATTGTCATGGATATATCGCTCGTGATCCTCGAGTACCTAGGGTTTTATTTTACGCAGGTTATCTTCAAGGCTACGGTTTACAGCATAAAGCTGAAGCTTGAGTTCGCTGTGCTGAGCATGCTGGTCTCTATTGTGCACCCGCCTAGGTCCAGCGTGGCCACATGGGGAACTAACTGCACCGCGTCGACTTTCTCCTAGCAGGTACTTTTATGTGGTATCCTTATTAGAAGCCCTACCGGAGATTAAGTAGGAAAATGAAATGACTGCCTCTCGCGTAGATATTCCAAGTACTGTCAATTATTTGCCACTTGTGCGATAGAGCACAGACCACCTGGAAATGGGTCATAACAGCCGCCACGATTCGTGCCAGCCAAATTTAGTGAACCAAGAGTGTTTTTTGCCTGTCACCACAGTTGCCGATAGCAGACATGCGCTGATATTGAGACTTCCGCCAATAGTGAATCCCGTTTTATATATTTCGATGGGTGCTACAGGGACCGTGACCTCCATCCAGGCCATAGAGCAGTGGGTCACCGATAGTACAATTATCCAGGATTAGAGTGCTTTCCACCCTCTAAGACTCAGAAACCAAATCGTCACTACAGGATAAGTGTACGAACGCTGATTTGGCAAACCTTCGGCCGGATATCGTGGACGAGGCAAAAGAATATCAACCCGATATCTCAGCTGGAATAATATGCTTCCAGAACGCCACCAACGGCAAACACGCCATATGGCAGCAACCTTAAACTCATCGGCAGGGTTGCCGACCAAATTTATGTTATCGGAAAGGTTCCCGACTTCTTCTCGGATGGAGAGATATGCCTGAATATCTTTCTATGATTTCATCTCAGGTATCTCAAAAAAGGCCTGCTAATGGAATGCACTAGTCACTGGGAAGCAATGAGGCGATGTCCCCCTTTTGTCTCTTCCTACCACTATACTGGTTTGAGGTGGATTGACTTGATATCTAGTACTCGATCATTCTATTCGTGTGACCGAAGATTGACTGGTGAGAATAAACATCGTGAAGGTTTCTTGATCATGTCACCAAGGACTGTCTCATAACACGATGGGACTAATTACCGCCACTGTTCTATCTAAGACATCCGGTCGAAACATGTTGAATATGACATAGTGTGGCACTACGTGCGCCGTTATCTGTGTCCGTAAGAAAGATTGATTCCAATTTAAGAATAGCGATAAGCTTACACGTACTGATATCGGCAGGGACATAAATTAAACAATCTAAAATCACAAGATCTACCGATCCAAGCAATCGACAGATTTAGGCATCGGCGATACCGAGTTCAGAGTACCATTGACCAAGAAACTATTTTTTATTGGAAACGGTCCGAATACAACATTGAAAAAGCAACAAAGTGATGCATAGAATGCTATCATTTGCATCAAATTTTCCATACGTAAACGGGCAAGTGACCCGCAATCTCAAGTGGAGAGTCACCGTCTCACTCCGCATATCAAACCCCCACATTCTTAATTACCTAGAGATAGGCAACTATAACATTCACCTCAGTATAGCCCCACCTATCCACCACTGATTTGACTATGACCTAAGGGACTGGAGGTTGACCGACGTCATTCCTTGGGCTTCAGCTACAAGTGGATCTACCCCATGTTGTGACACACGGACTCTGATAAACCTGGCCACTACCCGTACCCTAACAAAGATATTACGATTCCGCTACTCGCAGTGGGTGGACAAACGGTCACATTCATATTCTACTCTGGTGGGAAGGGGTCCAAGGCATATAATTCTGACGACCTATCCCTACAAGGGTGGTGTTCAATTCTCAAAGTACTAGTATAAAGAAGAAGAAAAAAACCTGAAGCTACCCAGCGTTGCCTTCTAAAAAAGGGCTTGTGAGTATAAATATTATGCGAGCCACATTTTGTTCTGAGGTCGTATGCTTTTCCACATTGGTTTTAGGCAATAAGAATTCTCGGGAAGCATCCCGTAGCTCGCCAGTAACTTCCTGCCAATACCGTCCCAATGCCTCGTGGAAAAGTCAACCCTACCGGTTGATTTAATCAGGGTTGCATATTCAGTGGCGGAGGCGCGGGGTTAGCCAGGTCTAGCCGGCCGCCCATTGGCTGTTAGTGTGCCCATGAGAAAACCTAAACCTGCCCGAAAAGTTACTAGGCCAGGAATAATGCCCTGAAGACAAGAGACTTGAAAAAATCGCAGGATGTCACAAAAGAAGGTCGATCTAGAACACCTTTCGAGGACAAATGGTTGATATCCCAAGGGTTACTCGCCAGGCTTCTGGACCGGCAAGGGATTGAATACCACGGATTGAAGGAAGTAGGAAGTAACAGTCGGGGGCTAGACTTTTCCGACTGCGGTGTACTACTAGTCTCAACGGATAAATTGTCCAGGGCTCCAATAACCTTCCCGTGGCGAGTAGCACTAGAAGCATGTCTGGAGATCCAATGAGGCAGGCCATTCCCGTGAACTGTTTCCTAATATGGCTGCGTTCATCTAGCCGAAGCCGGGCCGGGTCAACCGCAACGTCGTATCGTATTGGCGGGGTTCCCCGCACTCACTCACTGGTAGTGCGGGTTGATAAACCTGGGGGATCTGCGCCACTCGATACTACTTAGAGAGTCTATCTCTATTCTTGTCGGCAACGCCCCCCTTGCTTTTGCCAAGAGAGATCATGCCATCCGTCGTCCATAACCAATACTCGTCCACGAACTTCCTGGACTCGGTATTATTGCAAGGAGCTCTGCATGCTGTTAAATAGCCACCCTGATTATGTTTTCAGGGCCGGTTTATTTGGATTAGTCAGTACACCACTAGAACTTAACGTGGGTGGTTCCGGAGGGTTTATGTTTTAGGGTTTTGGGTTAGAGTTCACGCAGTCCCTGGGATGGATGATGGCGCCAGTGGCAAGTTATTCCCGCAATCTGTCGTGGTATTTACTTCGTGCCGTAATTGGACGCTTGATCAAGGACGGCTTGAGACAAGTGATATAAATACATCCAAGGGACACCCTTATATTGTTCAGTTGGACACGAAAATTAAATTGTCCTTGACCATTGCAAACAGGCATCTTAGATATGTCGGAGAAAAAGCAAGACGACATCTTCCCCCCCGAGCCCTACCATGTCGAGTACATCGATAAGGATCAGGGTGTCATTGATCAGGATGCTGTCTTTGGAGAAATCACCGAAGAAGGCCCGAATTATCGCAATGTTCGCGCATCCTCAAATAACATGAGATACTATAGTGAACTAACCATTCCACTAGGTAGGATGGCTCGGGACCACGGCCCTCATGATGAAGACCCAAATCGGTCTAGGAGTTCTTTCGATACCGTTAGCCTTCGACACCCTCGGTCTGATCCCGGGAGTCATAGTCCTCTGCGCTATTGCTGTTATTACAACGTGGTCGGACTATATTGTGGGTGTCTTTAAGCTGCGCCATCGGGAGGTATATGGGATTGATGACACGGGAGCACTTATGTTTGGGTATCCCGGCCGGGTCCTTCTTGGGGGGGCATTCTGCCTTTGTGAGTTTATCCTTAAACGATCTAGTACCCCGATCGTACTAATTATTGATTAGATTGGACGTTTGTCGCTGGCTCTGGAATGCTTGGTGTCTCTATCTCCCTTAATGCAGTCTCCACCCATGGCGCTTGCACGGCCGTCTTCGTGGCTGTAGCGGCGATTGTAGGCTTCATGCTTGCTAGCATTCAAACCCTAGCTCGTATCAGCTGGATCGCATGGGTAGGGCTGTTCGGTATTCTTACAGCGAGTAAGAGTCAATCCGCTCAGCTACTTCACAAGAATAATTTCTAACATTACCAACAGTCTTCATCGTCACTATTGCGGTCGGACTACAGGAGCGCCCATATGCAGCCCCACAAGAAGGCGTTTGGGTCTCAGACTATAAGCTCATTGCCAGCCCGAGCTTTACACAAGCTATCACTGCCGTGTCCTCAATCGTCTTTGCCTATGCGGGTACTCCTGCCTTCTTCTCAATCGTTTCTGAGATGCGCGAACCCCGCCATTATACCCGATCCCTTGTTATTTGCCAGTCAGTGGTTACTGCGACCTATGTCGCCATTGGTTGTGTTGTATACTATTTCTGTGGGTCTTACGTCGCTTCACCAGCTTTGGGCTCCGCTGGTCCGACTGTAAAGAAAATCAGCTATGGCTTTGCGCTACCAGGTCTCTTGATGACCACTCTACTTGTCATCCATGTAAGCTACGACCAAGGGAAAGGGTTGTGAGAGTTTTGATTTACTAATTTCGCTCCCAGTTACCAGCCAAGTATCTTTTCATCCGCATCCTGCAAGGCTCGAGGCACCTGACTGCGAACACAACTATTCACTGGGCCACCTGGCTCGGTTGCACTTCGGGAATCGCTATTATCGCCTATATCATTGCCAGTGCTATTCCCGTGTTCAACGACCTGGTGTCCCTGGTCGGTGCCCTCCTTGGCACTCTCATGTCCTTCCAACCAATGGGCTGCATGTGGTTATATGATAACTGGAGTAAGGGCAAGATCAGTAAATCGCCCAAGTGGATTTTCATGGTCTTCTGGAGCGGCTTTGTTATTCTGTCTGGCACCTTTTTGATGGTTGGGGGCACATACGGATCGGTTGTTTCCATCATCGACAGCTATAAAAAGTCCGGTGGCTCGGCAGCTTGGTCTTGTGCTGATAACTCCAATTCGGTCTAAGCTGAATTAACGAGGAATGCAAAGCCGATGCTCTTCGTTGCACTCTAAGCCACTGGTGGTGGCTACTTGTCTATATAGGTGTTTGAAGCGGGACTTACTATATCTATAGATGAGTATATACATATTCTAAGAATATAGAAGATACATATTCTTGTATTCGATTACACTCACGTATCTAAGATTATTAAAATGGCATTTAGATTATTAGAATAGCATAATATATAATTTCACCAAGTACTAGTGCACAAGGTATAGAGTCATGTGAAGAAATCCCATGTGATCTCATGTCATGTGTTGACCTTTCTCTCGTAATAAAGCTGAGATTCCTCTGCCTGCAGTGTAGTAGCCAGTCAAGGATTGAACTGGGGCATTTGTCCGTCTCAGTATCTTCCGATTTGCCTTTCATATTATATATAGATAACGTAGAAAACTATTGGAAAGACTCATGATAACACTCGACACATGTGGTCATAGAGCCCTTTTTCTGGGTCACAGAAATCCAGAGGTCATGGGACTCAGGGCAGTGAATGGATGCGCTGCCCCAGGCAACTTCCAAAGTAGGAACGCCACATGACCTACTGTTTGCATTGTGTTTCTTCTCCTTTTGATATCCTCCCGTTGCACACACACACACACATTCTCTCTCCCTCTCCCTCCCTCTCGTTCCTATCTCCCACAACAACCATGCCACGATCTTGCTGTCGTAATGCTAGGCAGCTATAGCTGCGCGGCTTAATTGCCACAACTTCCATTTTGAGGTCTCGCCATCGCTCTGGTGACAGAGCCTGTGTGGCTCACCATGAGCATCTTACCCGGGAGCAATGGGCCACTTCTGCCCTCCATCGAGACAAGTTGTGTCTCAACAGGAGTTACGAGGCCGCCGGTCCTTATTCCATCGCGTCGTCCAGAAGTTGACGACGCTTTGGGGAAACTCACTCGGATTGAGAAACCCTTGGTGAGTTTCCTACGTATTACTATGTTTACGGATGTTCATTCGTATCCTTGTCTAACTCTAGGATTTTTATTAGTCATGCCTCCGGTGATGGGAACCGCCTAGAGCTGCAGTGAGCGTGCTTTGCGCATCTGAACCGCTAGACCACATGACGATGCCCCTATGTTCGAATAGACATAAACCTACACCTTCGCGAGGACACAACAATAAGTTCACATCTTGGATCAGTCAGATGTTTGTCATGTTGTGTCTCTGGCCCTGCCCCTCTCTGGTGGAATGCGCATACTGGGGGAAAGGGCGAGGCTTCGATTATTTAGCGACGTTGTCCGAAGGGACGTTCCTTGACGCCATATAAACAGTTGGATCTAGAGACACTTACCGATTAGCTATCGAGTAGGGGGGACTGTGGGGTGTTGACCAGAGCTTCTGGGAGCTGTAGCTGCCTAAGCCTTGTGGCTGGTACAGGAACCTTTTGCGAAGCGGCACATATTGTAAGGGAATTGCTATTTGGGTTGGTTATCATTGGGAGGGACAAATATCACTGTGTCGATGGGTCATGCTGTAGGTTAAGTACACTAGATTTAGGCGATTCATCTTCCTTCAGAAAATTCTTCGTCTTGACGTTGTGATGTGGGAAGCGGACGTGGAGATCGGTTATCACAGATTGCGGGAGCTGAGCAAGTCACACTTGTATGTACTCTAGTATTCGACATGACATATACGAAAATGTCGCTATCAGTTAGGTGATAGTACAGTGTGCTTAGGAAAAGGGTCCAATCTGGTCATGGGACATTCTGTCACAACTCACCCTTGGTCAAATAGACAACATTATGTACACCAACATAAAGGCGCCCAGTATTTGAGAGATTAACACAAAGGCGATGGACGAGTAACGTGTTATACCAACCCTAGAAAGACATGAAGGTTCTTAACCACAGCACTGTTGCAAGATATATATGCTCCCAGGAAGGACGGTTAAGACTCTCTGGTGAATCTCACCAGAATGGCTTAACCATGCATAGTCTTATCGTGTAGCGTTTATGGTTTGGGTTAAGATTGCACGAGAAAAACATATATTGGCTGCATCTTGCGCATAGGAAGAAATATCCACCAAGTATAGTAACTCAGTTTGTATTCATCACTAAGGGTTCACTTGATGGTCGCGTTTCCACCGGAGTGTCCATTGGTATATGTAGAGTTTGTGTCGCTACATTTGTACCTCACGTCCTCATGTAGTTCGGCAGTCCTCGAGGCAGTATGCAGCGGGGATGTGCACTCTACTTTGCCTCGCCTGTTAAATTACATGGATAAATACTTAGTGCGAGTTATTCACCCCAAAGACTTTGATTCATCTGTATTCATCATTACATGTTGGCGATGGATCGCGAGCCTCTAAGCTATCCAGAAGTCAATGCGTTGACCACAGATACGTGATGATCGACAGACTGCGGATAATGAACGATAATGCAAGGGATGGAACACCCACATATTATCTACGTACTACATTCCACGAGGCCGCACCCTGTAGATGATATCTCACAGCCTTGCCCATATCGGAATATTAAAGTTGATGATCCGGTATGTTGGGACAGAGCCGTGCATGATGTTGAATTTTTCTCCGCCAGTGGTTGTATTCACCGATGATCTTGAAGGCGATACGATACATACACAGCATAATTTGGTAGTTCAGCTGGGTCGAGCTAGTAGATGAGAATGGAGTGTGATCCGCGTACAGCCGGGCATTCCGTGCCTCCAGTCTACCTCCCTAGTGATATTACTTATACCTGTTAAGTTAGTAGGGTCCCAGTATATCTTAAATACTTTACCTATCCACAATCTCGTTTTTATATTTCTCAACCTAATTTATATAAATATCAGCGTCGACTTAATATTACTAAGCCTTCCAAGGTCGATACTATACTATTCCGAGCAATGTACTAACTTAACTAGGTAACTTGGATTGTACGCGGGTCACTACCCATGAGAATAATGGGCGCCGTGAGTGATAATTCTGCGCCTCCTATCGAGGAACACCAATGCGAAGGCTGACCGAGGTTCCTTGAACGGCAGACCGATGGCTAAGGGGAAATAAAGGTCAGCCTTGTCATACCCGGCTTTCTCAGTGATCTTCGAGTCACCAAATCTTCCCCCCACAAGCTACTCGTCAGTCACCTTGTAATTCACATGGGTAACATAATCCTCTTTTGAAGTCAAGCCCTTGGTTACTGGGCTCGCTCCCACGATGTTCCGGTCCAGTATCAGGCAGAATAAACCAGAATGTTATTCCATGTCTCTCGAGAGTGTTTCTAGCAAACCATAGTTTACAATTCTAAAGGTCCTTCCTGATGTAGCGAGTAAATATTAACACGAACAAGAATTATATACAACAAAATTCTAAACTCAGGCTCATTAAACTCATGTTGACTTTGCCTTCGACCCGCGGCTCATATCCGGCCGAACAAGGTATTGGAACTTGAAGAAGTTCAAATAAGCAAGCCCAGTATAAGTAACAGGGACATAGCACGCTCCACGCCGAATCCACCACATAGCCACACGCGCCGCCCAGTCCGGCGACACAATAGCCTTACCCATCTGCGACTCGAAGGCAGCAGGCACAATATGCCGGTAAATAACGCGTGGATCATCGTATAGAGCACGAGCGTAGGGCATAAACGCGCGCTTGGACGCGGAGTATCGTTGCATCTCGGGAATACCCCAAGCAGGATGTATCTCAATCTCACTGCCGACGTACCATATCTCCGGGACTGTCTTACTCGCCCGTCCTTCCCCGGCTGCCTGCTGTTGTAGGAATAACTCGATGAAACGAATGGTCGAATTGCAATTGGAATCCATGGCATCTAGACCCTTGGTGCCATGCGACAGTATGAGGATATCGGCGTCTTCGAGAATTGGACCAACACGCGAGAAATCTTGATGTGTCCAATCTTTCCCGAACCCTATTTTCCGGACGTCTTTCACCCCTTCTGCCAGTAGTTGTTTCTCAATTGCGCGTCCGAAGGCGCCCGATCCGCCTGTGAGGACTACCCTTTTGTTTCGGACGAAGTATGCGGTGCCTGCTACCCAGTCGAAGAGTTTGACCATCGAACCCATGTACCGATCGGGATAAACGTGATGGAGGGCGTGAAACTCGGGGCCGACGAAAAGCCAGCTGCGGTCTTTGGGCACTGTGTCGAAGGCGATGTGGTTCGAGTCTCGGCCGCTCATGGCAATAACTACCATCGTTCTTATAAATTCGAAGGCGGATACCAAGATAAGCGGCGTGGTGTCGGGATCTCCGTTATTATCTGTGATTAAGCTACGGGCGAGGAACCAGCCGAGGACGCTTCCCAGGATTTTGCTGAGCATCTCCAATGGCAATGAAATCCATGCATTCTGCCGTAAGTATCGATTATTGAACTTCAGGGAGCGGTTATAGTAGAGATGGTGGAATTGGTGACACCAAGACAGCCATCGCAAGAACCGCCATTGTGACTTCGACCACTGGTGGAGGAGGTAATGGGCCGTATCGAAGAAAACCGAGCCGGTTATGTAGAGGTAGAAGAACGACACGGCAAATGAAAGCGGAGACATGATTGACTAACAATAGGCTTGTGCTTTACTGGTTTCATCCTTGGAGTCATTCTGGCGAATCGATATAAATAAGGGTTCTGGGAGAGTAGAACAAGCATTGGAGAGAAAGAACAGTTTCAGGGACCTCTGAGACACCAGCATCGCCACGAGGCGTAGTCGATATCAGGTTACCTAACCCCATCGTGAGGCCACTGCTCTGAGACATGCCTCTTGGCTTTGGTGACGTGATCCACTCGCGGGTCACTGGGATTTGGTTCGAGGTTGCTGCCCTGGAGGTTTGGAGCATGTGTTAAGTGCAACTTCATGTTTCGGTAGTTCTATTACGTGCCTTTAAGTTGTATTTAGATGCTCATATCTTCCATTTCTGTCAGCCTACTCATAAGAAACATTTATCGAAGTTTGTGTTGAAATATTATCACACTACAATGATCAGCCAAGAACCTCCATCGGCCACTAAAGCTGTATAAGAAAGTGCCAAGTCGAAGTAGGGTTGTGATAATCCATTACCCTACCGATGGTAAGGTCCAAAAGGTCACTTCATGGCTATGTCCACTGTGGCAGAACAAACGATTTCCTTGTATCAGATCCAACCACGAAGATCACTGAATGGCGGCGATCCGAAGGGGGAAGAGATACCGAGGTGATCCCCTCGTTGTAGCAAATACCACAGGATGGGATTTCGTTGTTACAGCCAGTCTCCCACATCAATTGATAGCAGCCTAGCAAACCCTAGCGCTACCCATTCACCCAAAGACACCAACATACCCTCCGAAATCCATCCAGGGGTCCAAATTCTCCACTCAGTTTACATGCTACATCTGGCTAGTGCAATATTATGAACGGAGTAAACATTCCGTAGTTTGGCGGTGACACCTCGCCATGTTTGAGACTTATCCCGATATGTACGGAGTAGTATCCCAGGAATTAAATCGGAACGGAGATCCATAGCTCAGTTCCGATCTCCGACCAGACGTTACTGAATCAGGGAGAAGCGCCAGCCAACGTGGATCTGCGACGCGGTTGGGCGTATTTTTTTCCTGTTCCAGATTAGTTCATGTCGATGTACTGAGTTGTCACAGCAGGGTCCAGGAAGCCAATGTTTTAGTGGCCTTGGTTCCGTTTCACATTCAGAAGGAAAGTGGTTGCGGTGAACCCTATTCACAAGGACGTTTCGGATTTCCCCGTTGGGCGGAATCGGCCTTACTCCACCAAGTGCTAGTTTCTAGAATGGTGCTTCTCTAGTGTCATTGCTGGACATTGGAGTTAATTTGCTCATTGCACGTCAATTGCTACGGCAGTAAGGTACAGGCAAGAATTGACATAATTGAAAGATACCCTCAAGAGACAGCCAAAATAAGGGGCTACCTAGAATAATCCTCGGTATTAGATCTGAGAAATCTCGGCGGCATGTTTTCACAAACCACAAAGCGAGACACCATTAAAAACCAAGGGTGGAATAGTCTGCCCCACAAAACGATTAAATGTGGAGCCAAGCTTAAAATAAGTCTGTTTAACGGGGAGCCGTTTGGCCTATCGGAGACTCAACCCTTTCTTCAGCCCTAAAACACCGCGTGGCAGTGCACACGAATACGAATGCGGATTGGATAATGGCTGCCTACCCCCGACGAAGATTTCAATTCAGTAGGGGGGTGGCTGTGGTGTGACGAGCATATTTGAAGTGCAGGTTGTGATTATGATAAGACGGATTAGGAAATGTGGATATCCATTACTCAATCTGTGTTAAATAGCGCCCAGAAAGGGCGCGGTGTGGGATTGAAGGATCTATAATACGAACCCGTATAGCTTCACAAAGTCGGCATGGTGCAGGATCACGTTACTTGGAGTGGGATCAATTCAATGGCTGCCTATAATCCAAGGTAGTATTTCCTAACACTCTTAGACTGCCAGATGCTACATCTCCATTTTATTTGCTCACTGCTGTATAGTCTCGTTTCTATGCGTGAGGTTGTAACTAGCCTGTGCATATCGGAGTTCAAAGCTTCCTTGTTCTTCAAGTCCGACAGAATCTAGCCCATGGTGATCCCCTGTTAGTCACCCTACCATTCGCTGCTCCGAATTATGGATAGAACTATGTTGTAATTCCCTCGTAATTATTCTTGGTCAAGGCTGCAGATGCATAGTCATGTCACATTTTAATTGTCGTTACTCCATAGGAGTCAAGCCTTCCTACAGATTCGCCGTATTGCCGCCGATAGGCGTTCGTCCTATATATGCCTCGGTACAGCTCTGGCGAACAACGGTCCTCTAATGAACCAACGAGAAAGGATATATCCTAAAGTCGTTGGTCTTAAAACCAGACAAAATTTGTGGTTTAGCCCTGCTTCTCCCTAATATGATAACTCTTCAACTTAACAAACGGATCGAATGCCTTTGGTACTAGAGTGTGTCCCATCCCGGAGTTCTTCCACCCGGTCCAGGCCAAATGCTGTATGCGGTGGTTAGCGACTTCACTAAGATTCGTATGAAGTGCAGGTATACTGACAGGGTTCGGATAATCGCAGCGGTTAATAAACACTGTTCCGGCATCAAGCAGCTTGAGGAGCCTTTCACCAGCTGCTAGATCTTGAGTCCACACACTGGCAGTCAGGCCGTAGTCGCTCTCGTTCATCAATTGCACCGCTTCCTCGTCCGAGGATACTCGCATAATAGGGAGCACGGGTCCAAATGTTTCCTCCTTCATGACGACCATATCGTGGTTCACCTGTGTTAATACCGTAGGCACCACGTAGTTACCCTCTCGCGGTGCGCTGGTAAAGGTCGGATTAGGAGACGTAGAATTGACGGCACCCTTGGCTAACGCATCTTGGATCTGGGAGTTAACCGACTTCTGAGCCGCGCGTGAGATTACTGGGCCGACGTTGACTGTCTTACCGCTGGGATCTCCAAGTTTATATCTGGAACTTTTGTCAGCGTCAAGAATTCACAACTGGTCTGTGGGCCACTAAATACTGACTGGGCCAACGCCTTTTGTACCTCTGCCACAAAAGCGTCATGGATGTCGGTGTGCACGTAAACACGCTCAACGGCGCAGCAGCATTGACCTGCATTGGACTGCGCCATCCAGCAATTGCTCCGCAACAAAAGGTATATCTACGTCCGGTCTCACGTACGCAGGGTCGTTCCCACCGAGCTCTAGACTAACTGGAACGAAGCGGCTCGTGGTCGCTTCACTTATCAAGCGACCGCCTTGTGTTGAGCCAGTGAAGGTAACCAGATTTATGTCTGGAATCTTCACTAACTCTTTCAAGGTTTTCGTACTTCCTGAATGGATGACCTGCAGGACAGCGGGAGGCAGTCCAGCTTCGTCAAAGATCTCCTTGATGCGGTCGCCCACCAATGGAGCCTGCGGCGATGGTTTCAATATAACTGGATTTCTGGCGAGCAAGGCGGGGATTAAGGAATTGACTATGATCAAGTAAGGGAACTAAACGATCAGCATCCATGGGATCAATGAGGTGGCATAAGTTAAAACGTAACTCACATTCCAAGCAAAGATAATTAGGATCCGCCCGACAGGTTCCTTTCTATCCAGCGTCTGAAGCCCGCTTCCGACTGTCCTGGTATTGGCTGGAGAGCGTCCTCGGCTATCAAGAGGTAGTCAGCGCGCTTTTGCATCGTTTCTACCTCCTTCGCGCCAAACGCAATTGGCCGGCCCATCTGAACGGTCAATTCCTCTCCGAGACTCTGCTTGCGTTCCTGAATCAGGCCTAACGCTTTGGTTACGATCTCCTTTCGCTGCGCAAAGGGCATTTTTCGGAACGTGAGATAGGCTTTGGCCGCGTCCCGACAAACATTCTCCGCTTCGGGGATGGTGGTTTCACCTCTCTCGTAGACGACCGTGTTTGTTGATGGGGAAAGGGTGCATATCAATCCGGAATGCGCTGTACCCTGATCTTTTGCAAGGCATAATATGCTAAATCGCCATTCTAGGTCCAAGCGACTGCTCTTAGCTATCCAAATATATCTTCCAGCCTCCATCGTTATAGTGCCAAGGGTTGAACCATGGACGCTGGGGATAAGACCGACCAGGAGATAGAGATGGGAGGCTACCTCTCCGATCACTACACAAGTAAGTAGAATATCCTGCAATAACTGAATTACATGTAGTAATAAGTCAACCACAGCTGCTGATGGGTTCTACGAACTACAGAAGAACTTCTCTCTCCTGTCGGCGATTGGGATGGGCTTCTCGCTCGCTAACTCCTGGTTTGGTATATCTACAGCTTTGGCCACTGGAATTGAATCGGGAGGTTCCGTGCAAGTTGTCTATGGTCTCATCATAATCACAATTGTTTATGGATGTATCGCAGTTTCCCTTGCCGAGCTGTCCTCTTGATAGCAAGGCCGGTGCGATCGTTCTTACATCAATGATTATTCTCACAGGATGCGGGTGCCTAATCGCCTCCCACACATGGCAGACGCGCTTATGTTGGTCCTTCGCTCGAGACAACGGGCTTCCTGGGTCGAAGTACCTTTCCCAAGTTCATCCGACCCTGCTGGTGCCGGTCTGGAGCCATCTGGTTAGCACTATGATCGTTAGCATTCTCGGGTGTCTATACTTGGGATCGTACACCACGTTTAACAGCATGGTTACCGCCGCTGTCATTCTACTGTACGCTTCATACAGTAGTCCAGTAATATGGCTGCTGATCAAGGGACGGTGTAACATTCAACGTGGACCATTTTGGCTCGGGGTGGTTGGGCGCTGTTGCAATTACGTCTTACTCGCCTGGTTACTATTTAGTCTTGTGGTTAGTATCCCTTCTGCTTGTTCTTTGTTAACCCCCCTCTCTCTCTTTCCTTTGCCTTTGTCCGTAACGATAATATTTAACTTGATTTTGCTTGCCCTATAGATATAAGCTAGCATATTGCAGATGTACTCATTCCCCCCTTCCTACCCAGTTACAGCGAGCAATATGAACTACGTGTGTGCTGTATATTTCGTCACTTTAATTGTTATCCTCACGTGGTGGATCTTGAACGCTAGGAAGAATTTCACACTGCATTAATCAACACTCGCACTCTTTGCGACAGGCATTCCACCCACGAGACGATATGATATAAAACTAGTACTCCCGCAGGAATATATGTCTTACCTTGAGTTCATTAGCATTTTTGTAAGCATTTATCGTGTTCCCTGACACATCGTTTGTCATTGACCTTGTATTGTCTCTAAAAGCACAAAGAATGTAGTCAAGAAATATCAGAATGATAGATAGATAGGTACGTTTGAGGTGCGAATCCTATCGCCGCATATAATTTACGTCCAGGGAGCCCTATACTTCGACTTCTTAACTTGTACACACACAACGAAGAATGCTAGGAATACGATGTTCAAGGCGCAACTTTGACACCATATGGTTGTTCTAGTCGATTGGGATTGGCAAACAATATGTACCGATGTCGGCCTAGCTATTCGGCTATGCTATGTTAGGTACATGTCTTCCAACAATGCATGACGACGGGAATCATCTTCCGCTCGCTATATACGTTTCAGATTGTATGATACCTCGATGAAAAGAAGCCACCTGGCCTGCGCCGTGATGCTATGCAAGGAAACCGGCAACCGAGTACGGTCGACGAATATGAACAAATAACCAAGCGTGCTATACAGGACCACAGGTGAATGCACCATGGACCTTGCCGGTTCGGTAGTTATTCCTCTAAAAATAGTGTGAGTACGCGTGATGGTTTAGATCCCGGGGAGGTGTGGCTTAACTTACTATATCCTGAATACTGGCATATAGGCCACAAACCAAGACAGCCACGCCGAAGAGGAAAACTAATGCGTTGACAACACTGCGAAGTAGGTTCTCCTTGGAGTACCATTTCCCCTTACGGAGGAACATGAACCACATCACTGGAGGCAAGTAGAAAGAGAACCCAGACGTGAAAAGAGATGAAATGATGGATAACAGGTCTGAAAAGAAAGGGATGGCTTCAGCGATGACCCATGCTATTACCGTAATGACGGTGATAAGAGTAAGCCACGTAATCCAACCCCCAGTCGTATTAATATATCTGGTGATGCTGTTGCTATATATCCGTTGATGGATTAAGCGACCGGCGACAATTGTGTTGATCGAGCCCGAGATAAAAATAACCGGAAGTGCTATACCAAATGCAACCTTGCTAACTAGCGGGCCGGCCGATAGAAGCGCGGGAGACTCGACGTCCGGTCCGACGAAGGCATAGATGGTCGCGCCCGTAATAGTATAGATCGCTATTTGCAAGAGGCCGAGCGCCCAGATTGACTTCTTATAGTCCTTGGGGGTATGCATTTCATCCATGAAGGAAAATTGGGTGGTGGCGAAAGAATAGGCAAATATGATGTTGCTAATGGCTATGAAACCTTCGGCAAAATTCGGATTTCCTTGGGGTACCGGGGACCAGTTCACTGCTGACAGTCCACCGGGGGTATTCGAAGATTTGATTCCCGTCGCAATGATAGTAATACCAATTGCGGCAATGATGGATGCGAAGTCGACATATCCAAGCCAGGCCACATCGGCAAAGGACGAGGGAATTGACAGCAACAGCAGGATGATGGCGGAGACGCCGCCAAACAGAAGAGAGCAAATATCGCTTCCAGTAATGTGACGAAAGGCGATGGTGCCGGTTAAGCAATGCGACCCTGTTACAAAAACGCATGACAAGATGAGCATGACTGTGAATGCTTCATATCCAAAACGTCCTGCCATTAAAGTCCCAACATCACCATAATGTCGTATGGATGGATGGGCCAGTTTCAGTTCCCCAATGATGTAGGACGTGTATATCGCAAGCATACCAATCCCAACCGTGCATATCACACCAGCTACCATTCCAAGGGTGGCAAAGGCCGACGGAATTGACAGGGCACCTAATGCAATCGCTTCGACGATCAATAGGACTGTGAGTTGTACCCATCCAACCCGATGGTATTTTATTTCACCGGCCTCGATGATGCGTTGTTCGACATCATCCACTGTCTTAGTGATCTTGCCATGGGAAAACGAAACTTCAGAGGCGGGAGAGTCTGGCCACTCGATCTTTTCCTTGCGTGTGCTGTTGCGGTCTGCCTCATGGCCTGTGACAGCATCCGTGATCTCGTCCTGGTTCCTCATGCTGTCAAGATATGTTTAAACGTGTGATGCAGAGGAAGGAAAAAGGAGGAATTGCGCATGAATTGCAACCCAGCCGATCGGAATTCAAAGCACTGACGGACGAGACGCTATTTGACGGTAGCATCGAATTGGCACGAGGAGATCATTACAGGGTCACACGGAGATCTCCGGGGGAATTGCATTATGGGTATTAGATCCCATGCCCCATCAGCCGTATGCAAGACAGCCCTTGCATTGGTCGCGATGGCCTCGATTATACACGGGAAGTCTTTGAAATGACGTATCAGACTAGGGGGATGTTGAGCTCATCTCCGCATCCGGGGTTCGTTCCAACGCCTTAATCAGCGCGGTTCGCTCAATGATTGGTTCCTAGCTAGATATGATTGCGGACCGACCCACTGTACTAACCAAATCGGACATAGTGCATTCCAGTCCATTATCCGCGCCTGCAACCAGCCTGTTCAGTAGGCTCTAGATCTGGTCGACTCACAAGCTTCTATGAGAACCTTGAGCTTTAACATATGCTCGCGGTATATAGAAATTCCACTATCATCTTTTTCTGCCGTTCTTACGTTAAGTTCGCCGTCCCTTGCCGAATTTATGCAGTCATACTAGCCCGAGGAATGCTAGACCGAGTCACTGACATAACGTACTATACCACGGCGGGTTGTACTAGAATTGCACAGCCGTGCGGATGCTGACCCTATCATATCCGACCCGCCGCGGATACTGAACCCCCAATCTGCATCCGCACCGCGGTGGATGCCGTGCGGATTTGCAACGATGAGTTGTACTACTTCCGACATTATAAATAAAGTTCATATTCTGCACCAATGTCAACAGAGAACAGCTATATCTAACGAGGGTTATTAGCCATATTATCATCTCGAGATATTGTCCGGTGGTATCCAGCATTTCAATGCGGGGATTGAGTTTCAGCGTCGGCTAAGGAGGCTCGGAATCAATTCCGTGAAAGCAGTCCCCTCTGGTTGAGGACTATCCCGCTTACTCACTATATCTGTTTCAAGCCAAAATAACCTGGGTCATTATCGACAAAATAGGGTCAGATAGGCAGGATCGTCACCTTATGAGAATGATAAGCTGACGGCGACGCGTATCGCTCAACTTTATGTCTGAAGTTTCGGATTCCGCGGCTTGGACTAGCTTCAGTCAGCCACGTTTACTTGCACACCCCTTACGTATATTCCATTAACACCGACTTTTCGGTAACGAATCTCTCGGTCAGATCTAACTATCTACGTGGCCTCGGTGATCTATGTCCCTTACTTCCGGGCTACACGTGGTCAAAGAAAGCACAGTGTGGGCAGAAGCTTCCTTGGCACTTCTTTTGCCCACGCTTAACCATCAAACCCCTTGCGTTAGTGATACGAGACTCTAGTTCTCAATAGCCATTAGAGTTTACCTCCGTATCTATTTACAGCTGGTATCAATTCTTTGCTGTGAATTGTGTTTCATTGCAAATGGCCATTGAGGCTTGTCATCGCCAAAGATGAATTTCACCAACTCGTTTGGCCTTCCTAGAAATGAGGACTTAGCGAGAGGTGGTATCCATAAATCGGGCGCTCGTATTTACGGCTTCCGGTTCTAGACGATCTTACGAGATGAATATATACACCTCAGTCACATGTGCTACAGCTGCGATGTAATCTATCCTATTAAAGAGTACGACCTGTGAGTGTATGCGAGACGCTCAACCTGATGTCAATCTTCCAGAAGGTGGGTTCAAATCGGCTACGGACAAACATTTATGTGTCTACCTTTTAGTATCAGCGGCTCTTGTGACTTTGACCTGCACACTCAGGCTTCCTTGCATGGTTACATTTATCTAGATGAAGGCGTTACATGTCGTGTAGATTTAAGGACGTT
The DNA here is from genome assembly GCF_009017415.1 of Aspergillus flavus. Taxonomy (NCBI): domain Eukaryota; kingdom Fungi; phylum Ascomycota; class Eurotiomycetes; order Eurotiales; family Aspergillaceae; genus Aspergillus; species Aspergillus flavus. Next base: position 1,148,506 of record NC_092403.1, on the reverse strand, counting down.
TATCATGCATTTGCGTGCTCTAATATCTGGGCGTAGTTCTCGAAACTAACCCGAAAAGCAATTTGAGTAAACTATGATCACAGTAGGTCAAGTATATCACGCAGTTTAAGCAAATCTCTGCACTTATAGTGTTAGACTTGGTGGGTCGCTGTTGGCATCATATGCTAAATTTTTTGATGTGCCCGTTTACTCAATTTGATCCGCTATAGGATTGGCACTAATAGTCTCCCGCACCCGTGATCGATCGTCAATGAATCTGAAGGTAAGACCCTTAACGATATCTCCACTATCCACGATATGTATCTCACACCTCACGACCTCATACTGGTCAGTCTCGTAGTACCGGAGTTGTTCTTCCTCCTCTTCAGAGTTGACTTCGTATGCCCACCCATTAACAACGGATGAGGAGGGACCATCTATAAGAGCTTTATATTTTCCGCCCCACATCTTCATCTTACCACCTTTGACCGTGGCTTGTTGAAGGACAGGTAGTACGGGGAGACAGATTTTCCGTGCAAGCGTCTCGGCGTCGGTAAGTGTTCCATAAAAGAAGTACCAAACAGGGTACTGGTTCTGAGTAGGAAGGAATATTTGATTCGTACTTGGAGCACGATTATGCGGAAGGGTAGTATCAATATCGGAGCCGAGGCTAGGTGATATGCTGTAGTTGGAGAGGTGCTTATCTGCCATATTGACTCGAATAAAGGTAGGTGTATAGTTTGAAAATGCTGAGAGTATTGCCAGCCTGGTAGTGCCCTTGATAAGACAGAAGCTGGCATCACCAAGTTCTCCTTCCCCTCTTTTTAGAAGTGGTCGTTCCAGCAGCCCTGCAATCTGCTGTATAATTGAAGGGCTGTTCAATGGCCCTTCGAGCTTAACGAGATAAGTCGTTGTATAGTCACACCTCTGTGCCTTGAGCTGAGTAGTCGGTCTGTGGCTATGGACCAGTCCAGTTTCGAGAATGTTGCTCTCATTCTCGTTCTCAGCCTCGAGGGCTAGGTTCTCGAGTTCAGTGAGGAGATCCATCTCAAAACGTAAGTTCGCTAAGCCGTAAAATAGGCCTCTTTATTCTAAGATCGGTGCCAAACGATGTGGCCAGAAAGACGATGTGATCAGGAAAACGATGGAGAATGAAAGCCAGGAAGGGAACTTTGGGATTTCGTCATACATGTAAGTGTTCCAATTACGTTTGTGATGACTCACGTATAAAGATAAATTTTGATGTAATATCAACTTGAGCACAAAAAGGCTGTGACGCTCACATGACTTTATATAGTATGGCAGTACCTACTATCTCCTCGATGTCTAAGAATAGACTATTATCAAATATATAACTGTCATAACATCCCTAGATGCCAACGATCCAGTGCATCTCTCTTCCAGAACTATCCAGCTCAGGATAAGGAGATTCTTTCGTATAGGGGGGTGGTTTGAAACTTTGTCTTCTTCACATTATCTTTTGTATGTAGCAGTAAAAGCAAACTAATTTGCAAACAAAAGTACTTCTATGTTGTAAGATAATTGATAGTGCGACTAATATAATCTTGGCGTGAATACTCCTTGAGTCATCTTGATGATACCTTAATCTATTGATATAACTTTCAGAGAAGCTTTCAACTGTGAATGGCAGGTGATAATTCAATAAGAGGCACAATCACGAACAAAAAATAGGCGGAAATATGCAATAAAGCATGCTACTAATGAAACTTTTAGTCTACTATACATTATCAATCAAGTGCTACTCTTGCTAAGGGCAGGTAGATGCTCTCCATAGGAGCTCTATTTCCTGTTCGAAGGTTCCATACAAGATGCGGGATTGGATAAGCCGAGAACAATAGACATGGATATATGATGAACTTGCAATAATCTTAAAGCCCGGCGGGTGCATTTGTTTTGTTTGAACCTACACCTGAGATAGACAATTCGTGTAAAACTACACATAGGGAAGGCTGATAGTATGGATTTGAGGAGGTCGTTTTTGAAATTATATACCAATTCGACCTCAGCAGAAACCTGGAATCTGAGTTCCAACCGCCATGATAAACTAAGTTGACTGTCTAGCTTCCTTTGTAACTCAGGTCTGTTAAGGTCTGAATGTTAGAACAATAGAAAGGGCAGCGATAGTAGCCATCCCAGTTCCCCTTCGGTGTTTAATAACCTTCTGTTCCTTATTCTCCACTGAAGTGCTGTGGCTACGGTATAACGGTCTCGGAGAGATGAAATCCTTCGATATCTTCCTTTCAAGTGTGCCCGAGTTTCAATAAACATAGAGATTCGTCTGGGTGTTGTATAGAATCGCTTTATTTTAGTCAAGTATTTGTTACCATGAACCCTGTTAAAAGGTTCGAATGCACACGTATTAGTAGTACTTGGATACCATGCACAACTTTCCAGTTGTCATACTCGCACTATACGGTATAGAGTTTGCTAAATAGAGTGATTACTCTAAAAGCATTTATGGGATGTGCAACTTAATGCTTAACTGTTTACCCGACAACGACCACACGGCCTTGGACATATCAACTACCTAGATTATATCTTTAATGCTGCTCCTACAACTTAATATCTCATAGAAAAGATTTAGGGTCATCCAAGCACCCGTTTCACTACCAACGCTGTCCGTTCAACGATCAAATCGATATCTGCTTTGGTAGCATTGTATGGCGGCGCAATCTGGATAATATCGCCATTCTTTCCATCTGCAACCCCTGTACCAGGGATGAAGGAAATTGAGTACTCCGATAATCCAGTCTTGTGGATCACAGGTGCGATTTTCTGCTCAGCCAAGAATGGCTCCTTGGTCTCTTTATTCTTCACAAATTCGATCTACGATGATATTAGCAAGTCTTTGCCGGCTCCAGGGACATCCCGACACTCGGATTAGGGGCGGGCCAATACTCACACCCCAGAAAAAGCCACGACCACGGATGTCGCCTACATGTTTGTGGTCGCCAAGCTGTTCTTTCAGACGGTTACCCAGATACTCGCCCAAACTCCGGACGTTCTGAAGCAGATTCTCTTCCTTAATGATTTTCTGAACTTCATGGGCCGCTGCGCATGCAACTGGATGGCCCTGGTATGTTTGACTGTGTACGAATGCGCCAGTTCCTTTGTCCAGAGCTTGAACAACCCTCTTGTTGACCAGTAGAGCTCCAATCGGAGCGTAGCCACCTCCCAACCCCTTGGCAACCGTCTGGAGATCGGGCACAACGCCTTCTTGCTCCCATGCGTGGAGCGTGCCACAGCGGCCCATACCGCTCATCACTTCGTCAAGGATAAACAACGCTCCGTGGCGATCACAAACCTCCTTCATCGCCTGAAGATATCCCGCGACGGGAGGGACACAACCCAATGTCTGTGAGCGTGTGCGTTAGATAATCGAACAAAATATCGAGATAGAAACTCACTGTTCCTGAAACAGTTTCAGCGACAAACGCGCACACGTTACTTGGGCCAACGGCTTGGAATTCATCTTCCAGTTCTTGTGCCAGTCGCGCAACATAGTCTTCGTCAGATTCTTCTGCTCTCTTTCCTCTGTATGAGTAACATGGGGACACGTGGGAAACATTGGTAGTCAGTATTGGTGCATAAGGTGCCCGACGCCCAACATGTCCTCCCAATGAAAGGGATCCAAGAGTGTTCCCATGATAGCTCTGCCGACGGGCGATAAATCGGGTTCTGGACGGTTCCGGGTTTGGTAGTTCGAGAAAGTATTGACGTGCCATTTTTAATGCCGCCTCAATCGCTTCGGTACCTGATGGCGCCATGAGCTACAGGCTCCGATGAGATGGGATCATCTAAGAATGACATACCAGAGCTGACAATAAAAGCTTTAGATAGTTGATTTTGTGTCGATTCGGATAGCAACGTGGCCAACTTTTCCGACGCCTTACTCGTGAAGAATGGAGCGTAGATATAGCTGAAGCTTTGCAACTGACGCATTATGGCATTATTGACGCGGGAGTTGTTGTGACCGATACAAGCCACTGCAGCACCACCGCTGGCGTCGAGAATCTCCCGTCCACCCTCGGCAATGAGGTAGTTCCCATTGCTGCTTACTATTGTCGGAGGTTTCGTGTCCAGTTTTGAGTGAAGGATAGCACTTTTATCTCTACTCTCCAGGTTAGTAGATGTGTGGTTTTGTTCGCCATCGCGCTGCTTCTCTGCTTCCACCAGCTTATGCTTTCCGGTGGTCAGGGAGAATCGGCGAAGGGAAATGCACCCTTTCCGAGCTCGTGTGGCATTGGACAGCGACCGGGTCACTGTGGAACGCATGACTATGTTAATACTGCTTCCAAGATGGTCGAAGAACATCTGGGTTAAAGGAAAATCGACCCGACGAAGGATGTACATATACTTGCTTTGACTTGGGGTAGCATCAGGTGACTCGGCCGATTAGCCACATACATGGGTTCACCTAACGGGCATACTGTACCTCTCAGATTAAACCAGTGTTGGGAAAGCATGTCTCTTTGGTTATCAACGTCACCTGCGGGTCCGATTTGTTGGATCGCCGAAGATCAGAAGAGTCGGATAGGCCCCTTCTTCCGAGCTTCCGAGGGACTGCAGATGCACCCCCTCCACCTTCCTCGCTGGTTATCTTCAAGGCCCGAACAGGTCCCTGATATGACTAACTAAACGTCGATCCTATTCCCCGCTTTGTATTCATGAGTTGTTCGTGCGATAAGCTTGCATACAGTGTTCGGGTTCCTTATCCGATAATTCCCCCTCATCAAACTTGATTGAAAGATCGACCGTTGAGTTTATGTTATATTTCTACGACCTTAACGCAGGTTTTTCCTTGATATGCTTCTATCATATCCTTAAGGTGCGGAAATTTAACATTCTATCATACGTTTAATTAGACATTAAGCGATCGTAATAACGATCTCGGGACGTGCAACACAATGGCCGCTTGGCCTCCAGTAAAGCAGACATTCCTCCGTTATAGGCAAATCATTCAATCCCACTCCCGTACAGGTCTTGCAGTTGATGCTGGTGAAATCTCAAAGCGTGGTTCGTGGCCACAATAGCTCGGCCATGGTCGTGTCATGGAATTTCGCGGAGGAACATGGGTATACTAGGCTGTTGTCAGAACTTCCACGGTAAACAGACATATCCCAAGTACAACCGTCGGCATGAAAATTCCCTCCCGGTATAGTCCCATCTCAAGAGCGACCTCAGGATGTACGCAAGTGCAACGACTAGGTCTTAGGTCACTCGACGGGGTCGACGTGCAAGGGGACTCGCCTCGTTGGAGTTCTAGAAGAAGCAAAAAAGCGGTTAGCACTACGAATGGCATGCATGGGAAACAGGAAGAGCTGACTATCACCGGTGCACCGTCTTTTTCTTCTGATGTACTTCCATACGATTAAGAATGTTGAAGGACTTGTTACAAGGAGGGTAACTAAAGCGATGATAGTCTCTGGAGTCCACGCCATTAGCAATGCTTCAGCTGGGCAGTACAACTTCTGATTTCAACCGTCTCTACAGTGCGTTATATATACCACAGACCGGGCTAAACCCTGGCCGACATTTGAGAATTCCGCACGCCATCAGGCACCGTAGGTCCGCCTATGGGAGTAGCTGAGTGCCCCAAATGTTGGTAGGACCGCTGAGACAAACTACACCTACATCAGCAGCCACCTCTGACACTTGGGATGAAACTCGCTAATGCACGTATAAGTCGGAATAATTGGTCGAGCGCCTACGCAGGTGTGCATTAACTGGGTTTGCTCACCACCCCCCTACCTAAGATCAGAAAGGTTGCTCGCCAAAGTGAATCGTCAATTCGATCTCCTTTTATATGTCGTACCGCAGGATGTATCTTTGCAGGGGACCGGACGACGTGATGTAGGCTAGTATGCGACAACCCATAAATCGTGGCGGTGCTCTGATGTTCACTCTCCAATTGACGACTCGCATTTCAGAAAGCAGGTAACGTGAGTGGCTTCGACGGCCAAAGATCCCTGGCATCTCAACTTAACTTCTTCCCCTCTTTTATCCCATCATCTTTCCAGCTACCAGGTCAATGCGACCAATTGACTCAGTCTGCGGTAACGTACATTACCGTACTGTTCCTCTACTTTCTCGTCCAAATTTATAAGAAGCTTAAAGTCGTATGCAGGCCCATGGAGGTCGTTCAACCTCATATACAGCTATCTGTGCTCGACTGGCAAACAGTTTAACATAGGCATACCAGGACGATGGACCTAATGACGTCGCGATTCCTAATAGAAAGTAGCGGAAGCTTCCCTATGCAACAAAGTTTGTCTGCCTGCCCAGGCTCGTTACAGTCGAGACCCGGAGCGATAAAGAGCCAAAGTAGTTGTTACACAGACCATAGCACCGGTCCTCTGGCATCCGTATGCATGGGTGGCCGTAATGGCTCGCTTTTAGTCTGTTCTTCGGGTGCTATCCTATCTCAAAAAACAGACATGAATACACGACCAAAGACTGGGCCTGGGTCCACATTTACCTGCCAAGTTAGCGATTCCCGGTCATGCCTATATTTTCCGGGTAGCTAGCACTCGTAGCTCTCGTAACATGTCTCCTTTTCGCCATGTCGGTCTGTTACACTCCCCATCTAGGTTGTCCATCTCGATGGTTAAAGCTAAACGCGCCACGAACCCAAACGTTTGCTTGTGCCTAAGTCCCCATATTCTTAAAAAGAAAGAAAGTAAACCATAACTTGTAGATATTCAACCGCCTTCTTCAGTCAAACGTCTTATCCCCAAAATTCCGTAACAAGAAAACACTTTTGGTTTATGCTCAGAGAGCGGCCAATGAGCCCTCTTCCAACCTTCCCGGCATCGAGGGACTTCGTGGTAGCACATGATTAGCCCGTAATTATCCCTCTGTACAGTTTTGTATTTACCTAAAGAGGTACACAGATGGCTTGCTATTACGTTTGCGGCCGGAAAATTCATAATATTAGCTTGACCCTCCTCAATCATGGGAGATAAGTGCTTACGCTGAATATCCATTCGCTGTTTTTCTGCATTTGCCGTGCAACGTGAAACCCGTCACCTGGCTTTCTTAAACCTAATGTCCGCTCGCAAAACTATTTAGTATGCTGAATCCTCTTTGCTCGGTTGCTTGTTCTGGCATTGTGTGCAAGCCCGTTTGGGTCATAGACGGGGAATCCGAAGACCCACACTACTCATCTCGACCTTTCTCTACCCAGGATATCTAGTTTACACTCTCCTGCTCACTAATAACGGACATTGTCAGGGCACCTAGGCTAGGAGTAGGGTACTCGTTAGTCTTCTGAGAGGCCTGGAATAGCCTTCCCATGCTCAGCTCTCATGCTCTCGATGAGCCCCTCGCCTAGTTGTAGGCAGCCCTTCATCGTGCATACACGTTAACTCCTATGGAATGACCTGGGAATTGTCTCCATTATCACCATGATGTATTTTGATCAGACGGATACAGTGGATCTCATTCATCATCCAAGACCACTGACGTATACTGGATGAGGTAGGTCATCGTTTTGTATTGCTGTTTAGTCAGGCAGAGTGCTCAACTCATATGTTCTATGATGCCCTCACGCAGACTGAAATCAACATCCAAACTTCTATATGATAGACACACTGCACCTCCTAGACCGTCAAGACCTCGGACCTGTCGCGTACTATATCCGTCAATGCAGCCGCAAATACCTGAAGCAGTTGCCGATCACTCCTTACCAACACAAAGACCGGGTGATCAGGCCCTCCTTCGTTGCCGCTATACGAAGCATGTCCCTGATAGGCCTTTCCACGGTCGGCGGGAATTCCACTGAGCTAGGCAGAAATTATCGTACGTATTGAATGGGAAGGCGGTCGGGGAGGCAGGCTAGCGAGACCGCCTTGACTTCGTAGGTGGGAAGTGGTGTTTTGGCGATAGTTATACCCCTCTTATCTCTGTCAAATGGGGTTGTTTTGACGTGAGAAGTGCTGAGTGTGTATTACGACTTGGGAGTATTGATCATTGTAGATTTTTGTAGGACCTTTAAGAGCTGTATCTATTGGTATGCTGACTACGCAAAGTATACACTTTTCAATGTTCGACGTCATGGAAACATTCAAAAGTTCTGCCAGGGGAAATGGATGATGCGGTGGCTGCTTGTTTGGTCAAGTTAATCGAGCTCCACTGGAACTCCTAGCGACGAGTTCCTTGGTCCTTTCTTTCTTTTTTTTTTCTTTTTCAATTTTTTTTTTCTTTTTTTCTTTTTTTATTTTTATTTTTTTTTTTTTTTTTTTTGTGGATTCGAGATTCTATTCTACTCCGTTTTGACTATCCTTTATGACCAGGCCATGGAAAGGAGACAGTGTGCACACTTGAAACGTTGGCATAGCCTTCTTAAATAATTATAGTCATGGGTAGACGGCTATCGAGCTGGTTATTTTCGGGATAGGTGGTCTAGATAAATAAATAGCTGAACATAACGTATTTATCGTGTACCTTTATCAAGGGTATATCTATTTGTCTAAGGGATATATTTGCCAAACTTCGTAAACTCTTCATCCGCCGCCAACCGCGCCATATCCTCCTCCTGTAACGAGACAGCAACAGCAATCTCGCCATCGGACCTCTTGGGCATGAAATAAATCAACCCTTCAACCGGAGTGAATTGCGGTCGTCGCACAGCCTCCGGCTTTCCAAGGCCGAATCCGAAGTCTAATTCATAGCAGTTGACACTTGCCCACGAGCTAATCATAATATCCGTCGAGGGATTGAAACTCGCTCCGAAGGAGATGGACGATTTGTCTACGAGAGACTCAATGTATGTCGCTAGCGTGCGGGTGCGAGACCTTAAAGAAGACGTCTGCGGGTCTATTGCCATTCTGAGTTGTGAGGCAATGATACCTAAAGGTTTATCGAGTAGATCTTGTACTGTATCGGTGTGGTATACCATGTTTTGCATGAGACCGGTGTATGTCGGAGGGATGCCAAAGTATTTCCGTACGTCAACAGCACGGCCAAATGTTGTGTTGTGAGCTGGTGATAGCCGCTTCAGGCGAGCACGAAGCACCGACTGCCAAACGAAGGCGCTCAGTGCATCATCAGTCGAGATGAATTCTGATGCTTTCGACTGTTCAGCAAGCAATTTTAGTTTAGCGAGCGAAGATTTGTTGAACGAAAAGTATGACCAAGTGGACTTTGGGAGAAGCACAGATGACTGCTGGGCTCCCGGCCTGATTATTTGACGGTCAAGCTCCGGCCCGGGTCCATACGAGCCATCTAGGAGGGGAACGAGATGACCCTCCACTAAGTTCCCTGACTCTAGCTCCAATCCTGTATATGTATCCCCACGACATGCCTTCGAGAGAAGGTGGATAACCTGTCCCTGACCAGTCATGTCCATTGTGCTATGATGGCCAACAAGAGTGAGGACCAGGCCGCCGTGAATAAAATTAGCCTGGACAAGAAAGGCCGGTGAGATAATATCTTCGTCAGGGCTTGGCAAGGTTTTCCGAGGAGCAATGATGTTCTCGTCTAACATCCGAAAGGGAAAGTCGGCGCGTCTCAAATCGTCCATGGTCGGAACGTCGGGATCATGACGGAAGTCTTTCACAACCAGTGGTGGAGTCTTCCCCAGTGCTTTGATCATGAATGTGCCAGGATTGTTGTGGCTGCTGCCTTCACTGACTATCTGGCCTGCTACCCACGGGAAATTGGTGGACAGTCTTTCGAGGCCATTCTCTAGGGTCCTGACTATCTCGTGATCAGATGAGGCATCGAACGGAAAGCAGAGGCAGATTTGCGTGTAGAGCCTGAGGGCAGGCAGCTGACCCAGGAAGTTCAGCTTTACATGTAATGAATCCATGATGCGAGAGGCTAGTGCCTCTGAAGGGAGTGACTGTTCTTGTCGTGATATATAAGCCGAACGACACTGGATATGCGGGGATGATTAATTATGAATCATCCTAGATCCCAACCAATAATATTCGATCATGACGATTGTGGATCCAAGGTGGATCCAAGGGGTCATACTCGGGATTAGCTGATGGAGTCTCAAAGTAGTCATATGAATTGTGCCAAGGACCACAAAAGCCGCTATGTCAATATTCCCGACCTTGGATCATAGAGGGCCCAACCAGGTACAACTGGTGCATCCAGCCCATAGCCCACATCACGCCGTGTCTCGGATTGTGAGCTATGAGCTTTCGAGAAACAATTAGGTTCCCAGCGAAGATATAATCTCTTTTAGCCGATTCATATTGGCTGGCTTCGTGAGAAAGACGTCTATACCACTCCGCATTGCATCTCTCTTCATGGCCGGGGTATCGACTGCAGTCAAAGCGATAATCGTCACTGGACGCAAGGAATTATTATCTTCATACTCGCGTATCTTTCGAGACGCGGTTACACCATCCATGACCGGCATGGAGAGATCTTGACTAGTAAATATATGGGCTAGAAGATGGAGGAGTGCTCACTTACCCATGATAATTGCTTGAAAGGTCTCGCTCTCCGCTTTCTGTACTGCCTCAAGCCCGTTGACAGCACTTTCATAAGCAAACCCGGCTTTTTTCATGGTAGTTTGTAGAATCTGGCCTCACAGTCAACAAGGTAGTATACAGGGCATCAATAATTTCATACCTTGAGGTTCAGATCGTTGTCCTCGACAAGGAGAACCTTACATGGTGCAATTGGATCCTCTGGATTAGACGATACCGAGTTTTGCTTTTTTGTAGGTTCTGGTCCATGAACAACCGAATTTCTTCCATCTGACTCTTTGTCGTCTTGTTTTTTGTCTTCTGGCGATTTAGATGTGGTGATTTGCAATTGGCGTTGGCACATTTCGTCAAGGGTGGCTGTGGTTGATTCGTGCACTCTGTTGTCACCCGCATCCCGCAACTGAGACCGGTGTTCAATACAGCTCATCAATGCAGAAGCTAAAGTCTTAGGGGCAATCGGCTGCTGAAGAAAGACCACTGGCTCCGAGGGATCTCGGGGTTGATTGAACCAACTATGGGCATGCGTGCAGAGGACAATCTTGGGAAACGATGTTTTTGGATTTTTCCGGGCCTTCGACCTCCTAGAATAAGTGGCCGCGCTTTCTTTTGCCTCACCATAGCGGTATTCATGCTCAGTAATGATGAAAATGTCCGGATGTTCATGATCCCGTTCATTGGGCGTAAGAACACGCACTCCAAACCACTGAGTGATCATCGTCTCCATGCTCAGCAACATTGTATTGAAGATGTCCGGTTCTATCTTCAGGTCTCCATATTCGGAGCTGTTGGGAAATAGAGATATCGTTTTCCCTTGCAATTTCTCGCGTAGGTTCCCATAAGGAATGGAAGGTGAGGACGGTCGCGAGGCTGGGGTTATAGGCAGGAGGACGCTCACCACCGTTCCCCGGTTAGGTTCGCTCTTTAGGTCTATCAGTCCACACATGGAATCTACGATGCGATAGACTACATTGAGTCCAACACCAATGCCTGGCGAGAGAGAATCTTCCTGCTGGAATGGCGTGTAGAGGTTTGAAAATGTAAAGCCGGGTGAAATTCCCCGTCCCGAATCGCTTATTTGGAGGAGAATAGCCGGCAGGGTATCGTGTCCGACCTTCACCATCTCATGTCTCAGCTTTACCTGAACAAATCCAGACGGCGTGAACTTCAGGGCGTTACCAAGGAGATTCAGTACAATTCGCCTCCAGGCACCAGCGGAGACACGGCATTCCCAGCCTTCTCGACATTCGATATCCACGATCGCAAAGATTGCCCTAGGAACAGAATTGGGGATATTTGACTCGCGAAAAGGCCGATCGGCCGTTTGTTTTGTGGCAGAGAAAAGGGCCTCCGCATTGCGGCCCATGTAGTCCTGACTAGCGAGTAGTGCTTCGGCCACCTCTTCAACCAAGGTAGCCATATTCACATGTTCGATTAAAGCAGGAGCATTAAGCTGGGAACCTTGAGGCGTTTCGGCATTCTCTAGCGTTCGATCGTGCGTCGTTGGTCCAAGAAGGCTATTGATTTTGGCATAATCTAGGACATGATTGACCGTGTCAAGGAGGGTTTTCCCGCAGTTCATGGTTATGTCAATCAAAGACCGTTGGACATTCGTCACCTTAGTTTCCTGGAGAATGTCAAGCATAGTGAGTATGCCATGTAGGGGAGACCGCCACTCATGTGATACCGACGAGATGAAGTCAGCCTTCTCGCGATCCGCGGCTCGCAGGTCTAGACGGGAAACTTCTGCCATGACGCTGTTATTGAACGCCGCAAGATACGTTAGATCTGTGGACTCAGCAAAGAGACGCCCGGGGTCTTGGGTCCAGACGAAACAACCCGCAAACCAGCGGTTTTGTTGAAAATCCCAAAGAGGGAAAAATGCAATGCTGGTCGCATCGGAGAACGCCTGAGAGATCTGACGCCTGTCAATGCCATAGTAACTCGACGCCATATCTTCTAGCGAAGAGCAAGATCCATCGATATCGGACGAATACCCGTCGCTCAAAGGCGAAAGCTTGTCTTCATCAAGATGGAAAATACCACCCCTGCCATACCGGTGGACCATGTTTCCCAAAAGTGACGCTGGAACAGTTATATCCCGACTGTCACCCTGAACTGTGGAACAGCCCAATACATGGCCCGTCGAGCTTTCGTGCTCGGCCATACCCGGGGATCGGGACCGTGAATTGCTCGACGCTTTAGATGAAAGACCATGGCGCTCCTGATTAAACGTACTGATATCCAGAAATGCAACGCCATCCACGTCCAGCGCTTGCCTGATTAAAACCGATGCCCTGTGGAGAACCGAATACGTCTCTTCGGAAGTTAGAGACCCTCCCCGTGCTCTGCGTGGGGGCGATCGGGAGCGATAGGAATTTCGACGACCGCGTAATGGTATGCCTAGTTCGGTTTGAGGGATATGGGACGGGGGTATATCTAGTGTCTTCTGACTGTTGGCAAAGTGGATGGAAGTCGCAGGGTCAAGAGATCTAGATGATTCCAAGATAGGAGGTTGCCGTCCAGGGAGGCTGGAGACGACCCATTTGTCAATATCCGATTTCCCTTCCATGAAGGCACCTAACGCCTTAATCATTCTCTCGCCACGATGCTCTTCGCGCATCGTTCGCAATGTCGCCAGATGGTCCAGCACAGTACCTGCCCGATCTTGGAGAAGCCGTGACTGTTCATCATCTAACTCATCGCGTTGGGCGCTCCCATATGACTCGATAATTCCAATGACGACGCCAGCTGAAGTTCGAACCGGGACTGCAAGATAAGAGCAATTCCGGGGGAGTGTTGACCAATATGCATCAAATCGTGAATCCTGCGCAAGATCCGCGACCAAGAACCAATCACTATTCTCTTCGATAAACGCAACCATAGCGTGATCACACGGCGCGGTGTGGTCACGATGCCGTTCGCGCTTGCTGCGAGCGACCGAGGGTGTCTCAGCCAGGACATACTGGGTCTTGCGATCACATAGAGAGATAACGGCACAATCGGCGCCCAGTTGAAGTGCAGTCAGCTGAGCAAGATTGGTCAGGATATCTGATGATGAAGCCTTTTCGGACGAGGGATTATGGGGTGGGAGGTACCTATAACAATTAACGATGTTAGATAAGTACTGGGGCTCGAACGAATGGTGAGAATGGCCATACTGGTGCACCTCTCTCTCACGAATAAGCTCGTTTCGCCGCTCATGTTTCCCCCGCCGATGGAGAAGAGGAGAAGAGTCTTTTGCGGACAGCATACCGACGAACCGAGCCACAGCATGGATGTGTGAAAACAACAAGAAGCGCGAACATTGTGGTGTAGTTGTAAAAAAAGAAAAGAATAAGTGTGGGGTGACAAGTTGCAAGGTTGGAAGTGGCGACGACCTGGTCGAGCTCGAAAGCTCGGAGCCTGGACCATGGCTAAGGCTCCCCACCCCGGATTGCTGCTTGGTTATTGGGCGGGCCGTCGTGCCGGCAGGAGTTGTGGCGTAATCGACAAATCAGAACGGCCGGATAAATTGATCCAGGCACATGCATGGAGTTTCCAGTACATCATTTTCAGATCACTTGGGAATATTCATTCTAATACGCTCATCATGCAACCCTGAGTCTTGGATTACGCGGAGGCAACTGCCGATCGCCCTACCATTTTGAGTGAAATGTGCACTAGCGATGATGCTGTTGAATGTTTTATACAATAAAGAACCAATACTTTTCGTTCAAACTACCCAATCACATAACTTAAGAGTAAGATTCTCGTTGAGTGTTTGACTCTACACTCTCGATTCGATTTGTCATTGAACATAGGCAACACCTCGGCTTGGTTTGCTTTGAGTAGGCTAGAGTATTTCGAGCTCATCGAGTTTGCGTGTTGGAGTCACTGTATGGAGGACAGTCTTGTCTGCTTGCCAGAGAGTGTGTACCTGGCGAAGTGGATGTCAATGTCGCAATTTACCGCAGTACGGTATGAACTTAAATCAGGATATGGTCCAATGGCATCGCCCGGCTGCCTATACAGAAGGCCCTTTGCCGTGCACGTGGATATCGGACATGGTACATAATGGCATGAGCACATTCTGCTAGTGGTCGTTTCCATCCAATTCGGTTTACGAGACCTGAGCATAAATGGTGGAACCCGTCTCCAAATCGAATTATTCCTTTGATGTCAACCCTCTTTTGCGAACAATGACAGGAACCTGCGCCTCAGTCTCTAAGTATTGGCTATCCTCGTCTGCAATCAGAACAATGCCACGGGATGTGATGGTACCGTCCTTTGTCTCGGCGTCATACTTACAGACAGTATCTAAGTCCTCGACTCGATCGGTACGAATAATATTTCTTGCAGTGTGAGCAAGGTGCTCGGACAACATCTGTACCGCTTGTCGGAACAAATTCTTATCTTGCTTGATGGCCTCGATATCATCCTGCGTAGGCTTTTCTGTCTCTTCTTGTTGGGACTTGCGAAGCAAATGTCTGTCTTGCCAGTAATGCATTGAGCAGTGGTGGAGACGTATACCTTCATTCGGGATGGAATATGTCCTCTTTGGTGTGATAGTCGTGGAAGACATCTATGAACACTCTATATCCGGCCAAAAGTGTAAGCGTGGTTGTATCTGAAAGACCACCGGGATTCGCGTAGAGACACGTATGTTTCCTTGCTGGCGCAACCACCGTATGATCGATGTTCTTTGTTCATAAGCTTGTCTAAATCGATATCCATTGACGGCGAAGTGAAAATCAGCATGTGCATAGCATGCTCTGCAGTCTCCGGAATCTGATAGTATTTGCTGAACGAGATCGATCGGTAGATATAGTGATACCCTGCCTTTATCAGAAGCAAAGAGAGTCCAGCTCACATACGACGTATGAATTGCGCATTATATAGAGTAGGAGGCATTGTGTTGATATATAAGAAAGCGCAATGATATATGAGGGATAGAGAAGGCGACAATCGAGAGGTCTCAGTGCTCTTTAAATAATAGGTAGTATTCACATGAATGAATTGACCCCTTCACTGAACAATTGAAAGAAACTGTGAAATCCAAAAAAGCCCCGATCTATACGACCCGACCGAAGTAGAACCGGGTATATTCCTGGACATTAGCCAAAAGTCACGATACAACAAGAGACATCGGCTCAACTCCGAACCCCCACGATCATCCCACTTGAAGCCGTCGGCCATGAAAGCAACACCCGATTGGATTGTGCCTCTTTATTAACCGCTGGAAGTCCCATGCGATATACGAGTATTCTCACAAAGACCGTTGAATAATTCAGGACTATCTACTCTTCACTCAAAATTCACCATGTCCAAACCTACCATTGGCTTCGTCGGCCTAGGGGCCATGGGCTTCGGCATGGCCACTCACCTCGTCCACGAGGGTTACACTGTCCACGGCTTTGACGTATTCCCTGCTTCTGTACAACGATTCCAGGCAGCCGGGGGTCGTCCCGCATCATCATTGCGGGAGTCTGCAGAGGGGAAGTCCTTTTACGTGTGCATGGTTGCATCTGCGCCTCAGGTGCAATCAGTTCTGTTCGGCGATGAAGGCATCCTACAATGTATTCATCCCCTTTTAGCCTTGCTATAGTATCCCTATATCATAACAAGCATTTTCGTAAAGTACTAACAATGAAGTCTAGACCTCCCCCAAAATGCTACTCTCCTGCTTTGCTCTACCGTCCCCGCTTCCTACGCCCAGTCCGTCGCAGCAGAACTACAATCCCGTGGCCGCGGCGATATCCTTTTCATCGATAGCCCTGTCTCGGGCGGAGCCAAGCGCGCCGCCGATGGAACACTCTCCATCATGGCAGGCGGTACAGACAAAGCACTTGAAAGCGGTCGCGACCTGCTACAGACCATGTCCGCCCCAAGCAAACTATACCTTGTTCCCGGAGGTATTGGAGCAGGTAGTAACATGAAGATGGTACATCAGGTTCTGGCAGCTATCCACATCCTCGGGGCCAGCGAGGCCATGGGTTTGGCGGCACAATTGGGTCTGGATGCGCGCCAGACGGCGGATAAGATCATTGGATCTGATGCGTGGACGTGGATGCATGAGAATCGGTTCCCGCGCATGGTGGAGGAGGACTGGAACCCGGGTGCTAGTGCGCTGACTATAATTTTGAAGGATGCGGTGAGTTCGCACCTCATTATCGGAAATGTTGAGTATTAGAGGAGAATGCTGACGATTGTACAGGGTATTATCACTTCCTCTGCCCGTCAGCACCGGTTCCCGACACCCCTCTGCACCACGGCTGAACAAATCTATCTCTCTGCTTTACTACAGGGCTATGGACCGAAGGATGACTCGGCCATGGTGCGCCAATACTTTACCACTCCTATCGCTTCTGTGACAGCATCTGCGGAAGACCAGAGCGCTGCGCTACAGCTGGTCCTCGACCTGATGCAGGGTGTCAACCTTGTCGCTGCTGCAGAAGCTGTGGCCTTTGCGCGATACCTCAAGGTCGATCTCGCGCAGTTCTACGATCTTGTCAGCGCCGCGGCAGGCGCCAGTAAGGTGTTCATCACAAAGGGTTTGGAAATGATCAAGGGGCAGATCGGCGAGGAGGCACCAGCCGGATCACAAACAGTGGACGAAGCGATCGCAAAATTAGAAGCAGTAGTACAACAAGCTAGGGATCTTCACTGTCCATTGCATTTGGGTAATGCGGCGCTGAATGTGCTCTTTACTGCTCGGAGACATGGGCTTGGAGCCGAGGGTGCGACCAGTGTGATCAAAGTGTTCGGAAAGGATTAATTTTAGCGTTTTTTGTTGTGTGAGATACCGAGTTCAGATTATGTTATGGTTATACGAGCAGCAATTCAGGCACAGAATTTAGACACATTGACCCTGACGTCAGTCGGAGGAACTCCGGGTTCGGGGTTCGGAGCGAGTGGGGGTTCAACTTCCCTTCGACTTTCGTATGCTTTGCGACAATACATATAATAAACCCATTGTTCCGTTGTCTGGTCTTTCGTAATCACTTGTCTTACCTTAATTGATCCCTTTCAATAGAGACACAAGCAAAAGGTCACTAAAGATGTCTCTCTCCAACAACCGCGCCCTCGATATCCTCAACCACGCCGCCTCAAACCACTATGGCGTCCCAGCAATGTGCTGCTACAATCTCGAGGGTATTCTCGCCACCGTCCGGGCCGCAGAAGCAAAGCGCTCACCAGCCATGATCCTCCTCTTCCCATGGGCCGTTCACTACGCCGACGGACTCCTCGTACACGCCGCCGCCGAGGCCGCGCGCAAGGCTTCCGTCCCGATCACCGTGCACATGGATCACGCGCAAACACCGGAAATCATCCGTTACGCTGCGGACCTGGGTGGATTCGATAGTATCATGGTTGACATGTCACATTACGAGAAGGAGAAGAACCTCGCACTCACGAGAGAGCTAGTCGCTTATTGTAATGAGCGGGGGATTGCGACGGAAGCGGAGCCGGGACGGATCGAGGGCGGAGAAGATGGAGTCGCGGATACGGCGGACTTGGAAGGATTGTTAACTACGCCGGAGGAGAGTATTGAGTTCGTGAATACGGGGATTAATTGGTTGGCGCCTGCGTTTGGAAATGTTCATGGCGAGTATGGGCCCCGTGGTATTCAGTTGGAGTATGACCGATTGCAGCGCATTCATGATACGGTTGGAGATAACGTCCGGTTGGTGCTGCATGGAGCAGATCCCTTTACGGAGGAGATCTTTTCCAAGTGCATTGAGTGCGGTGTTTCCAAGATCAATATCAACAAGGTGTTGAATAATGAGTACGTGCGTGTTCAGAGGGAGAAGGCTGGGAGGGTGCCATTGACGACTTTGCTGGAGGAGGCTACGAATGAAATGCAGAAGGCTGTGGAAAGGTGTATGGATATGCTGAAGTCAACTGGGAGATACCCTTGATTTTGTTTGTATAAAGTATAGATAGCACATAAATATCTTTGGGTACTTGCGAGCTCTTTTCGCTCTTTTTTTCTTTTTCAATTGAGTGATCGGGATACTATGAATCCATTAGAATCACACCAAATGTCTAGCCATGCAATCGCCTTACCAATGAGAGGTAATCTAGGTCTTAGGCACCATGATCTATCCCCAGAACATAGTAAATGCACGATACAATGCACGAATTGCCTTAGAATCACTGAGCGAAAGCCGTCGCCTCTCTCAGTAGACCCCTCTTCATGTTACCTCGGCTACGCTGTACCAGGAGAGCGAGGCTTATCACGTATGAAGTGCGAGATTAAGGTCCCATACATCAGCCCAGTATAGTTCGCACATCGGCCGATGCCCGACTTCATTCGGCTCGGGTGTCCACTTAATGGCAGAAGAACTAACCGAAGGTTCATCCGAATCTTATAATCTTAGGGTTGTGCTAGAATGACGCTCAAAAATATATTTAGAATTAGTGGATTAATTCCAAAGTCAATAGTGACCCCTTTATGCAGTACAGAAGACCTTTTACTTCATACCTTTGCCTTATCATTCGGCTAAACACCGCACTCGTACTTCCAAGTCTAGGTTTACGGCCATTTAGAAAGTTCTAGGACATGATCATACCAGGCCGATATCTCTTTGGCAGATTATTACGATCCATTGGCAAACACTAAGACTAGGGAATGTCATGCTGAGCTATTCAATTGATAAATGTAGTGAACTATTAATTCATTTTTGATAGAAACTATAACATCCCGGTAGCAAAAGCGTAGATAGAAAGCAACCGGTTTGACACTGAAAACTGATAGTCTTAATATTTTGATCGAACGCATCCATATTGCACTCCTTCAAATTCAAGTTCAAAAAGCAGAGAGGCCGATGTGGGAATCATGACAAGCTTGAATGGTATTTTGAAATACTCGACGCCTCGAGAGTTGCGCTTCCTCTCAAACAGCTTTCGAGGGATTTTGCCGAGATGGGAATGCAACGTACATAATCTCATAGTCCCTTTGCCTCGTAAGTTAGGAAGGACAGTGTTTTCCTCATACAGACTTACTGTTATTCTTGACCTCTGGCGCATGTGTGTCATTGCAGATATGGAGATCCACAGGATAAGACAGAGCTTCTTTGGCGTCTTTTACCCGAACTGTGTGATAGAAATCCATCTTGATCGGGTCATTTTCGCAGATTTTAGAGGACTTGATACCTTTGGTCAGTGTGTACTCGATACCGCAAGAGTGTAAGAAATGCTGCCGGCACCTTTTGGATATACCAAGTCATCCGATTGGCCTTGTACCTTTCCTCTAATGGATCCCAATATGCGTCTTCGGCATTATGGGTATATGGAATGTACCCTGCTGAATATTCAATCCCGTAATGTCGACGGGCAACCCGGCACTCAACTTGATTGCCCTCTAGTCCACGATAAACAGCACCGCTTGATCAACTCATCAGCAACCAACTTTCTAATATTTTTCTGTCAGCAGAAACATACCTTACAACCGCGGACCATCTGGATACGTCAGCAAGTAGTTTAATTGTGTATTGGGCTTGTTGGACCTACGCATTTGGTGGTTGGAGAACTGTCACAGTTGGGTTCTTCTTTTGCAAACGGTGAAGAAGGTAAATAGAAGAGCCGAACCCGCCAACAAGAACGATGGCCTGTTATAGATTAGCTAGTTTATTTCTGATTAGCTATTGAGAATGACCTTAGTAACAAATCCGAGTTTCGTTATGCCTGCCACCTGCTCTGCAATAAGCTCCTCGACGTCATGAACGATGGGCTCAAAGATATCTTCAACGTCGTCACTGCTTGTATGTCAGTGTTCTCGTACCGACATTCTGAATAACGGGATGTCTAGATCTGGGTGCATGTTGCATCGCACGTACGTACCTACTGAGTTGAAAAAACCCATCTTCAATCGGAATCTTGGGATTGTCGGCAACTCCCGGAAGAGGAATGAAGTAGTCAACATCTGCATAATCATTGTCATATTTTCCAGTGTAGTTAGGCTTCACTCGGTCTTGCCAGTAAGATAGCGCGGCTTCTTTGGACTTGCTTGACAGTGTGGCGTAGTTCACACTCATTCTATCTCGGAGAAGTTTCTCAAACCTCTGATCTAGAAGCATTGATCCACAGATGCGCCCTAAATTTGGATTAATGGTGTTAGGTGTTGGTTAGCTTTTATCTGGGAGAGTCAATACCTGTTCCTTCAGTCACCTCTACCAGAGCGAGGGGCTCAAGGGTTTTGATTTGATATGAAATCAAATCCTGCCTCTTTTTAGCATAGGTATTATGATAGATAAGATGTCGCCTTACCACTGTGCCCCCTCCAGCATCGCAAACGATGAATACGTCATTTTGCTACAGAAATAAGACATCTGCATACAAAGTCGTTCAACGGAGTTACTAACCGCCATTGAGTTGCTTTGGATGGAGCGCAATGTGTAAAGAGCGGCGGCTTCCGGCTCGGAAACTAGAGTAATATCCTGGGGCCGGATGTCTGCTTGTATTGCGGCATTCAGAGTCCTATCTTTGGCCGTATCAGACCAGACAGCCGGGACGGTGAGTGTAAATCGCAAGTCCATATCTTTAGCGGGAATACCAAATCGTCTTTGAAGGACCGACTTAGCATATTCAACAAGGTACTTTAAGTAGTCTGCCACCACTTGCACCGCGTTCGTTTTACGTTTTCCCAAGAGCACCTTTGAAGCCAAAGAGGGTGTATACTTGGTTTCCTGGCTCTCGTCAAGCAATAACTTGACACCTCGAAAGGCTTCTGTAAACGGACGGACCTGATACCCCCAATATGTTCTCTGACCATCATAAGATATAACAGATGGGACTTTAACGGAGGTTCCTGTGATGGCTTAGCATAAGTATCGCAGATAGCTTGGAGTCGCTCACTGTTGCCTCCACCTGGCCAGGCTGAGATGACTTCAAGTTCATCGACAGACCCCTCAAGCGCCCAAGCAATTCTGACAATTTGTTCTTGTTACCATTTACCATAATGGAAGAGGATCATCTCTGCATACCCACTGAACGTTGTACCGAAATCAAGACCAACGACAATAGAAGGTCCACGCGCCATGATGTCGTTTAAGATACAAGTAGGAATGAGAAAGTGTGTGTCTTATATTTGATCATCCGTACAATAACCGAGCTTTTCGAAGCCTTCTTATATTCACGAAACGGATCTGTCATAATGATCCACATACCTTATGCTGACGACTGTAGCGCGTCATTCATTTTCCACCGCGAATCGATGAACTATCTCATACACCTAAATTAGAAAGCAATATTTCTTTCACCAAGAACCACGCCGTGTGACCTTTCTTCGGGATGTCCCTTTTGTCTTTCGATTATTGGACGGGACACGCCAGTCGCCGAAAAAGCGATGGCCATACCGGTTAGTTTTGTGCTTGCTTACACTGTACTTGTATCTGACATAGTTAGGCTCGGAAGATGACCAGACAAGTCAATCGCAAATTGACATTCAGCGTCGTAGATTGACGGGCCTTTATTATGTCTGTACCCAGAACTATTGAAATGAAAAAGCCACCTCTCACTAGAGACAAGGAAAATCAATACCTAAAAAGCCAGGCAAGGGAGCTATACCGAAGACATTTAGTGGACTCAGAGAAGATTCGACGGCTGCATGACCTGGTATCTCAAGGACGTGAGGATGCTTCCAAGGCTGATAGGCTGCACCATGAGGAGTTGACAAAACTATACAACAAGATAAATTCACTTCAGATGAGACGGGAAAGCTTAGAGGATATACAAGTACTTGACAAAATGCGCAGTCTAAACCAAAATCTGGAATTGTGGATCCAGACTAATTTCAAGGATGTCAAGCGACTTGCTGGTCTAGGGCAGCCTGACGTCCAATTTCCGCGCAGTTCTCTTCAGTGCCGAGCTTGGATCCAAGGGTGTGTCACAGAGATGATATACGATTCAATCTTTTCCCCATTCTACTTTGGACTACCGGATGATCCATGGGGCCAGATCATCGAGTTCATAAAGGCTGGCGTTGGGAAGACGCGTGCGTGATGACTTTCTCTCGTGTACCCAGCATGCTAACGGCTATCAGATCCTGAAGGAACGTGCCATGGTTGGCGGGAGGTTACATGTGATGCCATAGAGCAAATCACAAAAGACGACCAAGAGGCTCTCTTTACACATATCATAATCTCTGTTGAGGAGCTGTTTAGCACGTTTTCATCTACCCAAGAAACGCAACGAAAACGTCAGCTTCGAGAGCTTTTACAAAAATGCTCTAATTTCAAAACCGTTCTAAGCCGACAACAAAATCTGTTCTACTTCTATCGCAGCAAATGCGGGGAGTGTTTCTCCACAACCTCCATGACCTTTGCTGGAGGAGTGGATGGTCCAGCGACCAAGGTGAGAATCAGCCTTTGGCCCGGTCTCATAAAGCAGAATTCTATGGCCGCTAGTAGCGTTCTCGAAGCGGAGCTCGTGTGGACTATGAATTAACTGGGATTATGGATGATGAGTCGAGCAGCATCAGTTACCCACGGTAGCCGGATATTTACTCTGTAATTTCTATTTACTCTGCAAGAGTTTCTTCTCTTTTTCCTTTTGCTTTAGCTTTGAAGCCATTTTGCTTGAACACTATGGTATTACAGAAAAAGCCAGGTTGGCTCCCTTACAGGATGGCAGCAAAGATGAATCTAATGCGGCAGACAAAGAACACCAGGGCAGAGAGTTCCGGCTGATCACTACCAGCTTGCCAACCTCCAAATGAATGCATCGATTGAGCTAGTCCGTGCTTTGTTGAATCTTACTTGGCTAGATATAGTGTCGTCTTCAAAGAACCTCCGTAGAAAGCATTTAGACCTCCTCCGAGAAATTATGCTAGTGAAATCGTATTTATCTTGTTGGTATTAAACGCAACCCTAATTCTACTGACTACAATGGTCATCGGAGAGGATCAACTCAAGTGAGTGAAACTGGGTGAGGCCAGATAACCTCTTGTAATAGCATTGTCGGACCAGCAATTATGCCGCGAAAGTGACATTCCTTGATATCAAGACAGCTGAAGTGGACTGGGTGCTGGAAAGTAAGCAAATGCTACAGATGTTGGACAGTCACTTGGCTGTCACCACTAAATGTATCTCGGAGTCAAATCCAGAGTGATAACATTATTCTGCTCAAGTAGCTGATACTCCGATCTATTTTCTATCTCGACAAGCTAGATTGGAACTCCCAGGTCAATGTGAATGACTAACAAATGGTGGATTCTGTTTACCTATAGGGTCAGATAATTGTCAGATCTATTCCTTATACGCATACGTGACCCTTTAAGGTAACTATTTTATAACTTCTCAAAGCACCATAATTTACATCTACTCCTAAGTTGACTTGTTTGTCTACTCTTGCAGATGTCAACCTCTGTTCCCAAGTCTTTCTCAACAGCTTAAGCTGACGTCTGTGACAGTCACCTCACTTCCTCCGTCGGAAGGAACCAGTCTGACCCTTTTATTCTATTACCCGCCATGTCCCTACATGATAATCACGACATCAGACTTCGTGATTGCGTATAGTCCAGAAGCGCACACCAAGAAAATAAGATACAGCAAAAGCTCAACTTCTAACTTCCTTCTCTCTTTAATCACAATATCAATCACTCTCTTTCACAGGAAACCGGCAATTCAACAACTTCAAGCCTCACTTTCACTCCAAACCCAACCCCCCGCTTGCTCACAACCATGAATTCCACAGCATACTACCCATACACACCTGACGTACCTTTCGCAATCATCGGTGTAGGCGTTTACACCGTACTAGCAGGCATACACGCGTTTCAGGTAGTCTCAAAAGAGGCATGGGACGGTAGCTTTATGGTCCTAGGATGCCTCGGTACGTTACCATAACCACCTCCTTCTCTAGCAAATCTAACGGCTTCTTCATAGCCTAAGCAATGGGCTGTGGAGCCCGTCTCATCTCCTCCTGGGACATACACGACAAATTGTCCTGGGCAGCACAGAAACTGCTCCTCCTCTGGGGTCCAGCCCTGATCATGTTCACCATCTGCCTATCCAGCACCGAATTCACAAAAACATACAAACCCAAACGTTTCGTCCCTCCGTGGATCGCACGGCCACTCTACTTCGCGCTCAATACCGTCCTCTTTCTTCTTATGAGTCTTGCGGCTTTTATGGAAGTCGCAACTGCTGAGAATGAGGTCCATGCCGGTCATAAACTCTTGAAAGCTGTTTTCATTATTCGACTTCTTTTTTGGACTTTTATATTGCTCGGTAATACGGCGTCCCATAATGATCATCAATGCCAGCCCGGGAACAATGTTCATATGAAGCCCAGTTTTGAGCAATACTATCTTGTGCTTCAGGACTTCTTCTTTGTCGCCTTTATACACAACATCATACAATTAGTACGGCTTTATACGGGGCCAGATGGCTTTATGAATGCTACGGAGTGGCCACTTTATGCTTTGGATATTTTGTTGGGGACGCGACCGTTATTAGAATGGAAGATCTGGTATTGGTCGGGTGGTTGTATGAAGAGCGTTGGTAGTTAGGAGGTTCAGTCCCAATATGGGGGTAATTCGTTAAGACGAGGGCCATCTTCTCGTCGTCTCACAGTCTGCTAATGAGGCATATGATTATGGTGCGCAACTTGCTGACAGAACTGTTCAGCTGTATAGGTTGAGCTTCAGCTCTGGTATTTGTCAATCACCAGCTTCCTGAAGTCCAGACACTTGAGCCTCGGACTCCTGAACCCACGATCAAGGTGTCTGCGACAGATAGCTTCCGCATGCTCTTCATCCCTCGCTTGAATTCGACTGGTTTGAACAGATGAAGGTAACTCCTTGCGTTTATTCTCTGTGTTTGGTTCTGTTGTCTGTCAGCATCGCTCGGGCACATGTACGTATGTCTCTTGATTTCCTCACCCGTGGAGAAATCGCTTGCATTTAAATTAGACTGCTTCCTCAGTCCTGTAGCGCGGTTTATTATACCAGAATCCTGCATCATGGATGGGCGTTGGCGCGTTTCATTAATGCGAGGGCTGTCGCTCTGCGGGAGCTCGGACTCCTATACAGACACGGTCAGTGGCCATGTCTTATAGAAAATGCAGAACTATCTCATACGTCATAAGATGCTACTATATCGGTTGCAGCGCTCTCTTCATCCCGTGTCTTACTTCCCCGGACCCCTTTCACACCATATGCAACAGTATTAATGACCAGTGCAGTGCCTTCAATAGAAAATCAGTAAGACATCAATGAGTAGAAAAAACGGTGTTGAAGAAGCTCACTAGTGAAGGGTAGCAGAGCAATGTTCCCAAAGAACCTTGCAGCATCGATACCAACGTCTTTGGTCAGATTTTTTCTTTTTGGTTTCTCTACACTGCTGTCGTCGCTCTATCGTTGTCTTGTTAATCATATGAACGGCCAGCCAATTAACGAATAATCTCACCTTTCGTTGCATCCCGGGCAGCATGCTGACCAGATCCGAGGCCGTAACGATGCTCTTTGCAGCAATAGTGACTCTTTTCCAATGATCCCTTGCGATATCTTCAATAGGTCTTGAGCTTTCGCATTGGATGTTGTAAACTTGGCGGGTAATTCTACAAATCGCCGCAGTCAGAATTCAATATGCTGTAGTTCGACTCGCAAAGAAACAAGCTCACTTACAGCACAATATCGGTTTGTTTTATGAGCTGCTCTTCCAGCAGAACTGCTGCTACTTCGGGGGAGATCCTCATTGATGGCCTATTCCAGATCTGATACATAGCTAAGTTCTGGTTCGTGATGTCGCATTTTTGGACCTGCGGTGGTAACCAACGATAAAAGGCTTTAATGGCGCTCTCAAGACCTGATTCATCATGGACCTGCTTCTGAACAACACGAGTTGATTCTTGAACATCCGGACGGAGGCAAAACTCTAATGCCTGGTATAGTGCGTCGGGAGAAAACATGTTGCTCATAAGCGGTGCAGCTGTTGCACCGATGCTTGAAAGTTTTATGCCTCTTGATAACTGACTAAAAAAGTTAACGTACTTGAAATGCTAAATATTCCGTTCTCGGGGAAGACATACTCTGCTGTATGCGGGATCACCACGCTTGGTTTTCCATATTGTAAGGCCAGGGCGCTCTGATCTGCACTTCCTGAGTGGACAACGACAGCAACCCGCGGCAGAAGCCATGCTGTATGTTGACTTGGGTTAGAACCTCTCTGATAGTTTATATTATACGTACCATAGGGGATAGAATCGACCAGTAACACATTATCGTCGTTCAAAATCCTACAAGTATCACGGCAGCCTTGTGAAAGTATGGCACGAAGCCCGTGCTTTACCACGATATCCTGGATAGCTCGCGCTAGCATACCCGGACTTTCCATACTGTTCTCCTGTAACAAGAAGTATATCGGTGGCGAACCAGACTCGATGAAACTGCTCAGATCTTTCGCTGGGCTATATTGCGCTTCCTCCTCTACGAAAACGTAGCCCGACGTATCTACCCACCATTAGTGAGCGATTTGTCTTCATAATGGCTGGAATAATAACTTGACATACTAATCATATCGTCCCAATCACCTGGCCTTGACACAAGCACCTCCGGACAGAAGTAGGTATGTGGAATATCGTTGTCAATCATGAGTCTTCCCCCAGTAGCTGACGAGATGCTCTGACAGCCTAGAACATGTTGCCGATATCTGTTAATAGGTTCGATAATACTAAGTTTACCACGCCATTAGTTCTCAACAATAATCCTGAATTCTCTTCAGTCTCAAAAGCTCACGTTTTCCATATCGTCTCCTCAACGAGCGCATAAGACAGAACATTCGCCATGACCTGGTCCATGTCTTCACTTCCATCTATATGGGCCAGCGGATGAGGAAATTCCTTTGTCGGGCTCCAAATCATAGCCGACATGATATGTAGAGGAATTGAGAGACGCTCAGCACAATGGATATGCGCGTGGGCTAACGGATTTGCAATAATCGCGTCTGCTAAGAAGGGTCTGCTTTCACTTTTGTACGACGCAATGCATGCTCTCCATGACTCGTGATAGCTTTGATATAGTGAACGCTTGATTCTACCGATACCCTCGTTCATGGCATTGGATCCACGTGTCCCTTCTCTACTGCCTATGTTGCTCTGGTTGCTACCGTCAGACAAACAGTATTTTAAAAGTGGGATAGGTACAGATACGTACCATCGGATGGATAACGTCGTGGCTAATAGCGAAAAAGTCAAGGCCTTGATCTTTCACTATGGATTCGCATGAGACATGCGCAGCAATCCGAACCCGATGGGAGTCCCCAAGCAGTCGTTTGCCAACTGCAACAAATGGCTCAATATTCTCTGTGATGTTCTCCATTAGTGTTAATCAAATCAGCACACCGGTATGCGGATTTTACCTCCAGCGACCATTATCACAATGTCCAAGGGCACTCCTCTGAGCTCCGGTTGCATTTGTCTATCGGATGGGCAATCTTCCGGCAAGGCATGGGAGTCCGATCGCACGCTTACCAATCGTGGTTGCGTGTTCGGTCGCAGAAAGGCTTGGATGAAAGCTGATGTACGCGATCCAAATCTTAGATTAGTGCTAAGTTCTTGATTTTCTTCCAACGTGGCAGGAGAATGTTAGCAATTCTATCCAGACATTCTGTTGTTCTTAGCTATAGAGGCCGTACCACCAACTGCAGCACACCCACTCCCTTGATGCGAAGTATTTGTGAAATAGGGTGCGAAATCCGGCTCCACTGTCCACAAGGAGGCTTCTGAGGAAGCAATCGAACAGGCCGGAGGTGAATACGCTGGTGGTGGATTGGAAGTCTCATCCAGGACCTGGTCATTTTCGTGTAGTTGTCCATCTTTCTCGTCTGCCATTTTTCTGTCCAGACAGCTTTCAGGTAAAGATTCAAATTTGGAAGTCGCTCAGGCTCTGCTCTTGAAGGACAAAGTCTGCCAGGTAAACAGGAAGCAAGAAAAACAAAGGGTAATGAAAAGCACAGCATGGGTCCGACATCTTTCTCTCAATATAAGAGCTACAGCGATTGACTACTCCCTTATAGCATCGTGGCCTGAAACAGAAATGCTTTATTCCTGGAACTCGACGACTATTTTCAAAATGTAGATATCCAAAAGAGTCAATCCCATTGGTCCATGCTAGTGGGTCCCTGAAGAAGCTTGTCGGGTTCGTATTCGGCTTCGGACCTTAACTTCCCGTCGCGACCCATGTGGTTAGGAGCCTCTTGCTGACTGCCTGGAACGTCCTTGTCTATCAGCATATCAATAACCTCAATTCAGGTTCGAGCTACTTGCAAGAATACCAGTGAGGGCACCTACAATCTAGGTCTTTTTGTCCCCGCCAATCTTAAGCCACCAAGAGTATGCGAACCGGGTCCGGTCTGAAAGGGCGCCGGTCCCATCAGAAGTCACGGACCGGTTGCCAACAATGCAAGCAACGAAAGGTCAAGGTACATCAGCCGTTGAGTGCAAGGAATGCCATGTGATAGTGGAGCGGCTGACCCGACTTTAGTGTGGGGAAGAGAAACCGACTTGTTGCAACTGCAAGAGACATGAAGTGGACTGTTCTTTTGCTTTCTCTTCCCAGACGAAGGCTTCAAACTCAATTGATAACCAGATATCGCCTCGCAGTCGGACCATTACACCTCTATGCACCCCCGGGACGATCTACTCTGGTCCCCCAGGGGATAACGGCCCACTACAGGCAGCCGTTAGCTCTGAATTGCATATTCCAGATTTGGAGCTACTGCACCATTATACCACCTCAACCGCCTACACATTCTCGCTCCATCCACTCCTGCAAACGTTCTGGCGAGTCGAGGTCCCTCGAATTGGTTTCACCGCACCATATACCCTCCGAGCAATCCTTGCCATATCAGCCCTGCACTTAGCCTTTCTGCGTCCAGAGAAAATGCAGTTCTACATTACACAGGCGAGCACTCACCATGAAGCAGCACTGAAGCTCGCTACTCCCGAGATGGCAAATATCAGTCCGGATAACTCGGCTCCGTTATTCCTCCTATCCGCCTTGTCATCCTTCATCAGCTGTGCGAAGCCGCTCAAATTGGGTAATTTCTTCCTTTTGGAAGACAACAATATTGCGGACTGGCTCCTGCTTATCCGGGGCACCGGCACTATACTAGACTTTGCCGACGAGTCGCTCAAATCTGGGCCGTTGGCGTCCATGTTCAACGTCCGGGCTCAACATCGGAACTTCAGCACCAGCCGGCGGCATCATGCTCTAGAGGAATTGCACCAGCTTATCCTGACTCAGGTCCAGGATCAACACATGCTCCATATGTATATTGGTACGCTTGATGAGATGAACAGATCGTTCGCGATGTGCTTGGAGCATAACCTGCGCCTTGAGACAGCGGATGTCTTTGTCTGGCTGATGCGCGTGCCATACGACTTTTTAGTATTACTAAGGAACTACGAGCCGTTGGCCTTGGTGATCCTGGGTTATTTCTGTGTGCTACTGCATCAATTAGAGTGGATGTGGTGTATGAAAGGCTGGAGTACTCATCTTCTTTCGCAGATCTATGATCAACTCGGTCCGACACATCGTGTTTGGATTCGATGGCCAATTGAGCAGATTGGCTTTCTTCCGCCTACGTGATATCTCGGATTCGCTCAGAAAAAGGACCTTTCTCCACCTGATAGACAGGGAACGGACAGTCCTCTACAGATTAATTTCTCTGTCCTTGCCTTGACTCTGTCAAACCCTCCGGAGCACCTGAGGCATGGCTCTTTCGACCTCAGCATGCTGTGAGTTTAAGTGATCCCAAATGCATCAGTGTTCGCAAACTCTATGTACGAGAGAGATGGCATGTTCCCATTTAGTCCATGGGACTTGTGGACTTGTCTGCGGTCAGACCAAATCTCAGAATCTCCTATACCGTACGCCGGACGGCGCATCAACAACCTTCCAGAGTGATTATTGACCGACATTGAGTACAGCCACTTAACTTTGTGTCTCAACTGACAGAGACTCCATGGATCCCAACCAAAGGTGCTTAATCGCATCTACAGAAATGGTGCACCTTGCACCTTCATCTATCATTCCACCGGTAAATCTGGACTTAGAAAGCAATATAGTGTCACCTTGACATACGCACTGCTTGTCAACTTCGTGCGTTTTAGCGATGAATCTTAGGACATTATTATCCTATATGACTATAAAATACCAAGAACGCCCTTCATCGAGATAGCATTTGCATCTCGCCTCGCAGGCTTGCTTCAAAACTAACACAAAGCTTGCAACGATGCTACACGCCCAAGTCGCTTCATAATATAGGTATGCAATGCAATATAATATCAGTCTACATGTGCTTAATAGTCAGATTCGACACATATTGGTAAACATGGGCCCATCGTGGCTTTTCTCCGCCCGGCTATATGCTTAACCGGGAATGCGCCAAGTCGTTACGGCGTAACAACTTAGCATTGTTATAGACACCTGATACCTAGTTGACAAACGCAAGGGTAGGTAAGAACAGCTCGCCAGACCGCGTAATAACCTGCTAGAGATGTGAGGTATCCACTACTGAGTAAGCCAGCACTCCTATCGAAAACGCCAGTCTAGTGGCGGTGTCGAACTGCAGATCCCCGTCTAGCATTGCCACGACAAGTCTGGCCGCCTGGCCCAGTGGCCCAGTGGGCAATCCAAGATCATGCATGATCCTGGAGCTCATCAGAAGGCAAAACACGAAAGACAGGGATTGACAGGCACTGGCAGACTCCTTCCGGCCGTGTCTTCGGATAGAGACATACAGTAATGACAATTGTCTTTATTATTCTATTTATCATAGTTAGATTATTGTATCCCAACCCAGAACATAAATAGAAAATTGATTTAGAAGGGAAAAAAGAAAGAAAGCAGAAGAAAATTGAGTTTTCCGAAGGGAAACATAATAACACCATCATTATCACTGTTCGTCTAAACTTTATTTTCTTAAATCCTGGCTCTACATTACTATCGGTTGATCGCTACTGCTCTTCCTTCTCTGATTCGGTGCTATGGACGGAAGATGGAAGGAAAAATGGAGGTAAAAAGTGGAGGAGAAAGTGAAGGAAGAAAGTGGAGGAAGAAAGTGGAGGGAAACTAGTCACTAGTGCTGAGGTGATTGAGGTGATTGAGGTGACAGTAAACTATAAACAAAATCCCCCGGTTATAAAGTGTGACTGGGAATTCACATACCTATAGGCAATCACCTAATAGATATTCTCAACCCTGGTATTCAAACAGCTAAATCTTTTGACTGGAGCAACTAGAGATTGACTGTGCAATGGATTTCTTTCAAAAATTCATAAGGCACGTTGGAGGTAAGAGCGGACACAATCGCCCTTAAACCATGTCACATGACCCTTCTCGGAACAAATTGGAGATAGTGTCATTGCTTTCGTGCTGCTGATTGGTTGTTCTCTGACCAGCTGCCTTTCAAACCCTCTATCCAGCCCGAGTGGTAAGTCCACCGTGCCTCCATCTATACCATGTTGCTATCTTAATAAAATTACTCATTAACACCAATCTAGCACGTGGAAACAGCAACATCCCTCTTCATCGGCGTCTCCATCGCAGCGACCGTCATCCAGACCTATGCTCTATCCCTTCAACGAGGCGAACAGCGCCAAGCTACCATATGCGACGCCGATCACCTCTCCGCGGTCCAATCCGCCATAATGCAATACATCGGGCTCTATCTAGCCCTTGTGGCAGCGAAACAACGCGGACTGCGATCCATGTTGAACCAGCCCGCTCTTGTCTGGGTCGGAGTTGCTCTGCTATTCCCTTTCCTTGGTCTTTTTGTATACCCAAGTCATGGTTATCTGACTCCGCTTTTCCTTTTCTTTGGTGGCCTTGGGGCTAATCTCGTCTCGATTCATTTGCTGCAAATGAAGCCTGAGAGGGTGTTGGCATAGTGTTAATATCGGTTGGTTTGGTATAATGCCACATGGGGATGTCCTGGACAGTTTCCTAATCAGGCTCCCTTACGTTAAGGGTCCTCGATTAGGAAACCGTTAACATTTCGTTTCCCTTTTCAAACTCAGAATCTGTTTCTGGAATGTTAACAACAGTGTCAAAATGTCGAATGTACAATACTATGATTTCGATGGAGATGTTATCGCTTATATATTATTCTTGGAGACCACCTTGAGACAACTTCGATGAACGAATGCGGGAATTGTTTTTAGTGTATATACATGTTGTGTTTGTGTAAATGGTATTAATTCGGGTTTGGTGAGGGTGTGTCACTATTTGCGCTTTTTGTTACTATCTCATTAATCGCATATTATTCAAGAATGGTTTCTTTTGGGGGATTTCTGTCTTTATATAAGGGCCCGTAAGGGAGGCAGGGCTATGTTTGTCGAGATATAGATGTAGATTATATTTGTCAGATCTAGTATTAATGGGGATCGGCTCACTTGGCTAAGTATTCGAGAATATACCAAATGTTCCAGGAGATATTGGGATCACGCCCAGGAACTTGCGGACAAGTTCAATTTATCGCATCAGTTGCCTAATCATTCGGAACTATCACTTACACATGAAAGAACCGATGTGACTGTCCATATGAAAATATCTCAATGGGAGAAAATTGAATCGATCTATAATATAGGGCTAATAGTATTCACAATAAGTCTACAATGATTAACACGGTGTACAGAGAAACTTCAAATTAACATTATGATTGTTGTCATTGTTGTTGTCCTGTTTAATTTGAACCCGAATACTCGAACTTGAGGGCGCGGATATATATATAATCGGTTCAAGGCACCGAGAAATTGCCGATATATATATTTTTCCGGCGGGCCGATCCATAACCTTCACATGCAGTTACGGAACAAAGGTCGGCAAAATCGGTTGTTTCTGAGAACATATATAAACCATTGAAACAAAACAGTTGTTCCCCATCTGCCAATAAGATGCAGCTTTTATTATTATATGCCCGTAGGTACACCTCTAAAACGGTTATTCATCGCCAGTTGCTTTGAAAATAAATATTCACAATTTACACCTATTGAAACATGCGACATGACGGCCTCAAGAACCGAGGGAATAAAAGCTAGAACAAGGGAAAATAAAAGGAAGGATACAAAAGAGAACCACCAAAGAAGACATATCTCAGAATATATAAAAACACTCCTTTACTTTTTATCCACTACTCCTTAATGAGCGGCCATCAACTTCTTGATCTCGGCGATTGCACGGGCGGGGTTGAGACCCTTGGGGCAAGTCCGCGAGCAGTTAAGAATGGTGTGGCAACGGTAGACGCTCATGCTGTTATCCAAGGCGTGCTTGCGCTCAGCGGTCTTCTCGTCACGGGAATCGGCCAACCAACGGTACGACTGGAGGAGGATAGCAGGTCCGAGGTACTCCTCACTGTTCCACCAGTACGAGGGGCAGGAGGTGGAGCAGCAGGCACACAGAATGCACTCGTAGAGACCATCCAGCTTCTTGCGCTCTTCGGGACTTTGGCGGTATTCAAGGCCCTATGTATACGTTAGAATATGTGACCTACACCTTCGGAGGTCTGGAATAAGATGTAGGAACTCACATCCTCGGTCTTGGTTTCGCGCTGCAGGTAAGGCTTGATCGACTTGTATTGCTTGTAGAACTGGGTCAGATCGGGCACCAGATCCTTGACAACGTAGGTGTGAGGCAGAGGGTAGATGCGAGACTCCTTTGCGGTGTCGGTAGGAATGCGACCTATATATAGCACAGTCAACACCCCAATTCCTCCATAGTCGTGCGTAAAAGTTGTCGAGTCACGTACACAAGCAGGCCAGAGTGTTGACACCATCGATGTTCATAGCACAGCTTCCACAGATACCCTCACGGCAACTTCTCCGGAAGGTCAGGGTGGGGTCCATCTCGTTTTTGATGCGAATGAGGGCGTCGAGCATCATGGGTCCGGTCTTGTTGAGGTCCAGGGAGTAGGACTGCATCTTGGGCTTCTCGGTCGGCTGGTCGGGGTTCCAGCGGTAGATATGGAAAGTCTTAGTGCGTGGCGTCTCGGACGGGTTGGGATCCTGTGTAGTTCAAGTCTTAGATTCGGGAACAGTCTTATAACTGGCATAACCTGTCCCGCTCACCTGGGCAGCCGCATCGACAGTCGCATAGGAGCGAGCGAAGACAGCTGGGCGGAAAAGAGGCTTCGAGGATGCGACAAGGCGCGAGGTTGAGCGAAGAGCAGCCATGGCGGACGAAAGGACACTTGACGCGCAAAAAGAGGAAATGGGATGAAAATTGGATAAAAAGCGGGGAGAGGCGGAGGAGATGGAGGAAAAGAGGGTGGCAGTCGTCAATAGAGAGAGGAGAGGGGCGGTCAAGTCAACCAAATGAACAGCCAGCCAGCGGCAGCGACGAGATGAAGTCGAAGGGAGTTGGAGAATGATGTTTGTGAGCTTTACCCAAGAGGTAACCTCGGGTTTGACGGCCGGCAGGCGGCTTACTCAGCTCACGGGCCAATCAGGCAAAAGCTAATTGCAAGCGTCGGGGATACACGGCGAATCTTCACTCGTTCTTTGGGGAAATTCAATTCCCTTCCCTCGCACGTGAGAAGCAACACAACTACGATGGCAGAATTACTTGCGAACAACAATCATTGTCCCCGATCTGTCAAACATTGGAGGTGAAAGGTACACACACAGCTAAAACGCCCTCTTCAATCACTCTCTTCTTCTTCTTATTACATCACGAGTCAATTTGCCTTCGCCAATTGCCGCTTTCCCAAAGGGGAAACGGAACCGAGTTTAGTTGCCGTCTCGACCCTGAAGGCTGAGGCATGCGTCGGGAAGCCGCCTCAGGCATATAGCCGCCGCCTGAGGCATAAAGGCTTTTCCTGATCATGGACTATTCCTGTTTTGGAAGATCACTGCGCCCACAATTCTGGGTCAATCATAGGGCGGTCTTTTGTCCTTTGATAAGTTCATTTCTCTCACAGATCAGAAACCCATAGGATAGTGAGCTCAGAAAAGTGGTCGTCGATCGCTCCATGTCCGAATGTTTGCTTTTGTTGGACAAGATTGCAACTCGGTTGATACTCATATGTCTTCTCTTCCCAGTTCCGGACTACAGAACATTCTTTCCTTTGGCACTAATAGGGACCATTGAATTCTCTCTGCCCCTTTAATTAATTGACCTGGTCTTGAGCTAAGGATCAGCTGATTGTGGCTACCATCCACTATAAGCCAGCCCACTGGACACTGTGCCATCCCCGAATAAGCCCAAAAGCACCCCGCCTGTCATTCGAGCTTATTACAAGCTTGAAGGGTGCTTCTGTATTTGGTGCGACGGAAGGTTGGCTTAATTCCTGCTCCATGAGATGCTAATCTTTTCTAAATGAAAGCAACGGTTCTTCCTGGAGAAGGAAACGGCTCATCCGCACCAGAATCGCGAGCGCTGGGAAAGCCTAGGAATATCTATGCTTATGGACGAGTAATCAACATTATTATCATACCCTCAGGAGTACAAAAAATTAGCAAGCCGATATGCATGTCAGTATATGTTGATCACGTCTGACTAACTGTGGAAATTTGAGATGAAGCGCTATCTTGGAAAAATAAAACCACTGAGTGGGATGCAATGACCACGATTCACGAAGCCGCTGTTTTACATTGGAAGACTTTTAATGTCATAAAAGCATCCGACTCCTTGCCATTGTCTGTGAATTGTTTTAAGACAGTGCCGTCAGCGTTCTAGACTGAACGAAGCTTCTCGACGGGATAGGGGAGCTAAGACAAATGCTAACGGAGGCTGAATGATAAGTAATCTAAATAGACGTTAATATACCGATGGTTTACAACGTGGAAGATATGCCGACAACCCCTAAATCAAATTAGGAGCAGAGATTGAGACGCATAATAAGAAGGCACCCAGGTTCTCGCCGCATATGCTTCGTCGATGAAACTGTGCTTGCCTACTACGCCCTTTAAAAGGCATTGCCATAACTTAAAGAGTTAAGAGGTAAACGGATACCTCGGAGTTTACTCGTGTTTGAATTTCTTGTCAAGGTTTTATTCTCCGGAAGCTTTCCAAGATGTTGTTAATGCGGATCTGATATCGTCAGGAACCGAAAACCCGAGCGGCCCACTGTGGACCGATTTCACAGCGTTTTTTGAGGTGGATGTCCACAACACGAAAGTAGATATTGCTCCGTCGCACTGAAAACTATTTCTCCAAGAAGTTTGAAGCAAGGGGCCCTATGGGATGTCGAAAATAAAACACCACCGAATGAACAGCAACACTTAAGAATCGAGTAGCTAATGCGGATAAAAAGAGCTTAAAAGTGCTGATCAACAGCACGGAGCAATGCTGATCTCTCAGCCCTAATTCGGGCATGCCGTATGAATGTGCTACATCACGTCTCAAGGGTCATCTCTTCGTAATGCCTCCTGAAAAGGTTGTTTCGGTAGATCTCCGGCTGCCAAAATCAAATGCCAAGACGGAGAAATTGCTCCATAATTACTATTCTGCTTCGTCCGGAACTAAAAGTTTTAGACTACCGAACTAAGAAAGCCGAAGTGGCAATCGTGAAACACTATCCATGACCCTTAACTCCTCCTCCACCAAATAGCTTCAAGGGCCATTATTGGCCACCTTGGTCGGCGTATCTCAGAATCTCCATTCAGGGGAACATGGTTAAGGCTTAAGCATCTGCGGGAGTTCGTGCCTTTACTTCTCGCCCGCCAATAACCCTACAGGCTTCCGATTCAGTCTGTAACGGATTGATAAAGGAGTGGAGCCCTGATACTTCCCTGGTCCTCCGGTGGGCGGAATGGGTCTCTTGATATAAGATTACTCAGGCGTTTGTGCCCCAGCAGACTTAGACAAGGTTTTACCTTGCAGCACCGGCCTGGCGTTTGCTGGACGTTTCATCTCTCGTCTCCCCTTAGTCCCATTCTAGAACATAATTTGACCAAAAGGATGATGCCTTTCGCAGCTCCACCGAGTAATTGAGCTCCTACATATAAAGCTAGGGACCTTCGCTCTCATGGTCCGGAGTATCAATCCATTCCTTCTTTATCACCTACTTTTTAGTCCTTCCTTTCTTTTCATTTGTCTTTCTTTCAAACATGAAGTACGCGTCTTTCATCGCCGCTGCTGCGGCTGCGCTCGCCAGCGCCGTTAGCGCCGCCGGCGTTTCTGGTTCTGCTGAGGGTTTCGCCAAGGGCGTCACTGGTGGTGGCAGCGCTACCCCCGTTTACCCATCCACCACCGATGAGCTGGTCTCATACCTCGGTGACAGCGAGGCGCGTGTTATCATTCTCACCAAGACCTTCGACTTCACAAACACTGAGGGCACCGAGACTAGCTCGGGTTGTGCTCCCTGGGGTACTGCCTCCGGCTGCCAGCTTGCCATCAACAAGGATAACTGGTGCACCAACTACGAGCCCAACGCTCCGACCGTGAGCAGCATCACCTACAACAAGGCTGGT
Organism: Aspergillus flavus; assembly: GCF_009017415.1. Lineage (NCBI taxonomy): Eukaryota > Fungi > Ascomycota > Eurotiomycetes > Eurotiales > Aspergillaceae > Aspergillus > Aspergillus flavus. The sequence goes on along the minus strand of NC_092403.1, from coordinate 1,110,668 downwards.
GTTCTCGGTATCACCGTCAACTCCAACAAGTCCATCGTCGGCCAGGGCAGTGCCGGTGTCATCAAGGGCCGTGGTCTCCGTATCGTCAGCGGTGCCAAGAACGTCATTATCCAGTGAGTATTTCCGGGTCTCTATTCGTCTAGAGCCGATACTAATCGCAACACAGAAACATTGCTATCACTGACATCAACCCCAAGTATGTCTGGGGTGGTGATGCCATCACTCTGAACGAGGCCGACCTTGTCTGGATCGATCATGTTACCACTGCCCGTATCGCCCGTCAGCACATCGTCCTCGGTACCCAGGCCGACAACCGTGTCACCATCTCCAACTCCCTCATCGACGGTCGCACCGACTACTCCGCTACCTGCAACGGCCACCACTACTGGGGTGTTTACCTTGACGGCTCCAACGACATGGTCACCATGATGGGTAACTACTTCTACTACACCTCCGGCCGTATGCCCAAGGTCCAGGGCAACACCCTCCTCCACGCCGTCAACAACTACTTCCACAATATTGAGGGCCACGCCTTCGAGATCGGCTCCGGTGGCTACGTCCTCGCTGAGGGTAACGCTTTCCAGAACGTCGATGCCCCTGTTGAGTCCCCTATCAGCGGACAGCTCTTCAGCGCCCCCGATGCCACCACCAACGAGCAGTGCAAGTCCGTCTTCGGCCGTGCTTGCCAGATCAACGCCTTCGGCAGCTCCGGTTCCTTCAGCCAGGCTGATACCGCCGTCATCTCTAAGTTCTCTGGCAAGAACATCGCTACAGCTCACCTTGCTCAGAACATCCCCAAGTGGGTTATGGCCAACGCTGGCCAGGGCAAGCTCTAAATCATAGAGTAAGAGGTTTCTGTATAAACAGTGGGTGTGGGTGAGAACGTTGGGGGTCTCAGGGTCGATATTTAATCTTCGTGTATCTACTTCTTTTTAATACTTTAGCAAGCTACAATATTATTAATTTAGCTTGAACTTTCGCGTTGGTTCATGATTTGTAGAATTGTGCGGCATCACCCATGAGGAACTATCGTGCTGAGTATACCCTTGTTTCATCAGCTCTTAATTGGATGATTCCACTAGAATTGTTGAACTCGGTTCTATTCAAGAGTGTCCTTGAAAACCGTGATATCACCCTACCGAGACTTGGCAGTTCGCCATGACTGTATTTCCCACAGGTTGAGCGTTTATAATATGGACTATAATATAGAATACTAAACGCCGATGTAAGTATAATGCACAGCGTCACACAATTAACGAGAAAATCATCCAAAGGGTATGTTCTAGATACCCCATATATCTCCGCAGTATTACTATGATCTACCAGGGCTACACAGGGTCCATGATCGTCGGTGGAACTGTCATGCCAATATAAGATCGACAATATAACCTCAAGAGGAAAGGATGTACGAACACACCCACCGGCCCACATGTTGTCTGCTCTCACATCCTGTACGCGTAATGCTGACGATCTTGTCGATCCGCCTTTACATGAAACATCTCCTACTTAAACACGACGTGCGCTTCTGTTTACTGTCAGATGTTAAACTATAGGTCTTTCTGTGAGATATAGAATATAGCAAGCGTCAGTATCATCTTTTTCAACAGTTCACGGCACCCATGACAATACTGGCTAACAACACTACCCACGACAAGCGCAACCAAATCGTATCTAATTAACAATAATCAAACCAGGCCCATATAGCGTCTCCTGAGCAACATCATTTACACCCGCAAAAGGCCCAGCACTTTTCGTCACAGCCGCGATAGTCAACCCGTTCATCAGATTCTCATGGTACGGGAAGAGAGCCTTCGCAATAATCTTTTTGCCATCTTTATGCGACACGATCTTCAACTCCTCCACAATAGGAACATTCAATTGATTGACATAAGTCAGCCACAACTTATCCCCCTTAACCTCGTACTCCGATTCCCAACTAACGAGAATAAACTGGGTCTTCGGCTCCGGTGGCGTGAGAATATCCAGCGACTTGAACGTCGTTAACGCGATATCATCCAAATTCGGACAAGACCCCGGAATGATAAAGGCTTGGACCGCTGTGAAGGCGAAATTTAAATCGCCGGTTGTTAGCGTCGGGAGTTCGCTGGGGATTCTGCCCTGGTTGACTCGGAACCAGCCTTGTTGTTCTCCTTCGTTGCCGATTGTCGCGGCGATGACCCGGGTGAGGTCGACGTCGCTGTTGTCTGCGAATCGCACGATTACGTCCTGTAATGTGGCTATGACGAGGTCGGTGAAGGTCGCTGCTAGGGCTATGGCTGAGTCGAAGTCTGAGACGGGGAAATAATAGCGACATGGTTGGACTGGCTCTATTTTGAAGTGTTCGAGGCCTTGATTGGCGGTTAAGGCGTGGAGTTCCTCTTGCTGGGAGGGTTTATTAGAGGATGATATTGGATGCGCTAGTATGAATGTTACTTACAGTGAGTATGGCTACTAGGGATTCGACTATGAAATCTCGTTTCTTGGGGTTTGGAATTTTATAACCAGGTACGTTCTTCGTGATGTTCAGGAGTAGTTCGTTGTAGAAGGCAACTTCAAACAGCTCATTGAACGCTATTAGCTGGAGATTGGTAATTCCATCCTTGCTGATCTTTGATGGGAGGGGCGTGTTTGGTAAAGTGCCATGCGCTCTTAGCTGGATTTTCTTCAACTGCTCTTCACTGGGATTGGGCATGCCATCGGGAAGGGGTATATCAGCACGGGGCCAGATGCTTGGAAATGCGAGGCAATGGGATATCACAGAGACCAAAAGGATGATGATGTGAGTATTGAGTGGCATTTTGACGTATGGTAAGAATGATGACACTTGAGCTTTTGACTGAATCGAATGGGATAGTCACGGATATAAGACCAGAAGAATGTTTGCTACTCGTAGTGATCGTGCGACTAGATAGAGGGGAAGAGAAACTCCGAGTTACACAATATAATCTCTAATCTGCCTAACCTGCATACCGCATTTGGAGATCCATGAACTTTTTTAATCATACAAGTATGAGCGCAGAGCGCAGAGCGCGTATGCCTTTATGCCTTCATCATGAAGCATACAGGTACGTCATATAGTCTATTGCTCTCCACATTCTTATTTCACTCTCATATTAAAAATCAGGGGCTATGAGGTCACCGCACAATAAAATGTTTAATCTGAAAACCTTTATATTCCCTGTCTTCGCTCATTCTCTTCCTCCTCAGCACATCTCACCCGACACAAACACACCACACACCACACACCACACATCACACACCACACATCACACACCACACACACACTGCACACCACACACTACACAATTTCCCATCTCTCAGCCTACTCAGGATAAAATCTCCTGCCATGGCACACGGACACACAACCCAAAATTTCCTCTCCACACTCAAGAGACTTGGAAGAAAGACCAAGAAGGTCCGATTCGAAGACTCTGCTAATGAGATGAAGTCCACCACAGAGTCTGACTCGGAGAGCTTTGGATGCCCATTGAAGAGAGTCCCCACACCTTACTACCACGAGATGAAGCCCATTATGGAGTCGGAGTTCGAGTCTGAGCCTGAGCCCTATGGATTGAGAAGGGTGCCTACCCCATACCCTGTCTTCATGACAACTGGAAGGGTGAACTACACTATGTGATGATGATCCGGAGCATGGGAGGATCCTAAGCATAACTAAATATTGAAGTCTTGTCTGCATGTCTTTGTATTTTGTCATTTTTAAGCACAGCTCATCCTATCTGTCTGAAACTTCATGTTAACGGGCGTTGCTGCATTTGCTCCGGCGAGAAGGATATGGTTATTATCATGTATTACGCATATTCCCTTTAGTGGAATGCTTTGATGTTATTTATAAGAACTTGAACTCATCTACCATCTGCATAACATAAAATGTTAGCAGCAATCAATCTACTGGTTATTCCAATTGGACTATTGTGCCTTTTGTCGTAGGTGTCTTAGCGACTCATTTTGGCGTCATATAAATGAGCTCATGGATTGCGGCCTATCTGACATCTGTATGGTATGCCTTACACGGTGAGCTTACTCTAAGTGACTGTCTGATGCAGCGAACGTAGGAAATGAGTAGCATAAAGCGCATTGGAATATGACCAGTCCAGTATGAAGAGCTCAAAGTTGTACAAACAAATGTCTAAGAACGGGAAATGTATAACAACACGCTAGTCGCTAAAGCAGCAAGAAAAAGAAAATGAGAATTGAAAGAAAGAATCGCACAAAAAAGGGTGAAAAGTAAGAAAGAAAATAACCAATTGAAATAGTCGATATGAGAAAGAAGTAATCGCGGTCTTTTTTCTTTTCTGATTTCTACCGGTGGCACAGGACCTCGGTCAACGGCAAATATTTGCTGTTTTCGAGTTTCGGTGATTTTGGCCCTCAACTTCAGCTGGCGGAAGCATAATTATAGCTGCTGTAGTAAGGACTCGGAGTGTAACAACTGTAAGACGAATTTCCATAAGAAGAAGTATTCCCGTACGGGGAAGAATTTGGGTATGAAGACGTATTCGCATAGGAGGAGTTTGCATAGGACGATGAGGTCGTGTAGGAGGGTGAACTCCCATAGGAGGACGTAGTCGCGTAGTTGTACCCATAGGAAGGGCTGTGAGAGTAATCGCCATAGGATGGGGTTGAATTCTGCGTACTTCTCCCCATGGAGCTGAAGATGCTCGGCGGGGAGTAAGCAGATAAGGGAGAACTGCTCGAGGATGCCAGCACACCGATGGAGCTATACGCGAGTGGCGTGGACGACTGAGGACGGGTCGTCGTGGGAAGAGAGAATTGGTATTGGCTTTTCGCGCTGGATTTAAATTCCGTTGGCTGGAAAGTGCTCGCTCGTGGGTCGAGGACCTTTTTCGAGCCGGACAATGAATTGCTCCAGCGGGATTGAGATAGCCCGGCGGGTTTTGACTCGACTTGCTTTGGCTCGGGCTTCTTGGCTTCCTTCTCAGGCTCGGGCTCATCAACTTTGGGGATGGAATCTGTTGTGGCTTTCTTGTCTTCCTCGATGGGCTTCTCTGGCTTTTCCTCTGCCCATGCGCTTTCTTGTTTCTCTTCTTGCAATATTGTGCTCTCTGGCTTCTGTTCTTCGCGCTGGGGTTCCTCCTGCTTCACCTCTTCTGGCTCTGCGATCTTTTGGCTCTCATCGTGCTGGGCCATCTGCTTCGAATCATGATTCTCAGTGATATCCTCAATCCACTGTGGAGAAGTGCCATCATCCTCTTTCTCATCAACGACATCAACCTCAATCTTGACGTCCACCTTTCCATCAATCGCCTGCTGTTCAACAGGTTCTTCGTAGACCTCTTCCTCATGCCCAGCTTGCTCCCATCTCTGCTCCACAATCTCTATCTGTTCCTCTTTCTCAGTTTCACCCTCACCCTCCAACACCTCAACCTCCCCAATTCCCACAGAAACCTCATCCTCACCCAAAGAACCAGACCCCCCAACCCCATAAACCTCCACACCAACAACAACACCACCATCAAGATCCCCCAAACCCTTCTCACTCTCCCCATCCTCAGCTATATCCTCAACACACTCTCCAACCCCATTAACAGCCTTCACCTCCCCAGTAAAACCCCCAAAATGCCCATCCCCATCCCTCAATGCAGCAGAAGAACCCCTCATAACCTCCTCCACAATCCTCGCCGAAATAACCCTAACCTCCTGACTCCGACGCTGGCGCTCTCGTTCCCGCCGAGTAGACCGCCGCTCTTCGACATAGTCCTGGTAGAGGTTGAACCTGGTCTTGAACCACAGGGTGAAGACCGAGGCTAGGACGAGGGTTGTGGTTCTTTTACCGACGATGGAAAGGATTAGGAGGAAGGTGAGGAGTTGGAGGGTTGTTGTTAGGGGGTTTGCTTTTGGGGCTTGGAGTATTGGTTTTGGGGACATTTTGTGTGTGTTTTTTTCTTGCTGGGGGTGGTAGTTCAAAAAGATCAACTGTCAAAGTTGATGTGATGAGAAGAAAAGAAGTAGTAGATGTAGAAGTAGAATGTAAACCAAATATTAATACTACAATCAAATCCCAATCAACAAATAAACAAATATAAATTATAAAGTCGACAACCACCAGGTAACAAAACAAAACAACCCCAGAAAGAAAGAAGACCCAAAATCTAATATATCACAAACCACAAAATCTCAGGCACAACCCTCAAGCCACAATAGGAAAGAAATGGGTGCCCAACAGCACACGCACGAGGCTGATTACTCCTTCAACCCAAAGTCAAAAACAAGGCAGAAGCTAAAGCAAAACGGGCCCCAAGAGGACGGGGGACACCAGCTAAGCTATTTTTGGGCGGGTAAGCTGCAATATACAACACATCGTACGTGGTTGTGTTCTTGCGGTAAGGCAAGTCGGGCCACGCATGCGATGGTGCCAAGGATTTTTGGGCAAATGAAATGGTGGTTGGGGGTTTTGTGGGGAGTGTGAATTGTCTTTTTTTTATTTATTTTTTCTTTATTACTATTTGAGGACTAGGGTTTGGTTTGGTATTACTGTAGATGAGTGTTTTTCTTTTTTGTTTTTCTCTCGGTTTATTTATTTATAACTTTGGTGAGGTAGGGTATGACAAGGCACGGGGTCCAGGATAGAATAGCAAAATAAGGTGCGGTGGACTATCCACAACCTTAATGACACAGAACGAAGAGCGCGATCGGCGCGGACACATCCGAATCCTTGATGCATCCTGCACGCTAACTAACTACTAGTAACCCGTCCAATAGCGGTCAAGTCTAATTGGCCTTGTCCCACAAAGGCAGAGCGAACAATCGACGCCTGCTCTCTTTTGATCTCCGCCGCTGAGTGGTCGCTTCACGAAACGGTTACATATATCAAGGCATGCGATGTGTCGCGTGTATATTTGACCACATTTGAGGGATATCATGGAGCTACTATTACAAGAATAAGACAAACAGACGCCTGCGCTCAACTTGCAGACCGAATGAAGAAAGACGAAATTCCTCCCAATGCGGCAATCGCCGTGTAACCTTTCCATAGGACTTGAAGCGCGTCGGCAAATGCGTCTTTGTCTTCCTGGGGCGCGTATGCGCCGAAGTGGCGGCTTGTGTACCCGGTTGACATGTCAAGCAAATCTTTGGAGGATAGGTAGTTGAATATGATGGTCCCGCTGATGGGGATGGCGATGCACATGCCCCATGTGCGTAGGATCGAGTATATCAGTATCGATGTTGTGGATACCTTTGCGCTTTCGCGGGTTTCCTGGCCCGGGTAGAACCTCAGAGTATTTACATGGATGCAAAGGTTGTATCCGAGTGTGAGCAGGGCAGAGCCCAACCCAGCGACCAGGATGATAATAACCCAACCGTATGTTGGGATCGCCGTATTCAGTAGAAGTGAACAACCCGTCGCGGTAATAGTAAACAACCAGCCTATACGGGTAATCCAGGTGGAGATATGTGGGCGTCGGAAAACCTGCCCTGTGCCCGAGACCATAAGAGCAGGTACAGCTAGACCCGTCAGAGCAACCAGGCTTAGCCCTATCAATGTGGTGTTGAGCGACTTGACGAAGATGAGGTATAGTGGCAAGTAATGGAGGTGAGACGATAACTAGAATTACTATTAGATGGGGTTATTTCAAGGGTATAGATCCAACCAGGGCGGACTTACAATAAATCCATGGAGAAAGCCGCCTGCCTGCAGCATTGTTGATGAAAGGTCCCGAAACACCCTCGAACTGAACATTGGCTGCATAGCCCACATCGTCTCGTAGAGAACCAAAATAATCAAGAAGATCCCACCGACGCATATCGGCACTAGGGTTTGCCAGTTATCCCAGGCATTCTGTGTTCCTCCCCAGCCGATCCCGGTAAGTATGGTCCCCATGCCAAGCAGAGTCAACATGGCACCTATCCAGTCCATAGTACGAAACCTGCTCGTAGCACTAAGCTTATTTTCCGGTCCATGTCCTCTCAGATCCAGTGCAAATGGAATCACCAACAGGCCCATTGCGCAAAACACGAAGCTGGAATAAAAGGCCCAAATATAGGTCGTATAGTCATGGTATACCCCACCAGCAACTGAACCAATCACCATACCGATCGTTTGAGCGCGGAAGATATAGGTCGAAAATTGTACTTGATGCGACTTTGGAATCAGGTCCGCAACGATCAGAAGCGAAACCCCCACCACTCCTCCTCCGCCAATTCCCTGGATGAATCGACCCGCTACCAGCACAGACAGACTCAGAGAACCCCCGCATATACCTGTTCCAGTTGTCGCGAGAACAGAAGACGAAAGTAGGATAGGGCCATGACCAAGTACCTCAGCCAGCATGGCGAAAAGAGCTTGTCCGGACGCGTTGCCAATGAGGTAAGCCGTGTTAATCCAAAGCGCGTTCTCAAGGGGTTGCTGAAAGATGTGTGAGAGCCCCTACAACATTTCCATGTTAGATTCCGAAGTCCCACGGATCGATACCTCCTTTTGTAGACATACATACGGGCATCAAAGGAATAACCACCGTCGTATTAAACGCATCCATCATCACTAGAATCGATATACATGTTGTCACGAGCCACTCTCTCACGCCTGGAGTCCACTCTGGCTGCCTCGTATCCTCCTCTCGGTAGGTGTATTGGGTCGCCGTGGCGAAATCTGTAGCATGGGTGGTGATCAAACATTGTTGGCTGCTTTCCCGGTAGGTACTTGATCCGGATTCATTATCCGTGTGGTACAGAATTTTGGACTCCACGCCCATTGGATGTAGAAGGCCGTGGGACGAATCCTATATGATAAGAAATCTAGCAACATACAGCATTCAAGTAGTATTTAACGAGATGAATTTGAAGTGCAGCAACAGCAAGAAAAAGGAGAAAAATTTCTTTTCGGTATGAAGTCACGCAAATCAGCAACATTTATAGAATCCATATGAGCTGGGGAGGCGGGGAAGCATGCACGCAAGGGATGTCAATATCGGGACATTTACCATGTTGCAAGGCCAGGAAACAAATGATACGTAGTCTCGGTATTGCTGGAGAGGATAAAGCTTGGTGATCAGCGCCGATCATCGAAGTCCTACATTCCAGTCATGGAGGTTCGCCGTTACACCTCACATCCGCGCGTTAGGATTGGGTGAAACGCCAGCTGGTATGTGAACCATGTCACAGGGAGCACCGGACAGGATTTAATAGCTGTACTCCAGCTGGATAGCTATCCGGATGATCTGGGGCTCTCGGTGTTCAGACAAATTTTAGTCAGTCGACATGTGCTTGGAATGAAACCCTTCCATGGTGGCAAGAGGTCAGGCGGCGCTTGAATCCTGTGAAGTGCTCTTGTAGTTGTATGACCCATCATTGGAGAAGTTCCTAGACACGAGTGTCTATGAGGAGTCACGGTGTTGAGCTGTGTAGGTTTAAGGCTGTAGGGTAAGACAGCCACTATGGGGCCCCGCCTCACTGTTCTATTCCATTATTCTGCAGATCATCCAAGAAAGGGAAATTGCTGAATGACGGGGTGCAGAATCTGCAGACTTTCCCCGAGACATTGATTCGGCTCAGCTCACCATTTCCGACCACTGGAGAATCATTTAATTAAACCCAGGCAATACATAGCCCCTTATGTCAATAGGAACTTGCCATAAACTCTGTAACATCTTCACTGACTTAGCACGTAACCAGACTCCATTTCTGTCGGCTCCAATTCCCTAAAATACTTCCCAGCCACCTGAGAGAATTAGCACATTGCCACAGGAAAAAAGTCACAATCAAAAAAAAAAAAAAAAAAAAAAAAAAAAAAAAAAAAAAAAAACTCTATATTCTAAAACTCACAAGAACACTTGACCCATTCCTACTTTCATCCATCGCGACGTGCGCAATAACTCCGCTACTAGCCTTAAAGTAACCTCACGTTGAGACTATTAGAACACTAGATCCCGAAGGTGATTGTTCGGGTTTCATATGGTGGAAAGCGAGTCTCAGGGCTTGAGATATAGTTAACTTGGAATATTGTCCTAATACAAGCAAGGAATAGAGTATAGCAACTGTTAAAGTCCCCCTAATATTTAATACTAATTACCGAAAACCCCTCTCGGACTCCTTTTGATTTCTATCCTATCTACCTACATCATCTAGATCCGCATTATCAATGACGATATCTATGGCCCCGAAATACTCCAGCGCTTGAAGAGTGCAGTCACCTGCTGGTAATTCAGGACATCAGCTGCGATGAATAATGCATTTTCCGGGCTCGGTATTCTCGTATAAGGTTTTCTGCGGCATTCCGATGTATTTCCAAGATATTGCCACTTTGGTGCCGTGAATATTATGGGTCGAAGTTGTTGCTGCTTCCCAAAGGCTGTTGGCGCTACTAGTAATGAGAACAATCTTTCCGGATGTTTGGGAGAGGTGAGATAGATCTAGAGTGATTTATTTCATTATTGGAATGTTACCAGGTAGTTGAAGTTAGGTTCAAGCGAGAGGGCTGAGTGATTGACGTGATCAGCTGCGGGGTTCAGCCACCGGGGATTTTCAAGCCACGGGACTTCATCTATTCTCAGTATACATTAGTGTGCATTTTCTATGAAGCGTTCATAAACTCAAGATTACCCATAGTATCTGATCTGTGAGGTTGAAGTCAATGGCAGTGGCTTGCTACGATTACAGACATTCATGTTGCCCAAAGCTGCTATCTCTGCCTGAAAATATGCGTTATTGCTAGTGAATGATCCATTTGTTAGGGTTGAGAAATATAAAGACCCGGTAGGTACTACACAAGCCGGACATCCGGTCTTTCCAACCGATAGGGTTTGATCAATCAGCTTGTACAATACAAGCCAGAACTCATGGGAAGCTGTAAATAGCGTATCTCTTGGCTTTCTCGTATACCATTCACATGTCTAAGCGTGCGGCCTACATCGTAGGGTGGCAAGTAATTGCCAATGAACAACTGGGGTAATAAGGAAGTTACTGCACATTAGATGTCTCCTCATGAACTTAAAAGAGTAGTACTAAGTAGTACCGACCCAAATGGACCGTCAACACCTCTCACGGGCTTTTATAGCTCTTATCTGCATTAAGGTGAGTATCGAGGATGCCAACGTAGACACCATTTTTATTGCTAATGGCATGTTTCGATAGAAGAATAATGCTGTCTCTACGGGTTAGCGATAATGGAACCCCCGCATGAGCCTGGGCTTTCTGGGCTTCTATCGAGACAATTTAAGCGATTTGCAACCTCGGTGGCTATTAGAGACGATGAGTGCCATCTTTCGTATGCTCAGCTTCATGCAAAAGGGTTGAACCTGGTTTATCAGATCCGATGTTTACAAGTGCAGCCCGAAGTTCCGATTGGGATCCTCTCACCGCGAGGTATAAATCATGTTGTGTCGCAGATCGCTGTCATATATGCTGGGGCGACGTGTGTTCCGTTAGACGTGAACCATCCTGTGCAGTACTTGGCTAATCTATTGAGGAATCTCGATATCTCCATTCTATTGACCGACAAAGCCAATTCGCACCGACTGGAAGCCCACGGATTTAGTCAAATTGTGGTGGACCACAGGTCGATGCTCACCTTAGTATGTGAGGAGCTCGGGTATGATGTGATTGATCTACAGTCATCGCAATATCGATCACATATCTTCCATACGTCTGGTTCAACGGGTTGTCCAAAGCCTGTACAGGTGCTCGCCAGAGGAATCATCAACTACTGCCTCAATGAAACGTTTGTTCCGGTCCATGAGGGCCAGCAATTTGGCCACCTTAGTAATGTCACGTTTGATGTGTCTATCATGGAGACACTGGGATCGTTTCTCCGCGGTGCTACGGCAGTAGTGCTAGATCGTGACACGGTGCTTGATCCCGCTAGGTTGGTGAAACGTATACGGGAAGATAAGATCGATGTACTCTGGCAGACTCCAGCGCTATTGGCTACAACGATAAATGCCTACCCACAAGCATACATAACAGTTGACACGCTTCTTACCGGTGGAGAGGTGGTAACGGCTCAACTGGCGCGAAAGGTCTTAATATATGGCCCACCGAAGCGGCTGTTAAATCTTTACGGCCCCACAGAGTGTACTATGTTCTCAACATTCCATAACATCTCAATGGACGATGTGGAAAGGGGTAATATTTCTATCGGGAAGCCGATGGACGGATACGAGGTCATAGTAGTGAATGACAACCTCGACGTCTTACCGCATGGAGAAGTTGGGGAATTGGTAATCGGTGGTAAAGGAGTCGCAGGAGGATATCTCAGCGAGTCCAAAAAGCCCGGTAATGCATTTATCCAGCTAGGGCACTTTTGTCCCAATCAACAGGTGTATCGAACAGGAGATCTTGGACGGTGGAATTCAGCTGGGCTGCTCGAATTTGTGGGTCGACGTGACAACCAAGTCAAGATACGAGGTCATCGTATCGAGCTTGAAGCAGTCGAGGCCATCCTGATGGCGACAGGGTTAGTTTCGGCGGCAGCAGCCGTAAAGATAGACGTAGATAGTAACAGTGACGCCGAGTCGATTTTGCTAGCGTGCGTGGTACCCATTTCCGAGGATACGAATCCATTGACCATCAGGCAGGCCTACACCAAGAATGCACCTTATCTCATGCTGCCGCGTTTGGAAGTAGTAGGCCATTTGCCTCTAACAAATACCCATAAGATCGATCGTCGGAAGTTGGTTGAGCAATACTCCGAGAGGATAGGGCAAAAAAGAACATCACCATTGCATGAGCCACTATCGCCGATTCAGCAAATTGTGGCGGATGTATTTGGATCGCAGATGGGACCAGAAGACAACTTCTTTGTAATGGGCGGGTCCTCATTGCATGCAGCCCGCCTGGTATCTCGCGTGAAGGAGGATCTCGGTGTCCAGCTACGGATCGCGATGGTATATGAACACCCAACTCAACTAGAACTCATCAATCTTATCGAGTCGCTGCGAAAGGGTGAGGTGTGGACAGACAAGAATGAGACTCTTTGGCAGCCAGACCTGAATCTCGGGAAAGACATGCGGCCAATACCTGGCGATATAGTGGACTGGACGACGCAAAGCGAAGGGCGCGTTTTCCTCACCGGAGTAACGGGGTTCATCGGCATCTTCCTACTAAAGGAGCTGCTCCTTCGGTCAAATGTTCAGCGAGTGGCATGCTTGGTACGTGCTACAGACGAGCTGGAAGCCGCCAAGCGCATCCTCAAGGCATTAGATCTGTATGAGCTCCGACCTTCTCACATGGAAAAGATCTGGGCCATTCCAGGAGACTTTTCTAAGGAAAATTTAGGTCTCGGTGGCGAAGTGTATGATTATTTTGCAGAGTGGGCGAGCATCATCTTCCACCTAGGAGCACGCGTGAACTGGATCGAGCCCTACGAAGCTCACCGTCAAGCGAATGTCCTAGGACTGTTGAACATGATTCAATTCGCCAACACAAAGCGTCCAAAGGCTATCCATTATGTTTCAAGCACCTCTGTATATGGTCCCACAGGGCTTTTGACTGGGGCGACGTACATCCCGGAAGATGAAAATCCAGAATCCCATCTCGCAGCTTTGAAGTACGACACCGGATATACGCAAAGTAAATCCGTTGCCGAAGTTATTGCGTGGAATGCGATCGCCAACGGTCTAGCCGTGACCATCCACCGTCCTGGTTTTGTCCTTGGTCACAGCGAAACAGGGATTGGGAATTCCGAAGATTTCTTCAGTCGCGTAGTCCCTAGTTGTGTGGACATGGGTTGTTATCCTGCACTCTCCGAGCACCGCGATGCCTTCGTGTCAGTAGACTTTGTTGTGTTAGCGCTGTTACACATCGCATCATCAGAGAAGTTCTTCGGTCGAGCTTACAACCTTGTCGAGCCTCACGGGGATGCCATGATTTCCCTCTCAGAGATTTTCGAGGGCATAAGCGCAGCCCTTCCAGCAGGCTCCTTGATCGAGGTTCCATACGGAGATTGGGTGGGAAAATGCCAGTCTCGAACTTATGCAAAGACTCAGCATCCCTTGAAGCCACTCATGCCCATGTTGGAAGAAACCGTCCTGGACAACAAGACACGTTGGGAACTGCAGGCGAGAATGCCAGTCGTCGGTACGGAGAGCCTGCGGAATGCCCTCAGGGCGAGTCCCAATCTCCTTTGCTTTCCGACGATACGGACCCTTTTACCCAAGTATATTCGACACTGGCTTGAGATGGCGGTATGTCCCTTTTCCAGACATCTTTGGGGGCCTTAATAAAGCATGACTTGACTCGCTCAGAGGCAAGGTGTCACATCTACCTAAAGCAAGGGGTAACGTACAATAAGAAACCCCTCGAAAACGGTCAGTGCTCACCGGAAATGAAGGAAAGACGCTCTAACTACATTGAGAACATTGGAAGACAAGGCCAAATGGGTCTAGACCTTTAATTATTTAGGAGGATCAGTAGTTCAGTAGTCCAGGCTCGTAGCTAGGTATCTTAGTCGCTCGCATACTCAAAGTTGCTTTTTGAAAACGTCATTGAAGATAAACGTCCGGAGTGAAAACGCCATGAACTTGGCAAGAAACTTAACCCCAGAGAGCAGGAAATGTCTGTGGGTGAGGGAAGCGTTTATTGTCAAAATTGCGGGAATGGAAACTGTTGTTAAGCAAGCTCCAAGAAGAATCAAGGGAGCAGGGAAGGAATTTTTAAGGTTAAACCAGTAGATGCCTCTTCGGGAAATGTAGGGTATCCAAGATGCGAGGGGCCCTCGACGCTCTCCCACAACAACAGCCCCCAAATCTATTGCCCGTGAGGGAAGGAAAAAGAGAACTGATGATGAGTCCCAATATGTTGACACGCTCTCTATCACACTAATTCCTCACCTATCACAAAGGCTAATAATTGGTGGTGTGCGGGCCAGTTCTTGTGACATGTCTCAATAGAGTGCGTGTAGCGGTCATTAGAGGAATGAGGATTTGTCTCGCAGGCGCTAATGCAAGCATTCCATTTACATACTTTATGGGCGCACGGGGAATCAGCTAGCTAGCTACATTGGGGTTATTATGGCTTCAAAATCTATTTCCGTGCCAGTGGGCCTCTTTCCTCAATCCCCCCAGCGCTAGTGAGATAAAGCCTAGTTACGCCACGGGTAGGAGCAGGCATCTCGGATTCTTCATCCGGCGAGACGTTGCCTTTAGAGTAAAACCCAAACAACCCAGACGGGTCGACGAAGTTGTCCTCAATGGATATCGTAAAACGGAATTCCATGCTCGAATTGATCCATTTTGGCGGTAGGCAACCCCAGGAAAACTAATATGGTGAGAAGTCTCACGTTTCCGAGTCCATGGAATTAGCGTATCAAATCTTGATAATAGATTTAAGGATCATCTGGCTAGCTTCGTAGGCTTCCGGTCCAGCAATATCCCAAGGATCCCACAGCAACGGGGAGAAAAGAGGAATAAGACATATTACAGTTCTGACGACCCAGAGAAATCCTGTAGAAGCCACAAAGGCTATACTAGTAGAATAAATACATTTGTCGGCCGCACGAGAGGAGTAGATGAGGTCATCAACGGTCCGGGTGAAGGCGAGGATGGGGTGATAACGGGGTTCTAGAACCGGCGAACGGAGAAAAGCCCAGTGGCCAAATCAACCCTTGCTATGGACCACGATAATCGAGAGTTTTAAAGGGACCATGGGGTGGTCGATGGCTGTTTCCATTCCAAGGGCCTGGGGTTCGGCCAATCATGTGCCCACTGCTGCGGCTAAGAACCAGAAAACGTCAAGCCTTCTTCCTCATCACTCAATAAATGCCCTCGGTCTAGCCTCAATCGCCTTTTTCCCTGCGGGGGGAATTTAGGGCTAAAGACTCCGAGTCACTTTAATCCAATCACCTCGTGTCTCGGTTTCCCTTTGAAAGACGGCGCTCGCCCTTTGATGCGAAGCTTCACAAGGCCATTTCCATGGTACCCCTGGTCTTTACGGTCTTTGTCCTGTCGCCCCCCGAGGCAAATCGCAAGCACCTCACTTCATAATGAATATGTTATGGAGCTTTCGCTAAATTAATGCACCTTCTGTTTCTAGTCGCTATTGTTGATCTTTTTGAAGGCTGACCTGCTGTTCATAGGGAGTGTATCTTGCTTGACAGCGGGCTTCTAAATTTGTTCAGGCAGACAATAATTGTCGCATCTGCTCTGTTAATCATTATCTTACCAGGACAGCATTGACTCGACAATGCATGGATTGTGCATACTATTCTAGACACAATAGCACCCGTCATTAGCGGTGTCCCCCCAAGGCGAAGACCATGGCAGCGGTTGAGACAGCCTTCAGGACTGCGGCTGCCGGTTTAGAATCTGCCATATCAACTAGAATTCATGACACTCATCCTTTTCAACCGTTGGGCTCCCCGGCGGAGGAAGTGTACAGTTTGCTCTTTCGGTTACCAGGAGAGCCAAGTGATGCAAAGGCAGCCTTCGAGAAACAGCTGCAGGCCTTCATAGGCCATATACAGTTTCTCCAAAATGGTGCTCTGGAGGGTGACATATCGCCACCTCATTCAGACAATGGATATTTACCACATTCTACTCTGTGCGGGCAGCATACTGAGATGATTCTAAGTCCTAAGCCCCGAAAGCGGAAGTTTGCATGGTACGTACATGTTTGTGTCAACCAGGTTGCCACATCACAACGCTAAGATGGATTTTAGGCTAGATGACATACCAACCAGTCACCAAGTCGATCATACCCCTGAGTATGGGTTCGCGAACGATGATCACTATTCTCTGGTTAAACGCGCTCTTGATGAGCAGAAAGACGAAATCAAGCTGCCACGGGAAGTCGTTTCGAGCCTCTTTCGTGAACTGCTACGTCACCGCGCAGCAAACAAGCATCCCGATCACGAGGTAGACCTTCGGAAACATCAGCAGATGAACAAAGCGTTTCAAACAGCCTTGCAAGAGATTGCAAAAGTCATCACCAAAGTTGCCAACGGAGACCTATCTACTAAAGTCCCGATTCACCCGTTGGAGATGGACTCGGATATCATCACTTTCAAGGTCACAATGAATGCCATGCTTGACCAGCTGCGAGTTTTCGCCAGTGAGGTCTCAAGAGTGGCGTGGGAGGTGGGAACTGAGGGCATTCTCGGCGGCCAAGCTCAAGTATCTGGGATGCACGGCGTATGGAGAGAAGTGACCGACAATGTTAACACCATGGCGCTGAACCTGACTAACCAGGTCCGGGAGATTGCAGTGGTCACCACGGCGGTGGCCCACGGGGACTTGAGCCAAAAGATCGAACGCCCTGCCAAGGGTGAGATTTTCCTGTTACAGAATACTTTCAACACTATGGTAGACCAGCTCCGTACATTTGCCACCGAAGTCATTCGTGTCGCCCGAGATGTGGGTATTGAAGGGGTTCTTGGTGGACAAGCGCGAGTATATGGTACTCAGGGAATGTGGAATGAACTTACGACTAACGTTAATGCCATGGCCAACAACCTGACCATGCAGGTCAGGGACATTGCAACTGTGACTACTGCCGTCGCCAATGGTGATCTAACTCAGAAGGTCCGGGCAGACTGCAAGGGAGAGATACTGGCTCTAAAGAATATTATTAACTCGATGGTTGACCAGCTCCGCCAGTTCGCCCAGGAGGTGACAAAGATCGCCAGAGAGGTGGGAACAGATGGTGTTTTAGGAGGCCAGGCGACTGTCCACGGAGTCGAGGGTGTCTGGAAGGACCTAACTGAAAGTGTTAACAGGATGGCAATGAATCTTACAAACCAAGTCAGAGAGATTGCGGATGTGACCACAGCTGTAGCTCGTGGTGACCTCAGCAAACGCATCACTGCCAACGTGAACGGTGAAATCTTAAACCTCAAGGATACCATCAACGGGATGGTCGGTCAGCTGAACCAGTTTGCGTCTGAAGTTTGCAAAGTTGCGCGTGAGGTTGGTGTCGATGGAACTCTAGGTGGTCAGGCTGTCGTTGCCAACGTCGAGGGAGAGTGGAAAGCCCTGACAGACAACGTCAATATGATGGCAGACAATCTGACCTCGCAGGTCCGGGCCTTTGGACAAATCACCAATGCAGCCACTGATGGTGACTTTAGCAAACTGATCACCGTCAGCGCGTCCGGCGAAATGGACGAGCTAAAGCAAAAAATCAATAAAATGATCTCTAATCTACGTGACAGTATACAGAGGAATACTGCAGCTCGAGAGGCGGCCGAGCTGGCCAACCAGAGTAAATCAGAGTTCTTAGCCAATATGAGCCATGAGATTCGGACGCCCATGAATGGTATTATTGGTATGACTCAACTGGCCCTTGATACCGACGACTTGCCTCCCCCAACTCGGGAGATGTTGAACGTGGTCCATAACCTGGGAAATAGCCTGTTGGTGATTATTGATGATATTCTCGACATTTCAAAAATTGAAGCCAATCATATGAAGATCGAGTCTGTTCCGTTCAGCTTGGGACAGACAGTTTTTAAGGCCCTAAAAATCCTTGCAGTCGAAGCGAGCGAGAGAAGCCTCCATCTTACATACCACATCAACAACTCGGTGCGAGACTGTGTGATCGGAGATGCCTTTCGTCTAAGACAGATCATTCTGAACCTCATCGGGAATGCGATAAAATTCACGGAGACGGGCCAAATACAGCTTACGATCAAGGAGGCGGTACCAAGGTGCCATCCAGACAAGTACCTGCTCGAGTTCTCGGTCTCAGATACTGGAATTGGCATTGACAAGAGCAAGTTGGATTTGATATTCGACAAGTTTCAGCAGGCTGATGGCTCCATGACAAGGAAGTTCGGTGGCACTGGTTTGGGCTTGTCAATATCGAAGAAACTGGTCAACCTCATGGGAGGAGATATTTGGGTCACCTCAGCCGTAGGTGTTGGGAGCACTTTCCACTTCACCTGTGCATTTACCTCCTTAGATCCGCCTGTCAAGGACATTACCAAATATGTTATACCATACAAGGGCTGTCGAGTCTTGTTTGTCGAGAAGATTAGTGGTCATTGCAATGAGGACGGAAAAGGAATCCAACAGACACTGCAACAAATGGGCCTTCACGTGGATGTCGTGAGGCTTGAGGATGGAGCTGCACCGACAGAAACCGCGGCTCAGCACGGCAAAGACCTTCGTCGGCAATACGACGTCTTGATCGCTCCAACAATGGATTCTGTATCGCAGCTACGAAATTTCGACCGGTTCAAGACTCTCCCCGCCGTGCTAGTGTGTCCCGTGGTGTCAGTGGCCATGAAATCCGCTTTGGATCTGGGTATCACATCCTATGTGACCACACCCTGTCGTCCGATCGAATTAGTCAACGGTATTCTTCCCGCCCTGGAAGGTCGCCCTTCTCGCCGTTCCGCGGAGGAAACGCGTCCTTTGGCTATCCTCCTTGCCGAGGATAATGAGGTCAATCAGAAGGTAGCTCTCAAAGTAATGCAGAGGTATCACCACAACGTGACAGTCGTCTCGAACGGACAAGAGGCCCTTGATGAGTTTCGCCACAAGCAGTACGACGTAATATTGATGGACGTTCAAATGCCAGTCATGGGTGGGTTTGAATCGACCCTTAGAATCCGAGATTACGAGAGGCTTCATTCGCTTCCACACACCCCAATCATCGCCCTCACGGCTCACGCTATGTTCGGTGATCGGGAAAAGTGTATATCGGCGGGAATGGATGATTACCTTCCTAAGCCGCTCAACCAGACGCAGATGATGGAGATGATCCACAAACATGCCACCCTTCGGGATGTTCTATGTTGATGCTTATATCGAAAGCCCACCCTCATGATTATACAAGGCGGTCGATCTTAGGCCTACTCCATGACACTCCTACTAAGCTTGATGAGTTTTACGTGCATTAATTGGAGGTTAGATGTATAATGACTGTGAACTTCTTATTCTCTCTTGTTGTTTTCACCTCTTTCTTTTAATCAGTCTCAACCTTTTATACCACGATTCCCTCTCTTTCGGTAGCTGTACATAGTCTGACATAGCCACGCAATTTGATACAGAGAAAATGATGGCTCTTTTCACAGCTTAATAGCTCGAGTTGCAAGTTTACTGTAAGCTATTCACCACCGTATTAAATGCACCCTTTGATTTCGTGTTCAAGGGTTGCCATTCTCCAATAGCATACACGCCGTAGTCGCGATACCCGACTCTCCGTATTTAGTCAAGTCCATGACAATGCTATCGTTAAGATCCTTGAACCCCAGCTTCTTGTACAAAGCATATCCCTCTTCTGAAGATTCCAGCCAGACCGGAAGGTTAAGAGCCGTTGCCTCTTCCAGGCCCTTTGTCATAAGTTTCGCACCGACACCCTTCCTCTGATACTCAGGGAGAACAACAAGGACTCTGAGAACTGCAGTTAAATCAGCACAAGGTTGTGGAATTCGTGAAACCACCCCAGCAGAAGAAACACCAACACTTCAATAAACAAGGGCAATCCAAAGGAAATACATCAAAAAGAAACTCACAAACAACAGCCCTCCCCCCAACCCACTTCTCCCGTCTCTCTTCCACCCCCCGGAAATATTCCCTATATGCCTCAGGACTAATCGCAGATTCAGGCGGGTCAGTATGATCTTTCGCGAAAGCTTCTGAGCCTTCCAAGCGCGACTTATGATCGGGGAAGATATTCCACCAGCTCCAGCCCACAATCTTATTCGTGTCGTTGTCGACGGCTTTGGTGAATCTGGCTGTTTTATCGTTTGCGATGAGTTCTGCGAGTTGGGCCGTGAACCCTTTTAGGTTCTCCTCTGTTGGTGGACCGAACATGAGGTCGAGGAGTGTGGAGTTTTGGAATGCATCGCCGTGGATGCGGGTTAGTGTTGGTGCATCTTCGGGGGAGGCGGGGAGGATGATAATTGTTGGTGGATTGGACATTTTGGGTATGGGTTTTGGGGGTTTTAGTTGAGGGGAGGTTGTGGGAGTCGGATGTGGATCTGGTTGGGCTTTCTTATGAGTGAGTTTATTTATGTAAAGTGACCCATTAGGCATCTTAATTCTTGATCTTGGTTGTCAGGGTAGTAAAGGAAGAGGTTACATACAACAATTTCCTATTCGGGACGCCGACGGGATCATTCACGAGAAAGCCTTAACTATCGCCGAAGTTCCCCACCAACACGAACCACCATATCCTACCTCAGTCTAGAGATGGACTAGAAATCCAATAACTCCACATCCCTCTCAACATCACCTTTCTCATCCTCTGTGTCCAGTACCTCCAGTTCGGCGATCCTCTTAGTCCTCCGAATAACATATCGATGTGGTCCAGTTCCTGTGTGACGGACCTCGGATATAATCTGTCTTTGCTATGAGCATTTGCATTAAGGGATATATCATCTAGAGCGTGAATCCTAGTCCAGATGAGGGTTTCTGAAACGACAGAGGGCGTTCTTGGCTCGAATTACCCAATTTGCAACACGCATTCTTAAGAAACCCCGGTAATACAGGATAGCGCACATAAGCGTGGGTGACGGTAGTTATAACCTTCTTTCCTCCTTGCAATTTTAACTTCAAACCCAGACAACCCACCGATTTTGCCTCTGTATCTGAGACCGCTGCACTTGAGCCGATATTCTGTGCTGTTGTATAGAACCTTGCCGTATCTCTAAGTACAACAAGCCCACCCGGCGCCTGCCTCACCCGCGTAGCCGAGATTGCTGGTCCGCTCCACGTCTGCAACGCTGTCGAATAGTACGCCAAGAAAGCTTGCAATCAGTACCTGAACCGGCTGCTCTCGGGAACAGGATACGCAGCGACTCTAGGTCTTGTTCTATCAAAAGCTTCCGTGGATTGACCTGTCCCTTCAGTAAGCTCTGCACCAGATGACCTCTGCTGAGGTCGGTATAAGACTGCACTTTAGCGGATGACCTATAGAGAGTATATGTATGTCCAGCCCGCCAGCTGTGATATCAGGGACGTCGGGGACATTGTGTCATAATAACCAAACTCGTCTATCAAAAGGCGAGCTAACGACATAGACAATTAATGCTTTCGATAGCGATTTATGATGTGTCCAGAGGAGTCTTTGTGGTCATTGGCTCTAGTCCAGCCCATAAGCATGCCCTCACCACTGCCCCACTATATTGAATGTCTCGTTATGTTAGTTACAAAGAGTACTCGCTCTCTTGGTTTGGTTGAAATACTTTGTATCAAACGGTGCTCCCATTCACGCTTCTCCGCCTCTGGGCGGCGGTCAATATCTTGATCGGAGTTATCGACATCTGGGTACGGGTATGTAGTATGGCTGCTCTTGGGCCGTTTGATACCCATTTTCGGTGTTGATTGCAAAGAAGATCTCGTTCCCACTCGACCAAAATGCCAATGACATCAAGGTCGCACCTTGAACACTTTATCCACCAAAAGAAGACGATCCTTGGGTTTTGAAAGTTCTCAGTCACTACAGGTTGCCACGGATTTGTGAATGTGCTGGGATGAGACTGAGAGGTCTATACTAATATATCCCCGGGTGAATGTGTTTCCCGCAGGGTATTTAGTTAGTTGGTGAATAGAAGCGGCAGTGGTGCATAGTAGAGGTGTTTATACTAACCTGTATGGTGTGAAGGGAGATATGAAGGAACGGTTCGCTGTATGTGTTTAATAGGGATGTGCCTTCCAGATATGCGTCTTCGCCGACGTCATAGTCCCAGATGTCCGCTCGAGGGTACATCCACGCTAACTGACACATTGTATAGTGATAGAGATAGAGGACAGTGAGTGGATAATTGATTCAATTGTCTGAAAGACAAAAAAAGTCCTTGTATGACTGTGTGTCAGGTGACCCATCAGTGACTGACATATACTATTCTAACTATGAAAAATATACTGATAGTTACAATGAGCCGCTTTATTGTCATTTTGGGTACAGTGTTGTTAACTTGTCAGTGAATTGGGTGTTATTTATTTAGTTAAAGTGGTTGGCCTTTGTGCTTTAGGGCTGGCTTATCTTTAAGGAGCCAGTTTTGCTCTTTTTGCCAGTGGAATGCAAGGCTGTGGATGCGGATTAGTGTTGGTACATCTTTAGAGGTAGGAAGGATGGAGTTTATTAGTGGATTGAATATTTTAGGTATAGTTTTGGGGGTTTTGGTTAAGAGAAGGTAAGAGAAGGTAAAGATTATAGAAATAGTTAGTTTTCCTTATGAGTGAGTTTATTGATGTAGGATTGCCCATTAGGCATCGTAATTCTTAGTCAATTTTTCCTAGCGTTGGGTTACATGCATCAATCTCCTATTGGGGACGCCGACGAACTTTCCAGACCAATATGAACCACTATATCTCACCTCAGTCTAGAGATGGGCTAGAGATCCAGTCACTCCACATCCTCCTCAGCATAACCGATCTCCTCCATCAAGTCCTGCGCCATCAGTCCGACAATCCTTATAGTCTTCTGTACTATCTCGATGTGTTCCCTACCCCGTTCCCGCTCAAGTCTCTCTATCTCTTACTTCTAACAGGCCTAATTGTTAGCTCAGAGCTGTAGTTCTAGTAAGCCGATCTTACCCGTTCCTCCTTAGTCATATCTGCGATCTTCTTCGTTTTGATGGCTTTTTTGTTCTTGCAGATTTTGTACGGGGTTTGTTTTTGTCCGGTCGGTTTTGTCGCAGATTCGCCATCGGGTATGTTGGTCTGCTTGGGGTCCTGTGCGTTGGTGAGTGGGTGATTTCTCTGAATGGCGTTGGGGTTATATGGCTTACCGCGGGCATGGTGGTTGATGTTGTACGTGGTAACTTTTGGTTACGATGAGGTGATAAGTGTGTGTATTGGTTATGGATTGATATGAGAGTGTCTCTTTTTGAGATCTGGGAGGTTCAGGTTGAGAGATTGAAGGGCAGAAGGTGTGGAACTAAAGTAAAGGGAGGGGGTTGGGTGTCGTAGCTGATGGTAGTTTCAGGTGGTTAACACAATGAACATACTGCATTGGAGCAACAACACTACACGATTATAAATGGGTTCTGTTATATCCGGGGAAACGAGACTGTGTCCAGTCATTTTACAAACTTGGGCCTGACTCTCCTTGAACACTCTCTTCAAGTCCTGTTTCTCCATGAAGCAATCAGATAACTTCATTATGCTCATCCAGGTACATATTTGACTACTAGAAGTGAACCCGCTGTGTAAGTAGTCAAAATAATATATAAGAGCAAGAGTATGGGAGTACCTCTTAACTAAAGACCTAGTTTTTACTCGCATAAACCCCGGAGGATCTCCCGGACCTCATCCGCTCCATCCAACACCATAAAAAGACAACAAAGCCCTCACGCAAAAGGCCAACGATGAATTCCATATATTTATTAACCACTACAACCGCAAAATGACCCCCCTACCCAAAGTATCCACCCTCCTAGCCCTCATCCTCCCCATAACCGCAATCAAAAACCCAATCCTCCCAGGCTGGAACCCCGACCCCTCCATCCTGCACCTCAACAACGAATACTACCTCACAACCTCCTCCTTCGAATATTTCCCTGGTCTCCCAATCTACAAATCCACAGACCTAACCAACTGGACCCTCCACTCCCATGCCCTAACAAGACCATCCCAATTAGCCCTCTACGGAACTCCAACCGGCGGCGGTAAGACTACACCACATCCCTCCCCAACACATAATACTAACCTAGATCCCAAAAACAAAGGAACATGGGCCCCAACCCTCTCCTACATAAACAACACCTTCTACATAGCCACCATGACCCGGTGGACCTACGACCCAGTCGCAAAAGTCTGGCCCCGGATAACCTGGATATCATCCCCCGATTTAGAAACCTGGAGTGACCCCATCTGGGCCGAGCCATGGGGCATCGACCCGTCTCTTTTCCAGGACCCTGTTTCCGGTGACGTCTATTTGAACCTCATGGCGCCGGATAGCAAGGAAACTGGGATCTGGGGCATTTATCAATGTCAGGTGGACCTTGGAACTGGGAAATGTATAGATGAGTATCGGTCCCTGTGGAACGGGACGATGTTACATGATGTCAGTGCTAGACCGGAGGGTCCGAAGATGTTTGTGAGGGGGGAGTGGTATTATCTGCTTATTGCTGAGGGTATTCTTCCTTTCCCTATTTCTTTGAAATATGTTTAGTTTGAGGGTGTTAGGGTGGGATGTGTGTGCATGAGTATGTGTATATGCTGATATGAGTATGGATGATGAACAGGCGGAACAGACGACCTCCACCGCGCAAGCATCGCCCGATCACACTCACCACGGGGCCCATGGACCCCGAACCCCAATAACCCGATTCTATATAACGGTGCGTATGGATTCGATAACCTTACCGTGCAGTCGACAGGCCATACTACTATCTTCGATACCGCCAATGGGGATTCATATGCCGTTTACATTGCCCGGAGAAAGATCAACGGATCCTCCCCATTAGGGCGAGAGACATTTCTCTCGCCCGTCACCTGGAAGGACGGGTGGCCGGTTATCAACAACGGGAGACCAATTCTCCTGAGTGAATCCTTTGGCGATACACCAGATCAAAGCACACCAGACACCTGGATTGATAACTTCGAAGGATCGACTCTCGATAATAGATGGTATCAGCTTCGCACACCGTACACGGAGAACTTTATCCTCAGGGAGAAAGGAGGTATAATCTTCCGACCGAATGTATACTCCCTCAGCGAGCGGGATGTCCCAGCTGCTATTCTCCGGAAACAGACGTCGTTGAATATGACTTTTACTGCGGAGTTACTTCCTATCAGGTCTGAGTTGAGACAGAGTGAGACGGTTGGGATAAGTGTTTATTTGAGCGAGTTTCAACATCAGGATATTGGGGTTCGGGGTTGTAAGGATGGACCTGGGACCGGGATGTGTGTTTATACGCAGCTTGTGAGGAATGGGACGGTTGAGGTATGAATCTTCCTTTGGATTATTGTGGGTGGGGTGCTGACGGAGACAGTATGATGAGGTCCAGCTCAATGCATCGAGTGTAGATGGTCTTGTTTTGTATATTCGGGCTGAGCCGCTTTGTTATCGTTTTGGGTATGGTGTCGCCAATTCTTCGGTGAATTGGGTGTCGTCTATTGAATCGAAGTGGTTGGCCTTTGCGCCTCAGGGCTGGTTTGTATTTGAAGGGGCCAGTTTTGCTCTTTTTGCTAGTCGAAATGGGAGGCCGTGGTCTGCTGGGGCACCGGAGGTTGGGTTTAGGAGTGTTACGGAGGAGTATTTTGAGGAGGATATTCCGGATTATGATAGGTGGGAGTAGCTAGATCATATATAGTAGGGAACTGATAAATAAGGCAGCCTTCATTTGCATTCGCTACTTGGCTTATATAGTGATGTAGGAGACATACTATACGCGTCAATAAATTCATCAGGTTAGTGCATTGACGAATCTGGTGATTAATCAAACAGATCTGCGCTTCACTAAAACACAGGAAATTGAATATAATCATAACAAGCTATCATTTCAAGTGCATGTCACAGACACGCCACTCTAGCCTATAATATAGGAACTATGTACAGCCTCTGCGGAACAGAGAATATGAGGTATCATTCACATTTAGCACTTGAGCTCGATAGCTATTATCAGTCAGCAACTGTTCGCACCAAGTAGGTTTTATCGGGACATGCTTACCATTGGCATACAAGGCATAAGAATCAGCGTTGTTCAACGCATCCTGGGCACTCAGCTGAGTAGCGGCATCATAGCCGTAACCCAAATCCTCAGTACCAGGCTGGTAGACGCCAGGGGCGTGAGTGAACTCGTGAAGAGTGGTGGTGGCCTGGTCCTGGGCGTGGCACTTCTGAGCCAAGGGAGGAAGCTCAGAGTAGTAGATGTCGCAGTTGGCGATCTCGTTCTTCGAGGGCAGGGTGTAGGCCAGAACGTTAGGCTCACAGTAGCCGTAGGGGTCGCTGCAGTGGTACGTGGTAGAGCCACCGGAGGTAGAGCCGGCTTCCTTAGCGACAGCGCGCAGACGCTCAGCAACGGTCGTGCGGGTCTGCTGGTCGGTGGTCTTGAAGTACTCCTCGAACTTGGACTCGTCGCCGGATTCGGCGGCTTCGGCAGCCTGGTTGGCCAGCTTGGCAGCGTTGGAAAGGGCAGTGGTCAACGAGGACTCGGCGTCACCCTTGCAGTCGGTGACCTCGGTGCGGCGGGTGAGCTGCGACAGCGCCTTGGTGACCTTGGCGGCCTTACCGCCGTCAACATTGACGGTCAGGTCGTTGGACTTGTAGGGGATGTAGCCGGTGATCTTGCCGTCCACGACAATGGGGACGAATCCGTGGCTGCGGATGGAAACGGGGCCGCCGCTTGCCAGGTCGCTGGTGGAGGCGATATCGAACTCATCCTCCAGGGTCTCTCCGGCACCGAGAGAAGTGACAGCCTCCTTAGTGATGCCACTGCTCCTCAAGCGGCGCTTGATACCCTCGAACTGGACCTCATCCTCTGCGGCACTGTTAATAAATGCCATTGATATTCATGACTAGTCTGTTAAAGGGAAACGTACGGCCGCGGTAGACGGAAACCTTCTTGACAGGGCCAGCGTCCTTGAAGAAGTTCAGGTGGACGAAGGACACTTCCTCACTGCCGGTGTTCTTGACAACCGCCTTCACACGAGTGTTGTCAATCTGGGTCAGCTTGACCTCAAGACCAGGAGAAGAGCTCCCAGCGGTTGGCGCTGACACAGCGGTGGAAGCCAACGCGAAGAGCGCAGTGGAGAGAGTAGTGACACGCATTCTGGCGGTTTGGAAAGAAGGGCTGTGGGAAGAAAGATGAAGTGTGATAGATACTCAACAAGCTGAATTGTCTTGAATCTAAGTGAAGAGTCGCTGGACAACGAGGGCTTTATAGTCTCGATTCCTTCTGGTCTGATGGCCTTCAAAATAGTCATTGCGCACTTCTTCAGGCCTTGCCACGGGTATAGCTCCGGTATCTCACCCTGTAAACAGAAGGTAGTATCCGAAGCTGCATTGTTTAATATCACGGATCTCTTGGCGAAGGTAAAACTCGGACTCATGTCTTCGAGTTAGAGAGACAAGATCATAAGCGAAGGCTTCTTTCTTTAGTCCTAAGCTGATTTAGGGGACTTGGCCCGGCGGAGGCCGAAAGACTGTGTTTTGTCCATTTCAGTATATGATCTGCTCGCCTCCACCGATAAGGATGGGGCCGTTGGATCTGGCCTCAACAGAGCCACTATGCCGCCGGTCTCCCGAGTCTTGGCTGTCGTCCCGCTCTCGAGCCATGTTCCTGTCACGGTGAAGATCTTCAGGCTGAGAAGGTGGTGAATCAACGATATATCGAGTCAGGATACACCTCAATATGGTGTTAGTCAAGGGCTGTCTTAGTCTCGGAATAAGCAACGCCAAAATGCTTAGCGCACAGTCCACCCCACAGAGAATTCACCGCGAATGCTACCCAAGAGTTTCTAGCAGATTGAAATTAAATTGCCAGGCAGAAGCCCTGCAGCCTCGGATGCAGGGTTATTCTTTCCCCATAAACTCTCATCACTAATCATGAGAATACCCCTCATAACGATACCACGCCACGCAGACTTGGCCCGAGATTTCGCCAGCGATCATTGGCGCGGGTTTATGATAAATCGCCGATCGCGCAGCTTGGGTTTCATTGCGAGTGCCGTGATGACATTTAGTTGAAACGTATGCAAGGCTGGCTTTTGCGTAGGTGGCGAATCACTGACTGCAGTATATCTTCCCGACTTTGAAATGCCGCTGTCTTCCTGCCCTCCGTCTCATACTCTACCTTGTACATCTCCACGTCACCCACTTCCGGCTCCTCTAATTTGTCCACATTAAATCCTTCATTTCCTCAATAATGATGGGCGCAGCTGTAGCTCTCCAAGTCCTTCTCGCCCCGCAGCTGGTCTCGATCGACCAAGCATCGTCCCAGCAGACGGCTGTGTCTGTCAAAGCGTCTATCCAAAATCCCTCCAATGAGCCGGTGACGATGCTCAAATGGGGTACCCCTTTTGACCCAAAAGCCGGCATCCTGGGGGTTTTCCAAGTGCAGGATGAGACAGATGGTCAGGCTGTCCCCCTTGACACCATCAAGTTCTCCCGCAAGCTTCCTCCCGCCGCGGATGACTTGCTCGAAATCGCCCCAGAGAGCACGGTTGACACCGTTGTCACTCTTCCACCTATGCCTCTCCAGTCAGGTCATGACTTCTCAATCCGTGCTCAGGGAAGGTGGCATGCAGTGTGGGAAACTCCTGTGAGTGACGTCCAGAATGACAAACTTGAACAACTTTCAGACGCAAACCGGGGCGATTTCGAGTCGAACACCGTTCAGTTCAAAATCGAATAAGCAATGTTGAGCAATTTTTGCGCCTTGTTGAATGAACTTTATGTACTGCTCCTTATGTCTATCTTTTTTGGATACTCCGTCAAAAAGACGTAAATGAAGGATATTCTTGTATTATGTGAAAGATAAATTTCGAATATTTATTCTCGGAGGCGTAGATAAGCCTCGTCCTCGTCGGTGGCAGTTGCGCCCGCGTTCAATAACTGAAGACTAGATCATCCGGGCATCTCCTCGTGATTATAACAAAATAATTGCTCTCTATATTTACTCTATCGTAGGTTATTTGTCAGCTACTCAAGCTTATTCCGCTCGGTCGCTCGCGAATATCGGGATACCTCAGCAGACGACTTGGCGCTCTGCACTGTGCTGACGGCATGGAATGAGAAGTCGAGCTCTCCAACCAACTTCTTCACATCCCTACTCTGAGTTAGTAGCTGTCTCGCTGCAACGATGATCTCTTCACTCACTTCATAAGTCTCTCCACGTCACCACCTATACATCTAGTGGAGATTTGTAATACCGCAAAGGTAGCAAATCCTGGCTCTGCGATATGCTTTAGACTCAGAATATCCTTGTCCATTGCTTCAAGCCTTTTGGTAAAGCTGTACGGCCTTGGTGTCTTTAGGTAAGGCGGAAGAGGCCTGCGATCGGTGATGCTGGCGGACAGAAGGCATAATACTGAAGTGATTTCGTGGGTGGTGACACCTGCACTGGCAACCAACCGTTTAAAATCATGGAGCCAGGCAGAGTTTGATTCTTCGTCGTCACCAATTTGCAACAACGTGTCTGAAGCATACCCCAGAAGACTCAGGTAACTTACGATACTATCGAGCGGTTAACTCTCTGGGCAATATGAAAGAGGTAAGTAATACTTACTTTTCGATACATGCAATAATAGAGTCATATTGCTTCTTGGGGAATCGACCACCAATTGGTACTTCCCATTTGAGGAATTCTGAATAGGTCCGGAGGTTATTCAACATCAACATCTGCTTGGAAAACACCTGGTTACGGGACTTCAAAAGCCTTCGCCCCGCCGAAGTCTTGAGCGCCATATCGCCTGCTTCGCCGCGCACTCGTGCCGACACGGTCTCGTGAATGAGCGAATAGTAATTGGCAAGAAGGTACAAAGAGGCACCCAGGCTTTGACGCAGCACGGAGTGTTCTGAAATAGGGTATGGAAAGAATGTCCAGAAAAACGCCACCGCAATGCCACCGGTTACTGTTGCCAATCGATAGGGTGCAAGGAGGTATATGGGGTAGTATGACTGGCCGTTCGAGGTTGCGACTTGCTCACCGACCTTGCGAACCTGGAGTTCGTACCCGATTATCATGGACGTGGTGATAATGGTGATAATGCCAATAGCCCGGAATCGGAATAGCTTGATTGGCACATAGAAAACGCACGTTAAGAAAATGAAGAAGAAAACGATGATTCCCGGGGTCTGCTTTCCAGGGATGTACCAGCTTAAAAAGCTGAGCACCATAGCCAATACAGTGCCAAGTATACGAAGCACAAAGCCGAATATACTCTGTCCAGAGGTAGGGGTCATGCTAAGGTTGACCATAATCATAGCCCAAATAAAGCGTTGCTTAATGAAGAAGCTCTGGGTATCGTGAAGGAGGCCAACAATGGCGATAGTCATGGTGGCGCACGCAACCCGGAAACCGTACGCCGACTCTTGGGTGCGGAACATCGCAGGAATGAGTCTGACCTTGTCACCAATTTTTTGAAAAGTGGTCTCTGGCCGCAGATGCTCTGGATCCTTCCTATGTTTGTACGCTTCACCCAACTGGAGAATGTTGTTCTGAGCGTTGATGTCGCCTATATTATCATCTTCGTGTGTGTCCTCAGCCTTCAGTAAACTTGTGGCCCATTTTCGCAAACGTTTCCAGCCTGGTATAATAATATGGCGCCTTGAAAGCTTTCCACTTTCACGTTTGTCATCCGCGAACTTTACAAACTCAAGTACCATCTGACCGGTTGAACTGAGTAGCTGCTCCATCTAGTCATTGTCAGTATCCGGCAACATTTGAGAGGCATTGAGAGCAAGCTACTTACATAAAGAAACAAGTACAGCTGTCGCTGGCTCCGCTCTCGGCCAATGAATGGATCACCATAGCTGATGTCTTCCATGTCATCGGTAGGGCGATCGAAAAAGTCTTTAGGCAGCTTGATTCCCTTTTCTTCACTCCACGTTCGAAGGGCGATCCGCTTAGCGACCTTGAAGTCACGAAGTCTCTGTTCAAGATGGGCAGCGAAGTTTTTGTCGCCCGGAGATGGGACAGCCGAAGCCTCAACATCTTCTACGCCACTCGATGACGTCTCACCATTTGCGGCAGTGGCAGTCTTCTTTGGTGGCTTGGCCAGTTTTAACACAAACGAAATATGTTGGAGGCCCTCGTCTATAGCCTGAATCATAGATTTGAACGGATCATGCACCGCCCGCATGATATCGTTCCATTCCTGGACCACACGATGACGTACCAGATCCGGTATATCAGTCGCCGTCGGATCAATAGGCGTATTCCATTTATTGTATTCAGACAGGCGCTGAAACAAGTCCACGGTGAAGCTCAAACCCACGACAGGGATCATGACCTGTCGAAGATTTCGAAAGATTGCTTGAAGGTCATCGGGCCCGAGGTTGCCAAACGCGACCTCACGCTTGGCAAAGGTCAAATCCCCATGAAGCTTACCATGGATCTCGGTGATTTTCTGCACTGCTGTTCGGATAGCTTGTGCCTCTGGGCTGTACACCTTGCCATCCTTGGTAATTTTCTCCACCTTTGAATCGTATGTTTCTGCCCTACCAAACATGTCACTTTCTTCCAGAGACTCGAAGTAGACTGTATGAGCTTGAAGAGCTCCGCGCAGGCATCCCACATAACCGGCCATCTGTTTAAACACTACTGTCCGTGAGGTGACGGGATAGATGAATAGGCATACTCCAGTGGCTAAGGCCAAGCCAACCAGGCATGCCTCCAGCAACTTCGTGACCATAGATATGGCAGCTGCCATCGTAGTCATGCGGGGAGCATAACTGAAAGTTACGTTGGCAACAATCGAGTAAATAATAACCGGAAACTGGAACTGCTGGAACTTGGCCCGAAACGAATGGACGACGTATATCTGAAAGAACAACCAAACACCGCTAACAGCCGACGCCGACGGGTTGTACGGCGTGTTGACAATACTAGTACCCACGCTAGACACCACCTCAGTATGCTGCCGTGCCTTAATACACGAGTACATCATGAGCAGGGTAACAGCGGATGCCACACACACAGCCAACACGTCAAGGACCATCATCTGGATAAACTTGGCGCGAGGCTGGATTGAAAAGCCCAGGACAGATATGATGGCCATGAGATATCCCACCGTGGTGAATTTGGAGGCCACAGCATCGGCCTGGAAACTGGTTGATGTTAATTATCTAATCGACAAGCTTTTCTACCGAGGACTAAGCTTACATCGCCAGAGCAATTGTCGGCGGAACAGCGCCTCTATACATGTATTAGCTCGTATATACAATAGCCATAAGGTGTCCTTACTTCATCATCAGGAGGATAGTCGGCGTATCCAAGCCCAGACTATCCCATCCTGACTTCAGTTTCGCCATGAGGCCCTTCTTTTGTTTACTATCCGGTTTTACCTCCGGCTCATCTGGTAGCGGCCATTGCGAATCCTCGGAACTGCGATGCGACGACATGTTGCGTCGCGTCGTGCTCTACTGGGCACCCTCTATCCTTTCCGACACTCGGCAATTTTGGATCATGAACAATGCCGATCAGAAACCCCTCATCGATAACAGCCGTCTCGAAACACGTGACCGGGTGACAGACGTGAAGCGATTTCCCATGAAACCATTCAAGTTCGCCACGCTGTTCAAGGGGAATGTCGCCAGTTCCAACTGGGAAGAAAGAGTGGGGATAACAAGGGGTTTCAACGGACAAGGATGAAAGTCAAAAAATTTATGTTGACTCCACGTGGGGATGGAGTAAGGATTTGAGCCGAGACGAGGATGCGGACGACGATCGGCGCCAAGAACATTCTCCTTCTGTGAACGGTGAGTGAGGATGTTGTCCCCACATAAAGCGACATCGGGAAGTCTGGGGAACGTGCAATATCTGCGTCATTGTGCAGGTTCATGACTACCGAATAAACAGAGAATAGAAAGGAAACACGTGGAGACCGCCGGATATCGAAGTCTCGAATAGAAAGTCAGGCACAACCAAAGCAGAATTAAGATACATTACATCTTTTAGGCATACGATTGAGAATCATTATAAGACTGA
Source organism: Aspergillus flavus (assembly GCF_009017415.1). Classification (NCBI taxonomy): domain Eukaryota; kingdom Fungi; phylum Ascomycota; class Eurotiomycetes; order Eurotiales; family Aspergillaceae; genus Aspergillus; species Aspergillus flavus. The sequence goes on along the minus strand of NC_092403.1, from coordinate 1,077,151 downwards.
GGAGTATATTGAATTATAATCCGACTAACAACCAAGCTTTGAATACATTAGTCAGGCTCTGACGGTAGTTATCAATCGAATCATGTTACCAGTTCCATATCCATAACTCTTCACTATCCTCAATTAGGTTAAAAGCCATACAAGGATGATCTCTAGATCATGAATATCTATCCATCACAACCAAGACATATGGTGATATAACTTCCTCGGTTCTAAGCACAAATCCTATAGCCACTCATTCTTATATTCACCTTATCATTGAATCCTCCCCAACACTCAAAGCTGCCAACAACATCCATGGATATCCCGACCACTACGCCCACCCAACGCTACACAAACACCAATCGATAACACCATGTATTAATTAAACAAAAGAACCCGCCAAGAGTCCCTTCTCTTTACCCCTGAACAAACAACCAGAGATGAAACAAAAGCAATCGATTCCCTCCCCTCCCCCACAACCATTGCCCATTTAACAATTCCACATATCCACCTCCAACCCCAGATGTAGAAAACATTGAACCCTTAAAAATGTCTACCCCAGACCCTCAAACTCACCCACCAACAGACATCCCAAAACGCAAACCCGTCCCTCCACCACCTCCGCCACCAGCTCCAGCAGCATTTCCAGCGATTGACGAGTACAAACTCGAACCCCACCCCCAAACCGCCAAATGGCCTCCAGCAAAATGGACCCAACTCCCCCGAAAGAAAAAACGCCTCATCCTCACCTCAATCGCAATCGCCATATGCCTCCTCGCCCTTATAATCGGTCTCGCAGTCGGTCTCACCCGGCATTCGTAAGTCCCTACTCCCAACCATACATACTGAATAACTTCTAACAACCCTTAAAGAAATCGAAACCTCCCCCTCCCCACAACCAGCGGCGGCCCGTACACCGGCGACCTAACATACTACGACCCGGCGCTAGGCTCGTGCGGAATAACGAGTTCCAATTCGGACTTGGTCTGTGCGGTATCGCATATTCTCTTTGATGCTGCGTCGACGGGGTCGAATCCGAATGCGAATCCGCTTTGTGGGATGAAGGTCAGGGTGAAGAGGGGGGAGGCGAGTGTTGATGTTACGGTTGTTGATCGGTGTATGTTTTCCCTTCTTTTTCTTTTCTACTTCACCTCCCTTGCTTTGTGTTTGGTTTCCTTGCTGGGGTTGGTGCTAATTGGGAGGTCTTAGGTACGGGATGTGCTGTGAAGGATTTGGATGTCAGTCGGGGGGTTTTTAAGAAGTTGGCGGATTTGGATCTGGGACGGGTGAGTGTTGACTGGGCTTGGCTGGAGGAGGCGCCTGTTTCTGTGAGATGAGGTTTTTCATGAGGTTTATGATATGAATGGGTTGGGTTGTTATGTTTGATGAGGTTTGTTGTTTACGGGTTGCGATCTGCGATTTTTATACTTTTGGCTGGCTATGTACATATATGCTTATGTTGGTTAATATTCTGGCCACTCGGGGTCAACCTGTTCGCGCCAGGCGCGCAATCCGCCCCGAATATCCGCCACGACTCTTTCGCCTCCACGGTCCAGGCCCAGCTCCTTCAGTCGTTTGACTGCGATCTGGGAGTCGTTTCCGAGTCGACACACAACATAGATCGGATCGATGGAGTCCGACGAGGCGATATCTGCTGGCAGCCACGGGGGCAGTGGATTCGACCCATTGGCTACTTCGTTGTTCTGGGCGGTTTTCGTCGCCGACGATAGAATGGACGAAATGGGGATATTGATACTGTTTTCCAAGCTGCAGATGTCGAATTGGACCTTCTCCCGAACATCGATGATCGTGGGTTCCTTGGTTACCGTTCCGATAGCCTCGCTGGAAGCTGTCACTGGATACTTCGTCCGGTATTCCCGCGGCGAGATGCGCTCTTCCGGGAGCAACAGCTTCTCTGGACCGACACTTCCACAGAAGAAAACATAATCGGTAGAGCCTGACTTGACGGTCTCCAGCGTCACACTAGCCTCACCAGAGCACACCGCACAATTCGGTCGGCGCGAACGCAGTTTGATAGTTCGGAACAACGGGGAAGAATAAGCCGAAAAGATATGTAACGATGGAGGTTTTACTTCCTCGTCTGTAGCCGTAATGACCTTGATCGCCTCCAACGCCTGCAGTACACCCATTGTACCGACAACCGGCCCAAGAATGCCACCATCCGCACAGCTCATGATACTGTTTGCCGGAGGCGGCCGAGGAAAAACACATCGATAGCATGGACCCCCAGTCTTATCTCCTACCGATCGAGGAGGGTTATTTAGCACCATAAGCTGGCCTTCCGTCCGCAGAGCAGAAGCCGAAACCAACGGCTTCCCAAGCAAAACAGCTGTATCCGAGATCAAATAACGTGTCGCCGGGTTATCCGTACAGTCGAGGATGAGGTCATAGTTCTTGAAAATATCCGCCGCATCTTGGGGCGCCAGATGTGCTCGGTGCGCTATGTAAGTCGGATGAGGGTTCAAACTAAGAGCAAGTCGCCTATTAGAATCCGCAATGAAAAGCGGGCACGCAGACCAAACTCACTCGCGCAAAGACTCAATCGCACTATCCACCTTGAGCTTCCCAACATTCTTGCTCCGATGTAATACCTGCCGATGAAGGTTCGAGGATTCCACCGTATCCCCATCCACGAGTCCCAGTGTGCCCACCCCGGCTCCGGCGAGATACTGCGCAGCCGGACATCCCAAGCCGCCCGCTCCGACGATCAAAACCTTTGCGGATCGAAGTTTCAGTTGACCTGTAATATTGAAGAGTAATTGTTAGTTATTGCACCTCAAGCGACTTCCGTTTTAACAGGAAATCCACTCGCCTTGCAACCCCACTTGCGGCACGATCATTTGTCTTCCATAACGTCGATATTCTTCGTCTAGTAGCGGCCATTTTCTCTTTTCATTGCCTTGGGTGCTAGTCGTAGCGGTGGAATTTGGGGCGTCCTGCGCCCTGACTTTAATCGCTGCTTGCTCTGCGCTCTCGAGTTCGCGTTTCAGCCCAGCTAGCTGTGCTTCGGTGGCGGCGATCTGGGCGCGCAATGAGGCGCAGGTATCTTCAATATCTCCCATTCTTTTCGCCGGTAGGGAGTCAACGGGATAAAAGAGGTGTATAGGCAGGTCCGCCCTGAATCTCAATAAAAAAAAGGCGGAAGATGACCCCGCGCGAAGATTCTCAGCTACTCTTATCGGAACCCGACAATCTGAGACTATGCCTATTCGGGTAGTAGTACCATCTTGAGGTTACGGTGATTTTTACCGAATTTACATGGAGGGATCAGACGAAAACATTCGAACTAAAAGAGCTTAATAGTTTAAATTAACTATTATCCACTTGACAGGCCATAGTCTAATATGCAAGTAGCCTTATGTACACACCCCATTGGCCCTGTCCTGTAGCAGCCCCGCAATCTCACTATGTGGCTCGATATAGCGCTTCAGCTTTTGCCTGAATAGGGTTCGCTGCTCAAACGCATAAGCCATACCAATCAGCTTCTCTTCACTCCAGTGCGCGCCCATAAAGCTAATCCCGAAAGGAATGTTCTCGGCAACCTGAACTAGATTGCCGAACTTGTTGTATACGGTTTTCGTTCCCTTGGGATACGCGCCAAGCGGGACTGTGATGACAGGCGTACCGACGACTGATGGGACGTAGGCTGCCAGCGATGTAGGAAGAATGATAGCATCGAGCTTGTGGCGCGCAAGGGTCCCCAATACACCTCCTTCTCCTCCTAGACGGAGATTGTTTTGGTACATTGGCCAGAATTCCGGAGAAGTATTGTTGATTCCGACGGCGAGTGCTGCATCCCACTGGACCGTGTCACGTCCGGGATAATCCTCTCGTGGGTCACTCTGTGTGTATTTTCTGAGATCCTGTAGGGTATGTATGTTGTTTGGATTAGTCTCCAGCTTAGAGAGGTAACTCTCGATATTGGAGATAAAATCAGCATGAAGAACCTGAGTTACACTCTTGCTTTCGGGAAACTCCTCCCAGGCTGTGAAGTTCGCATCTTGCACAATAGTAGCACCCGCCTCTGTGAGTACAGAGATAGCGGCTTCGAATGCGGAGAGGACTGCGAGGCCGTGTGGTTCCATGGCTAGGAATGGAAGGACATTCCGTGGGATACCAATCCTCTTCCCCTGCAGCCTGTCCAACTGGCAGGCACCGACATAGAAGGGGACAGACGGGTGAGGCGAAGCAAGCGTATAGTTATCCCTCCCGTCTCTGCCTGCAATTGCCCCCAGAACCCACGCTGCATCTCGGACGGTCCGAGCCATTGGTCCAATGGTGTCTTGGTGCTCGCTGATAGGGATGACGCCGTAGCGTGAAGTAAGGCCGACTGTTGGTTTGATACCGACAATGTTGTTTACCTCGCTGGGAAATAGTATACTTCCCATTGTCTAGGTTCCTGGGTTAGCTTATGATGGACCTACATGCAGCATAGTTTGCAGCCACTTACTTCGGTTCCAAGCGCTGCCACAGCCAGTCCGAGATCAACTGCCACAGCGCTACCACTTGAACTTCCTTCGGGGTCCTGCATCGGATGATAAGCACCTAGAGTTTGTCCACCCCTAGGGCTCCAGCCATTGGAAGAATTAAGCGAACGGAAATTCATCCACTCCGACATACTCGTCTTTCCGAGGATGATGGCCCCATGCTCCTTAAGTTTCCTCACAGCAGTTGCATCCTCTCGCACTCGAGAATCATAGAGCGCATAAGAGCCGGCTTAAGCACAAACACACATCAGCCGAACGTGACAACAGAAAACAGCACTACCAGTATGAAACAGGGACGATATGCACCTGTGGTCTGCATCTTATCCGCCGTTCCAATATTATCCTTGACCAAAATCGGCATACCATGCAACTCTCTAAAACAATCATCAGCACATGACAGTCAGTAAATCTAGGCCAGATTATACTTACCCCCGACTAAGGCCATATAGTCTCTCCCCATCCAGCACTTCTGCCTCGTGCAACGCATCCGGGTTAACCTCCAATATGGGACGAAGTGTAGAATTGACCTCATTGATCCTCGCAACATACGTCTACACCCGATTAACGAACAATCCAACCACCACCACAACCCAAGAACAAACCTTAACCAAATCCACGCTAGAATAGCAATTATCCCCAAGATCACTAGCAAGGTCGTCCTTCGTCGCGTGGATGAGCGGCGGATACGCACACGTGAACGCGGACACCGTCACACAGGCATATAGGAAACACAGAAGCCCGCCGAAAGCCCTATAAAACAGCATGGTTGCACGTAATCCCGACCGAGAGGATCTAAAAGCTGACGAGAAATGTGAAGTTGGAATACTTAATCGAATAACTTTCTCGTCTTACATAGGAATCAAAAGTGGTCATTCACGGTGCCTAACAGATCAACAGGGCCCTTGCTTTCACTGGACTGACAAATTCGAGGCCATTCATCTCCTTTACGGATGCAGTGAACAATAGGAAGGTGCGATCATGTCACCTGCTTTCGTTCCTGTGGAGTTGGGTTACGTTGAGAGGCTCTCATATTGGAGGAAATCTGACTCGCCCCCTTGCCTATACTGCTGCGAGTACTATATTTGGGCAACACATCGTGCCCCTTTTCTGGAACAATTCTTTCAGCAATGTTTGCTTTTTAGCTCTTAGGGTTGCACAAGGAAGATTGCGATGTTTTGGATTACATCAGTGCCAAGAGCCGCAATTCTATATAAGAGAAATTGTCTCAATTGACTCGTAGAAAAGCCCCGGGTGGTGAATCGTGGAGGCTCGTGGGTCGGTTGCTCGACTTGGCTTCGGCTTGCGAAGATCATAATGGATGAGATTAATTATTTAGCCGCTGTGGGGATAACGGTTGACCTTCTTTGTCTCTATCATCCTGATGCAACCCTAATCTATTAACGCCTCCTGATCGTCGCACGAATGGAAACAGTGGAATGAAAGAAGATGTTGGGATGGTTCTATTCCTGACTAAGCTCTATAACAGATTCCTCCCGTTCTGTACAATAGTTTGATCGTCGCGTCATGGTCTAAATAATCTAGACTTTGTTATCCTCGGCCTGCTCGATGTGAGAGACCACGCCCTTGTTCAGGGTATGTTCCACGGCAGCACGGCGCTCATTCTCATCGACAGCCCCAAAGAGAATGTCCATCTCTTCCAGAGAACGGCCCTTGGTTTCCTTGGCGAAGAAGACGATGAACACGCCCATGGCCACGCAGAAGATTCCGAACATGAGGAACGTCCGCCAACCCAGGTTGTGCACTGCGTGGGGAGTGAATTCGGTAACACAGAAGTTGAACAGCCATTGGCTGCTTGCTCCAAGGCCGACACCGTATGCACGCAGGCGTGTTGGGAAAATCTAGAACGGAAGTCAGTCAGGGGATGTCTCGGATATTATGTTGGTTTCTCGTATAAATGGACCAGTCTTACCTCACTCAAATAGACCCATGGAGTTGGGCCCCATGAGGCGCTGTAGCCAATGACATAAAGATAGATCATGGCAACCATGGCAATGGAAGCCTGGGAAACCCCTGACGCAGATGTGTCAGGTGGATGAGTGGCCAAGACAGCACCGATGATGAACATCATGGAAGCCATCCAAATTGAGCCTCCAATCAGACTCTTCTTCCGTCCCCAGCGATCAATACCGATGAACAAGAAGATTGCCGTCGCGACGACCTTCACGGTTCCGTAAACACCCGTGGCGAAAAGAGACGAGCTGGTCGCGCTAAGACCGATGGTCTGGAAGATCTGAGGTGCATAGTATCCAATGGAGTTGGTGCCCGAAAATTGCTGGCAAAGCATGAGTACGGCAGCAAACATGAAGCGGTTTCGGTTGCTCGGCTGAAGGAACTCTTTGTAGGTCAAACCCTCGGTCGCCGCCTGCTCCTCCTCAATGGAGGCGCGGATCTCAGCCATCTCGGTCTGCACCACCTCGCTACTGGCGGGCTCATTTCTAATATAAGCCAGAGACTGCAGCGCCTCTTCATGACGACCTTTGCTAGTCAACCAGCGAGGAGACTCTTTGAGGAAAAAGAGTCCAATCAGCATGAGCCCGCCGGGAATGATCTGGATCGCAACTGGAGTCCGCCATTGCTTCGTGCTGGGTGCAATATGCAGGGACACTCCATAGTCCAACCAGTAGGCAAAGGTGCTTCCGATGACCAGAAACTCCTGGAACATTCCAGCAATACGACCTCTGATCTCCGGGGGAGCGCTCTCGCCCACAAACACAGGTGTGATACTGGACATGCCGCCGATACCCAATCCGGCCACGACTCGGCCACCATAAATCATGCCAATCTGGTGGCTTGCGCCAACTTGAATAGCAGCTCCAATTAGGAACACGACGGTAAGGATCATAAGGGAGTAGCGACGTCCGAGAAAGTCATTGAGGAAGGAGGCGCCGATAGCACCGAAGAAACAGCCAGCAGTGAGAAGAGACACCACATTGGAAGAGACCTGGGCATTTGCCGCGTCTGCAAATCCATCGGATCCCGATAGACCGAAATCATTCTTGAAGCTGTCCAGGGCAAGCACACTACCCATCACTCCGGTGTCGAACCCTACAGAACATCGTTAGTTCATGTACGACAAGTCAGTCTGGTTCAACAAGAAGGCGTACCGAAAAGCAGGGACCCTGAGTAGGCCACTGCTGTGAGGATGTAAACACGGTGATTCTTGAAGATACCCATTTTGGCGAAATTGGTCAGGACCGATGGGTGGCAGACAGTTCAATCAAGGAGGGCCGTCTCGAGAAAAACAGAAACCAGGGAGATGTCTGGGGAAGACCCCATTATATTCCCCAGCCCTCCCCCAGACTCGTCTCCATCGATGGGTCAACTAAGGGCCCCATAGCTATACTCCATCCAGGTAGACATATCTGAACTGTGATAGGCTGTGGGCGAGGATGCTAAGCACCGCGATAGGCATTGGCGGCGCCGCCCGCAAAACCCCAGTGGCAAGCGCTTCTCTTTTTTACCCACGCACGGGGCTCCCAGGAAAGCAACTCTGGGGGAAAAGACGTGACTCGGCAATGCTTCTTTCGACTCCGCGATGTGGATACGGACGGAGAAATTCTGTCCTTTTCGCGGGGTGTCATTTTTCCGTCCACTAAATGCGGTCGCCAAGATGACACTAGACTCCATTCTATCCACCAAATATCACGGGGATAACACACATTTCATTTGCCTGTCGTTCGTCTATGATGCCGTTTAATCTCAGGGCCGATAGGTAAGGCGCTGCTGATCGGCCTATCAAGAAGATCTTCTCCAATAATCGTTAATATGGCATGACCTAACTACCCTCCATCGTTGCATTAGCCTTACTACAAGTCACTGAACAACCAACGATGATTCCTTCTAGAAAGCCCCAGCCGGCGTATCAAACCATTATATATGGATAGATTCTCTAAAATGCTCTACCATCGTCGTCATACTCACCATTGAAGTTACGACCAGCTCGGCCGAAGAGTGAACCCACTTAGACGCAGACGGTCCATACATGAACATCACTCACCGACATACCCAAGACAAAATCTCAGTCATCTTCAATATATGGCCGGGATAAATATGCCCTAAGCCTTCCTTATCAGTAAGCATCACTGCCTGACGGTCTCCCCGGTGGGATTTATGAGGAAATTGCAATCAGTTTTGCTCCCAAGCCACCTGTGGATATACCTGTCCCGAAATAGATATTATCCAGTTTGGCAATGCTAGATTATATGAGCAGCACACCCATGGCCCACCCAAACAGGCACCTGTGACGGAATCGCAGTGAAACTTTACCCAAGACAAGAATATTTTTGAAATCTATGCCTACAATCTTGATCCTGAAGTCGTACCTAAAATCCGATATCACATTTATCTTATGCTTTGAATGAATGAAGAAAAAGATGGCATAAACCACAAACACCTCCATTTCTCACAATGTAAAATTTCCGAATAACATCCATTGTCCCAAGGGTCAATACCTAGATTACTATCCATTACAAAATGGAATATCGTTACCTCAAGCCTCGGGCAAATGGATACAGCAGATATCTAATCTGTCCAGATTTCTGTAGGATATTATCATTAAAGACATATGAGGATAATTTGCTCCTTAACTTGGCAGCTTCGGCTAATTATCAATAATTATGCATTGTGATTCTAGGATTAGGCTTGCTTATAAATTATGCTGTGTATAGTATAGCATTAGGCATGAAAGCGTGACCATTATATGCACGTACAAGATATACTATAACTATCTGTGGAATTAATAGTTGTGCAGATCATTCATCGACTGCAAAAAGACAGATAACCTTAGCATAAATAGGAGACCGATTAAGTATAGTGCTGTTGCTGCGATTAAGTTCCGTTGGACCGAAAGATGACTTTTGTTATATTTCGAATTCTCGAACAAATCAAGGCATATTAGCTTAAACCTCAATTGCAACCTACTTCTCGCATGTCAGATTGACAAGCCAATAGATGACATGGAGATCGTCTAAGCCGCCGCTGATATGCAGACGGACCTCATATAGTAGGCAACAGTATATTTCATTAAGTAAAGTGTGTAAGATTCTATAGATATGAGACAGATTCAGCACCTATCTGTCCAATGAGGAAAGGTAGAATCAAGGTGCTTGAATATACACTGTAGCATCTGTCCCAGACAGCCCCGGGTGGATTGACCATGGCGTTAGTCCGTGTTTAGGTTGCATAGTACCTGATCTACATAGTAGACCTCATACCGTACCGCCAAGAAGAGGATGGCCAGCAGGGAATATATTGGAGACGAGATATTGTCAGATGGTGTTTCTTTATATTCCATCATCTTGCGTTTCTTTCTTCGATTTTCAGATATTCACCCTGTGTTGTTCCACATATGCAGTTAGACGAAATGCCTTTGACACCGAAGGACATTGGCATCAAGGCCATCGAGGTCTACTTTCCCAGTCGGGTATGTCCTGAGCCTCTTTGAATCATCTGGAAGAACATTAACCAGAGCAAATATAGTATGTACCGCAATCAGAGCTCGAGACCTTTCTAGGGGCCAGTGCTGGAAAATTCACCATTGGTCTCGGGCAGCAGAATATGAGCTTCTGTGATGACCGGGAAGGTAGACTGACATAAAAGCCACCAAGCTCCTTCAGCATCGTTGGCTGACAATCATGAACAGACATCTACTCTTTAGCTCTCACCACCGTTTCCTCGTTGCTCCGAAAATACTCAATCGACCCAAAGACGATCGGTCGCCTCGAAGTCGGAACAGAAACCCTTTTGGATAAATCCAAGTCCTGCAAGTCCGTTCTCATGCAGCTGTTCGGTGACAATGCCGATATCGAAGGCGTCGATACATGCAACGCCTGCTATGGAGGAACGAACGCACTGTTCAACGCCGTGAACTGGGTCGAATCGTCCGCCTGGGATGGGCGTAACGCCATTGTTGTCGCGGGCGATATTGCCTTGTACGATACGCCGGCAGCGCGCCCGACAGGTGGCGTCGGCTGTGTAGCCATGCTCATCGGTCCGAACGCACCCCTGGTGCTGGAGCCACTCCGCGCGTCGTACATGAAGCATGTGTACGACTTTTACAAAGCCGATCTCAAATCCGAATACCCTCTAGTAGATGGGCACTTCTCAAACACTTGTTATCTTCAGGCGCTGGATAATTGCTATCAACGATATCGCAGCAAGAAGCTGGCCAAAACAAGTGGTGAGTTGAACGGGGTGTCGACCAGTAACAAGAGTAGCTTCTTAGATACTTTTGACTACATGGTATTCCATGCCCCCAACTGCAAGTTGGTAGCCAAGGGATATGGTCGCATGTTGTTTAACGACTTCCGACTGGAACCAGATCGTTTCGATCCTGTCCCGTCTGAGATTCGAGATGTCGAGTATACAGCATCTTTGACAGATAAGAACATTGAAAAGCTCTGTATGGGTCTGACCAAGGACAAGTTCTCAGAGCGTGTCCAACCGTCCCTTACAGCCCCGGCCCACTGTGGTAATATGTATACAGCTAGCATATATTCGGGGCTGGTGAGTCTATTGAGCAACGTCCCAAGTGAGAAACTGCAGAACAAGCGTGTCGGTATGTTCAGCTATGGCGGCGGTCTTGCCAGTACCATGTTCAGCTTGCAGGTCAAGGGCGACATTACGGAAATGGCGCAAAAGATCCGGCTACGTGATCGTTTGGATGCTCGCACAGCGGTGTCCCCTGAATTCTATGATCAGGTACGTTGTCCGATAGATATATTTCCCTTAGAATGATATTGGTCTGACCAGCTTAGATGTGTCAACTTCGCGAGAAGGCCTACCAACAGAAGAATTACACCCCTAAGGGGAATGTTGACACCCTCGCCCCTGGCACGTATTATCTGGTCCACGTCGATGATATATTTCGACGGAAGTATGAGCTGAAACCCTACGCGTAAAAGCTCGGAAGTGAAATCACAATCGATGGATGTGTCGTGCATGTCACGCTTTTCTTTAAAATATAGTAATGATTATAATTCAGGGGTATAGGCTTCCAGTTGATATTGTAACCTCCAAGATGACACATCTTATGAGATGCATCTAGATTCCTCAGACCTTACTTGCCTAAAGCAAGGGAGAATTCCTCAGGCTCCGAAGACGGTGACCTGTGCTTATGTAATGTTAAGAACCAATCACTTGACCCACATTTCAGGAACCGACCAATCACGTTGGCTCTGGGCAGAACCCCTGAGTCGAGCATGTGGGCGGATCATTGGCGGTTGTGGTCGTGATCACCAGTCCAGGAGGCATGATCCTGGATGCTGGATCACACTGGAGGGGAGATGATCGACAACGGCACATACTATAGAGTCTTAGCTTCATGAGGAATAGACTTGTGAAATTCAACAAGTTGTCGGGGAAAAGAATGACATGTGCGCCATCTTGGCTTGTGACTGGAGAATGATACCCTCGCTAGAACTGATACCCATGTATATCCCAAAAATTGATCCTGCACTGTAACAAGCAGTACTCCGTACACCGTCTATGTTTGCCCAATTGTTTTACTCTCTCGCTTGTGCTTCGGTGGTTTTTGTTGCTACTATTCCTATTTCTTTGTTTGTCAACAAGCAAAGGCGGCTTCCGGTATGGCTGCTTCAGGGGCAAGAATGCGCCCTCCTTTCCTGTACCCATGGGTTTCTCATGATGAAAACTGCCATTCTTTATCAGTAGATACTGGCGGGGCAATAGCTTCCATGTATACCCTCCTATCTAAAATTTTAGTCTCCCCCCTTTTGACGCTAAACGATCAAGCATGCTCCATCTGCTTTCAATATACTTCCATCCTTGCTTTCTCCGAACCCACAGTACTTTCACACCCATGTATTGGACAACTCCTCCAGCCATGAGACTGCCTGTGATCAGGGCATGTGCGACTGTTCTTTGCAATCAGTGGCCTCGCACCTTCCCCTCATCACTTTCTCGTACCTTAGGGGATGACTATGTAACACCCCGCAGAGGCGTGATTGTTCACTCTCAACAGATATATTAGATTCTATTGCAGCCAGAGGTGCTTTTGATGCAACCTGTATGTGGTTGATTGTGTTCCGCTCCTTGTAGGACAGCTCCCGAGATACCATCAACCAAGATAGAAAGACTGGCGACTCTAACGGGCATCCTTCTAGGAACAATCTTGACCATGGTGTTGTTGGGCGCCTTCTTGGTGTTGGCACTATTACAGCCAATGGCCCTGTCTGCTGATTTAACATCACATGTAAATCTCTTGTAAGTATCGAGTTCCGAATCTCGCGCGGCCTTCATAGAGATCGGCTTCTAATCTCATGAAGCTTGGGCACAGAAAATGGAGGGAATAACTTTCCTGGTGCCGCACGACCGTTCGGCATGGTTAAGCTGGGCCCTGACCTGTTCATCTCAGGAACAGATGCCTATTCGGGTTATCTTCCCAATGGTAACTTCTCCGGCTTCAGTATGATGCATGAACAAGGGACCGGAGGAGCGCCCAAATACGGGACAGTTTCCCAGCTGCCTTTGATCGGGAACATCAGTAATCCCCTATCGAACAAGACTGTCGCCCGGACAGGTACTGATCAGGCGTCTGTGGGCTACTACAAGGCGCAGACGTCGGAGGGAACTATTGTCGAGTTGAGCGCATCGGCTCATGCAGGGATGTATCAGTATACATTCCCCAAAGGGTCAACTGGGAATGTCCTGGTAGATGTTTCACACGTCCTTCCCTCATTTCGGGGCCAAGGACTTGGACAAGGGTACAAAGGTGGGAACATCACTATCTTTCCTGATGGACATTATGAAGGTCAGGGTGTGTACGATAACGGCTGGAATCGTTCACCAGATTGGTCGATCTATTTCTGTGGGTTTTTCTATCTCGATCCCAATGGTAAACAAAGACTGATATTCTTGGTAGGTGGCTATTTTGATGCTGCACCAGTTCGTAACAGCACATACACTGGAAGTGATGCGGAAGGAAGTGTCGAGCAGATCAGCGGATTTGCATCTTCATCCTCGAGTACAACACGTATCGGAGGCTTGTTCACCTTCCAACAAACTGTAGTCACGTCGCGCGTCGGCATCTCGTGGCTGTCCACGGAGAAAGCATGCCAAAATGTCGATGAGGAAATCCCAGAAGGAACAGAACTCACATCTGTTGTTCACGACGCCCAGACTGAATGGAGCTCTAAGGTCTTGTCTAAGGTGACTACGACGAGCACGAATGAAACAAGTCTCACCTTGTTGTACACATCCCTCTACTTCATGCATCTGATCCCAACCAACCAGACCGGGGAGAACCCTGGCTGGGCATCTTCTGAGCCATATTATCAAGACATTTTCACGTTCTGGGTAAGTGTGATTCAGGAAACCTTGCCCACAACGACAATAATCCTCTGCAGACTAACAAATTGTTCAGGATCTTTTCCGTTGCTCTACTGCTCTCATGCAAGTCCTGCAGCCCGCAGCATATGAAGAACAGATCCGTTCTTTAATCGACATCTGGCGGTTTGAAGGTTATCTCCCGGACGCTCGCTCGTCGAACTACAACGGGAGAACACAGGGTGGTTCCAATGCCGACAATATCCTTGCCGATGCTTATGTGAAAGGCGTCCGCGGAGCAGTTAACTGGGAAGACGGGTACAGGGCAATGGTTAAAGATGCCGAAGTAGCTCCGCCAAACGATCCGGTCGACCCTATGGCGCCAGACTCGTCAACCAAAGAGGGACGAGGTGCGCTACCGGACTGGCTTAGTCTCGGTTTTATCACGCCGAAATACAGCCGTGCCGTCACTCGGGCAGTTGAGTATTCTTGTAACGACTTTGGCCTGTATCAGGTAGCGTCCGGTCTTGGGAAGGATGAAGACGCAGACAAATATCTGAACCGATCAAGGAATTGGAGAAATCATTGGAATTCCAACCAGACTTCGCTGGGATTTGCCGGTTTTGTGGTTCCACGTGACACCACTGGCTTCATCGAAACGGATCCACTAAAGGACAGTGGCTATTGGGGGGATCCGTACTATGAGGCCAGCTCCTGGGCGTATTCTTGGGCAAGTGTTCACGACATGGAGGGGATGATCGAGATGATGGGTGGGGCCCAGACTGTCCTGAAGCGCTTGGACACCATGTTCACCGAGGGGGCCAGCGGCTCTAGTGGCATTATCTTCGATCCCACCAACGAACCGTAAGTCTTTCATCCTTCTATTGGTCTTGGCTATTGGTAGCTCCATGTTAGCGTGAATAGTATCGCTGACGGTGCCATTAGGATGTTCAATATCCCGTATCTGTACCACTATATCAACCGACAGGATTTATCGGTTTCCCGATCGCGCAACATCGCAAAGACCTATTATCATACTGGAGCTAAGGGTCTCCCTGGTAACAGTGACGCCGGTGCCATGCAGACCTGGCTCTTGTGGAATATGATTGGTTTGTATCCCATCACAGGGCAAACGACCTTTTTGGTTCATTCTCCGTGGTTCGAATCCATGGCTATTGAACTTGGGGATGGAAAGAAACTAAGCATCACTGCGACCGGCGGCGACGGGAACGGCGACAGTCAAATTTATGTACAGAAGCTTCGGTTGAACGGAAAGGACTGGAAGAAGAACTGGCTCACATGGGACGACTTATTCGCCCAGGGAGGAACCCTAGAATTCGAACTTGGCGAGGCTGCGAGCGACTGGTTCACGGGCGAGTTGCCGCCCAGTCCTGCTTCCTGAAGTTAATAAGCCTGCACAGTTTTTACTTGTGGCATATTCTTTGTACATATTCACATTCATACATACCCAGTGTAGCTATGGCTATATTCAGCCATCATACTATGTTATTGGTTAAGAAGATACTCCGCTGGGGAGCCCCTTAAAATAGGAGATGTTGGGTTGGCCTGTATAGACCAATTCACAGGCCTTGAGCGCCCCATAATACTCCATAGACTCTGAGTACCTCGAGAGTTGCTGAACGTGATAATCCTCACAGTGGTATCAGCCGGCGAGACCAATTCTTTATTCGTCATCCGTGGATATTATCATGTACGTTTCAATAAGCCCGTTAGGCAGCATGGGAAAATGAACGTGGCCCCCCCAAATAGCGGCGGATCCACCACCACAGCACCAGTAGTTAGGGCTCTCCTTTTTCTTTCGGAACGTCGCGACAAATACCGCATACGAAGGAAATCTGTCGAGTAGTTAAGCCGGCTCTCCTTTAGTTTTATACATAAAAATTACCAATAGTAGGGACAGTAGTAACGACAAACCCCATCGAGTCTTGGCTGTCGTTTGTTCATTCGCGAGCCCTGGTGGAGTTGATCGGCAATGGACTTATTAAGCTTGTTGATCATCGACTAAAACGTTCCCAACGACTATGCATAATTTTGCGTGCTGGATTTCGGGGATTTCGCTCGCGGAACTCCGTTGTGGGACTAAACAAATTATGACGAGATGATCAGGTAATTCGTTATAGGGATGTCGTCGTAGGTCAGCTAGCATGATATTTCTCATGTACCCCTTTTCTTGCTTATTCTTCTGCTAAGTTGTTGAAGAATTTATATGCTGAGAATTAGAATCCTTTGCATGAAGCACGAGTCTGGAAATCAAAAGAAAAAGAAAAAGCTTGTCAGCAGGATCTTCGTATGCAAGATCATTCTCAGTCCCTCGTGTCCGGAAGCCCTCGGAGTGGAGCGCGCGGCATCGTTAACTCATTCTGATTATTCTTCTTGACGGCCCTAGGGTGTGACTATGGGTTTAATTACCATTCAAGAGAAGTGGAGTGTTTCCTATTGGGCCCTAGATGTCATATCCACTGCGAGGGACCAGGGGTACTGTGGTAGAGCGCAGGTTATGCGATGGCCTGAACTACCATCCCGCCAAGTTCAAGATCTCGTTCATCAGCCGAACCCCTAATCGACCGGTGCAAAGTATAATAGTTTGTGAATCAATAGATCATTTCGCGATCTAAGAGCCGGTGCATATACAGAAAACTGAAAATGTAAGCTTCAATAGCTTATCCGGCACTTCCGTACTCCTAGAGTAAGGCTGAACGACAAATCGACTTGACTACCTTGACTCCATTGAAGATCGTCAGGGTTAGGCTCCATAGGTCTGGGCAAACCGGCTATCCCGATGGTCATGTACAACGTGCAAGATTTGTCTTTTATCTTCTTGGCCTTTTACGCCATACATATCCTTGATAGAGGAAAGTCGGCTCCGAATCTACTGCAATTAGACCCCAGATACACTGTGTCGCGGCGGACAAGCTTGTGTTCTTCAGCTTCTCCCACCAATATTAGACAGCAAGTCAGCGCACCATTAGACTTCTAAAAGCGCATGTGATTGAAAGGGTGCCTGGTGCCTGGTACCTGGTAAGATTAAGATGCAGATCACCGTAGTTGCTAACAGGTAACTAGCGAGTATGTGTGGAAGACGTGGAAGCCATGATGTCTTAAAGTCTATTCCGTGTAGATCAGCGGATCCGGCGCTCCCCGAACAAGCAATGATTGCGCTCTTATTTCAGTATCAGCCTATCTAACGTCTATAAAGAGAATTAGCGATTGTAACTTTGGGCCTCTTCTCGAAATCTGGCATTGTTGGAACTGTAGGAGTGGCTCGAACTTCATTGTAGGAACTGCACATAGATCACTGAGACGCATACTTTCGTAGTTAGTATACTCCGTACGTAGAATAGCGATGATGGTGGTGTACAGAGCAGCACGGGGTGTAAAGGCACGAAGGTACATTGGAGAACCTGTATCCTGTTTCGTATGCAGTACCCACAGCCTGGTAGTCCTTTCGTCTCCATCAAGCTTGTGATCAAGCTTTACTCTCCTGAGCAATAACACGAGTTACTAGTCAAAGGGTTGACCCGCCAGCTGGCTAGACAAGCTGCCCAGCTGCTTGCTGGAAATGATGGTAATAAAGGGATGACCCCGAGCAGCTGTAGTATATAAGGCTTTAACAGCCCCAGCTCTCTTGTCTTTCTTTCTCGATCAGCAGCGCAACACTCATTCGTTCTCTCACTCTCCAACTTCTGTCATTCATTAACGGTTATACCCTGTATCAATATACCCTGCCATTCATTTTAATTTTCTTTCACAAATCTCATCATAATGAAGGCCTCCCTTATCACTGTCATCGCTGCTCTGGCCTCTTCGGCCATGGCTGCCCCTGCTGGCGGTCTCTCTGATGTCAGCATCCTCAAGGAGGCCACCTCCACCACCAATGCTATTCCCGCAACATCCCCAGTTCCCTCTTCGGGCGCCAGTGGTCACATTGTTCAGGACGCTGGCCATGGTGTGAACCAGGTTCTCACCGTCACCGGCCCTAACGCGAAAAAGCTCCTCATTGAGCTTAGCCCCAGTGTTGCTGGTCTCCTCTCCGGCCTCCACCTTCCCAGTGTTGGCGTCCCTGTCGGTGAAGTTGTCAAGACCGCTGCCTCGGTCGGCGACTTGGTCGAGGACCTTGGCCCACGCGTTGACGGCCTCCTAACCGTCGTCAGCGAGGACGGTGACGTTCTCTTGATCAAGCTGTCTACTGAGGTCGCCGGCCTTCTTTCTGGTGTCAGTCTCCCTGGTGTCGGTATTCCTGTTGGCAGCATTGTCGCCACCCTTGGTGAGAACCTGAAGCGCTCCGCTGATGGCCAGCTCGTTCAGGACGTCGCCCCCAAGGTGCAGGATGTCCTCGAGGTCACCGGTGCCGATTCCAAGCGTCTCCTCATCCAGCTCAGCCCCTCTGTCGCCTCTCTCCTCGCCGACCTCGGCCTTCCCGGAGTCGGTACCCCCGTTGGTCAGATCATCAAGACCTCCGGTAACCTTGGTGACCTCCTTGAGGACCTCGGCGAGCCCGTCAAGGACCTCCTCGTTGTCACCGCCCAGGATGGCTCTTTCCTTCTCATCAAGCTCTCCCCTGATGTTGCAGGCCTTCTCACTGGACTCAGTCTGCCTGCTCTGGGCACTTCCGTTGGCAGTATTGTCGCTACTCTTGGCGCCAACCTGTAAATGGTTCAATAAAGTGTCCAGTCAGACCGAATGTGTTCACGGTGCCATACTGGGCCAAGTTTCTTGGGGACCCTGTACAGTCGGCATGCCGACAATGACTAGCGCGAGGATATCAAATGTTTGTTATCGATTTGCTGTATGATTGAGTCCAGATAGACGTCTGTTTCATTGCACATATTGGAGGTTTTCAGAGAATACAAATTTAATTCAGATGCATACCACTTTTCTGCCCCTTTTCGAACGGTCTTATTTTAGACATGGTCTTAGCTAGAGCGCGATATCTCTATACCGTAGCCCGAGGAGAAACAGCAACAGGTAACTCGACGTTCTTAAAACATCGCACGGAGCCGAACCCGGACCTGGGTAGATATTGAAATGAGTGCGTAGAGCTTTCAAACACTTCGTGTGAATGTAACTCGGACTAGGCATAGAAGGTCAACTGATCATGTTCGTAGCTGATCTCAGCGACCCTTGACTAGATCTACCCTAGTCGGAGAGTAATTTATCTTACTCCAAACTTTCATTTAGTCTCGCCCCTTTAACTTCAGTGGGAGTTGCTTATCTCCTAGTTTTGCTGTATAGGGCTCTTCCTGTCGGTGTCGGCTATTCTCCGGAAACGGCACTTTTTAGAGCGTTTCATCTTTCGTTCGGGTCCACTTCTTGGAAGGCCATTCCGCCCCAACCCATCGAAGCACCAAAAGTTCCATGAAGGATGAAGTTTTGTGCGTTACGGGTTGAACAGAGCTATCGAGCTCTGTGGACATCTTGTTGAGCCAAATTGCAGATCCGGGACGACGGCCGGTATATGATGCGAAACACGGTACGGTTGCTAGTGCTTGGTTCAACAGTCCGAAGCACGCCATGGTTCTCTTATTAGAGATTAATATACATTTTGACTCCTGGCGCGCCAAATAATCTATTTGATTCAACCCGATGTCTGGTTCTAGAAGTCTAGGCCGAATTGACAGATTATCGCTCAGCCCTGGGAGTGCATAGATGGTAGCCAGCGGTTGTTTGAAACTAGGGCTACTAGATGCTGACTCCATGTCTTAGGGAAATTGTTTCAGACTGAGATCCAGGGTCCAGCTCTACTTAAGAGCTCTTCTCGCTCCTGCGGTACAACCCTTCTTGCTCTATCCTCACGCTCACTTTCTTTTCTCCAAATCCCGCTCAGCAAAATGCGGATCAATACATTATCGTTATTTTCCCTCGTGAGCCTGGTACCTACCCTTGCGTTAGCCAGCCTGTCTGGATCTGTAGGACCATTAACATCGGCCTCGACTAAAGCCGCCACCAAGACTTGCAATGTCCTCGATTACGGAGCTAAAGCTGATAAGACCACTGATCTCGGGCCCCCTCTGGCATCTGCGTTCGCCGACTGCAAATCTGGAGGTTTGGTTTATGTGCCGTCGGGAGATTATGCACTGTCAACCTGGGCTAAATTGAGTGGTGGCAAGGCATGGGCACTGCAGATTGATGGAACCATCTACCGTACCGGCACAGACGGTGGAAACATGATCTTTATTGAACATTCCAGCGATTTCGAGCTCTTCAGTAGCACATCGTCGGGTGCCATGCAGGGCTTGGGTTATGAGTACCACAAAGATAACAAATGGAGTGGGCCTCGCCTTTTGCGACTCTATGATGTTACGGATTTCTCGGTTCATGATTTCATCCTTGTTGATGCCCCTGCTTTCCACTTTTCCCTGGATACTTGCACCAACGGCGAAGTATATAACATGGCAATCCGTGGTGGCAACCATGGTGGCTTGGATGGTGTTGATGTTTGGTCAACGAACGTTTGGATTCATGACGTGAGTAGTAAACTACCAATATTTGAGCCTCGCGTTACTCAGTAGCTAACATGTTAATAGATCGAGGTAACAAACAAGGATGAGTGTGTCACAGTCAAGGTATGTTTAACGTACAGCCCACCGTTCTCTCAATGACTTTCTAACACGCATCTGCAGAGCCCTTCAAAGAACATTTTGGTTGAGAATATCTACTGCAACTGGAGCGGTGGATGCGGTATGGGCTCTCTTGGAAAGGATACCGATATCAGTGATATCACGTACCGGAACATCTATACCTGGAACTCGAACAACATGATGTTCATTAAGAGCAATGGTGGTAGTGGCTCTGCGACTAATCTGCTGTTTGAGAACTTCATCGGTAAGCACAGTCATCCTTATAAGACAGTTAATGGAATTCCTGGACAAAATGCTAACCTGCACCCTGCTTTTGCCAGGCCACGGAAATGCCTATTCGTTCGATATTGACAGCTACTGGGCCAGCATGAGCTCCCAGGGAGGAAATGGTGTCGAACTGAGCAACATCACTCTCAGAAATTGGAAGGGCACCGAGGAGAATGGTGCTTCAAGAGGACCTATCAAGATTGTTTGCCCAGACGGCGCCCCTTGCTACGATATCACCATTGAGGATTTCGCCATGTGGACCGAGGACAGTTCCAGGCAGCGGCAATGGTACTCTTGCCGTAATGCTTACGGCACTGGGTTTTGTCTCAAATCCGGCTCTAACCACGTTGCTTATGAAGCGAACACGACCACAGTCTCAAGCGCCCCATCTGGCTATTCGGCGGCAACAATGGCTGCCGATCTCAAGACGGACTTCGGTATTACAGCCTCCATTCCGATCCCGACCATCCCCACCTCCTTCTACCCTGGAGCGACTCCGTATAGCGCTTTGATGGCCAACAAAGGCTCGACAGCGAAGGTCCGGGCGGTTGTGGCGCCCTCTAAGCCAACAACGGTTGCTGCGGCGACCTCCACCCCTGCTGAGCAGCAGACATCCACTAGCACACCAGCTCCTGCGGTGGAGCAGCCTTCGCAACAATCTCCCGGACAATCTGCCGGTGAAGTTGGTGGTTGTCCGTTCGGAAATGGCAGGTCCGTACCCACAGGCCCTCCTCGTGCTGGCCATCGTCTTCATCAACGCCATGGCCATCACTAGGCATGGCGCATGCATGTTGAAGTATTTGATCCTCGATTTGTTTTAATTAGATAATATATTTCTTAAGATGAAGTGGGTTATCAACGTCTTATCTTGTCATGAGTACTTAATAGATTGATTACTTGCGATCTTGGGGATAGATTGGAGGATACGATAATCCCCACGTATATCATAGTCGAGTAAGACGTTGCTTATAATCGACAAAACAATTGAAGGGAAGTGACTAGTATTGCAAAATGTACGAGAAACAAAACGATAAGCAAACAAAGACAAGGGTAGGGTGATGTCACGTCACATGGGGGGCACGGGGAGCTTTGGCCTCTCCGCAAGCAACCCCCGCAGCAGGAAACCAGGTTTCCTTCTCCTCTGCTCTTCTGTATTCTCCCCAACCATTGCCTACTTTTTTCTGCTTGCAATTACCGGTGGTAGTGTTAGTTTCAAATTATCTCGTTTTGCGTCGTCGGTCCTCGGTAACAAGGTTTTGTACCTGATTGAGCCTTATCAGTTCCTGCCAGCTGCCGGAATGGGTACCTCCCAAGCTGTGGATAGCTCCCCGCCGGATGGTACAGGTTGGTCACCACCAACGACACATTATGCAATTCCACCTTACGCTAATTATATTCAGGTGTCATACAGCTGGACCCTTGGCTGGAGCCTTTTCGTGATGCTTTGAAGCAGAGGTTTAGTTTCATCGAAGGCTGGGTGAAGGCCATCAATGAGACAGAAGGAGGTCTTGAAACGTTCAGCAAGGTGAGAGCCATCTGCTCTTTTGCCCCCCTTGATTCTAGAAGGGCCCCATTTGACTCTGAAGTGCGTCCCTGCTAATTATAACTTCGTCCACTTTTAGGGTTACGAGAGGTTTGGCCTCAACGTTCAATCCAATGGTGACATTATATACAGAGAATGGGCTCCAAATGCTGTGCAAGCACAATTGGTCGGAGAATTCAGTACGTCTAACTGCATGGAGGAAGCTACCTGAGAAAGCAATACTGAAACTAGCAGACAATTGGGATGTGACGGCCCACCCAATGACAAAGAATGGCTTTGGCGTCTGGGAGGTTACGGTGCCAGCAGTTAACGGCGCTCCAGCTATTCCCCACGATAGCAAAATCAAGGTATCATTCCCATTGTTCAGGCTCATGGTCGTCCATTCGTTCCATAGCACTTACGGTTGTCCAGATATCCATGGTCATCCCCAGTGGAGAGCGAATCTATCGGATCCCAGCGTGGATCAAGCGTGTGGTGCAAGACCTCAGTGTGTCACCTACATATGAGGCGGTCTTCTGGAATCCTCCAACCGAAAAACAATATAAGTTTCAGTATTCCCGCCCTAAGAGGCCTGAAAGTCTACGGATCTATGAGGCACATGTGGGAATTTCATCACCAGAAACTAAAGTCGCAACTTACAAAGAGTTCACTTCCAACATGCTCCCTCGGATTAAATATCTGGGGTACAATGCAATTCAACTAATGGCCATCATGGAGCACGCTTACTACGCCAGCTTCGGATACCAAGTCAATAACTTCTTCGCAGCGAGCAGCCGCTATGGTACGCCTGAAGACCTGAAGGAGCTCGTCGATAAAGCCCACAGCATGGGACTAGTGGTGCTCCTCGATGTCGTCCACAGCCATGCGTCGAAGAACGTGCTTGATGGATTGAACATGTTCGACGGCACAGACCACCTATACTTCCACGGCGGTGGGAAGGGTCGACATGAGTTGTGGGACAGTCGCCTATTTAACTACGGCCATCATGAGGTTCTGCGCTTCCTTTTGAGCAACTTACGCTTTTGGATGGAAGAGTATGGCTTTGATGGTTTCCGCTTCGATGGTGTCACAAGCATGCTTTACACCCATCATGGGATTGGAACGTAAGTAGCCACCTTTTCGGTGTTGTTATTCGTCTAATCGGAACATACAGAGGCTTTTCTGGGGGGTACCATGAGTACTTCGGTTCTTCTGTCGATGAAGAAGGTGTGATGTATCTGACTCTTGCTAACGAAATGCTCCATAACCTCTATCCCAATTGTATCACAGTAGCGGAAGACGTCTCTGGGATGCCGGCACTCTGTCTACCACACTCCCTGGGCGGAGTTGGCTTTGACTACCGCCTCGCCATGGCCGTCCCAGACATGTATATCAAGCTCTTGAAAGAGAAGAAGGACGACGAGTGGGACATAGGAAACCTATCCTTCACGCTGACGAACAGACGCCATGGCGAGAAGACGATTGCCTACGCAGAAAGCCACGATCAAGCGTAAGTTCACAAAATCACTGCATATGCTATCACGTTATCCTGTGCTAACTCCATTATAAGGCTTGTTGGCGATAAAACCCTCATGATGTGGCTATGCGACAAAGAAATGTACACACACATGTCCGTGCTAACAGAATTCACACCCATCATCGAACGAGGCATGGCCTTGCATAAGTTGATCCGATTAGTCACACATGGTCTCGGAGGTGAAGGCTACCTCAACTTCGAAGGCAACGAGTTCGGACACCCGGAATGGCTTGACTTCCCCCGAGATGGAAACAATAACTCCTTCTGGTATGCACGACGTCAGCTAAATCTGACCGAAGACCATCTTCTGCGGTATAAATTCCTCAATGATTTCGACCGTGCGATGCAATTGACAGAAGAAAAATACGGATGGCTCCATTCGCCACAGGCATATGTTAGCCTAAAGAACGAAACCGACAAGGTCCTCGTCTTTGAGCGGGCTGGTCTTCTCTGGATTTTCAACTTCCACCCAACCAATAGCTTCACCGACTACCGTGTTGGGGTCGAGCAATCAGGCACGTACCGTATCGTCCTCGACACCGATGACCCAGCATTCGGTGGTCTGAACCGCAATCTTAAGGAGACACGGTTTTTTACCACCGATTTATCGTGGAATGGCCGGAGCAACTTCCTCCAAGTCTACATCCCTACCAGGACCGCACTAGTAAGATTTACCCTATACCTGACACTAGAGTCCCCAAAAAGTAAGAAAGCGCCACGCATGCTAACTCATAACAGGTCCTGGCCTTAGAGGAAACGCTGTAGATACCTCGTGTCATTCTGCAAACACACCCTCGGCGCCAAGCTATAATCCACATCAAGTGTTTTTATCTTGTTCTCAGCTTTATAATTCTTTACTACAATTTATCTGTTTATTTTTAGACCTCGCTCATTATAGATTCCCCTTCAAGGCATCAGTCTTCGCCCAGTTACATAAATTATCTAGAGACAACTGAGCTATAACCCTGGGATCACCATCTCACATACTAGACCTTCCAGTTCCACAAGCTTCACTCTCACCTTCCCATTCAATATTATCTCTTAAGTCTAATATCTAGTTTACTCACAAAGCAGCGAGCATTGATCTATGGCAAGTCAAACAACCTAGTCGTTATCTATATAAGATCCCACCAACAATGGCCTACTCAACCATCAAGCCAAAGCCTCAAGGCCACGCCCTAGAACATCTCAAAGCGACATACTAGTAAACCAGCATGCAACACCAAAAGTCTGAAGTCATTCATAACCAAATGAACAATAAAACAACATCCTGCCAATCTCCCAAGCAGATTACTATATCATACCACTCTACGCAAAACCTACAAATCACAGTAATCACTCAGCACAACCATCCCCCATAACAAAGACTAAAAAGCGACAACAACCTCAGAAGGAATCCACAATACCAATCTCCAAAAACCAATGATCGATCCACAAGCCAGACATAGGACCACAAAGTCCATATACATAAATAAAAAGAGCACTCAAGTACAAAGATGAACAACCCTTGCTAAAGGGGAAGGAAGCCCCATCTCCAACAAAGTCGACGTCAACATTATTCCAGCGCCATGTTTCATTGAATCTGAAATTCTGAGTGCATTTTTATACATCAACATTCGGGAGTACGTTTCACTAACTCTCTAGAGAAAATAGGGAGACTGTTTAGCATTCCCTCGCCAAGAAAACTCCATGGAATATAGAAAGAAGCAATGATGGTAGTGAGGAAATCTGGTTGTCGAATCTAGTCTTGCTAATGAAGATTTGCGTGGGTTTATTCCATATAGTAATGCTAGGATAGATATGTACAAAAGGGGAAGGTACTCAGTATTGCCATATAAAATCTATTGGTTTGTTTATACATATTAGGTTTTATATATCAAGTAGCAATATATATAACACCATGATCAGTATTGATCCAAAGTAGATGTCGACTATCCTATCTGGAGCGGTGTTGCTTAAAGATCGAGAAATACAGCCAGGGAGGGATACGTAGTCATAAGAAGGGGAGACTAATTGTAGACTTAAGGGACTGTTCATCTGCAGGTGTCTTCTACGCAGAGATGAAGGCGAATATCAATGGATGACAGGGCAATGCAAGACAGTCGTGTGATAATAAATTACAAATGTAAGAACGAGACTACAAAATTATTGAGCTACATTGCTTACGACAGAAAAGAGAAAGAAAGTTGGTCCAACAAAAGAAATCAATACAATTGTCCCAGCCCCGAGGGTATCAGGCTGAATGTGGTCGTTTTAACTTACTTACATGAGCACGTAGTGTAACACAAGTCCGGACTGTTCATCCGGACTTTAAGGTAGGTGTAATAGTGCTCCCTTCCTTTTTCTTCTGAACAGGGAGGATAAGCCTTTCGTTCAACTCCCTTTTCTTAATTCGAGTACTGTACACGTATCGACAGAAAACGGAAAACTGAAGAAAGGAAGTCCATGTCTAACAAAAAAGAAAAGGGCGCTTAAAAACAATATTACATTTAGGCCTTGTTCTCGAGCTCGGCCAGGAGCTTCTCACCCTTGGCACGGGCGGACTCGAGGTCACCAACCATGTAGAAAGCAGCTGAGACACCGTTAGCATAGAGCTCGAAGATAGGTATTAGTTAGGGGAAACTTACCCTCGGGAAGGTCATCAGCCTCTCCGTTGATGATGGCCTTGAAGGAGCGGATGGTGTCCTTGAGGTCGACCAGCTTACCCTCGATACCAGTGAAGACCTGGGCGACGGTGAAAGGCTGGCTCAGGAAACGCTGAAGCTTACGGGCACGCTCGACAGTGAGCTTATCAGCCTCAGAAAGTTCGTCCATACCCAGAATGGCAATGATATCCTGGAGGGACTTGTACTCCTGGAGCATCTGCTGGACACGGGTGGCGGTGTCGTAGTGGTCCTGACCGACAATACGGGGGTCGAGCATACGAGACTTGGAGTCAAGAGGGTCGACAGCAGGATAGATACCCAACTCGGAGATACCACGGGACAAGACAGTGGTGGCGTCCAAGTGAGCGAAGGTGGTGGCGGGGGCAGGGTCAGTCAAATCGTCAGCAGGGACGTAGACGGCCTGGACGGAGGTAATGGAACCCTTGGTGGTGGTGGTAATACGCTCCTGCATACCACCCATGTCGACGGCCAGAGTGGGCTGGTAACCGACAGCGGAGGGGATACGACCAAGAAGGGCAGACACCTCAGAACCGGCCTGGGTGAAACGGAAAATGTTGTCAATGAAGAGCAGCACATCCTGACCTTCCTCGTCACGGAAGTACTCGGCGATGGTCAGACCGGTAAGGGCGACACGGGCACGGGCACCTGGGGGCTCGTTCATCTGACCGAAGACAAGGGCGACCTTAGATTCACCCTCGAGCTGAATGACACCAGTCTCCTGCATTTCGTGGTACAGATCGTTACCCTCACGGGTACGCTCACCGACACCAGTGAAGACAGAGTAACCACCGTGAGCCTTGGCAATGTTGTTCTGTGAAGAGTTAGAAAAGAGTGGAGAATGGGAAGTCTTATGTTGCAGGTGAACATACAATCAACTCCTGAATGAACACGGTCTTACCGACACCGGCACCACCGAAGAGACCAATCTTACCACCACGGGCGTAGGGGGCAAGCAGGTCGACGACCTTGATACCAGTGACAAGAATCTCACCCTCAGTGGACTGCTCAACGAACTCGGGAGCCTCGGCGTGGATAGGGGCGTACTTGGTGGCCTTGACGGGACCACGCTCGTCGACGGGGTCACCAGTGACGTTGAGGATACGGCCAAGGGTGCCAGGACCGACAGGGATGGTGATGGGAGCACCAGTGTCGCGAGCAGCGGCACCACGAGTCAAACCCTCGGTACCTGGGAGATATGTCAACCCAAAATTCGGGTGACCCTAGCCACGTATATGGGAGCGGTGAAGCAAGGGTGAGCACCCATGACATGGCCACGGTGCTACTCAAACAATAGAAGGGGGTAACTTACCCTCCATAGCAATAGTACGGACGACGTTCTCACCCAAGTGTTGCTGTTTTTGGTTAGCTATATCGACTTGATGTCATTCAAGCTCTGGGGGTACCTACAGAAACCTCAAGGACGAGCTTCTGGCCATTGTTCTCGGTCTCAATGGCGTTGAGAATGGCAGGGAGCTTCTCACCCTCGAACTTCACTGTAATCGAGAGTCAGATATCGTGTTTTGAGCCACAGATGGAGTCGTTGTTGATGATTTGATGATGGAATTGCGGCCAGGAAAAGATTTTCGCGTAGCCGGGTAACAGGGTTTTCGTCGGGAGCCGGAAACATACCGTCAACGACGGCACCAATGACCTGGTGAACCTTGCCGGTAGCGCCGGCCTCAGTGCTGGCCAACCTGGCAAGGGAAGGGAAGGCATTGATCTTGGAGGGAACGCGACGGGCGACCGGGGTAGGCCGGGCAAAAGCAGCCCTCCCGAAGGTCCGGGCAAGACCGCTGTAGAAGGAAAAAACAGCTGTTAGCAAGCGGGAAAAAAAGGGTCATATGGCGACGAGGTCAGAGTGGGTGGAGCAACACACCTCTTGAACATTATGATGGTGTTTAAGAGCGAAACGGGGATAAATGAGGTCAAAGGGACGAGAAGATGGGGAGAGGGAAGAAAGAGGGAAGGGAAGGGAAGAGGTTGAGGTTGAGGTGGACACGGGCGACTGTGTCCGGTCTTAGCCTTTCCGGGGCGGTTTTGCCGACGATCCCGTGATGTACCGAGCAACGCGCAGAAAACATGGACAAAGCTGCATCAGCTTCATGGTTGCTAGGCAGTGTAATTCCCTTTTCCACCTTTTCAGCCGTATACATAACTGCTACGTTCTCATCTGATAGATAATTTTCTTACTCGTCGCCTCCTCGTCCGACACTGGATGGAGAAGACCGGCGGTTGTCATGGAAATTTACACACAAAATGAGGAGCTTCTTGGCAACTATCGGATACAAGGGAGCATTGAACCCCATCAAAAATGCCATTTGTCCAGCACACTATCCAGTAGAACCGTGACTAGTCGAAAGCATTCCGGACTAAATCGAGTGTATGCGGCTCAAATCAATACGGTGAAGAAATAAACATGTCGTAACAGGAATAGACCCGACATTCGATGTAATATTTTGGTTTTCCTATTACCGCCGTCCGGGTACACCGTAGAAGATCCAAGCTCCTATTTCGGACGAACGCCAACTTAGGAAAAAAATCTGACGTGTTCCCGTGATTCTCCATCAGAATCACCAAGGTATCTAGGTAGTCAATTCTGGTCTACAGACTCACAGTGACAAGTATATTCTTTTTTTTTTCTGAAGGTCAACAATGCCAGGTGTTATGCCAAGAAATAAGCATATGAAAGGTTATAACCAAAGAGGTGTAATAGCGCACGATAGTCAAGTTCGCAAGCGTTACTATGTATCAGCACTTTTCCGACCCCGTCGTACATTTCCGACGTAAACATCAAAATCGACAGGGCTGATACCAAACCTCTTCAGAACAAAAGAACGTTGTTATTACTAAGGGAAATGATTATCGCTATGTAGTAATCTACATATTATAGTCTTTAGGGGTTAGTTGCCAGTCGCAGCAGTGCAACAGACTCTATGGCTACAAAGGAGATACATTGATTATGGCACAGTACGAGATACAAGTCTTTTGGGCTGACATTGGGCAAAACAAATAAGACAGAGGCGAAGGGAAGTGCACACGATGATAGGCACAGAACCGGCGTTATCAGAAAACGGAAGGACGACGACCATGGGTACCAGTTGAACCCACAGCAGATCCTATCCAGCTTGTCCAATTGCTATACCTGTTCCTCCCGCATCACTGGTCCACAATCTATGACTTCTCAGCAGGAGGGCTCTGGACGAAGCCCTTGCCCTCGTAACCCTCGGCACTGATACCGTAGATAGGGTTGATCTTCTCGGCCTGTTATGACAAGTAGTCAGTGTCTGATCTATTGAATTCCAAGAGACACTGCCCAGTGGCAGCCTCAATTAAAAGAGCAAGCTCGACGTACCTTGGCATACTCGTTGGAAGCCTCCTGCCACTCCTTGGACATGGTCTTAGGCTGGGGCTTAGCGAACAAGTGAATGACGTAGAACAGGGCGACAGAGACAGCAGTAAGCTGGGCGACCTTAACGGCAATTCTAAGACCCTCACCCTTAGGGGCCTGCGCGCGAGGGCCATGAGGACCAAAGGCAATCCAGTAAGCTAAAATGCGAGGGGTGATGCCCATCAGCAAAATTCTGATCGATCGGGAGTAGCGGGGATTATGTAGATAGGAAAAGCATACCGGCCTTCTTCTCCTGAAGGGTCATCTGGTGCCAGTCAACCTTCATACGGTCCCTGAGCTGCATCCACAGATCGGCCTGCTCCTGAGGGGGCATGGCCTCCCAGCGCTTCTCGATACCGGCGAGTGTGGGATTCGAGATGGCGTGCTCGGATGAGGCGCGGGTCTGCTGGGGAGCGATAGACTTCTTCGCAGGCTGAGGGCGGGCATTCAGGCAAGCCATTGGGCCCGAGACGGTGCGGTAGGAACGAATGGCAGTGGTGGGCATGGCCGAGCTGCGAGCAGCAGCCCGAGAGACGGACTGAAGGAACATTGTGTGGGAGGTCGTGCGCGCGACAAAAAAAGACCAATTAGAAATCAAATACACTCTCCGTGAACGAGAGATGTAATGCCTCGGGATTGAGGATGAATTAAGGTGGGATGGAAGTGGAGGAGGTGATCGAGACTTCGCGATGGGAAACGAAGACGTCGTTCGACTGTGGTTTGAGGTGGAAAGTCGAGTATCCGGCCGGTTAGGTTAGTCCGTTTTGCCTGCGCCCTCATTGGTCCACGTCCCAACCTGTCCCGACCTCTGCTTCCTTCACCCAAAACACCTGATACTTCCGTCCCTATCCAACATCAAATACCATTGTAGAGGTATGTTTGAATTTTGGTCGGCTTGTTGATCGATCAATGAAGCTTGGCAAGCCCCAACGGTCAATATTTCGAATCTTCCACACCGACAAATTTTTTGGTTTTCCCTTTACATTACTTATCATGCCTAGGTACAGTGAACCAATACTGCTCATCTGACGGGCCATCCCGGGATCATAGCACGACTATAGGCCTACACAAGGACCGACATGAGATTTATTCTAACGGTTAAGTCGTGCATTCTACTCTACACTGATCCTATGAAACCATGCCCCTACCAGGTAGCAATATTCTGTACAGGTGTAAACGCTGATAACAAAAACCCCTCCCAAACGCTCGGTCACGGAGAGTTCCACGATCGCAATAAAACAGGGATACGATCACTATGGAAGCAGACAAGTCGTAACGATCTCATATTGAACTAAAATTTGTGCAGGAGAATGTCATTGAATTGGTTCGTTGCGAGACACTTCGCGAACTGGAACAGAACGGCGCAGTGTAATAACCAGCACACACAAGCTCACCTGGCCCGGGCCCAGCCGGTACCGTTACTTATTTACCAGCCTTACCGCCGCTGGCTTCGTTCAGAATAGTCTTCCATTCAATTTCAGACTTGTCGTCGGCGTGGATGGAGTTAGAGATGTTCAGTGCGTTCTTCAGATTCTCCCGAGTGCTAGCATAGATCATAGACCACTGTCGCATGGACCGTCAGCAACAGCTAGTATGAGGAAGATGGAGCGTAAAGGAACTTACGAGAGTTGGGGCACCATCAGGCACCCAGGAAATGAAGACTATCTTGCTCCTACACAGCAAAAAGGTTCGTAAGCTGCCAATCAACTGAGGACGACTTCGGCAACACCATACCTCTTGCCTTCATTGCCACCAAGTTCGTATTCGACATCGTAGACTGCGTAACGGGGGGCAGGCTTGCCGTTGCTGTCCTTGGCATCTTCAAGCTTCTTGCGAAAGTTATCATAGTCCTGATCGGTGGAGGCTTCATCAACGACAACCTCCTTCTTATTGTCGGCGATCTTGAAGATGATGAACTTAAGCTTGTCGCCCTTTTTCATGCGCAAGTCGTTGAACGTGTTGATGCATTCATCGGTGATGGAAACTCTAAGTAACAAATGTCGTTAGTGTCGGGTCAGGAGTCCGGCATCAATCTGATCTTCGTAGCCCGGTGTAAAATATAAGCGTGGACATACCCAGATGCTAGCTACGGGACGCAAAAGAATATCAGGTCAGTATGAGCCCAGTCCATTAAGACGTTACTTGGAATACGTACCGACATGATTGCTATGTGGATATGGAAATGAAGAAACTCCGAAGTTGATAACCTACGCCGGCACGCGATGTCAGTAGCTGGTTTCCCCTGATTTTGGCGGGAATTCCCCGTCAAGGAAGAACTATGCCTGTTGCAGCCAGGAAGCCCATTCAGTTTTATTTACTGACCAGATAAGAGGGAGCTTATTCTCAATAGATTCCCACGGAAATTTGCGGGTGAAAGAAGCTAGCGGAGATATGAATTAGGTGAGGGGGTGGGAGAGGAATAATAATGGGGGATGGAGATAGAGGGGCATTTAGTTGTTGTGCTTTGCGGTGTTGCGCCGCCGGTGGGGGGGGTTATTGTCACGTGATACAGCCGTCGCACCACCAGGCCGTGTTTTCGTCATAAGTTCATTTCCCCCCTGAATGTCCCGGTAGTGAAGACGAGTGAGTGGTTGGAGTATGAAGCATACAAACTAGTACTGTACTCATCATTACAGCCTGCTGCAGGTTCGTCCGTCACCTGCGTCTCCGACTAGTATCAATAGGTACCGTAAGGAGCTGCCTATTCCTGGACACGTATTGCCGTTGCTAGTGTGGGGAACTTATTTTAACGGATTGTAGGGACCTCACAGGAGTACGGAGAAGACACTGGGCACAACTATTTTTATTCTCACCTCCAACACTGGATTTTGTTTTTCTGGAACTGGGTGACTAAGTCCCGTATAGATCAGATCAACCATGGGACTTCAGTCCAAATAACCGACTTCGTACCGAAGACCCTACTCCAATATGATTGGATCCTTCAATTATGCAGGATGTTATGCGGGATCGCAAACATGCTCGCAAGAAATACGGAGCACAACCTACCCATATTTGTGTTCATGAGGCTCGGTGATACGCTCCAAATCAGTCACGATGTGCTTAGTATATTTTCGGCGCTAGCCCAGGAGAGTGAAAGTGATAGCCAGCTCCAAACAAACGGAGAGAAATTAATTTTTAGTCATACTCTAGAATCCAGTATATATAAAAACATACATCAAATAGTATGTACTGTAAAACCCCAATTATGACAAGCACCCCACTGCCCTCCTCGGCGCTGAGCATGACCAGCTCTAATGCCGACGATGATAGTTCACAATTTGAACCGAGCAGAGTTAGCACACTGCACCTTGCGCTGTGACAGAGGGCAGCCGAGTAGAAAGAGAATGGTGAAACAGTAGTCTAAGAACGGAAGAGTAAATAACATTGTCGTAAAGGGGTATATGAACGA
This sequence comes from Aspergillus flavus, assembly GCF_009017415.1. Lineage (NCBI taxonomy): Eukaryota > Fungi > Ascomycota > Eurotiomycetes > Eurotiales > Aspergillaceae > Aspergillus > Aspergillus flavus. Next base: position 1,043,967 of record NC_092403.1, on the reverse strand, counting down.
ATGGACAAGAAACATATCGAATCGTTGCGGAAGCATCCCGATGCATTAGCCCGCAACCGAGCAGAAGAAAAGTGAAGAAATCAAGACCTTGAAATGTATGACGTGATGGTAGCGTGGACGGTGCCTCCTGGTGCTAACCCCCATGAAGGCACGACATCCAACAAACAGCCGCGGCGAATGTTGTAGACGGAAAATAGCAAAGGCGCTATCGTAAGAGCATAAACCGGCATTAGAAGTTCAAACCCTCGTACTTTTTGGCTCATGGATGAGGGACTGCTTGCTGGTTATCATAGAGTATCATCTGCCTGTCCTCCATCGATGATCTTTCTCCAGTGCTGGGGGAGGCACACACAAACCAAGGGGAATGCTTTGATTTCCCCATTTGGGGAAGGAGAAGCAATCGGTCTGTGTGAGCCATTTGATACGCCGCTGTCACGCTGTTCTCTATGTCTAGCATCATAATCCTCCGCACTTTCCGGGACCCGAATGCCTGTCGCCCAACCATCATCCCAAATTCCAACTATCTTCAACATCTCACCTCGGTCCAGAGCGAATTCATCGCCCGCTCGTGGCTGATATGCCCAAAGGACGGCAACCTTGTCTCCTGGGCGAATGTCATCTTGGGAGTAGTAATCATGGAATGAAGATAATTGCTCCGACTGGCCACTGGCCATCCCATCGGGTGATGAGTACTGACCACCTATGCCAGAGCGAGGTGACCCGTCACTACCCGCACCAGCCAGGGCCGAATTGCTAGATAGTGAGGCAGTACGCTTCCCTGCGGTTGGGGGTATCTTCTTAGACATAGCCCCGGGGCTGGCGCCGTAGTAATCTGAATCAGAGGATTCGCTATGTTTTCCAACACCGAAAAGGGCAGCGGAGTTACGAGAGCGTCCAGGTGAATAGCTTGGGGCCTCACGCAGGGCAGACATCCTAGCTACTCGCCCCCCTGGAATCGGTGCGAAGCCTTGCTGGCCGGGGGTAGGTTGCATTGGCGAGAAGCCCTTCCTCTGGGGGTTTGGCTGGTTCAAAACATTGTCATTTCGAGCCCTTCGCTTTCGTCTCCAGCATATCAACGCCAGTGCAGCTAGTGCCGCTAAAAGAGCAACTCCAGCTATGGCCCCAATCACAGCTCCTGCGATTTGGCCTCCGGAGAGATGGCCAGATGAAGATCCTGCAGTCGGACTAGATGTCGAAGTGAAAATCGGTGGGATTGTCGTTGACGTAGGAATGGTCACATCTTTACATCGAGTCGCAGCGTTCGAATTTATGCAGCAGGAATCAGTGGAGTTGGGTGAGCTTGCCCCACAAAATCCGCACAATCCGACCAGATTCGATCCATATCCACATTCGTCGGACTCATTGTCAGCTCCCGAGATGCAGGTCACGGTTAATGAGTCGGCGGGAAGAGCACACACGGTAAAGTCAGAGCGGACTTGGCTCATATAATTACCGGCTCTTTTGGGGCAAAGATCAGGATTGAGCAAGATAGTTGCTTCGCTTGTAGCCATCAATGCCTATCCTAGATGATTAGAGAAATCCTTGCCGGTCAAGTAGGAGGCACTAACACAGGTATCAGCACAGAGAGGCCTGGACTCATTATCCGATAGATCACAATCCGTTTTTGAACTTTGAACGAGCCCACTGCATATGCTGCTAGTGGTATAGCGGGCATAAAAATCACCAGTATCTGTAAGATTAGCCCCTTGGCAGCCCAAGTAGTCGACATATCTGGTTGGCAGAACTGATTAGGGGAGGTACGTAGTAGTAATCATGGGTAGCGAATGCCTACTTTTGGGTAACGTAAGATCCTTTGACGTAATCACTCAACTCTTGGTCAAATTGTTTTATGCTTGTAACGTTCTGCATGAATGGGCTAACGGAATGTCAGTAAAATATCCTATGATCTTGTAGAATCAAGGTTCCAACAAGACGTACAAGTCAGTGTAGAGACTAGAGCTGGTTGATATTGATGAGCCATTCCAGGCGGGACATTGCGTCGAGCCCTTGAGAGATATGCAGGTTGCCATGCCGGCCTGCGACTATGAAAGTGACGTTCAAAAGTTCGGTGACCTCAGTAGTTGCTAGTGGTTATATCGAAGAGAAGCGTAGACGGACGAATGACACTCAAGTCAGATAGCAAATCGGATATTCGGTTCGGGCCAATAATTTAATCGGCAGACTCTCTCATGTTGCTGCTTTTTGGAGACTCTGTATTCTCAATTCCAGACAACAGAAACTGTTCTGGGGGGGGAAAGACTTGAAGAGCGTCGACCACTGGTCGGGAACCACAATAAGCGCGTCAAGCTGCGAAGAGGAGCGAAAGAAACCGAGTTCGAAAGAAAAGAAACGTAAAAAAGGCGAGAGAAAAGTCGACAAAGTTCAAGAATTGAAGTTAACGAGTGACTCAGCCCGCAAAGCACAGCTAGGAACACAGGAAGAAGAGAAAAAAAAGACAGGGCGCAAAGATCAGCCTAGAATGGAAGAAAGTGAAAGGTCGAGTTCAAGGTCGTGGTTTCCAAGTCCAGGCCGGTGCTATTAGTCTTCCTTGCCTGAGGCGCTCAACAGTGAGCGGCACAGAACCAGGTTATGGGACCGCACGGTTCGGAAACCTTCCAACTTGGGTTGGGGTTAGACGTATTGTAATAATACCTAATGATCGCGGACGGTCGATCTTGTCGCAAGGGCACAGGCAAAGACGCAAGGCTAAGTTTAAAGCCTTGGAGCAAAAGGGGGAAAAGGAAGCAACAGAATGGGCGGTTCACAAGAGGGTCGGCGGCGTTCCAATTAAACTAGACTCCACCCTTCACTAAACTGTGTTCGTTCAGAAATTAGTACATATACGGCATGGTGGACTAGAGCATGAAAGACAGCTTCCGCAGAATCCAGGATCAATTGCTTGCTGCTGAGCCTGCTGCCGCGCCAAATTAAACTCGACTAAACTTACCAGATCCACTTTCACACGGACGGAATCGAGTTGAGAAAGACTCCAATAAAGACAATGCGACAGTATAGATCGATAGTACTAATGAACTCAATGCTTAGTTGGAGATATTCTTAGGAGGGGCAACCCGATCCTTAAGAAGCGTAAGAAAGTCCTGTTGAGTAGAAAAGTTGACCTGTCGAATGGAAAACCCAACAGAACCATGGAAAGGCGACTGCAGGAACAGCAAAGTCTATTCACTTTGAAGACAGGTATACGGAGTACAAGAGGTACATATAGGCGTACAGGTCAAGAGTCAGGATAAGAGTCATATCTAACATTCTGACGTGGCACACGTTCGAGGCCGTTGGGAGACAGTCTATGGGCCATATATGGGCACGGGCATTGCATGACCAGCCATCCGAATAATATTTTTCTTTTTCCCGGTTGGTCTTCACTACAGCATCACGGCTGCCAGATCACAGGGCGCCTATAAAATGATAGTAGCTCAAGATACCCCGCAGTATAAATGCGGTGAACTACTACCTGCCTCATATTTCTGGCTTAGGGTTCGAAGTCGTCTTGTGATGAATTTTCCTCTTTTGAGCGGATTCAAGAAGTGGAACCCTGCTCGGGAATCCAGACTACGGACTGGTTGGACCCTTGGGACCGAGAAGTACTATGTAGCAGAGTTGCCGATTGTTATAAAGAAAAAAAAAATGAAAATAACTTTTTTCAAACATAATCTTACCTTTATTATTATTTTACCCTCTTTTTTTACTTTTTTTTCTCTTCTTTCTTTCTCATGGTGAAAAGGTGGTGTATATATGTGTGCATCAGCGATGCTCAACAAAATTATAAACTGGCAATGATTGTCATCTTGCAATGTCAATATTTTAGATATCAATTTTATTGATAGACCATACGAGATAAACACTGCGAGTACGAACCACTTCCGTACTATCTGCGATGTTCTCCTCTTAAGCCCGGTGTTTCGAAGCCTTCCTTCTACCCAGCAGGACGCCGTGCCGGTGCGATCACCATCTTAGCCTCGCGGGTGACTTGGCATTCGAGTAAGACACCAACACCATGCTTCTGCATGGTCAGACACATTTTTTAATTTGAAACTTAGTATTTGTTTAATTGAATTATGTAGTATACAGTTATAATATTATCTCTATGTGTTTCGTGGCGACTGCTGTGAAAATAAATCTACAATTCTATGAGTCAATCAATATATTGGTCCAGGAGCAATACAGCACAGGTGCTACAGATTCCTTACCTCGGAATATTCATCTTGAGACATGCAAGGGTGAGTCTGCCCGATGTGAGGAGTACAGCCCTGGGATATCAAATTTAAGGTACGAACCCTAGAATGCTCCGTATGGCTATCCATGAGAGAATGCAAGGCTAATTATAAAATGAATTGCACAAATGCTCCGGGATACTCCACATGCAGCACACCCAGTGACCCAGCAAACTGTTTAAGTGGAGCTCTCCCAATTTAATCAAGACTCAAGCGAACCATCCAGCACTGACGTCGCGCGATATTTTAATTCCTATTCTTTTCTTTTTTTTTCTTTTTCTTCTTTCGGGATATTGTCTCATTACACCGGCTCATATATAATCCGCCTTATCACACGCATAATTTACCTAAACACAGCGCGCTTAGTAATTATACTGTGTATATATATACTTGTACTCCGTAGGCTGAGAATGGTATCCATCGTAATGTTGAGGTTTTTCAGGACTCACATTTCAACATACATGATGTACATGCCTATAAATAGGCACCTAGTTGCTAGAAGACCCTTCTACAGTCGTTGAGCGAGTGCGGGCCAGCTCAAGTTAAAGCGAAAAGAAAGTTTGCATTGATCATAAAGTATATATGGTGTAATCAGTATATCATAACCCTAAATTTACTTTCGCTGTATATCTATCTAGGAGTATTATAGCGAAGGGTGTGGGTTGCGTGTCAGTTCCAGGGATAAGTCAGTTTAGGGTAATGTATTTTAAATATGAAAATTGAAGTTCATAATGCTTTGTAGACAGCGCAAGATATATATATCTGAGGACCTCACAATTACCTGTGCCGGAAAAGAAACAACTATCCACGAAAGCTCTTTACTCGTCCACAAGCGTAAAACAGTAGCTTTAAATTACAAATAGAAAGTAAAATTTCACGACCTTCAACACTACCTCTATAGTGTCAGATGTCTCCAGTGCCCCTCCCCCCTAGGGATCTGATTTGACAACCTCCGACAAGGGTCAGGTGATCACAACGACGTCATCTGACCCGAGCAGCCACAGAAGGTAGGCATCAACCGATTGTATTTCCGCTGTCGTCATCACACCCTCTACAGACCATTATCAACGTCTACTCGGTCTGTTATACCAACCATAGAATACACTACGTACGTCTTTATATCGGTTTCTGCATGAGAGCAAGTTCATTCAGATAGTACCGAGTATACCACGGCAATAATGTGCGGATCGGACATCTTCCTCGCGATCCTCGCGATATTCTTCCCACCGGTTTCAGGTATGTACCAATGATCCTCCTGGCCCAGTCACTACTATTTACAAACGCCTGCCGTTGACATGCCCTGCTAACGTTGCACAGTATGGATTAAAGTAGGCATTTGTACAGCAGATTCGATCATCAACCTTGCCCTTTGTTGTCTCGGCTATGTGCCGGGCCTACTACATGCCTGGTATATCATTCTCAAATATCCAGAGCAGGACCCTGATGATCCATATTACGAACCGGTTCCCGGTAACGCCCATCGAAGGGACGTCGAAAACGGCCATGTGACATACTACTACGTTTCTCATCAACAGATCCAGCACCCGTCTCAGAGAGGCTACGGCACTGTGGCACCAACTACGGCGACACCCCCCCTGCAACAACAATCACAGTCCACTCCTAAGCCCCAGAATGAGCCCGCAGCCGGTAGCAGCGGCGATCAAACACAGGGTGATTCGCGACCACCACCCACGTATGCCGAAGCCGTGAAGGGTGACCATAAGGTACAGGACTGATTCAGGCATGCGTGGAAGTCCTTCCTACCACTATCTAGCCATCGCTTATCTGAAACGCTGCTATGCGTAAGGGCTGCCTCAGTTGCTATTTGAGCTTTTGTAATTGTTTGTACTCCTCTAATGTTATGGGTCACGAGACTATCATCTGTATGGAATTATGTACGTCATTAATGCTAGCGGCACGAGGAAAGAATACCATCAGAATTTCGACAGATATCATACATGTATTCTTAGTATCATTCCAGCTTTAAATGTCTGTACTCTATTTCATGGGTCGAATAATAAATCACTATACTATATATAGACGACCTGAAGCAAATCCTACCAAAAAAGCTTTATGAGCCTCTACATATAGGAAACTGTATATATTCTTGAAGTCGTTTCTATCTACCCAGATGGTGGTACAAAAATCACTTATCGTGACTCTTATCAGAAACCCGAAGAAAACCGCGGGCGATTCGATTCCGCCGACTTTCCCGCCTTTCCTTCGGCATCCACTCCCCAACCAGCCTTACAACCCACTCGACTGCAATTCAACAAAAGAACCGGTGTCTGGTCAGGTTCTCGTGGCCCTTCAAACCGGCCATGCAGTCCATGCCATTGCTGCTCAGGCAGTCCCTCCGATCAACCGCCACCTTTACAAGAACCTCTCGTCCGCTCCGATCACCTCTTCTTTCCGCCGTTGGCCCGAAGCCTCTTCCTGCTGGTTCAGATCCACGGCGACAGTTTTCAGTTTGTGTACAATGCCAATTCCGGTCGCAGTTTGCGCTGTACTCGTCCAATGAGACAGAGAAATTGAAAGATGGAAAGACTGCCGAGAAGCCGGCGGACAAGGACCAACCTGCTACGGGTTCGTCCGAGGGGAGCTCAACGATTTATCTTGGAGCGGGGAGCTTGGAGCCTCCCCCTTCTGCTAAGGAGGGCAATGTGGCTGAACAAGTCCAGCAGCAGGAGGCTAAGGATGATGTGAAAACACAGGAAACCGAGAGTAAGGGCCTGCCGTCGTATCTTGAGAACCGCAGGTCCCAGGTTTCCAAACAGTTTACTACCATGATGGATAACCTTCAATCCAACATTTTCGTGGCAGGCCAGCGATTGAACGACTTGACCGGTTATTCATCCATTGAAGCACTTAAGAAAGATATACACACTCAAGGTATGAGACGGATCTACCCATGCTCTTCCAGCTGGAGAGAAGTTGATCGTCTTTACTGACCGCCAATCTCTCCAACAGAGGAGCGACTTCGAGCTGCCCGCCTTCGAGTCCGTGAAGCCAAAGACGCATATGCAGCTGCCATCAACAATCGATCAACTTCACAGCGTGAAGTAAACGAACTTCTCCAGCGGAAACATGCCTGGTCGGCATCAGACCTGGAACGATTCACCCACCTCTATCGTAACGACCACACCAACGAAGTAGCCGAAAATGAGGCCCAGGAAGCTCTATCAGCAGCAGAACGCGAGTCCGAGGAAGCTGCCGCGCAATTGAACAAAAGTATTCTGTCCCGGTACCACGAGGAGCAAGTCTGGTCGGACAAGATCCGCCGCATGAGTACCTGGGGTACGTGGGGTCTGATGGGCGTGAACGTTCTTCTCTTCCTGATCTTCCAGATCGCCGTGGAACCGTGGCGCCGGAAGAGGCTAGTCAAGGGTTTCGAAGAGAAGGTCATCGAAGCCATTGAGAAGGAGAAGGCCATGCACCACGTTGAGATCCTGGCTCCTGTCAATGCCGCTCAAGAGATTCCCGCCGCACCCTCCGCAGACTCATCCGCCCCTGTCGTCGCAGCTGCACCATCCCCAGCCGCTGAAGAAACAGCATCCAACGCAATTTCAACCGAAGTACTAGATGTCCCAGACTCAGCGACTCCCGCACCCGACACAACAACAACACCCAACAGCCAGAACTCTCTGAACGACCTCCTCGAATCCGCCAAATTACAACTCTCGCGCTTCCCCCCTCCTACCTCCGTTGAATCCTGGCGTCAGTATATCAGCGATCTTTTCAGCGATCGCAACCTAGTCATCACCCAACGGGACCTGTCGTCCCTCGCTCTCCAGAGCGCGGCTGCTGGTGCAGCTATCATGGGTCTAGTGATTGCTCTTATCCGGCCGCGGTGAAATGACCGCGTGTAAGCATGCCAGGCTAGATGAGCCATTGTAATTAGCGTGTCATTAATTTGTTTAAAATGCTGTGTATACATGTGGTATAGATATTCGCATAGAGCATTTGTGTAACATAGTCTTGAATGAATGATTACCTGTTGCCATTACCCCATTTTGGAATACACAATCTGAGCATTAGTCGGCTTTTTCAAGAGTTCATATGACTATGTCGCATAGGACATCGATGGGCTGGCAGCTGTTCACCGCTAGTTTTCGACTCGGCCTTGACCTAGCAGTAATATTATGCTGTTTTGCCGTACGGCTGTTGTACCATAATGGTTTCGGTCTAGGTCTGGATTTCGTCACTTCTGGGCTTGCATTTTGCCGTCAGATACTGTTTCTCCTTCTCCAATATATGTGCTGCTTCCTTAGATATACGTTACTAATAAAATCGTATGTTTGAGATCATGCACGATGGTATGAACGGACAAAAGGAATCGCATGTGAATATACCCAGAAAAAGACTATGTAGATACAAGTAACGGACATACAAAAGGTATACATCTATATGTCGACCGTCTCCTGTCTTCATCATTACTCCCCTGAATCCCTCTAAGATATCGAAAGAACAAAAAGAGCAGAGAGACGGACAGGCGACCAATGACAGAAGGTTCTATACCCAGGACCAATGGAGGGAAAAACCCCGTAGATAAGGAGTGGTACAGGCTCTAGGAGCGAAAAGCGGACAGGGTAGTTGTTGAAAGTAATAGAAACACGAGGCTCAGTTTTTCTAATCGATCCATATTAAAACAAGGTCTCCTTAATCTTGACAAGACACAGAGAGATTTCATCTAAAGCGCAGTTACAAACCTTCACTCTCTCATCCCCTTCAACGTCGTTTCCCGTCCGTCGGATAAACCGTTCGCTCGAATTGGCATCGTTTGATTCGTTTAACCGATGACGAGAGTGCTCTCATCGGGGAAGCTGTACTGAGGAACCTCAAGGTTCAGAGGGGCAGGACCCTTCCTGATACGGCCGGAGATGTCGTAGTGAGAACCGTGGCAGGGGCAGAACCAGCCGCCAAAGTCACCGGATTCACCGATAGGGACACAACCAAGGTGGGTGCAAACACCTGAAGTGGAGGAAAGTATTAGATATCGCCAAGACATATGAAATCGTTCCGGACCGTAGCACATACCAAGCATGACAAGCCACTCGGGCTTCTGAACACGGTCCTCATCGGCCTGAGGATCACGGAGAGTTTGCCACTCAATGGAGTTGGCCTCGTTGATTTCATCCTGGGTACGGTGACGGATGAAGACGGGCTTTCCACGCCACTTGATGATGACCTGTTTGACATCAGGTCAGCCAATCATGCATCACAACAAACGGCTTCGTAGGGATAATCGAGACATACGTTCTTGCCCTCAGGGATGGAAGCAAGGCCGATTTCGACCTTAGCCTGAGCGAGGACATCGGCAGAGGCGGACATGTTGACCAGGAAGTCTGTTGGTGAAGTTGTCATCAGCCATATGCTCCAATTGATAACCCGACCCAACCCGCCAATTATCCCCATAACCCGGCTATCTCAATTCGCTATCCTGATATCTTGCACTCCTCCATTTCAATCGATAACCTCCAGGGAAGACCTACCCTGAACAGTAGCCTTGGCACCAACAGCAGAGGCAAGACCGAGGGAACCGGCCATGAAGTAAGAGAAGACCTGGTTGGAGCGTGGGGGCTTCTTGGAGGCATATTTGCTGAAGTCAGGGATCTTGTAGGTCGAGGATTCCTTGGCGCTGGTGAAAGGGCTCTCGAAGGATGACTTGGACGCATCAGCGACTCCCCTCCGCTGCTGGCAGGAGGCGATGGCAGCGCGAGAAGTGGGCAGCTGTTGGCGGGCGCAAGCGCGCAACAGAGTGCTGGAAGCGGAGGAGAGAGACATGGCGGGCAAAGCAATTGCAGTCAATTGCAAAGACGGACGACCGTTTGAGGGGGGTGGAGGGGGGAGTCAAGGTGGACGAGGGAGGATTTTCCAGATGTTGGAGGTTGAAGTCGGAGGCGCGGCATACGGAAAGTCGAACCAGAGCTTTCGCTTCGGAATCACGGGGCGCCTCATTGGCTGATTGGGTCACACTCCGACACTCACCTTATTTTCTACACTATTTATCAATACAATTACAATTGGTACTCGGTAATCGTGAACTCAACTCGAAATTGATATCATACCCTGGACAATTGGATTGCTTTATTTACAAACTTACTTTATTTTTTAATATTTTTTCATTACTCTATTTTTTTATATTTAAAGGCAACACAAACAGCGACTTGTTCCCAAGATGACGGAGACCATTTTGCCCGTGATTTCCCGTTCCGTCCATTCCCAATTAAACCAAATGCAAAAGTGACCATAACACGATCTTTTTGCCAACAAAAGAAGCACCAAAACCCAGAACTCCCCATACATGCAACTCCTTCGGTTGATACTGGAATATATAGAGGGCTAATTCACTGGTCGACCATTTCCACATCCCCGTCGTCTCCCCTGCTCTGATTGTCAACAGTTCGATCGACCACCAACGTGCTCACTGCGCCAGTCGCATGCATGACCACTGGCGTCCGAGGGCTCTTCGATGGTTTTTCTTCTATAGCTTGTAGTTCCTCCTGGTGCTCTGACTCTCCATTGGCATGCGGTACCGTTCCATTCAATGTGCGCTGTCCTTTCTCGATCTCGGCTTCTCGGATGGCTTCCTTGGCCTTTTTTTCCTTGAATTGTTTATAGGTGGTGGTCTTGGGGATAACGTCGGAGAGGAATTCTAGATTATCGATTCGCGAAACCGCCGTAGCTATGAGGTTCATCCATCAGTACACCGTATGATGCTGGAAATTGTTGTTCGTGACTGACCTAGATCTTTGTATTGGATGAGCTTTCGTGGTTTTCGTTCGGATTTGACGACGTTATGCCCTTGTTCTGTGAGATATTGGATGAACATTTCCTAGGCCAGTCAGTGATGGGAAGGGAAGAGTATCAGGCTACGGCCAGAGAATCACGCACTGTAGCCATCGCGATTACAAACGTAGCGTTGCTTGAACATTGTACTATGTCTTCGTCTAGTTGGATGATTTTCTTTATCCGCGAAACTGCAGAACCAGTCAACCGGCGATATCCATTACGATGGGTGTATTCTGCGTACTAGGAAGAGCGCTCTGGCCGGTGATCTCGTGGGATGGCGCAGAGTCCGGAGTGGACTTCTCCTTGGGAGGCATCGTGGGGTCGCGTTGAACGTAAAAGTTAGGGCAGAGAAAGGGAGATCCTCGTGGATATTGCGAGAAGAAACGAAGTGGGTGTTGTGAGGTGTTAGTCTTGGGCTGTTCTCGTGTTGATCTAGAAACTTGATAATTATTTGAAGTGTGCAGGAAGTGTTAGGCAATTGAGCCTGGCGCGTGCGGCGTGGAAATCCATATAGCGCGTGGCGTCAGTGCCGATAAAATACGCATTTAGTTATCTAGTTGGATCCCACACCGCAGATCGACTACAACTGGCGAACTATTATTATGTACCTGCTTTCCCTGAGTTCTCCTGATCAATCCCCTTTATAGGTAGCTTACAACACTTTCATAGTTTCAATTGGAATGACCCTATATGAATTATTGAGATATTGTTCCTTTTGTTCTCAATTGCCGAAAGGCGGGAAATCATTTAGCTTGCTCCCTCACGTGGCCGCGCGGCTCTCCCTCGATAATGATGCTACTATCAATCAATCGGTCGTCATACTACGAGAGGAATAGCTTTACTACCTACTCTTCTCGGTTGCCTTCGACTATGCTCCCATCGCATATCCAATCCATGGTATGAGCTCAATGCCTGACTCATCAACCTCCCCGCGTTCACCCTCAGTACTATCTGAGCGTCGGAATTGGAGAAGGCTATCAGGCTTATCCACGTCCTCGACCGCCCAGCAACCAGCCAACGGTCACTCCACCGCAATCACAGAAGAGATCAGCGAGATCAAACGATACGAGGATTTCACAACTATCGACTGGGTTCAGGATGCGGTGCACGAGCAAGCGCGACGGAGAGCGAAGCGGCGAGATGGGTTTGGTTTCTGGGATCAAGAAGGTGCTTTTGGGTGGAGACGCAAAGTGCGCGAGTCCTACGATGCTGGACAAGCTTGGCTAGTTATCACGATCGTTGGCGCCGTGATTGGGTTTATCTCCGCCTTTTTAAACATTATCACCGAGTGGTTGTCGGATATTAAGCTGGGCCATTGTACAACAGCATTTTACCTCAATGAATCATTCTGTTGCTGGGGCGCGGAGGGAGGTATGTTGCGACTGCCGCCTTACTAGCTAATGTGTTGGGGCTCACAAATTCTTAGGCTGCCCAGAATGGAAAACTTGGACTTCTTGGTGGCTCTTGAATTATGTCATCTATATCTGCTATGCGGTACGTTATCCATGCTCCGTGATCTGCAGAGGTTGTTGCTAAGTCCCAGACAGATGCTATTTGCCTTGATTGCTGCGAGTCTGGTCAAATCGTTCGCCCCCTACGCCGCTGGTTCCGGTATTTCCGAAATAAAATGCATTATAGCTGGTTTTGTTATGAAGGGCTTCTTGGGTGCGTGGACGCTCTTGATCAAGTCCATTGCGTTGCCGTTGGCCATCGCTTCTGGCCTCTCTGTGGGTAAAGAGGGGCCTAGTGTTCACTTTGCCGTGTGCGCGGGAAATGTCATCTCGCGGCTCTTTAGCAAATATAAACAAAGTGCTTCGAAGACTAGGGAAGTCTTGACTGCCACAGCCGCGGCTGGCGTGGCTGTCGCGTTTGGTAGTCCCATTGGAGGAGTGCTCTTTTCTCTCGAGGTACGGACGTGCAGATCTATCGCTCAGGCTGGATACTGATTCCGTGTAGGAAATGGCGTCATATTTTCCACTCAAAACCTTATGGCGCAGCTATTTTTGTGCCTTGGTAGCGACCGGCGTGTTGGCGGTTAGTACCCCCATGTAATCGACTGGCGAGTGCTAACATGTCCCAGGCGATGAACCCATTCAGAACTGGACAGCTGGTTATGTTCCAGGTCCAATACGACCGTACCTGGCATTTCTTCGAGTTAATATTCTTTATTTTTCTTGGTGTTTTTGGTGGATTGTACGGGGCTTTTGTGATCAAGTGGAACCTTCGGGTCCAGGCATTCCGGAAGAAATATCTCTCGCAACATGCTGTTATGGAATCGGTGGTCCTAGCCGCAATAACGGCTGTGCTATGCTATCCCAACATGTTCTTAAAGATTAACATGACAGAGATGATGGAGATCTTGTTCCGGGAGTGTGAAGGCGGGCATGACTACCATGGCCTTTGCGAGTAAGTAAATCCAAGGAGGCTCACAAGCATTGCTTACCATGCTAGGTCCAAAAACCGGTGGCCTTTGGTTGGGTCGCTCGCCATCGCGACAATTCTTCGCATATTCCTGGTCATCATATCCTACGGTTGCAAAGTACCTGCAGGAATTTTCGTACCGTCGATGGCGATCGGAGCATCCTTCGGCCGTTTGGTTGGGGTCCTTGTCCAGGCGTTGCACGAACGTTTCCCTGATTCGGCGTTTTTCGCGGCCTGTGAACCGGATGTCCCATGTATTACTCCAGGAACCTATGCGTTCTTAGGCGCGGGAGCAGCTTTGAGTGGTATCATGCATTTGACAATCTCAGTCACGGTCATTATGTTTGAATTGACTGGAGCATTGACTTATATCCTCCCCACTATGGTACGCTCATCCCTGTAGAATATCTCGTTATACGCAACTAACATGCCTTGCTTGTAGATCGTGGTAGGAGTCACGAAAGCCGTTAGTGGGCGCTTCGGCAATGGTGGCATCGCGGATCGAATGATCTGGTCCAATGGTTTTCCTTTCCTCGACAATAAGGAAGACCATGTTTTCAACGCTCCCGTGTCGCACGCGATGACGGCTGACCCCGTCACGCTTCCTGCATCCGATTTTCCAGTGCGCGAAGCCGAGCATCTTCTGAACGACAATAAATTCCAGGGCTTTCCCATTGTCGATAACCGAACGAAAAAGACCCTCGTCGGATACATTGGCCGCACGGAACTACGGTACGCCATTGACCGTGCTAGAGCAGAAGGCATTCTCTCCCCTAATGCCCGATGTGTGTTCACCAAAGAAGCTGCCGAGGCTTCAGTAGCACGCAGAGCGTCTTCTTCCTCGCCACATCACCTAGCTCCTGATACCTTTGATGCCATCCAACAGACTGTCGGTTCCAGCTTCGTGGACTTCAGCAGATACGCGGACCACACGCCGCTGACCGTGCATCCGCGTCTGCCCTTGGAGACCGTAATAGAAATATTCAAGAAGATTGGACCACGCGTCATCCTCGTGGAGCACCGCGGCCGCTTAACCGGCCTTGTCACTGTCAAAGACTGTCTGAAGTACCAGTTCAAGGTCGAAGCCCAGGAACACGCACTTGCCGCGACCCAGGCTTCGGAAGGCCCATTGGGAGACCAGACGAGTGCTCGATCCAGCGACACGCTGGAGGAGCGCGTATGGAACTTCATACAACGTGTGGGCTCTAAATTGCCCCGTTGGCGGCCAGCGGGTCGCGTCGCCTTGTCCGATCGCCACGAAGGAAGGGGCATTTCCACCGGTACTGATGATGAAAACGACAGACTGATGGAATTAGAAGAACGGCAATAGTGATATCCCATTCTATGTTCACATGTATATATATATAGAGATATAGAACCTGTATGATTCGAATTTTTATACACATATCATATATTCTTAACATACCCAAACCTCCATCATACAGCCAAACAATCCCGAAAACCCATCTAACCAATCTATACTAACATTGATATAAACACACATAGGTAGTCTAAAATACCTCCCCCATCCTCAACCCAATTGCCACAATAAACAAACAAAAGAAAGCTCTGGAAAGAAAAGAAATCTAATTATCCCTCATCCCAACCAAAACACACCCACCCCCCATCATCCCAGCCCCAACCCACCAAAGCCCTCCTACCTCCTCCCTAAAAACCAACATCCCCAACATAGCCGTAACAAGAAAGTTCGCTGCCGTATTCGTAATCGACACCTTCACCGTCGACGGCGCAGCCGTCAAAGCCCTCGTAAAAAGAGCCCACATAATCACATTACAGAGGACATTAAGACCCAGACAAGCCTATTTTCTCACTCTTAGCATATACACATAACCTACATAACACGCAGCCAAACAATGAACAATGAACTCCCCAAGGGACGCCAAGGTAGGGCCAGTTCTTAGATAAGGACGGAAGGGGAACGGGAGAAATCATACACCCCTAATCAACATCTCCAGGATGGGATGATCGCCTGTTAGACTTAAAAAGGCGAGGAGAGATTTCGAGAAGGTTGTTGTTTGGGTATCGGTTGTTCTGTGGGGTTTTGTTAGATTATTTTATCTTATCTTTACTGGGCTTATTGGTTATGGGGGAATGATTGTAGGGGAATGAACGTACAGTTTCGCGAAGAGGCCGTTTAGGGCGGCGAATGCGCCGCTGGCCAGGGCTAGGACTACCCAGCGGGAGTGGGTGGACATTTTTTCTATTTTTTGTCTTTTGTTATTGTTATATACTGGGGGGTTTAGTTGGTGAGGTTGGTTGGGTTAAGGAGATGGTTTGTAGACGGATGGTTGATATGTTGATGGTTTCTTGGCGGGTTTTGCCAAGTATTTGGGGTACTTGGGAGACAATAGGGCTGCTTTGTATGTGTATAAGGGTTCAGGCTTATTTGTTGGACTGTAATTGATGCATTAGGGATATATAGTTTGTGGTGATTTCCTTATCAATAGTTATATGGGCTTTAGGGACTTCAGGTGCTGTGAAGCCTCTCCTTTAGCTCCGGGTAAAGGCCCAATGTACGTAGAACAATCACAGCATCGACACTTTCAAAGCATCTCTTTGTTGAACCCGTCGATAGACATGGTCTCTGGTAATTTCGGCGACTTAAAATAGAGTATGAGCTTCAATTGTTAGTAGTACATAGTAACAGAGTATGCATCATCGATCGAATACCAATAAAGCTATTTGCTAGTTATGTATAGTAGCCCATCTAATCTATACTTTAGTCTAAGGCGAAAGCCGTTCAATCCGCCATTTATACGAGTCACTCTGCGGGTCATGCACCCTCACATACCGGAACCGATCATGTAGTCGACTGCGCCGTCCCTGCCAGAACTCTACCGACTCCGGTACCAGACGCACGCCGCCCCAGAATGGAGGCAATGGGATCTGCTCCGTGTTGGCAAATCTCTCCTCCATTTCCCGCACTCGCTTCTCTAGGAGCGCCCGGCCATCATCGATGTCCGTTTCATCCACGTCACCCGGAATAGCCTGGGGGAAGACATCCTGCGCGAGGCTCTTCCGCCGCCGTTCGATCAAACTGTCCGGCTCTGCGGACCAGAGCACCTTGCTCTGCCAGCTGGCCCAGCCGCCAATCTGGCTACCCCGTTCGCGGGTCCTCCAGTACAGTTCGCTCTCTTCGCGGCTAAGGGGTTCAATGAGACCTTCGATACGCACCTGCCGTTCGGTAGTTCCCCAGCTGAATGTGAGGGCTGCCCATTTGTTGCCTTGCGGCATTCCGTCGTCATCTACAACGGGCTCGGGCATGGCACCCAGGACGCTGTCTCCGTCTGCTTGAGTACCAAAGACCTGTGCGCCCTTCCCTTGCCGACTGCCCCAGTTACTGTAGACTACCCAGCCCCGCTCGTCAAGCTCCTTCAGATATACAACGCGCGCGCTCACCCGGCCAGAGGGCAAAGACGCCGTGGCCAGCGTGCATGTCTCCGGGGCCGACGATGCAGACAATCGTGGGTCGCGGAACCAGGTGTGGAACTGATGAAGCGGATTGGTGGGGTGCATCTGGGAGACAGTGAGCGGTGGGTTGGTCACGAACTGATGCGCGCGAGCGGGGTGGGAGACGATCTGGTTTTCGGTAACGGAATTGGGCGTGGAGGTCTCCGACCGAAGGGCCTCAGCGACGAGTCGAGAAATATTGGCAGGTGTAGCTGCGTCCGGTTTGTGGGGAGGCGTTGTTTGATCATTGGGGGTCGGTACTTGGATGTCACCTGGTGCAACTGGCGAATGTGAAGATGTGTTAGCAGCTATGTTTCTAGAGTTGTGGTTATGCACGTCAAACCTAAATGAGTAAAACCTACAGATTAGCTTTCTGGGGTGTTTCGCATGGTCATCTCCCGGGCTGGCGAGATGGTCAGCTGTTGGATTCTCTGAACTCATGGCGGATAGGTGTCGCGGGGTGTGGTGGTAGCACTGAGCGAATTGTATGAATTGTATGCGCCGGAGAGAGAAGCGAGTCGAAGACGACGGCCGGAGAGGACGCATAGGCTGTCTTCTACCGACGGTGAAGTAATTGGAGTTGAGTGAACGAGGAGTCAGAAAGTGGAAGGTGTGAAGTGTGACCGTTGCATGGTTGAATGACTTAATCTATTCCGCGGGGTTGGCCGATAAACCCCGATAATAAACTCCGTTACCAAGTTTTTTACTCTCTACGCAAGACTTACAAGCAAACACATTTTCTCAGGTTCATAAGTTTAGTATTGATTATCCAAAACTAATCTGTATATAGCACAGAAGTCTTAGAATTCCAAAAGAATTGCAGCCAGGATTGTCCTGACTGGAGAGTTGGGAGTGTCTATCGAACAGATAAGAAATAGTAAATAACCCTGAAGCCAAACAGCATCATAACCCCATTTTTACATGAACGCCATATCCGCTCGCTGAATGCAAACCATAAACAAAATGTAGGACAAAATGTACACCAAATAGGCATGGTATTGCCTCCCAAATGCCAATGCAGACCAAATGGGCTGGAAACAGCCAAAGACAGGGATCCAGCCCTGAGAACATATTAAAAATGAATATTCTTTTATCCCTTTTCGATTTTAAAGCAGAAATTTTAGTCCTGCTGGAAACGAGAAGGTTGAAGGCAACGGTTCGTCAGTGGATGACGCGAACCTACAGGGCAGCAGCGACCGCGGCACCGCCACCGACAAGATCCACAATCTTGCTGGCGACAGCGGTCGGGTATCCACGAGACAGCATCTCTTGCACAATGCGAGAGGCGTTCTCTCGCTCGTTCGCCATGAGGAATGCACGGGTCATAGCCTCATAAGTGCTGGGCTCCCGCTTGTCCACACCAATGCTATCATAGATGGCCTTGGCTTTGCTCACGTTGCCCTCAGTGGCCCACCCTTGAATAAGAGTGTTGGCAATGTAGGCAGTCATATCGACCCTACGCTGGACCATATCCTTCACAATGTCCTCAGTTTGTGCGACCTGGTGGTTGGCCACCATGGCCTCTAGAAGGGCCTGGTACAGGCATGGCTGGAGTCGCACTTTGCTGTTGGAGACGACCGAGTTGAAGACGTCCTGAGCAGCTTTCATGTCATGCATCACACAGCCATGAGCATGGATGAGAGATGCATAGTGTACGGCCTCTGGTTGCTGTCCGGCGGCTTTGATGGTTTCGAGTACCTTCTCCGCAGCCTTCATATCCACAGGCTCAAGAGAGGCGTGTGCGTCGATGAGCAACTTGTACGTGTGCATGGTGGGCTGGATATTACGGCTGAGCATGCGCTTATAGTACGCCAGAACCTTGCTGCGGTCGCGCTTGGTGTTCAGGAAGTACTGAATCATGGAATTGTAGGGAGCTGGGCGAGGTTTGTAGTTGGGCATCGACTCCATCTCCTCGAACATCTCTTCGGCGAACCGTTCATCGCTGACTCGGCAGAGCGCGTTCACAATTGTTCCATAGGTAACACTAGTAGGACGCACACCCTGGGCACGCATCTCGGCAAAGTACAACAGACAATCGTCAATGCGACGGGCTTTACCAAGCTTCCCGATCAAGGCGTTGTACAAGAACGAGGTAGGCTCAACCCCTTCAGCGACCGCACGATGGAAGATCTTCAAAGCTTCGGTCGCCTCATCAAAGGTCTTGGTTGATTCCTTGAGCGTGGTGATATAAAGACCGAAGGTGTTGGCGGACGGAGCGGAGCCGAGTTCCGAAAGCTCCTGGTGATACTTGGAAGCGAGACTGCGATCATTAAGGGTAAGGCAGGAGGCTACCATGGCGTCAAGAATTGACACCCAACCGTACTTGACAGCGTGATACTGGTGCAGGAGAGGGACATCGCGGCGAGCCATGCTCAGAATTTCATGGACCAAATCGTTGCGATGACACTTGGCGGCAGCGGTGATCAGTTTGGCATACGTGATGTAGCGAGGATGACGGCCAGAGCGGCGCATGTTCCGAAGCCGAGTCAAAGCATCGTTGAGGTGGGAATCGGGGCGACCGCTGGTGCTTTCCAACTGTTCGGCAATCATCGCGGATCCTTTGAAATCGGTGGCATATGCGTACGGATCGAACGAGTCTTCGCTGGGCGCGGAGGTCATCGTCGACATCTCAGAGACCGGAGTGTGGCGATCGGACAAGAACGAAGAAGGGCTGGAGGTGAGCCCAAGGTGGTCGTGCCACCTCCTCACCATGTCAGGACGGCTGTTGAATAGCTTCCCGACCGCCTGGTCGACGACGCGAGTAGTGTAGGGATCCATTTGAAGTCCGGTAGCCAAGGCAATGTCAAGCATGTGAGAAAAGCGGATCGGGTGCGCAACATCCAAAGACGCGGAGCTGTTAACAAGCATGCCGGCCTGGACCTGGAGGGCAAGGGTTAGGTCGCGAGGGTTGAGCTGTTGGATGGCAATAGGACCGAGGCTGGCGACAGCGTGGTCAGCGACCGGGGAGACCAGTCCACCGTTCTCGACCATTGACCAAAGGAGAGTCATGACAGTTTGGGGAGAGAGGACGGCAGCAGTTTGAATAAGTACGCGACCGATGAGATGAAGACTTTCATTGATCTGCTCCCGGACGGCGTTAAGTAGATAAGGGTTGTCGATTGAAGCGTTGCGGACCCGTCCAAACATATTACGGGCCTCGACTAGGGCTTCTTCGATCTGACCACTCTTCAATAAGGCCACCGAATACATCGCCGTCGGCTGAACCATGTCCGGTGTTGTCTGACCCACAGTGCTTAGCATAACCCACAGAGGCCTAGCCGCCGACACGTTGCCTTGACGCACGTATAATGCCAGCATCGAGATAGCAGGGCCATGACGTTTTGCGGTATCAGTAGGCAGACAATCGTATGCTTCGGAAGCCGTTTTGAGGTTACCGGCATCCGCCGCGGCGATGCAGATTTCGGCCATGGCATGATCCAGGGCCCCATCGCGCAACCGTGTCTTAGCTTGACTCAACGCCTTATCATGCTCACCCGATTTTAAGGAGTGCGAAACAAGGCCATCTCGAACGATCACGGTTTCAACAGCATCTTTCCGAGTTTCTTTGTTTTCTGTCACCTCATCGAAAGAAGCCCGGATCCGCTCCAAAAAGCGCAAAGCCTCCTTCTCCTTACCACACGATAGATACGCTTTGACCAACGCAGCGTACACCTGGCCATCCAGGCGTTGAACGATGCTGAACGTACCATTGTCGTCCGAGATTGCGAGAGCCTTATACTCGTTGTAGCACTCCACAGCACTCTTCAGATCTCCAGTAGAGGCGAAAGCATCGATCATCGACGGGAAGATAGAGGCATGAGGTGTAACTTTGTGGGTTTCCATGTGGGCGTAAATGCGGATCATATTCTCAACTTGGCCCTCTCTCGCACATGCGATAATCAGGCGGCTGTAGGTGTCCAATGGAAAGACGAGATCGGGGTGTCTTGTGGTAGCAGTGTTAAATAGCTTGATAGCGATACCGAGCGAATGGTCCTCATCGAGAATGGCTCGCTCCAACTCGCTCGAGTGGAGCATGAACTTGCCAGGCTCTTCCATTCCTCCGTAGCGGATCCGGTCCTGCTCGAGCGATTTCTGGGACTTCAGGGCATCGTGTGCGCGCTCCACGAAGAGCTGGACGAGAGTCCGATACGTCTGCTCGTCGGGAATTACCCTACGACGGAGCATATCAGAATAGACATCCAGCGCCTTCTGAATCGCCTGAGCGGTGTCACCATGAAGCCGTACAGCCGATTCCAGCAGGGCATTGTAAGCACCGACCGTGGGAGTCAAGCCATCTCTGAGCAGTGCTTCAAATGCACTGGGGATCTCAGCGTACTTCTTTGTTAAAGCCAGCTGGACAATCTGATCGGAAGCGATACGAGCTTGCTCCGTGGAGACATCCGCGATGGCAGCCACGTCTGCTGGTAGGTCAGGGAATGCCTCAGTGGCCGAGTCATCCTTTCCTTCGGATGCCTCCTCAGCTTGGGCTTGCTCTTCCTGGATTTGAATCTCTCGAGCCACCGCCTCCTCAACCTGAGCGCTAACATCGGCATTGGCGGAGGCCTTCGTGATGTGAGGCGAGTCGAAATTATGGGGATTCGTCGAGTTCACGCTATCTTCTTTGGACTTTGCTACTTCTTCCGGCGTCGACGGTTTCCACCCCAGTTTCCGCTTCACCTGAAACTGTTTCCAATCACTATCATCGCCAGTCTGCTGAGCGTGTTGCCACGCGGCATAATACGCCGCGAGGCCTAAGTCTCCCGAGCCCGAGCCGCCCTGGCTGGCTTTGGCGCCAGCGCCGGAAGAACTTGAGGGTTGGAATACATTTTGCAATGCACTCCGGGAGACCTTGGCCGGTTGATTGGCGAGTTGATTGAATGTGGCGGAGGACGCGTAGGAAGACTGCGACGCCGCAACTACCGACTGAGCATAGCCATGAGTGAAGGCTTTGGTGAAACTCTGACGTGCGAGATGGGTGAACGGTTTGAAGACCATTTATCTGGCAGGAGTCCTCTTCAGCGAGAAGAGGCAATGCTGGTTTCAATGTTAGTCACGCGACCATTCCTTTAGTTCCACCTTGCCGGCTTCTGGTGATGTGTTATCTGATTCATACCTTGCAATCAAAATAATAGTAAGGATGCAGGTTCATTTGACGACAGCTGGTCGTCAAAGGAACGCGCTGGTATATACAAGGGAATTGAAGCGAAGGAAGGAAAAATCTTTTCGTGAAGAGGTCGAAAAATATGACAGATCGGACAAGAGGGAATGGATGGATATTTGAGAGAAGGCGAGAATAGTCGTTGACCAATCCTAAAGCAGATTAGTGCCGATCCTCGCAATGACTTGACTTCTTTGAGGATAATTAATTCAATAGGTTAGTGCTAGAGCTGATCGTACCTTTGGGGAACGAATCGTCTTGAATGGAATTCTAAGGAATGAACCCTCGGGTATGTATCTACAAGACGCAGGGGGCAGAGTATCCTACATTTAAAAGACCCAGACAGGAACCAGGGGGAGGGTGAAAATTATATGGCTATGCTTCTTCTAAACATGTCCGATGCGAATTAGAAAACACGAGAAAAAAAAAATAAAAAATAAAATTTTTCTTTAAAAAAGTACATACATTTCGACCTCCGTCATTCTCTCGTTGCCTAAGGCTATTTCCACAGGTCAGGTGGCCCTAGAACCCCGGGGATAACAAGCCGTCAGGGGACTTGACCCAATCGGCGGGCCGTCCACACTGGGGCCATAGGAAGATTCAGGAGCGGGAATTCTTGAGTTCCTGATGTCTGGCCAAGCGTGACTCACCGCGTCCCGGCTCATTTTCTTTAGACCCTCCTACGGAGTTTGGCGTCTAAGCCCCGTGTGGGACTGGATCCTAAGCTCCGGATATCCGAAGACCGAACGACCGACGAAGATGCCTGAGGCAATATTCATTGTGCTTGAATGACTAGGGTTTTGACCATGGTGACTGGTCATACCAAATAGTTCGAGGACAGATGGAACCTTGGAAGGTATAGTAAGATGCGAACATTGAATTTTTTTTTCCCTTTTTAGCAGTGACTGAGCACGGCAGAATTAACTTTTTCTTGCATCCCCATCGCGGTACATAATTGCCGTCTCAATCATGTTATTCGACGAAAGGGATAAACTGCCATGCAGAAGAGGCCACTTGTTCTTCTCCAGGGCCAATGGTCTTGTCTGAACCCTTGCTTAGCCAGTAGTACTTATTCACTTGTTTTCCGAATCTATTGTTGAATATAAGTACGGGGTAACGGCAGACGGAGAACAGTACAAAAGAGTATCCGTCCACCGGATCAAATGTCCGACGGGAAATTCCCGATATGTCATACGATGGTCAGAGCATAAACGGTTACCCTAACGAACAAGGCTTCGACTCCTGCTCTCGGCGGCTCACTGCCACCAATAATAGTGGGCGGAATCTGACAACCTAGTATTAAATAGCATGATGATGGAACATTGAACCCGGTTGATTGGGGTGTAACTGATTGAAGGCTGTTTGTGAGTGAGAGGATGGGCCCTCTTAGTCAGCGGCGTCACATCAGAGCTCAAGCCACAAACATCAGAGTCTCAGCCACAATCTATATCAGCTGCAGCCACAACATGGAAATCAAATTGGGGAACGATAATACGAGTTCCGGAAAGCTTCCCTCTCCGACAAATAATCAGTCTCATCTACAGAATTAATCATAATAATAATCGTATTGTTTGCTTCGTGCACAGCTGAATCGTCTGCGGCACCCAGGCTCAAACTTCTCTATCCTATCTCCGGTGACGATTCGAGGCGGGGCACTTTTGACCGATTCGGGAAGGAAACGACATAGATTACTACTACATGGGACCGGGGTACTTCTCTGTGTTGTCGATAACGCTGATCTCTCGCCTACGTTCGCCCTTTGCAGTTTGATTGTCCTCGGATTGGTGCGTATAATTCTAGCGCAACCGATACTCTTGACAAAATCGCACAACAGTTTCTTGTGGGACGTATATAGAATAGTAACTGACTATTGAGATTCAGTGCCGAAGTGATCGCCAGATTCGGTTCGATTAACCAGTTCGTTTAATTTTTCGTAACAGCAGAGAACCCCCTGGTCGAACAGTCGCCAGCTGCCCTCATGTCTTATCCGCCATCCGGGAGCACCGCCTTGTCCGCCCCGGGCAAGGTCCTTCTTACCGGTGGTTACCTCGTTTTAGACCGCAATTACACGGGGACAGTGATCGCACTCGATGCTAGGATCCACGTTATCGTTCAACAATTGAAAAGAGGCCATCGACGTGGTGCATCATTCAGCTCAGTGAAGGGGGGTCCCGATACGGAGACAGTCGAGGACGGAAGTGCTGTGGACGACAAGGAAAAAGAAGACGTCGTGGTTGTACGCTCGCCGCAATTTGTCAATGCAATTTGGGAGTACGGTATACAGCGTTGTGAGAATGGAGGTGGAATCAAAGTGATTCAAAGGAACGACGGGTAAGAGAGTGTTTTTGACCTCTCCAGTTCAATAACTAAGGGATCCCAGGCGTTCCAATCCGTTCGTCGAAACTTCCCTCAACTACGCTCTCACCTATATCAGCTATGTGGCCGACTCGAAGGACTTTGGGTCCCTCTCCGTGACCATCCTGGCCGACACTGATTACTACTCTGAGACTGCCTTCTCTAGGGTTTCTGAGTCCCCTGGAAGATTCGTGAACTTCGGTGTTCCTCTTCACGAGGCCCACAAGACAGGACTAGGTTCCTCTGCGGCTCTAGTAACTGCCCTAGTATCATCCCTCGTTATTCACCGTACCCTGCAGCCTGACGACCTTGGAGCTTCTCGTGACAAGCTTCATAACTTGGCACAGGCTGCCCACTGTGCTGCTCAAGGTAAAGTGGGATCCGGGTTTGATGTGGCTGCTGCTATCTACGGCTCTTGCCTATATCGCCGATTCTCCCCAAGCATTTTGGAATCCGTCGGCGACGCCGGTTCACCTGGGTTTGAAGAGCGGCTGTTTGCAGTCGTGGAGGACGCCGACCCTAAGCATCCGTGGGATACAGAGTGCTTGGATTTCGGCATGCGACTTCCTCGAGGCATGCAGATGGTCCTGTGCGATGTTGAGTGCGGCTCAAATTCCCCTTCGATGGTCAAGAAAGTGCTCGAATGGCGAAAACAAAACCAGCAGGAAGCCGATCTTCTTTGGGCTGCCCTCCAGTCAAACAATGAAAGGCTCTGTCTTCAGCTCAAGCAGCTAGCCCAGAGCCCTGACCAAGAATCGCCCGAAGATTTCAATGATGTCCGCAACCTCATCCAGCGCTCACGCAATCACCTTCGCAGCATGACCCGCAAGGCGGGAGTCCCCATTGAGCCGCGGGTACAGACAGAACTGCTTGATGCCGTGTCAGCCGTTGACGGAGTGATTGGTGGTGTGGTTCCTGGTGCGGGAGGGTATGATGCGATTGCTGTCTTGATCCGCGATGACCAGGAGGTGCTTAAAAAGTTAACTGAGCTCTTTAAGAACTGGGAAAGTAAGGTGGAGGACGATTTCGGTGGCAAGATCGGAACTGTCCGGCTCCTCGGTGTGCGTCACGGCTCAGATGGAGTCAAAAATGAGGTTCTCGACCAATATGCCGGTTGGCTTTAAGTCGACAGCTCTGTCCACATTCTCGCCGTGCACAACTACTAACCCAAATGGACATGACATTTGAGAGGTACTGTGCAAATCGTCAAAAGATGTTTTCCTGACTCAGCATACATTACATCTGATCTCAGCGCTGATATCGATTCTCTGCTTCCATCCCTTTTATTCCTTCTGTTAGCCCAAGCATTCCGTTACGAGCGATGCCAATGATGAAGAGCATTTCTAGTCTAAGCACGATCATGACCATTGCATTTTAACAAGATAGCCTACGCAAGACAGATAATGCAAAAATGCCAGTACACGTCTTGTGAAACGAGGCTGTCCAGTCTTCCTCTAATTCAAGAAAAACAAGAGAAAACAGAGAACATCAAATACAATCAATTTCACATTCATCCAGAGTCGTAACTGTATGTACAGATTGACCCGTAAGCAAAAGCCAAGTCAAGCAAAACCCGAACTTTACTATCCTAAGTCCGACCAACAAACCACGACTGGACTCTCTACCAACGCCTCAGAAAGGCAAAGACAGAAGAAAATTATGATGATGAAGAAAGCTATACCCAACCATCAGGTCCACCAATCCACAACCCCCCTCCATCCTTCCATAAACCCACCCATATCATGAACCCGAACTTCGGCCCTAAACATCGCCCCCGGACAATTACCCATACCCCGAGAACAGCATATAAACCCATCCTACAGCAGCAAGTAGTTAATCAATGAACCCATGTCTATCAAATCATATACCTCATTTACTTAGCATACTCTCTACCTTAGTAGCAAAGTCGTCCTCACAACCACTACATCTCACCGATATGCGTTCAGCTCCCTTCAACCCGAACTTCTACTACAACCGCCGTCTCCACCCACGAATCCGGCGCGGGGGTATCGGGGGATTGGCCAAGGTTGCTCTTGTTGGGAGTTTTGTTTGGGTTATTTCAAAGAAGGTGGTTATGAGGTGAGGGATCTGAGTGTTGGTGTGGGAACTTGTTTGGAGTGTGCTGATTATAAGGTTTTAGTTCCAGTTCTAGGAGTCTATATCAACGGGGTTCTGGTTTGGAGGGGGGTTAGGGTCTGGTGCTTTATGGGGATTGAAAGGGCAATGTCAGTTTGATTTGGGTTGTGCCTTTGGTCTTTACTTATATCCCTGTTGCTTTTCTATTGTTCTCGTTCTGTCTGCTGTGGGTGATTCATAGCTGCCAAAGCTAGAGATGTTTCGTTTAATCATAAGAATAGTTCTTTCATTGGGCACGTAAGCGACGTAAATGTCATCATAACTATACAGTAAACGTAACTGACATGATTTTTCAAATGTACATATGTACAGATGTACAGGCATATAACATATCCATCGCATGAAAACATCCCCTGATATCATGGGTATCCGGCAAAAGCAAGAATAGGCAGTCTAAAACGCCTCCACAGTATATGTTCTTTTTTAGTTTTGTGGTTCTATTCAATATAGAACAGTGTCTTAATGAGTTTCACGCCGTATAATGTCTTTATAGCTGGCTAGGCAGATAGGACGAGTATTCCTGAGAGTCCTGAGGCGCATGTTCGGCGATTCGTTCCTCGACCTTCTCGTTGTTGTCGAGGATGCCGTACTCGGCTGCCTTGGCCTCGATTTCATCGTCGGAGAGCTTGGGAAGCTCTTTCGCAGCGCGCACATAGCTCATCTTCTCCACGTAACCCTTGGCGAAGATCAGGTCGATTTCTTCCAGACTACGGCCTGCAGTTTCGGGGTAGAAAAACCAGATAACTGGAATGAAGACTGCGTTCCATGCAGCGAAGAACAAGTATGTACCCCAGCCGATATGCTCCACCATGACAGGGGTGATCATGACCACGGTAAAGTTGAATAGCCAGTTGTTGCAGGTGGAAATGGCGTTGGCCTTGGCTCTGGTCCTGATAGGCGAGAGTTCGGCGGGATAGAGCCATGGCAAGGGCAGCCAGGTGGCGCCGAAGAAGCACATATAAAGGAAAAAGCCGAAGACGGCCCCCTTTGCACTTTGCTTATCGCCAGGGATAAGACAGGCGAATACAATTACCATTGCTGCGCACTGCCCGTAACTGCCTCCCAGGAACAATTTCCGGCGACCAATCTTTTCTATGAAGAACCATGAGAATGTTGCGAAGATGGCGTAGCAGATCATGTTTATACCGCCGATCAAGAGCGCAAAGTTGTGAGACTGGCCAATAGATTGTTCAAGCAGGACTGGGAGGTAATAGATCACAGCGTTGCAGCCGGAAATCTGCTGGAACATTTGCGACGACGAACCCACGAGCATGCGGCGCAGGTGCTGGGATGGTCCACCAGTAAGCAGATCGCTGAACTTGGCTTTCGTCGCACCCGAACTGTCTCGCGGTAAGCTTCAAAGGTCAAATACATGTCATGAAAGAGGAAGACTTACGCTCGGACGGAATCGAGAATCAGATTCTTTTCCGTTTGAGTGTGACGATCCTCAATCTCAGTACCAGCTAGCGCGGCGAGGACCCGTTCGCCTTCGGCGACTTTGTCGTGGGCGATGAGAAAGCGAGGTGATTCGGGCAGGTAGAACATGCCGACAATGATAATGACACCGAAGAAGACCTGGAACGCGATTGGGAATCTCCATACGAGATCTTGGGGACCATAGTGCGCTCCGTAGTCAATCCAGTATGCAATAGCTGTGCCTATGGCGATAATACCACCTTCGATGCAGATAAGAAGACCTCGATTGCTGGTCTTAGAACATTCAGCTTGGTATGTGGGGATTGTCGAAGTGTTCATTCCATTCCCGATGCCAGTAATGACTCGACCGAAGATAAATTGAAGAAGCGGAAGTGAGCCTGGCATAGCAGACACTTGAATAACGACACCAATAATCATAATAGCGGCACCAGCGATAACCATCCACCGGCGACCCGTCCGATCACCAATTAGCAATGCGATGATTGCGCCGAAGAGACAACCTACATTGGAGATCAGCTCATCCGAAGGAAAGGGCACTTTGTTAGGGCTGTATTAGCCACTTACCGACTTCATAGACTGCCGTTACTGTAGCCTGCATTGTATTGTCATCCTTGGTTGCCGTGAACATGTCATTGAAGGCCGGGTCTGAGATGATACCCGACATCACACCCTCTACAGCCGTGGTCAGCGTAACTTCCCTAGATGTATGTAAAGCGTAGACTCACGATCATATCCGAAAAGCAGAAACCCCATTGTTGCAATGGTAGAGACTGTCAGTGACAGTTTCCGCCCTGACATCCCCGCATAGGTGGGAGGCGCCATGATGAGAATACTATACGACGTTGAAGCACAATGCGCAATATCCGGATGAGAGCAGTAGTAAAATGATATATTAAAAAGAGGTTGGACTGAGAAATAGAACTTATGTACAGGACGATAGGATCAGACAGATTTTAAGCGAGGGTGCTCCAGGTCGACAATCGTCGACCTGAGATACTACGTGCGGTAACCTGTGGCGTCATGTACCCCAATGTGGGAGGAAGACCCTATGGGGGAATGTGTTCAACCTCCACATTGATGAAGACCATGGGCAGTATTGTTCCTTGACATCATGGCAGATTTCTTTGACTGGAGGAAGCAATGAAGGGCCACTTGAAAGCACCATAGAGAGTAGAATCAAAGGTAGAGGTGGAGCTGGTAACCAGCGCGGTGCGATGGCAATGATGTAATACCCGCTCACAGAACACTTTAATTCCACCACAGTCACGAGTCGTCCCCACCGATGGAGACAACATGCGTGAAAATTTTTTTGCTCGTCGTCCCAAGGTTGTATGGGTACTTGTCGACGTCAAGTTTTCCAAGCCCGAACTATTCACTTCATTGGTTGCAATGAAAGCCAAGTGGAAGCTTATGTCAACCTTCGGGAACCCGAACCCGTCATCAAGAAACAGAATATCTTTGGTCGTCCTCCGACCACCAGTGCTGGCCTTGATCAAAAGATTCTTGGTCAAAACATCCCTCTGCGGGAACTGCGTTAAATGGCTTTATTTCACATGTCTGTGAATAAGCTGGTAGGGACGCGTTGGCGTGTTGTGCATAACAGGATCGCAGCGATAGTGGAACCCTGGCGATCTTCTGCACGACCGGCGGCGCCCCATGTCTGGACATGGAAAACACAAACTGGATGCGTCATTACTAAAAGTTTTCTCGCACCAAATCACTGACGGACTTACATCAAGCCAATGGGACACTCTTGCGCTCTTGTACTCAGTGCTAAAGTGCATCCAATTATCCTCAGAATGGTCCTGGCAGGTGGGTAATGCCAAGTCGATATTCAGCGTCATGCCCTCGGAGGTCACGGGTTTGTCCTCGCATTCCGAAAGCACCACACTCTCTTGTACACCAAAGCCGCTCTTTTCTGAAAGGTGGTCATCATATTCACCCAACCTATAGGGCGGCAAAGTGGGCACAAAATCTTCCGCCGCTTCATATAAGAGTCTCCTCTTGAAAGGTCCGAGGTAGGAAACAACACCATCTTTTCGGAGGAATTGAACGTTCTCCGAAATATATATCTGCAACCCATGGAACCTCGCATTGGCCAGCTCGGTAAAAGACACGGTCACAGGTAAGTTATGACAGAGAGGAGCGCCTCTTCTCGACATGAGGATGTCGCATCGGAGCAAACGCTTCCAGGCCCGGGCAATGTAAACCGGCTCTGCATCCTCCACGAAGTCCTCTGCCGGACAATGGATGGCAGCGATCGGCATGTTCTGGACAATGTTATGCCTGAAATGGCCTGGGAATTCTAGACATGCTCGGACATTATATCGAACATGGCTTCGTCGTACATTAACAGATTCCGGCAACTCAGGAGGCAATATCATTTCGAAGTTGTAAGTATAGGTACCGGGAGACAATAGCTGATAATCTGGCGCTGCGGTACTTTTGCATTTTGAACATAACTTGTTCGTGATAGCACCCCACAATCCGCATTTTTGACGCGATGTGTGGCATTCCATACTACCCGTTTCCAACATTCCTAGAGTATCCTGATCGGCGTGGCTTTGGGGTCCAGTCCCTGATATGTCCGGACCGAACACCGTTAGCGTACGATCCGTAATAGTATTCGAATCGTGAAGACCTGCGTTCTGTTAGGCAAATCTCAGGCGTTTTTGTCGTCGAGCGGTTCGTTCAACCGCATCTGCATCTTGAGTTTCTTACCATGTGGCCAGTGTACATGAGATACCCCGCGAAAATTGACTGTTAATCTCTTCACCATTAACGTCTCCTTAACCTTCAATACACAAGAACCCCTCAGGACGGCGGGTTTATGTGTGTATGTAGGTATGAACACCGCAGGCTCGGTGAAATTGATAGTGAGCTCAGGCTCACTGGACTTAGTCCGGGTCATATGGTCGGAGATGTGTAGCGATGACTGTAGCAATATCATGATATGGGTGAGATGAGAAGGCTTGAATCAGCGAAAATCAAATTATTTAGGAGGAACATCGTATGTAAATAGTGGTCGGAGTGGCAGTACAGCTTGCAGCTTTAAAAAAACAATGCTCAATGTTGTTGGGAACTTGGGCATATGACCCGACCAAATCTAGACCCAGTCCAGGAGACTAGACTTTTGGATTGCATCAAAAGATATCTGCCGCGGAGACTCTGCATATCAGAAACCAAGAATTGCATGATAGCATCTGGGAAGGCCCACTTGACTTCAGCTAGACGTTTAGTCTGCTCGGGTACCACGGCTGAGGGATCTCAAACGGGCACATCTATTTCGACCCAAGGTATGACAGGCAAATGACCTTGCATTGCCATCGGATGATTCGATACCTTAATAATTATCTGTGTCCAATTCATTGGGACGAACTGTCTACTTTGCTATTGTCAACGCGTCCCTCAGTTGGAAGTGATGTCACGATAGTCAGGGGGTGTGCAATGCGACTTTCCAGTTATTAGACCGCAGGAATCCTGTTGTGGCGATCAGGCGATGATAGAGCTAAGGTAAGGAAGTACTGAAATGCTCTATAGTTCAGACATTCCAGAAGGCAAGGGACCCACCGACTCTTATCTGGACCCCGTCCGACTTTTGCTCATCTCCTATGAACACATTCGAGCCTTAGTCAGGTGAGAGCAGAAGGTTTGCCTGGCAGGTGACCTGGCAGAAAACGAAAAAAGTCCATTGTTGTAAGACGTCGATTGTTAGAGCGGTTGAGTGGCGTGAGAGCATCCCTGTCATAGGATTGGCATACTACTATCTCCCGTCTAGGATTTAGGCCCTGAATGTATCATGAATTACAGGACAGTGACATCAATGTATTTGGCCATTACGAAGCATGAAAGCATATGAGAAGAATGAATCACCTGGGTTCTATAATTGGTCACTCCCTTTTCTTTCGTCTCCTTTTACTGTAGAGGGTTAATATTATACTTTCGTTGTGCATACTTTGTATGGGTACCTCGTAGATCAGGGAGACAGTGGACACAGTACGAAAAAAATCGCGACACTAAGTGGAGACAGTCTAGCTTGGGCCCTACCGAGTAACAAATTATTCAATTGTATGACTGATGAGGCGACATATAACTACAGTACACTAAAAGAACAGGATTTTCGGCAATTTCTCGCGCCATTAAGATAGCCGTTTTACCCGGTTCTTATCAGCCTATAAATAGAGAATTTAGTGGGTTATCATAAGAAAAATCTTTTCTTCTAGTGATTTAGAAGATCGCAAAATCATCCCAATTTGTCACGAGATTTTTCTAGGGTATCGCGGCATCAAAATGCCTCACTCTTCGAGGGAGATAGAGAATTATACGTACCCCTAAATTTCTCGAGAGCATTTTCTTCTTAATGAACGGGGATTTATTATCAATCAACCAACTTACATACCATTCTTACGGTTCAAGACCCACTTATTGGTTGCTTATTTCGATTTGAGTATATAGGGCGTTGATCAAAACATCACCTGACATTGTGAGCTGCTTTCCCTTGCTTCTCTTAAGACATGCCTTCTTTGAATGCCTTCTTTGATTAGGCGAGGAAGCTTGCCAGATCAACTCGCCTTGTTAAGGGATTCGCACGCTTTCAAGCGTCGATCCCTAAGGTATATCTTATGGGGTTTAGAGTTCAAGTCAAACTTGAACATCCTTTACTATATGCAAATGCAAGTACGAAAATCGCTGAAAAAACGGTTCTTACATCAATGTGCGCTGTCAGGCGCTTCAGATTTAGATCTTGTTAATTGTTAGGCAAAGAATACTCAGAGAATTTTGACATCTTGAACAGAGCAGGGAGTCTTTATCAAACGCAAAGTCGCCATGGCAGACTAACATGAAAGCAGTCATTCAATAAGATGTATCTTACTCAGGAAATGGACAGAACGAAAAGACTAAGCTACATCTGAATGGTTGAGGAAGGGGTATGCTGGACCTACGAAGCCATGACTCAGGAGTCCAGATATATAACAGCGATCAGCGCGGCTCCCAAGCACCTGCAGCCGAAGTGCACTACCCAACCATTTCTGAAAATACTTTCCGACTAATAGGAGTTTCTTGTCGATGATCAGCACTTTATTTAGATATAATGGTACGAACTACCACATTAGCGTCAGGGTGTGTGGGGTAAGAGTGTACACTGGTCAATGGGTCCTCAACTAGGTACGGGGTAGGTAGCATTCCAATCCTCCTTGCTTGATCTCCACTTAGAAAAACAAAACATTGGACCTTTGGCCAACAAGAGGTCTTCATATATTTTCGGGTGTCTGCATCCTTCTATGCTTATAAATCCTGAGACCATGAAAGGGAGGCGTGATTCTGATCCTTAGATGCTTACAACCAATCGTGGAAAAGAACAACTCATTGTCTGTGTGCGCACATTCAGTATGAGACTAAAAAACCACAGGAGAGACGGCGCCAGACTATTATGAAGCTTTTCATCTCCTCACGTGTGATTTGCCTGGAAGGCCATCCTTGACACAGCCAAATCGTATGGTCCAGAGCAGATTTCTTGGGTAGATAGCCATTCGGGCGACGAAACGGACTGAACTGTGAGGCACTTGATATAGGATGTCGGAAGCTATGATTGAGGCATGTTGGGTTAATTATTGTGGTGTGGAAAGCTTATGGGATCTCTTCTACTCTTAGTCTAAATTCTGCCTTGGGAACAGCATGGTTTTCAGAAAGAGCCCTACATAAGCTCTTAATAATGGCAGCCTTGAATTGACTGATACTCTCATAGGCAATGAAGTACTGAATCAAGCAAATAATTCAATTGGAACGAGCAAGTCGTCCTTTGTCTATAGCGGGATTACAGCTTGGTACAATAGTCCACTGCCCTATAAAGTAGCAGCAGTGGTGGAAAAGCCATCAAAATGAACATACTCTAAAGCACATACAACGGAAGCCTCTGGTTGAGATGGCCGTGACATCATCTGTGAGACCTTCTTCAAAGCTCATACTATAGTACGATATTTAGGGTAACACGCTCGGCAAGAGAGGTCTCTGATCCCGAAGTGCTACTTACAAATTCATGAATGAAGGGCAGATCCACCAACCTAAATTGGGTACTCTCTGCAGAATCTAATCTTAGGTTACGCTTGTTTCAAGCACCGTGCTGATTTTGAAAAACGGTGTATGGGCATAATTCTCCAAGGAGTACTCCAATTGAACCAATCTAGAATCTACTTACAAAATTGGAAATAGAACATCTGACCAGTTCAAGGATTCATTGAATTCTAATTTAGAAACTTGTTTAGGGTGCACCTTTCATGTGTATGTGTTGTGGTATCCTAGCTCTTTGGTTTGACAGGATACACTGTAAGACAATCAATGCCGGAGCATTTGAAGCAGGAGCGTCCTGGTTGAAAAGATATTTCTAATAGACAAAGAAAGGCTCTGATTTGCTTTTTCTGGGCCTTAGTTGGTTTATCACAGAGACAGCTGGCAAAGGTCAACCATGTTAGTTGCTGAGGCGTGAATGACATAACCCTAACTAAAACTTTATATATGTCCCTGAAGCTGTTTCCACTCAACACAGGTAAGAACAATATTGTCCTAGCCTGATGTGCGCAGATAAGCAAGATATGTAAGTCAAGAATAGCTTAATTCAATCCGAGGAAAGGGTTTAAACGAAACCACGTCATACATATGTCCGTACCATTTCATGCTGCAGGATCTCCGCACGCGCCGAGCCGATCGGCAATCAATCACGCCAACGTTGCCCGATGTGCCATCTTCTCAGTTGGAATGAAGAGAAGAGTGAGATCTTTCAAGGAAAGAAGTCCATTGTTTGTCTAGATTGAGTGGAAACTGTCATTCAAATAGTTTCTACACCAAAGCTACCAAGGTACCATGTACATACAAGTACATAAAAGTACTAGTAAACGACTCCATACGGCAAGACTAGCAGACCAACCAGATCACCGCCTTTCTTTCCCTTTTCCTCCCCTTCTTCTCCGCCCCCCCAAGTACCAATCTTCGTCTTCTCTTACTGGCAGTTTGCCGGGGCTCAAAGACATCTCGCCCGTTAGCAAAGCTTCTCCTCTCTCTTCGACCAACTGTCTCAGCTCTTCTGGCCCTTCCTCGCCTTCTTTCTAGACTTCTCCCCTCCCCAGATTTACCTACGGTCTGTGTAGTACCGGGTACAAAGTACACAAGACGCAACACTGCACTCACTCCCTACTCCTCTCCTTTATCGCTTGTGTTTCGTCGGTCGCATGGCCCCCTTCATCCTTCTCCCGAAATAGAACCACTCCGTTTGGTTCCTCCGTTTGGCCTGTACCTCGTTTTTACCCTTCAATTCAAACCCACTCCCGTCTCCTTTCTTTTAGCCGCGGATCGCTGGCTCATCTTCGTTCTATCCTCTCGTTTATCGGTCCTTCTTCCCCTTCCCCCACTTGGCAAACAACTGTTCCGCCATCCTTGTCCCTATCAGAGTAGAATATCAATCAATCACCGTTTCCCTCGTTTAACACCCCGACCGTCCTCATCCCCATCAAGCTGTCATATTCCATCATTGTTTTCTCTTCCCAGTGTGAGCGGCCATCAGAGGAAACCACGTTTAAACATGGCCTCCAACGACGACAATTTAAAGACGGACAGTCTGCGACTTGGAGATAATAACGAGCATTCGGTCCCTACCACCGCTGTACATTCCCAAGAATCCAATGTGCAATCAGCCTCCACTCCTGCTTCAGCCCCAGAACTGGCAGCGAATCCGCTTACTCCTGGCCATCATGAAAGTACCCCCCAGCAACATATAGCGACCGAAATGTCCGATGCGCAACCTCTCGCCGGCGGCGAAAGCGCTCCTCCACCCCAATCACCAAGTGATGCGAGTACTCTCCCGACTCTCAATGCACCCGCCGCTGAGTCTGGGGCCTCGGCCCCTGAGGCGCCCCCTGTGGAGCAGCCATCGCAGGAATCGGAGGCGAAGGAGGAAGACCAGGGCCCGTCGCTGATGATTACATTACTTTTGACGTCTGGTTCGCGGCATCCGTTCAAGATCGATGGAAAGTATCTCCAAAAGCGGTCAGTGAATGTGGAAAACAACGATCCTTTTGCTATGAGCGTCTACACGCTCAAGGAATTGATCTGGAGGGAATGGCGACAAGGTATGTATGGGCGCAGACAGCTATCAAAAACCGGGCCGCGTGAGATCAACTAAAACTAACGTGCGCATCTGTTTAGATTGGGAACCGCGACCATCATCGCCGAGTTACATTCGACTGATCTCGTTTGGTAAATTGCTCGACGATAAAGCGCCTCTCACAGGTATGCTATATGTTTACCAAACAGAATGTTACTTGGCGAGGTGCTAATTCAATTCCAGACTCCAAATTCAGCCGTGATGCCCCCAATGTGGTGCACATGACAGTCAAACCTCAGGAACTTGTCGATGAGGAGGACGCCAAAGGCTCTAAACCACAGTACCCGCGGGAACGTGAAGCCAGTGAACGCAGCCCGGGGTGTCGTTGTATAATCCAATAGGCTCATTGGATCCTGTATATGCACATACCGATGATGGG
This sequence comes from Aspergillus flavus, assembly GCF_009017415.1. NCBI lineage: Eukaryota > Fungi > Ascomycota > Eurotiomycetes > Eurotiales > Aspergillaceae > Aspergillus > Aspergillus flavus. Next base: position 1,007,434 of record NC_092403.1, on the reverse strand, counting down.
GGTTGTATCCTTATCCAGCTCCGACGTAACCTGGCCTTCCGGTTCTGACAATGCACCTCCGTGGTCTGTTGAATATCACAAGATGTCTTGTCTAGTTGGGTTACTCTTGGGCGCGATGGACTCATTACGTCCCATACCCCCATCCGTCTATCTTGTTTTTGGTTTGCTCTCCTTTTATTTGTGAGCGCTTTGGCATGGCCATCGCTCTGTGGCCTTGATGCGGGATATCTACTTGGCCAATTGTGACCGTAAACAGGGACGGCGTTCCGGTTGTTAATATTTGCTCTTCCAGCACTGAGGCATTTGTGTGGTACTCTTAGTGTGTTCTGGTTTTATGGTTTCCATCTGTTTGCATAACCACTCGAGTTGCTCGACGCTGCTCTTGTCCTTCACCCCGTTCGTATATACCCTATTTCTTTGATCCTCCTAGCTGTTGTTCGTCAGCATGTGTCTACATATTAGCAGATTCTTTATATTCTTTTTCATCACTAAGCACAAGATTGGCTTTCCCACTCCTTCCATAGTCCTGCCGTAAATATCATATCTATCTTCGCTTGACGAAGTCATCATGGTGCCTAATTCTATGCTGATGTCTCTACTTGAGGAATGCTATGAAAACATTCCATGGCTAGAAGTAATTGAGGTAGCGCAAAGGCCTGTGGCTTCTAACGGTGTAACATGGCTCGGCGACGTACAAGCGACGTACGAACAACAGCATCGCTACACGAAAGGAGTACAACATTCCCCTTAAATCTGCTCTTCGGCTTAGTATGATCACCGACCAGTACGTGTGGCCCAACTATTCGTCCATGCAACCCGTATGTCTAATTGCATCTAGTAGTAATTGCCCATCAAATCATGACTGGGCGAAATTTCAAATCCTCTTGTTCACATCCCGCCTGTATCGAGAAGAAAGAATCATAACGACCCATACAATGAATTAAATAAACGAGACCAACGAAGCATAAACGGAAACCAGGAACCGGTATTCGAAACGTAGCTTAGAAATCCATCCGCAGCCTCTTCTCCATCTCGTCGTGGAAAGTGGGTGGTTCTCTGAACTCATCTCCTGTGTTGAGTTAGTATATGAAGATCCGATCCTCGAGAACAAACCCCAGGTACTATAAGTAGAGATATATAGGCATAAGAGGAGAGCAATGACGAACCTTTGAACACATCCTCCCACCCAACTTCCGTATCCCGTCCACCGAGCACAAGAATATCCTCATGAACATTGCCGGCCTTTGCACCTCCCAACACGGCCGGCCGGAAAGATCCATCCCGCACGAGCTTCAGTTCCATGCCACGGCGGATGGGCTCCGCGATACCGTATGCCCGACGCAGGGACTCCATCTTCATTGCATCCTGCGTTTGGCGCCAGGCGATCAGACGGGCTTCGAGGGGGTGTGCGGAGGCGGGGATTTCGGATTGAGAGGAAGGAGGACCCCGGGAGGCGGGGAGGGTGATGTTGTCGCGGAGAGTGTCGGGGAGACCGGGGGCTGAGGGGGCGCCTTTGGAGGGGTGCGGGAGGGAGATGGGGATGTTTTGACGGGTGGTTGTGTTGGTTGTTTGGGTGCGGTAGTTTGTGGCTGGGGCGATGCGGAGAGACTTTTTTCTTTATGTTAGCTGGATGGGTTGCTTTGCTTGGTTGAGGTGTTGTATAACTAGTTCTGGGATGGTGGTGGATGGGGTGAGGACGTACCATTGTGGTGGATTTGAGTGTGAGATTTATAATACTATAGGTTGGATTAATCGAGATATGAGAGATACCAGTGTCTATGGTGTATGGTGGAGGAAGATGGGGACGTTCAAGATGGAAGCCGAACTGAAAGCGTAGTGGAGGTTAGACAGATACCGAAGCTCTGACGATAGACCTGACAAGGCAACGGGAGGATAGCGCGTCCACAGCTCCTCCGGTATACCCTAACCACCACCTCCGCAAATCCGATTCTCAGTCAGTAAACACATCACGTGAGCGCTATCGCAAATTATCCCCGATCAATCATACCAGAACCTCCGAGACAGAAAAGAAGGCAACAACATCACCACGCTTCTCACACACAATGCCGCCATTCGTCTCCTCCCTCACTCTCCGCACGCTGCGGACAATCATCCAGCGTCCCGCGTTTTCTGCTATCGCCGCCCCTAAGCCTTCATACTCCATCCCCCGGTTCCAGCCCGTCCTCCGCACACCCACGGCCGTCGCAGCCGCTACTACTCCCAGCCTTGCTATCCGCCAGTTCTCGACCTCTCCGTTCCGCCAGGCTACCTACAACCAAGTCCGTCGCGGATGCCGTGTTGCCCAACGGGCGCGTCGTGCCCGGTCCCCTGCGCTGAAGGACAGACCTGAGATGAAGGGTGTGTGCTTGAAGACTGGTATCACGAAGCCGAAGAAGCCCAACTCCGGTGAGCGGAAGACGGCAAGAGTACGTTTGAGTAGCGGCAAGGTGGTTACGGCTTATATTCCTGGTGAAGGTTTGTCCTCCTATTCTGGTGGTAGCTTTGGGGTTTGATGCTGACTTGGATGATTTGTAGGCCATAATGTGCAGCAGCACAGTGTTGTTCTAGTTCGCGGTGGACGTGCTCAGGATTGCCCTGGTGTGAAGTATCATTTGGTCCGTGGTGCTATGGATTTGGTATGTTGCTCTTTTGTTACCTGCTGTTGGGTAGATTGAGCGTGTGGGTGCTGACGTCGTTGTAGGGTGGTGTTGCCAATCGGTTGACCAGCAGATCGAAATACGGAACTAAGAAGCCGAAGAGGGATTAATTGATTGAGGCTGGAGAGATACCCTGACTAGGCAAATGGGCGAGAAGTCGATGTTCAGATGCTTGTATTGTACTATCTTCTTGGTTTTGTCAAACGGACCATTATCGTCGTCATCGTTATAAAATAGCTATCTATGTACATTTATGATGGAACTTTTATATTGAACGGGTTGTTTTCGCTTTTCCCTAAGTCAAAACATAGTGTGGTAATTGCCCTGCTGTAACCTTAGCGCTCCATAATATGCACAATCACTCCCTAAAAGCAAGAAGATGATGAAATATCCTTATAATAAGACACATGACACCGCGGAAATACGAAGATAAAGGAAAAAGAGGAAGAAAAAGAGAGCCAAAATGGCCAATGCCCAGCATCTACAGTTGGAACAGAATGGGCAGATGGATCCACCTTATCGCATGGTGCTTCTTATCGTTTAAGATAAGTCTCCCGCATGGCAGCGGTTCGCTCAAGTAGATAAAGTCCGCCATGGACCGCCCGCGCCCTAACCTTGCTGCTGATTGCAAGGACAAGGCCGCCAATAATGGCTAACGAGAGCAAGACTTTCCCGAAAACGGGTAGTCAACTCTCATTCTCGTAGCCCGCGGGCTTTTTCATGTTATTAACATGGAAGTAGCGGGAAGTGCCTGGTTGGAGGAATGAGTTAGTAACTGCCCTCAAATCGCAGCGGGAATTGGCTTACAGGAATAACCCTTCCAGTCAAAGTTGTCGCTGGGATTGCAGTGGCACTTAAGATCCAGTCTCAATTGCTCACCCGTCGGACAGTGGGTGAAGGGGATGTGGTAGTAGGCGATTTCATTGAAGAAGTGGATCTGTTCCTTTTCCAAGAGCAGACCAGCAGCAATAGAGTGTACTGGGGCATCGCCCCATCTTTCATAGAAGAAGCCGCCATCGCGGTCAAGAGATTCGAAGTAATCCATATATGGCTTGGATCTGAGCCATTCCAAGTGTCCGATTTCGAAATTCGACCACTGCTCATAAGATTCTGGTTAGTGAAGCTCAAGTCTCAGTTAGCGAGGTACTTACGAAATGGCACTTGTTGTAGGTTTTTCCACCGTCGTCGCTCAAGAAGTCCATTGAGTTCGCTTCCGCAATATGTTCAGGGTGATTGTTCATGAACTTCGTCACGCTATCCCAGAGGGTAGGAATAGTATCGAAGTATTCATACAGACTCAGAACAAAGCTATACTTCTTGTTGTTTTCCTTCATGAATCGGAACGGGTCAAAGCTGATGTCGCAGAACAATTCAATGCTGGGCTCCACACGCCAATAGTACTCGTAGTTCAGCATCAAAGGGTGCCGGAAGAAGAACCCAGATTCGTAACGGCACATGTGTCGGTAACTCTCGGAATCACCGTAGATGATTTTCCTTTGGCCCATGTCCTCACGCACCTTTTTCGCCTTCTCTTGATCGATCCACTCAGGGTACGACCAATGTTCCTTTGGAATGACGCCATAATGGGTGGTACCGGAAACCAGAGCCGTGGTGATCTTTTTGAATTCGTCATCAAACTCCTTATCATTCAGGAATACCCAATCATAATGGTAGTTGCGATTGAAGCGATCTTCGACACTCCGGATTGACTTCGCAATATCCCAAACATCCGAATTGCGCGCCAACGTGACAAATGTAGCATTGACCCGACCACCCTGAGGGGTGCCTACGCTCCCTGAAGCGTCATTGGTATGTTCCTTCGGGGTAGCAGCATTGTCATGAGAGGACGGGGAAGAGGCAGAGTTATCTTTGTAGCTGGCCGGGTTCAATTTCGAGCCAATGGAATCGGGGATTGGGATTGCGCTTCTAGAGAGGAAAAAGAAAACTGCCAAACCCTACATTACAATCATAGGTTAGCCACTAGTATGGAACAGCATGGGAAAGGAACCACTAACCGCGGCGGCGAAGAGAAGATATCGCACGTATTTCACCGGTCCCGATGACATGATTGCAAGATGTCCCTTCCGCGCCAGACACGGGACTATCGAACAACCGGGTGAAGTTTGAAATGGGTGCCTAGCCTTCTATACGGGAACGGGCAGATCGGAAAGCAAGGGGGGAAGTACCAGGATCAGACGAATGGCAAAAAATAGGTGAGTGGAAGCAGCTTTTTAAAGGTCAAGAAATTGAATGCCGTTAATTAGAAATAGGGCTGTCAAAGTGAATCGTCTGACTACAGGTTGACACCCGGAGCGGCGATGAAGGCGACGGCTGAAGTCTAGTAATGAGACAAGGGAGAGACACTTTCTGGAAGAAATTATTCTCCAGTTAGAGAGGAAATTGCACAATCCCCACCCTTTGCAGGAATACCGTCGGGGTTGCGAGCCAATATGCCGAGGAGTTAGTTTCACAGGGAGACGAGGAAAAATTGATTACAGAAAATAGGATGTTTTGTTCGAGATCATGATTTCGTTGGCAGTGGAATGGCAACGTAATGTACTCTACCATCATTGGCCAAGACTACGTCCCCCTATTAGGAGTTCCAAGAAGAGTGATTGCCCAGTTGAATAGAAATTCTGGACATTGATGAGCAGTGTTACATGACCCTAAATGTGCCAGGCAATTGCAAGAGGGATCCATTCTATTAGATTTTGTAGTTGATACATGCACATCGGTTGTTCGCCCTGTGTGATGTGTTTGGATGGGGCCATGGCGACTCTAAGGCGACGATCTATTCCTGCCTGGGCTTTGGGCTTAATGAAAGTCAGATCAAGCCCATGATGATGACGCCAATATCCAATGAGGTTACACATGTCTTTGCATTCACTAGGTATCAGAAGACCATAATAAACGGAACATATACCTTGACAGCAGTTTCTTGGAAGCATTGATTCATTCCCCTATTTATCTGTAACCGGTATAATGTGTTGCCTTAGGCATCAATACCTCTCCGGCACTAACCTGGAGTCGGTAAGCGGGTGATATCAGACCGGAAGTCGACTTCATCCCGCACTACATTTATGCGGCGGTAAATCTCGCTCCCCTGCTACCTCGTCTCCCTGCATCCACGTCCCGCCGAAGATGTCCTTCTTCGGCTTTGATACGACCCTCCCGAGGGATCGAGCCCCCGGGGGTGGTCAGAAGGGTATTTTTGATACTCCTGACCCGTTTGCCGAAGTCGCTCGCGCCAGGTTGGCAGGACATTTCCGTGACAATGATGATGATGATGATGTGTAAGACTGTCCGTCTTGATGTCGCCTTTCGTCGACCAGGTTGTTCATGAAGGGAACATGATGTACTGACTGATGATTTGTTCGGTCTGCAGAATTGATTTCGAGGATACGTATGATGGTCTGGGAGATCAACTCGACGACGATCAGGATGCGTTCAACGACGACACTTTCGGCGGGAACATGGGAACTGGCGCTGTCGGTAAGGACTTTGACTTCTTCGGAAAGACCGCTCAGGTCGCCGATGTCATTGGAGAGGAGCAAGTCCGCTACAGCCTACAAAAGCCTCAGGCTCCTGCTGCCGCTCCTGCTACCGAGGTCCCCGTTGCAACAAGTACCGTGGCCCAGCAGCCCAAGCGCACCGGATACGAGAAGTATTCAGACCCGGACTATATTCCTGATCTTCAGGCAAAATCCAGCGTTTGGAATCTACAGAAGCAGCCCGAGCCCGCCCCCGCCCCCGCGGTTCAGCCGGTAGCCCAGCCGGCGGTGCAGGCCAGGAAGATGCTGAGTTTGGAGGAAGTTGAAGCGCAGTTGCGTCACCAGGGCCCCGGGCCTGCCCCGGGGTTGCCCCCGGTTTCTCTTCCTCACTCGATGGCAGAGGCACTCCATCATCTGCAGCGACCTCAGCAAATCCCTGGTTTCCCGGACGGCTTCCCCCAGTTGCCCCCTGAAATCCTACAGGCGCAGTTTGCTAGAGGTGTTCCACCTGCGCAGATGTTGCACCACCCACAGATGGCTCCTGAGCCATATCCTCCCCCTAACTTGCCATTGCATCTCCTGCAGAACGCCAATCTCCCTCAGCACTTGGTTCACTCTCAGCATCAAGCTCCCCCACGCGGGCAACGGACCCAGCAGCAGCAACAGCAACAACAACAGGCACCGCCACCGATGCCCCAGAATGTGCCTCAAGGGCCAAAGGGGACAAATGGCACTCTGCCGTTGATCACGAACCCTCAACAACTGATGCAGCTGACGGAAGAGCAGCGTGTAGCGTACTTGATGGAAGATGCAAAGCGCGCGAAACGCAACCACAAGATCTTCCTTCTCTCCAAGGGCAATGGGCTGATGACGCCGCAAGATAAGAACTTCATCACACGCATTCAGCTCCAGCAACTAGTCGCAGCTGCGGGTAACGTCGCAGATGCGGATTTGGAAGCTGTCTTGGCCGAGGACTTCTATTATCAAGTCTACAGCCAGATTCGAGGCGCGCCCAGACAGCACCCGCATCAACCTCTTGGTCATTTTGCGCAAACATACCTTCTCCAGACAGGCAATCGTCTCGGGGGTCATGGATCCCGACGGCAGGCACAGAGTGCAGACAACCATATGCAGAGAATGCAGCAGCAGGTCCAACGTGCAGTTGAGGCCGCCAAAGCGAAACCGAAGAACAAACAGCTCATCATTGAAGGAAGCTTGGGAAAGATCTCTTTCAGTAATGCGAAGACGCCCAAGACAATGCTCAATATCAAGCGCCCCGAGACTTCTGAAGGAATCAAGGCGGCAAAGAAGCCACACACCGACCTCAGTTTGAGTGATCGGAAGTCTATCTTGACCAATATCGAGAACGTATATGGCACATTAATGGAGCTGGAGGATATGGAGCGCACAATGCCTCCACCACCGAATGAAGGCGATGCCGAGGCAATTCAAGAGCACATGGAATGGCGACAGAAGGTTCGCTCGCTCAATCAGAAATTGTGGCAGGCGCTCAAGGTTATGGAGCCGATTGTTCCTAACACGAACACTCCACACCCCTTCATTGCGTTCCTTTCGTACCCTAAAGGCAAAAAGGCCATTCCGCGCATTTTCCGTCATATTGACCAGGAACAGCGGGTTACCATCCTTACTATGATTGTTGTGCATCTGGATAGCTTGGATGTGGTTCGGAACGGACAGCCGGCGCCCGGTGAACCGCAGCCTTCTCTACCCGTCAGAGAAGCCATCGATCTCTTCTCCCAAGCAGTCATGCCCAGTCTGCTGGGTTATGTTAACGAGGCCCCATTCAACATCATTATTGGTCTCTTGGGCCTGGTCATCGCTCAAACTCATGTACACATGGTCGCCAAGACTCGCATTGGGCTGGGCATCTTGACCATGCTACTCAGCCGTGCAGAAATTGTGAAGGAAGCTGGCCAGGCCGCCGAACGGGACTGGCAACAGTGGGTGGAAAAGTTCAACATCTTGTTTGATACTCTTGAACCTACTTTTGCAGAAATCTTCCCTGGCTCTATCAATGCAGGCGATGATATGTATGTGTGGCAATTCTTGGCTGCAGTCGGTATTGGAGCTAGCCCTGAGCAACAGCAGCGCTTGGTCATCGCAGTGAAGTAAGTCAACTCTTGTCGTTCTCTATCCTATGGGTTCTGTCCTACATGTGGGCGTAAATTCCTTCAGGTAGCAGTGCTAACACTTTTACAGGGATCGTGTCATGGAAACGGTGGCATATAGCAAGACTCTTCCTGCGGACATGGCTAGCCAACGACTTGGAAACGTCAACCTCTTCATGCGTGCTATTGGTCTCGACGTCGAACTTCTCGGCTAGAGGCAACATAGCCCTGCATACCTATGAACCGTGGAGCGCTAGTACTTCTAGGGCACGTCAGAGACACGACTCAATGCGAAAGAAAGCAAATCATCTAAAGTAATTAAACGGTGCTTGCACCAGCCTGGGTAGGACTCTGTCCCCCAGACGTGAGTTCCTACCACCGGTTTTCCATTCTTAGCTTGTGAACCCGGAGATTGGTGAAGTGAATGGCCGGGCGAAGGAAGGTTACCCTTTGGCTGAAAAGACCAATGGACCAGGGACCGTTTGGTTAATGACAGACCTGAAAGGATTATGATCAACTCAACGGCAGTTTGATGACACTAGTAATTGTGAGCGGAAGGGCATTCAACAAGATGTCCTCAGATAGAGTTCTCTCTACGGTCTATTGCGGCGATGCCGGATATCCATATTTGTTTTTATTCTTTGAATGTACATTTTTCTTTTGCAGTTCAAGTTCAAATCAGCGGACAAAAAAGAGTAAAAGTTACAAATCAAGCCTCAAGAAGCGGTGCAATCAGCAGAAAGCCCGAAGAAGTTGGGTAATACCTAGCATCTATGATAGTAGTGGGGGTGTTCTAGGAATGATGTCTTGAAAGCTGTGCGGTTTGAGTAAGTAGTGAAGTGTCTATAAAACTATCGATACACAGGACGATGGCATTGGTAAGTACTAGTGATGAATAGCTTCGTGTCATTGCTGGACCGGAGCCAACAGGATGTTAAATGTCTCACCTCTCTGGTATTGACGACATTTCCTAGGCAAGGTCCGGACGAACTGACCGGGCAAACACTCGGCGCGAACTTCGAATGCCAATGCCTTATAGTTGACTGATATTAACCGGTTGGACCCTTGGGTCATCTTCGTAGGGGCCGGTTTAGTCCACCGACAAAGTGGAACTTGACCCGCTCGGCGTAGAACCACTGGATAAAAGAGAAGCAAGGTCAAGAGACATCTGGCCGATGGGTTTCCTTCGGATTCGCTCGTTCTATTTTCTAAGACCCCAGAGTCTAGATGCCAGATATTATCCGACAAGGCAAACCGATAGCCTTGCCGAATGGCCCGTACTTAACCGGGGAAGGCCCCTAAGTCTGCGTTGCCGTGCCCGATCGAATGATGCCGAGTGAGCACCACATGGGGTGATATGGGGTGACTTTCAGCTTTCCCACAGGGTTCGATTGACAGATGGACGGTCTCACGGCTTACCGGAGTTCGTTCGAAGTATAGACTCTGCGCCTAAACCTATTCTGCGTATACGCAAAGTATGGTTAAGAGCATGGGCCCTGCCAGTCAGTGGACGGTGGGATGAATGAACGGGTAGATTGGCTGCATGCACGTGTGGAAAATAAACGGTACGCAAGCCATACGAGCTGTAAAATTGAAGGGTCGATCGTCACCCAAGAAGGTGGTTAGAGCTTGAAGATGAATTACGTGGTGCCTGGGACTCGACCGCAGATCGTTCAAGAACGGCAAATTAAAGATGATCAATAGGGAGGATTTCATTAGATGAAACCATTCAGTAAAAAGAAAAGATCATCAATTGAACACTCCCTAAAACACATCTGATACTGTCTATAGAGTTGCAGATTACATGCAAACTAGGTGAGAGAGAGAGGGTCGGACCAAAATTACATGTTGCGGTACCTTACGGACTGTGGACGTCCAAGTGGTATGAAAATGAAATCCACCCGAACGCATGCCCCTCCGCAATTGTCCTAATTGTCCTCCCCCACCAATCCCGATTGCGGTGCCCCTTAAATATCCCGTGGCTGCCAGCGCTCGTCTTGTTTGTGTTTCTTTCTTTTTCTTCTTTTCCTCTCTAGACAACTCTTCCTCTCTAATCACTCTTCCTTCTTCCCTCTACTCTTGTCTTCAATTGCATCTGTCATCATGCCTTCCGGTTCAGTTCTTGTCACTGGGTAAGATATCCCTCCCGGATCGGGATAGTATACCCCACCATAGGCTCAATGGACTGACAACGCAATCTACAGTGGGACGGGCTACATTGGCTCTTTCACCGCCCTTGCTCTCCTCGAGGCTGGTTACAAGGTCGTCGTCGCGGACAACCTCTACAACTCCTCCGCCGAGGCTCTTCGTCGCATTGAGTTGATCTCCGGCAAGAAGGCTGAGTTCGCTCAGGTCGATGTCACCGACGAGGCGGCTTTCGACAAGGTTTTCGAGGCCCACCCCGACATTGACAGTGTTATTCACTTCGCTGCCCTCAAGGTGTGCATGTCCGACTCCATGTATATATCCTACTTACTTACACCTGTGCTTGGGACTTAGGCCGTCGGCGAGTCTGGTGAGAAGCCTCTGGACTACTACTATGTCAACGTTTACGGAACTCTCAACCTCCTGCGTTCCATGGTCCGCCACAATGTCTACAACATTGTCTTTTCCAGCTCGGCCACCGTCTATGGTGATGCCACCCGCTTTCCCAACATGATCCCCATCCCCGAGGAGTGCCCTCTGGGCCCTACCAACCCCTACGGTAACACCAAGTTCGCCGTCGAGACCGCAATCACCGATGTCATCAACGCCCAGCGTAACAACGCTGCCAAGGCCGGAAACGAGGAAGAGAGCAAGAAGTGGAACGGTGCTTTGCTGCGCTACTTCAACCCCGCTGGTGCCCACCCCAGTGGCATCATGGGTGAGGATCCTCAGGGTGTTCCTTACAACCTGCTTCCCCTTCTTGCCCAGGTCGCTACCGGCAAGCGTGAGAAGCTCCTTGTGTTCGGTGATGGTATGTGCCTTTATTTCCCTTCGTATTCAGAAGAAAAATCATCATGACTCACTTGTCCGGTGTTAGACTACAAGTCCCACGACGGCACTGCCATCCGTGACTACATTCACATCCTCGACCTTGCCGATGGTCACTTGAAGGCTCTCAACTACCTGCGCGCGAACAACCCCGGTGTTCGTGCCTGGAACTTGGGTACTGGCAGGGGCAGCACTGTCTACGAGATGGTCCGTGCCTTCTCCGCCTCTGTTGGCCGCGAGCTTCCCTACGAGGTTGCTCCCCGCCGTGCTGGTGACGTCCTTAACCTCACCGCTAACCCCACCCGCGCCAACACCGAGCTTGGCTGGAAGGCTGAGCGCACTCTCGAGCAGGCTTGCGACGACCTCTGGCGCTGGACCAAGAACAACCCTCAGGGCTACCGCCAGGAGCCCCCTGCTGAGCTGCTGGAACAGCTGAAGAAATAAATTATTCTTAATGTGAGCAAATGATCTACCGGTGGATGCTTAGATCTATGATGCGAAGGTGGACGGATCATCGAAATCGCCCCTCGATAGACACAAAAGCCCTGTAGATTGGTTGAGACGAATTTCTTTTCTTGTTTCTTTTGTTGAGCCACATATCTTTGCTTAACTGAATAATATGCTATGATGTGCTGCCTCATGATTTCAAAAACTTCCAAGTACACATAGATATAGAAGGCATGAAAAATTACAAATTGCTTTTTAAAGCTCTATCAATTGTTTCTTTCCACCGATTTTAGTATACAGTCTATTTAGCTTTCCGGCTCCTTCGCGATCCTGGAGTCTGCTCTTTCGCTGCAGGTTTAGAACTGGAAGCGCCATTGTTCTTCTGCTTTTCCTTCTCCTGCTGCTCCTTCTTGGCCAGTGCCCTTTTCACGGCACTTTCCTTCTCCTTCTGCTCAATTTGCGCTTCGCTGAATTGCCACAGCAGTTTCCCAGCCTCTTCATCCTTGATGTCTTTGCGAGCAAAATCCACCTCCTGACACTCCTTGATCATCCATCCACCAGTGCCACGACCGAATCTAGCCTCCATGGCAGCATACAGAATACTCTGGGCGCCCTGCTGCGGGGACTTCAGGACCAACCACCACAAAGGCCAGGTAATGAGGTAAAGCAGAAGCCCCCAAAGCGACCCACCCGTCAACCAGCGACGAGTACCCGGGGTGCGACTAAAGCCAGGGTCAACAACAATCACACGCGTACACGGAGGCATCTTATCGGGACGTTCGAAAGCATTCAAGTGTTTCTGGAAGGACTGAGAGAAAGACATCAAGGCAAGCTTGCTCGCTCCGAACAGGCTGGGTTTGGATTTCTTCGATCCAGCCCCTACTTTCTTCACATTCTTGCCGTTTTTCGTTCCCCGCGGCGCTGGGGCGTCGGGTGTACAAGCTGCCTCGATTTGCTTAGGGTCAATTTTGGCTCCGATGTAGCTCGAACAGGTCGTGAAAATGACCCGCACATCACGATGAGGTGGCTGGGCCCTTAGCGCCGGACTGAGGATACTCAAGAGGTGGAAGTTGGCGAGATAATTCACTTGCCATTCTTCGTCGAGCCCGTCTGCGGTCAGCTTTCGGCTGGCGGATGAAGGTGCGGCTGTGTTTCCACACAGGATGACCATGTCTAGTCGGCGCGGGGGGACGTTATCGATCCATTTTGTTGCGAATGTGCGGATTGAGTGCAGCGAGGACAGATCTACCTGCTCGGCGTAGATGAGTTGGTTTTTCGTTGACTTTCGGATATCCTCGATATAATCAACCAGGAAGACGTCCGAGGGGGCATGCTTTGTGAGGAGGATGACCTGGGCACCGCGAGAGGCAAGTTCGTGGACGACGCTGGCTCCTATTCCTGATGTTCCACCCTATAGAAACCCGGATTAGATTCTTCAACTCCATTCGAACAGAGGCCAGCCAAACAGGGAGAGCATACCGTGACCATCACAACCTTAGAGTGCATCAACCGCTCCGATCCATTTCGGGCACCACCGAAATAATACTTCAACGCAGCAACCAAGAGCACAAATGGCACGATCTTCAAAACTGTCCACGCATAAGGAATAGAGGAGATACCCTCCTGGAACCCCTGAGCAAGCAAGGGAATAGGCATTGTGCGATAGTTGATTCCTCATCCAAACAAACAAGGGCAGGTACCGACAACTTGTAAAAAGGAACAATCCAATTATGGACAGAAAGCTGCTACTAAACATAGGATCAAATGCAGGGCCCAGACCACAAATAAGCTCACCGCCCAGTCTACCGCCATCTGCTTCGTCAGCGGTATGGACCCACTTAGCTAGTGCGTCGATAAATTAGAATAACGCCCGCAAACCACTTAAGTCATTGAAATGAAACACATTGACCTCCTACTAAACAAGACATGACCTCCAACGAAGCCACCGACGAAGATTACTTCCTCCCGGTAGAAAGCCAACGACCATTCGGCGCCGGAATCCGTCGCAAGAGAGTTCAGTTCGTGCGGTCTTCGGAACATGAGCTTAATACTACTTCTGCGCCGGCGGCGCAACCAGCCTCCTCGGGGACCAGTATAGCCAACAAATATCTGTCGATCGTTATGCCGAAGGAAAAGCAGGTTTCGGAGCCTGGTACGCCCGCTGAGCGTGTGTCTGGGGATGTTGGAAGTCGTGATGCGGAGGTGCAGTCGGCTCCGGCTTCGCCTTCTGCCATTCCCCGCTGCGATGTGTGTAGTCTTCCGATTGATGGGGATGAGTTGGGACATGGGGCTATGATGACCGGTGACCGACCGCACGAGGCGTCGCTAGCGCATCAGGTGTGTTTGTCGCATTCACATCCGCCGTCGCATTTGGATCGGACGAGGCATGGGCTGAGATACTTGGCTGCTTATGGGTGGGATCCAGATAGTCGATTGGGATTGGGAGTGTCTGGGCGAGAGGGGATACGGGAGCCGTTAAAGGGGCGGTTGAAGGTTGATACCGTTGGTCTGGGGGCTCAGGGTGATGATGAGGCGAAGGAGGGTGGTAAGGGTAAGATTCGAGTGGTTGAAAGGCCGGCTAAGGTGCAGAAGTTGAATGCAAAGGAGGTAAGGAAGAGCTACTTAGATGCTAGAAAGAGGGGGGAGAAGTTGCGGGAACAGTTTTTCCAAAGTGATGACGTTTTAAAGTATCTAGGGCAGTAGCGGTTAGGATGGGTTCGGCGTTTGGCATGATTGTAAGATACCCCTTTTAGATAAATTTCTTTTCTTTACTTGGGTGTGCTGGATTTTCGACATTGGAGAGTGTGTTTCAAATGGTACATGCATTAACTACGTACATGGACAGAAGATTATATCAAAGAGAAGATAGAATAGGATACAAGAAGATATCCATTTAGCGCCGTGGCGCCTTCGGTGCTCAAAATAAAACCCGAGAGATTGGTATCACAGACGCTGTAGTAGAAAGACATAGGTATAGACTTCAAACGGCTATAGCCGTCGGTAGTCAAGGAGAATGTTATTATCCTTGAAGAGGTTCTGAGAGAAAGTGGAGGCACTATGACCGCCTAAAGAAGTGATGGTGCTTCTTTTCTTTCTTCTCCTTATGTGGCTTTGCGCTGCTTGGTGCAGGTGCTGCACCATTGGATCCTAGGGACATGGCGCCCATAGCTGCCGAAGGAGGCGCCGGAGGGTTGAGCTTCGGGGCTGGAGCCTTCTTGGGCACTGGCTGAGGCTGCGGTGGGGGATCTTTTTCAAACAAATGGGCTGGGGCCGTTGGCTTTGGCCGTTCGGCTGGGATGTCTAGGCGCCTTCTGTCGGCACTGAGGTCCCCGAGCTGTTTTAAGAACAAACCAGGACTTAGCATATGCGACGTCGCAAGGAAAACATCCTTGTTGAATGCTTGGGAGACCTCGTAGCAGGAACGAGCTTCGCCATACGTTGCACCGCCAGCCATGAAGACGATGATGCGTTGTCGGGGTTGCTCTGTGGCTGAACGGGTCCGAGCCCAAGTCGGTTTGGCGCTCCGCAGAGAGGCTTGTGAGAGGGTATCCTGAGGCCCTCCCATGCCCTCTGCCTCAGTGTTGGGCCGGGTGGGGGGGAAAGCCGTCGGGTCCAAAGTTCCTCGAACCAACTCCTCGAGCATCAACTTCAAGTTCAATTCATATCTCGACAAACTAGTTTCGTCGGATTCTGCGGGCGATGGAGGTTTTCTGTGGAACAGCGGCTGGACAGGTGGTTTCTCATCTTTGAGTTGTTTCTCTACTCTAGAACCAAGTAAATCGAGGTTGGAAATAACGTCTCCATCCTGCGGTGGGAGTTGAGCGTGCGCCATAAGCTTCCTGATATCTCCACCCAGGATGCCCCCTCTGTACATGATGTAGAGGATTAAAAGCCGAAGTCTGTCTTGATGGTCCACTGCATCATCATCAAGTAGCTGAACAAGCTGTGAAGCCAAATTCTTTGCCTTTTTGTAGTTCTCATCCAGCCCAGTGGACAAGCACTGTTCAACCGAGCTTACTTCTAATAGCTTGTGCTCCTGGAAGTGTTTCATGCATTCTTGTGCCATGTTAAGATGGAGCGTATATGCGTCCCTACCCTGTTGGAACTCTGTGAGACCAGCTAGCATGTCTTTGATTGTGTTCACGTTGGCTTTGTCGTTTCTATAGGAAAGTTAGCAAAGAAAGGAGATCCACGACTAAGAGATCTTAGGGCAGCGAGGACTCACTCTTCAGCAAATTGAGGGTTGGCTGCTCTGAATTTGGCAAAGTCTTCACCCAATTTTCCAAGCACATCTTTCATATGAAGATGTCTGTAGTCAACCCAGACGTTATCGTTTTCGGAAATTTCCATCTCCTTAAGTTCTTCATTGTGGCTACCTTCGTTTATAATCGTTTTGTAAGTGACTTTGTCGCCATCCTTTATCGGTAGCAAGTCATGCACCATAGATTGGTACGTAAATTCGTGGATAAGTGGAGCAACAACGTCCATAGAGCGATCCACCACCATAAGAACGCCTCGAGGTCTCTGGGAAGGGGGCGGGAAGTCCTTTTGAAAGTGGGCAAACTGATCTAGTTCATTCTGAATAAATCGGGCAAGGTGCGAGCACATAACACTGGCTTCGTGCGTTGGCGCTCTAGGCTTATAGTATCGAATCACGGGATACTCTCCTAAACTCACACAAAGAGATACAATCTAGGTCCCCGGTCAGTGATCGACAACTATGATCCCACATCAAAAACCAAATGTATCATACCTTCTGTGCCAGCCCCTCCAGGTGCCCGCGAATCAAGTGGTTGCAGCCGGGGTGAAACAACACGGGGAAACTCCACGGATCTCGGAACGTGACAAGACGCGATTCCCTCGGAAAGTAGTCGACACTCATAACACGGAAGCCGGCAATTTGTTCTTGGGCCATTTGAGATCGTTCTAGTCTAGTGCGCTGTTGAGGGTCGAGGTCTGTAGACGAGGTTAGAACTCAACTCGAAGGTGCCGAAAAGGAGATGTGACCGACATGACGTCCAAACCAACCAGGCCTTCTTGTATCGCTTTCGCTCAAAGTCGGCCATCAGGCAATCGACAATATGTGATTGGGGCGATAGGATATACAGCGCATCCATAGGGTTGGTTTTCCGCTTTTCCTCGATCTGCTCGACATCTTGCAAGAATGGTCATTAGCCGATGCGATTCATTATCAATCGAAATACCGGGCTTACTGGTAACATTGAGGTTGAGAATATCATCCTCGCTCACAGCATTATCGATTAATTTCCGACTGGTCTCGTCCACAACCAGGACTTTCCACTGCACGTCACCACCATTAGTTCCGCGTCCATAAGGAGGAGGGGTCTTAGCACACCTCATTCCCTGCCGTATACCGGATTGTATTGAGAATGACTATGTGGTACAGTTCAGTTAGTACAAGGAACAATTTATTTTACTGAATATATAACTACAGAAGGACTCACTTTCGCGTTGAATATTAAGTATGGAGGAGTTCATCTTGGCTGGCCGGCAGCCCTCTAGCTGTAGGTTAGGTTTGATGTCGCAGACTTGAAAACAATAAGACTGCAGCCTGAAAGCGACTGGTATAGGGAGAACAATGAGACGAGGCAGGCGACAAGAAAGAGAGTCCAATCAGGGGGTGGAGGGGTTGGGGAGGGAAGTGAGTTCTTTCTTTTTGAAACGTATCTGTTACTAGAGACCCTCTCCCAACTGTCCCCACCATTTAATCCATCATAGATTGCGGCGGATCGGCAGCATTCATGCGGTGTGGCGCCGGCACGCTTTCGGCCTTCCCGTATCAGGATATTGCTCCCTGCTGCTTTAACAGCAATGGAAATACAAGGTATGATCAAGGGTGCGACTATGACTAAGGCGGCAGTGGCTAGATACTAAAACTGGAAGATATTCTTTCATTTGGTTGAATACGGTCAATTTGCCGATGTCATTGGTACTCCTGCAAAATGATACTTTAAATTTTTCAACCAACCTTGTCGTCTGTTGTTAAATGCATTGCACGGCCTTGGTCGCAGGTTCCCCTGCTAGCTCCATGCACCATTATATGCAGCTTTTCCGCGTTACAAAATCTGCAACAGCTTAAGTATTTCGGCCGCGAATCATCCCCGGCGCCTTTCGAACGCGCTCCCCATCTGAAACCCGCCTTCTCGCTTAAGGAATGCAGTCATGGGCGAATAGAGGCAGTCATTGCCTGTCATGCGCTATACAGCCTCTTTTCCGCTCGGGGATACGAACATTTTCCACCACATCAGCACTTCAGAGGTCGAAACGGCTGCAAAAGTCAAAGAAGGCACAAGAGGCCGCACAGACTAAGCCTGACAATGTATTTGCCCCTCTTGGCTCCTTCTTTGGTTACTCATATAATAATAGCTTCTTTTCCTGAGTAGTCTCCGGCTAGACCTTCCCTCCGTTCCGCTACGAAGAATTTAAGGCAAAATGTCACCGCACCGGACTTCTCAATCATCGTGGCGACTCTGCTGAAAGAGCTCAAGAAAGAACTATCACAGAGCTCTGAGTCGGCGTTATCTGGATGGCAGAGGTTTGAACGATATGTGATGAACGCATGCAAGTTGGAAGACCGAGCAACTAGTGGGGGGTTCGGCACTCTACGGCAAGTGAAGACCACATTACAAAAGACGTACATTCAATCTGGCGTTCGGGGCCTAAAGAATGAGTTGGAGTATCTTCTATACGCCGAGGATGTCACTTCGAAATACTCAACGCCCAATATAGAACAGCAGAAGAAAGTGGCGGATATGCGTTTTCCAGCAGAGTGGTATCCACAAGCGCGATCTATACAGCGGACAATACACCTGCACGTTGGGCCAACGAACTCGGGGAAAACGTATCAGGCATTAAAAAAGCTCGAGGCTAGTAAAAGTGGCTTCTATGCTGGGCCACTAAGACTACTTGCGCAGGAAGTATACCATCGGTTTCAGGCCAACGGAACTACGTGCAGTCTTGTCACTGGAGATGACGTCAAAATCCCTGAAGGCCAGGCACCGACTATTGTGAGCAATACAGTTGAGATGGTTAATCTAGGACAACCGTACGATGTAGGGGTCATTGATGAAATTCAAATGATTGGGGACCCCAAACGCGGATGGGCCTGGACTCGTGCTGTACTTGGTGCACGTGCTAAGGAACTTCATCTCTGTGGTGAGCCAAGGGTTGTACCTCTGATACGAGAGTTAGCAGCTCTTACAGGAGATAAGCTCGAAATTCATCGATATGAGCGACTAAACCCTCTGAAGGTTATGGACCGAAGTCTGAGGGGCGACCTAAAGAACCTGCAAAAGGGAGATTGCTTGGTCGCCTTTTCTCGTGTCGGAATTCACGCGCTCAAAGCAGATATTGAAAAGGTCACTGGGAAACGGGCGGCAATTGTGTATGGAAGCTTACCAGCTGAAATTCGGACTCAGCAAGCCAGTCTTTTCAATGACCCAAATAACGAATACGACTATCTGGTTGCTAGCGATGCCATTGGTATGGGTCTAAATTTGTGAGTCTGCTGTCGCTATATTAGCACACCATATATTCTAATCAACCTTTCTACAGGAGTTGCAAACGTATCATTTTCGAAACTCTCGTGAAGAGGGTGCCAGGTGGTCTTGTGAGGCTTTCCGTACCTGAAATCAAACAGATCGCAGGACGCGCTGGTCGTTACCGGTCGGCTGCACAACAACAGAAGAAAGGAAAAGCTGCCGAGAATGACGGGACAAATGTCGGTTATGTAACATCCCTAGAAGAGGTGGATCTTCCCTACATTCACCAGGCCATGGGAATCGAGCCCCCTCCAATCACTGCGGCCGGCGTGTTCCCTCCGGAGCCTATTTTCCAGAGGTTTGCCGCATACTTCCCTCAGAGCGTTCCGTTGGAATACATCATTAAACGTCTTATCGATGTTTCCCAAGTCCATCCTTTGTTCTTCATGTGTGATCCTCGGGGTCAGTTGGATAACGCCGAGGTTATAGACACTGTGAGCGGCTTGCGATTTGAAGACCAAATGACTTTCATGGCTGCGCCCATGCATACCCGGGACATCTCCTCGCGCGATGTTGCCTGTGCATTTGCGCAGTGTGTCGCCGAGCACACAGGCGGTCGCTTGCTGGACATACCAGACTTGAATTTGGAGATTTTAGAAGAGCCCGTGTCTGGAAACAAGGAATATTTGCATGACTTGGAGATATTGCACAAGTCTGTAATATTGTACTCGTGGCTCAGTTTCCGATTCGGTGGAGTCTTCACAGACAGAACTCTTGCCGCACACGTGAAGGAGCTAGTTGAAGAGAGAATGGTTAGGGCACTGACTGAGTTCTCTGCCAATAAGAAGCTGAGAAAGGACGCCTCGCTTCGCCGCCAGATCGCTCTGCAGAAACAGATTCAGGACCATAAACGGTTACTTGCTGAAGCAGATCTTGACGCTTTCGAAGAAGAGGGTGAGGAAACAGTTCCAATTGATCTCTCGGCCGAAAACGACTCTCTAGAAAGGGTCAGCCCGGAGGCACAGGCTGCGTAAGACTTCATGCCTTACCAATATTTCTACTGCGGATCTCATTGGAACGAAGCATCCCAACATCTTCTCCACTCTCTTCATCCTAGCCATCGCGATGGTAGCGAGAACGATACAAGCCAAACTTTGCCTTTTTCGGTTGAAGTTTGGCATTCAAACATCTTAGGGGGCCAAATTATAGTCGGAGACTTTCCTTATTTGGATGATAAGAATTAGGGGTTAGTGTAACATACAAATGTAAATTAAGTGTATATTATATCAGTAAATAGATCTAGGTCACGCCAATTGATGGTAAAATACATACCATTCATTTCTTTTTGCTGCCTGATATGACCCAGCTTGATTCTAATTCTATTTGCACGACATAAGGTAACCCTTTTAAAAACTCCCTTGTAATGTTGTATGTTTTCCAATTGCAGCAAACATACTTACATAGTTCCTTCTATATAAATGTTGCCATATTGACCAACTTCGCTTCCTACAGTAACTTCCCCAAACATCCAAGTTGTTTCACTTGTATTCACTCTCCATTTGACCATAAGTGACCCAGGCAATCCAGAACCTCTAACAATTTTTTTACGTTGTAAAAATAAAAAAATATATGAATGGATTCATTCGTGCTGAATACATTTGAGGTTGGCTTATCTTATCAGTGGCGAGTGGTCCGCAATACGCCAGAACGATTTTCCGCGACAGTGAGCTTTCCCGATTCATCAACCATTCAAAGACTGGCGAAACGCAACCTACTGACCAGAGAGGTGCGTAGCACACTCTTCTGCGGATAATCAACATATTCAAGAACCCATTTGATTGGTTTTAATTGTTCGCTGACTTGCGGTCACTTTCGAAGCGCCAGTCATGGATGACCTCCAGTCTCTGGAGCTCTTTTCGCTCGTTTCGCGAATTACGAGCGAACTCCAGAACCACTTGGGTATCAATGACAAGACATTAGCGGAGTTCGTGATTGACCAGCATCTGAAATGCGGTTCATTTTCGAAATTCAAGGAGACCCTAGACGAGATGGGCGCGGAGTTCCCTCAGAGTTTGATGGAGAGTATTGACCGTCTGGTGCTCACTATGCACCCGAAATATAAGACGAAGAAGACGGATGATGCCGACAAAGCGGAAGGGGGTGATGATATGGACGTACTCGATGCACTCGAAAAGAAGGCGCGCGTATTCAAAGGTCTAGCTGTTCCGGACAAGGCACCGCAGTGGGATGAGGACGACTACACGGATAGGAAAAATTCGGACGAAGGCGATGCCAAGGCCGATGCAATGGATGATACATTTGCGATGCTTGAAGGGCTAGCAGGAAAGGCCCGAGAAGAGAAGGGTCACACGACAGGCGAGGACCGGAGTAGCAGGAAACGGAGCAGAAGCCCTGGTTACGATGACTACGATCGTGGACGTCGGCGCAAGGACAAATATCGTTCCCGATCGAGGTCACATAGCCCCCGTTATCGTAAGAGAGATGACGGCGTTGACGAATTCGGCCGTACGCGAAGCAAGTATTCCAGCCGCGATGAACATCGCGATGGTCGCAGCGAGCGGCGCCAGCGGCGGCATGACCGGAGCCAGGACGACCATTTTCGGAAACCACCCCCAGTTGAGCTAGATGATGCCCCGATACTGTACAAGGTCTACGATGGACGTGTCACTGGTGTGAAGGACTTCGGAGCCTTCGTGAATCTCTCAGGCGTCAAAGGCAAAGTGGATGGCCTGGTACACGTTTCTGCAATGCAAGAAGGAGCGCGAGTAAATCACCCTTCGGATTTGGTCTCCAGAGGTCAGCCGGTCAAAGTTAAGGTCATCAGTATACAAGGGTCTCGCATTGGACTTTCGATGAAGGAAGTCGACCAAGTGACTGGGCTTGATCTTATTCCTCAACGCCGACTGGCATCTGGCGCCAATATGGAACGCCTCGACGGGACTTCAGCTAATGACCGATATGGAAACTTGAGCTCGGACGTGCCTGTCATCGAGGATTCTAATGGAAGGCCTATGAAAAACCGAAAGCGTTTAACTTCACCAGAGCGGTGGGAAATTAGACAGCTGATCGCATCCGGTGTTGCGTCAGCGGCTGACTACCCCGATCTCGACGAGGAATACCATGCAACACTGACAGGCGAGGGCACCTTTGAGGAGGAAGAAGATATTGATATTGAAGTCCGAGATGAGGAGCCGCCCTTCTTGGCTGGTCAAACTAAGATGTCCCTGGAATTATCTCCTATCAGAGTTGTCAAGGCGCCAGATGGGTCTATGAACAGAGCAGCTATGGCGGGTACGAACTTGGCTAAAGAACGAAGAGACCTTCGTCAACAAGAGGCTCAGGATAAGGCTGCGGAACAAGCTGCAGGAGTTGATCTTAATGCACAATGGCAAGATCCAATGGCCGCGCCAGAAGACCGGAAATTTGCGGCTGATCTTCGAACGGCCCAACAACCTAAACCCGATGACGCTGTGCCTGAATGGAAAAGAGTTACAATGGGCAAGAATCAATCTCTTGGCAAGCGAACATCGATGTCTATTAAGCAACAACGCGAAAGTCTGCCGGTTTTCAAGTTCCGGAAGCAACTTCTTGATGCTGTTCGTGACAACCAGTTGTTGATTGTTGTTGGAGATACTGGTTCCGGAAAGACCACACAACTGACACAGTACTTAGCTGAGGCTGGTTATGGAAATAATGGCATTATCGGATGTACCCAACCAAGACGTGTGGCCGCAATGTCAGTCGCAAAACGTGTAGCTGAAGAAGTTGGCTGCAAGCTCGGTGCAGAGGTTGGATACACGATTCGTTTTGAAGACTGCACCAGCCCTGAGACACGAATCAAATACATGACTGACGGAATGCTTCAAAGAGAAGTCCTTCTAGACCCAGACTTGAAGAGGTACTCAGTCATCATGCTTGATGAGGCCCACGAGCGGACAATTGCTACAGACGTCCTTTTCGGATTGCTAAAAAAGACAATAAAGCGGAGACCTGATCTTCGACTTATTGTTACTTCAGCTACGTTAGATGCAGAGAAGTTCTCCGAGTATTTCAACGGTTGCCCCATTTTCTCGATCCCTGGACGTACATTCCCAGTCGAGATTATGTATTCAAAGGAGCCTGAGTCTGACTACCTGGATGCGGCTTTAATCACTGTCATGCAGATTCACTTAACGGAGCCTTCTGGTGATATTCTTGTTTTTCTGACGGGACAAGAAGAAATTGATACCTCATGTGAGATTTTGTACGAGCGAATGAAAGCGTTGGGTTCTTCTGTACCAGAGCTTGTTATCCTTCCTGTCTACTCTGCTCTTCCCAGTGAGATGCAGAGTAGGATTTTTGAACCTGCACCACCAGGAGGCAGGAAGGTAATCATTGCAACCAATATTGCCGAAACATCCATTACCATCGACAACATCTACTATGTCATTGATCCTGGCTTCGTGAAGCAAAATGCTTACGATCCGAAACTTGGTATGGACTCCTTGGTGGTCACTCCTATCTCGCAAGCGCAGGCCAAGCAACGAGCCGGTCGTGCTGGAAGAACAGGTCCAGGAAAGTGTTTTCGTCTGTATACCGAAGCAGCCTACCAATCGGAAATGTTGCCAACCACAATTCCCGAGATCCAGCGTCAAAATCTTTCACATACTATTCTTATGCTTAAAGCTATGGGTATCAATGATCTGCTCCACTTTGACTTCATGGACCCTCCTCCGACAAACACCATGCTTACTGCGCTGGAGGAACTTTATGCATTGTCTGCACTCGATGATGAAGGCCTTCTGACTCGTTTGGGTAGGAAGATGGCAGACTTCCCCATGGAACCAGCACTTGCCAAGGTCCTCATTGCGTCAGTCGACATGGGATGTTCCGAGGAAGTCCTTACCATCGTTGCCATGCTCTCTATCCAATCGGTCTTTTATAGACCTAAAGAAAAGCAGCAGCAGGCAGATCAAAAGAAAGCCAAGTTTCACGACCCACAAGGCGATCACTTGACCCTACTAAATGTGTACAACGGCTGGAAGAATTCAAAGTTCAACAATGCTTGGTGTTTCGAGAACTTCATACAGGCGCGTCAGATCCGCCGTGCTCAAGACGTGCGCCAGCAGCTTCTTGGTATCATGGACCGGTACCATCACCGCATCGTCTCATGTGGAAGGAACACAACTAAAGTACGTCAAGCACTATGCACCGGGTTCTTCAGAAATGCAGCGCGCAAGGACCCCCAAGAAGGATACAAAACACTTGTTGAGGGTACACCCGTCTATATGCACCCCAGTTCTGCGTTGTTTGGCAAGCCGGCTGAACACGTCATTTATCACACATTGGTCCTTACGACGAAGGAATACATGCACTGCACTACAGCTATTGAGCCTAAATGGCTGGTCGAGGCAGCTCCGACCTTCTTCAAGGTCGCTCCCACTGACCGCCTGTCGAAGCGTAAGAAGGCTGAGCGTATCCAACCCTTGCACAATCGCTTTGCGGGTGAGGATGATTGGCGTCTATCCGCACAGAGGCGTCAAGGTAGAGGAGGTGGTGGAGGAACTTGGGGTTAAACTTGTACAACTTCTAATTTCATCATGTCATGTCCACATTACCTGGGTAACTACCATATGTGCCCTTTTACAGCAATACCCCGATTGAAGTGTTTTTTTTTGTTGGTCGCTTCCTTACTGTGCTTTGTATTGAGAGCATACGGAAGCTCAACGATTGTATTCACAGTATAACGTACGATATAGAAAGCAATGACATCGTTCTAACAATTACGGCATGTCATTGCGGCCAATCCGCATTAATTTATTTTCCTATATCTTAATCTTCTGAATGGTTTATTTCACTGAGATTCTGACTAAGTAGGTCTGCTTGGTCTGCTTCAAGTGCTTGTTATTTGCTTAATCTATAGACTATATTGTCTGCTTAGTTTACTTGATCTGGTTACAATCTATGGCGGCCCGGCGGTAGGCCTGAGTAGCCCAGCTACTGAAATAGATTTAACTAAAACCTCAGGTTCTCTACTTAGTAAAGAATCATCTAGGTAGTAAGGCTACCTTAGTAGTACCTAACCAAAAACTTGGAAATATGGGAAAATGAATTAATGGGAATGGTTCAAGAATGCATTAAACGCCTCAACTTTAACCTTTCTAACGAGTTCTCAGAGACGAAGGCCCAGCATGAACCCAAAGCCAAGTCCAACCGATCAAGGAACAAAGTTATCAAAGAAGAAACCTAGAGAGCCATCCGACCCAACTGACGGAGATAAAGAGGACGATGATAGTATTGTTGCACAGGATTGTGAGCCAATGCAGTACAATGACAGCGATGATGGGTATAACTCGAATATACGGAGACAGAACAGAAAACTCATCCTTCATCCCTCATTGCCTACATAATCCACATGATGTTGTTCCCACCCCGCAGTCTAGCTAATTTCGAACCGTTCAATCGGGGCAATATCATATGAGGTCCATAAGACAGAGAGTAGCTAGTTTCTACTACTGTTAGACTCACTCGTGAATGTCCTCATCTTCAGAGGAGATCCTGACGTCCGGTTCTTTTCTCGACCAGGATTCGTCAATAGCTCGTTATCTTAAGTTTTAATACAATACCCATTGCAAATCTTCTTTTCGGAGTGCTGAGTGTTAAAGGCCTCTTTATTATCCTCGTAGCAACTAGACAGGTATCAGTCCATGCCTGATTACTTATTGGTGCTAGAGACACATACCGCTTTAACTTTGCCGATAGTGCTTCTTCGTATTCCTTCTTGAAAATATTGGCTTGTTTAGATAATCGCTTCCCTTTGTAACTATTTGAGCATCGCAGCATCTGAGCACGTAAATAATTAGCCAATTACCAGTAAGGATTATAATCTATTCAACTTACTCCGACTCATATGAAGAAGACCGTGTGGATGTAGGACATGTAGTTCCATGTCCAGACTGCATTATAGTCTTGTCATGATCTCCATTATTTGTCAAGGATCGATAAAAGTCTAGTAAACAAGTTAATATTCAATACTAGTCAACGGGAAGTCATGTAGTATACTTACTAGCCGCCCGATCTTTCTCTAATTGGTTTGCTCCACCACCTGTGGCCTTACCCAGGATGATTTCCTTGTGGGTTTTGAGGTGCTTGCCTAGGCTGTTTGTGTTTGGACATCGTTTCTATGGTATAGATTAGTAAATGCTTAGCTGTAAATTAAAGATCTGGAAGATCTTACATTGCTTTTTGTGCAATTCGGTATCCTGCAGAACACCTCACCTCAGTAGAGGATTATCTCGTTGTTCTCTTGCTATATATCTATATTAGCTGAATATTTACTCTTCCTAGCTAGTATTAGACTAGTAATGATATAATAAAAAGATATACACAGGTATAGTACTTACTTCATAGGCCGGTAGTATGATTGTCTTATTTCTGCATCCATCCACATACTCCTGGTAGTACCTCTGAATAATTGATTAGCCATCTAACACTTTATTAAAACTCAGAAGATGGGTGGTGGACCTGACTTGACCTGGTGTTGTGGAGAAAAAGTTCCCTCCAGGACCGTCTTTAACATATCCGATCCTGGTGGGAAGTCGTGGAAAAGAAGGCTCCCCGGCGGCCTTCAATTTTGTAAGCGCGCTCTGCCTCAAGTGCCAGCACAGGAGACAATCTGAGACGCGATTGGGGTCGGTGGGGTGACTACACACAGGGTCCAGTGTTCTTCCATCCGTTTTGAATGGAGTTGATGGACACAGAATGGTTTCCCGAGTGTGTATGAGTGATCCATCGGCTGAAATTGTCTTCAATTCAATAGCTTTCCTTCCCAAGCGGGAATATATGCGCTGCTTCCCAGCTTTTCCATTTACCTCGGTGAGCGCAAGGGTTAACGAGTCCGGAGAGGACACACTTTCCATCTCTGAGCCGCACACCCTCCGTGAAGTTGATTTGGCGGCGACTAGTATTGTGGGAAGGGATACGCCGTACAAATGGCTCATCACCCAGTTTACTAGAGTTTATCCAAGTTATCCGGGGGCAACTCTTCTTCAATTATCATAAAACTTACAACCATCAAGAGTATATACATCGTAATCTTCGGGGACTAGGCCTTTTCTTGTTTTTGATCTTTGAAGGATTCTGTCCATGACAGGGACCCTGTTTAGAGTGCTGTTCGACATGGTAATAGAGATACTGCTTTTCAGATGTGAATATGTAATCTGCGTTCACGGTATAAATCCCGCAGTCAAGTCGTTCGCGTTGATAGGTCTCTAGGGTAGCGTTGGCCTATGGGGATGATGACTGTTTGATATGGGCTCTTTGTTATATGGCTATCGATGATATAGCATCCAAATATATAAATCATCTGGATAATTAAGATTCTAATGTTCTGCAGATTTGATTTATAATAAACGTATAATCTGGAGGACAAGACGAGAGGATGTAAGTAGGAAAGTTAGGAGAGTTGTGAAAGGGAGTTATAGACTAAGTCTTACGAAGGTATGAAATGGTTATCAACATGGAATTGAAGTAGGCCCTTCACTGAATTGAGTTAATAAACGACTACTTAGTGTGATAATTTCCCCGATCGTTGCCTGATGGTGAAAGAGTTCCATTATACCCGAATTCAGCTCCCAATCGGGGCCCTTTTCGAGTCGTCAACGACTGTTTCGTATCCTAAGCAGCTCTCATTGACAATTGTGTCATAAACATGCGTATATATATTGAGGATGCTATAAGGGGTCTGAGAAAGTGGTGATTATAGTAGACTGCTTCCCCTTTCCCCAGGCCATATCCTACCGCTTATAAGATTGACCTAATAATGCATATTGAATAGGTATTAGGCAGAGAAGGTGCACTCTACTGGACGTGTCAATAATTATAGTGCATATATACATATATAAAAGGGAATATAGCAGCGGGACTATGGACTGGGAAGGCATCCAGATAGGTAGGTAGGCTTCCAAGGTGTGTCAGTAAGAGGTGATGCTCTAAAATAATGATTTCCAGGAGAAGTGTGTCATAAGGATAGTATTTACAAGCTCTAAAATAGAGGTTGAATAGCAGCAGTTGTCCTATAGAGTATACTCAGTAGACTAATCTATGCTATATAGATCTAATCGAATTCAGGGGTTCTCGCGACGGTAGATCACATCAATAGCATTCCAGAGAGCCAAACGTAGTAGGTATACCGATATATCAGCCAGATATATAAACACCTGGACGCGTTCCCTAGAATAGTAAAGATATAGCGATATAGGCGATAACACTCGTCTCTTCGAGTGGAGGAGTGGGCGTAGGGAGAGGGAAATTGATCGATTTAAACTAGCTTCTCGGAAAATTTAAAGAGTAACGTTGTATCTTACCTGATTATATATAAATTTGTAAGAGAAGCGATAAATCTCTAATTATATATAACTTTCACTTATTACTATAACATTCTATGTTGATCATATCTATTGAGACTCTATTGTAGTAGAATTTAGATAGTCATCTATTACTCTAATCCGTTAAACCAACCAGATTATTCGATTTCGCTGAGACGATTCTATTTAAAACATCAGGTTTTGGTGTAAAACAGACATTTAACGGAGAACTTTTGATGGGGCTGTACTCCGTATTCCGTATTCATGCAAAGTTTCTTCGCTCCTTCCGTGGGGTCGCCGGCAGCCAATCAGATATCGCAAAATTTTGACGGGAACTGAGCTTTACATAACTTCAATTTCATCGCTCTGCGTTTCAAGTCTCCAAATTCAATCAGGAGATCATCCACACGCAAACATGTCTCCTCATGATGATCAGCTTCATAGGAATAAGAGGAGAAAGGTGGATTCTGCGCAGGGAAATGATGCTTTTACGGACATAACGTCTCACGGCCAACTACGCAATCTTTTAACCTTCCAACAGAATATCAACGAGGTCAAACAAGGTCAGTACGCTATTCTTTTTCTTGTATGTTCTGTGTAAAACCATACTCACAGAGTAACACTAGGCATTAAGAAATTCAAAGATTTTCTTCTCGCAACCGGGCAAACTGAGAATGAGGGCGAGAAAGCCAAGAAATTCCGTATCCTCAAAGCCTATTGCGATTCGCAGATATCGCATGAAGAAGAGCCTTCTTGCTTCCCAGATCTGATCCAAACTTGGAATTTTGCAGATAGCAACAATAATGAGTCATTGCTGACTGTGGTTCCGTCGGTGTTGGCTCTTTTTATTAAGACGGTGTCTACTAATTTGGATTTTCGTGACTTTGGATTAGCTCTATGCAAGTTTTTGTTGAAAAAGGAACAACTGAGGTTCTTCAACCGCGGCTTGACAGCTACGAAATCTAAGGAGCATTTGATATCGCCCTGTCTTCGTCTCCTTACTGAAATCGTCAGCTTCGACGGAGGTGCTGTTGCACGGCATGTCTACGCCGTGCGGTATATCACTTTTAAACGCATAGAAGTATTTCTAACTCCGAACAAATCTCAATTAGAGGAGGCTTCAGATGATATTCAGAAGTCGACTCTCCGACGGAATGCTCAACGGTATGTTCTGGCAAACTTGAGATTCCAGCATGCTAGTGCGAAGAGCGACATTATCGAACAGCACAAGGTCATCAGAGCATTCTTGGAGTACGTAAGAAAGGATCCCCGAGATACTGTTTTGGATATCATCAAGGCCATAGAGAGGGATATTGTGCAAGATACATCCCTTTCCAGGAATGCGAAGACGAAGTTTTTCAACCGAGGGAACTTGGAGAAGCTTGTGACGCTCTACGGCTATGACAGAGACTCTGAGGAGCCGAATCCCACTGGCGTATCTATCGCCAGTGAGATCCATAAGATCTTGATGAATGTCTGCACTAACTCTAGTAATGGTGTCTTACTGTCGGAGACGAGCTGGTACCCTAACGGGAGTGACCCGGAGTCCTTGCCAGGCGAGGAAGACACATCGATCGACTTGGGGCTTGATTCTGCAGTATACGTCGACAAATATCGAGAGTCTGTGCCAGTTCGTAACGGGATATTATCTTACCTCGCTCAGACTCTGCGTCCAGACGCAGACAGCCTGCAGATTGAGCTTCTGGTAGCTATCTTTAAAGAAGCACCGGAGCTTGTTGCCGATTTCTTCACAAAGAAAACAATGTTTGTTTCAGACCCGAAACCCACATCATCATGGATGGCAGAGTCCGCGCTTCTTTTCTCCACAGTCAGCTTGCCTGTTCCAACGAATTTTGGTTGGAAGGATAAATTGCCTTCTATGCCGCCTCCCGTATCGGTAGTAATCGAGAACATCCTGCCTCGCCCGCTTACCCAGAAAACCCTAACCCGCTGTTTGAACCTAAACGCGGAGATAATTACTTTGTTCGCGGTTCGGATTTTGACAATCTCTTTCAACAAGCTGCGGAAGGTTCTTCGTATCTTTAATTCAGATCATGGTGTCAGCCAATCATTTTGGACTCAGGCCAAGGGCAAACTAATCGCGGAGTTCTGTCGCCGATGTCCCGCAATGAAAGATGTTGTATCACTGTACAAGAAAACTGCTAAGGAGGATCTGCAGCAACAAGAAGCTGTGGCCGAACTGCTCTCTTGTTTCTATGAGATTGTGCCTGATGTGGCATTTGAAGAAATCTTCGATGTTTCTCTCGTTTTGGTTGATATCTTGAAACGCTTGGACGAGTCAAGTCCTAGCGAGGAAGACTCGGAATCATTGCTTGCTCAGTTGGGTAGCATCCTTAAAATCGCACAGCAGTCCGCATCGATGCGTTGGTGGCAACAACCTGGCAAGTACTCCGTAAGATTATCACTCTGGACGTTATGCTAATGTGGCTATAGGATCTATGCAATTCTCTGCATTCACTTCGATTCTTAAGGTTGTAGTAGGGGCATCATCCCCTGACTCTCTCAGAAACATTGAGGTCCTGTTGAAGACTGTGCTTACGGAGAACTCGATCTTGCATGGTTCAAGCTCCTTTCAGTCACTCTTATCCAGCTTTGGGACGTCTGACTCCGGAAATCTCCGCCATCAACTATCCTTTTTCGATAACTGTGTTTGTCGGGTAGCGAAAAAACCGGTTCACTACCAGGACTTGCTTGGGTCGCTATGTGAGGACGTATCTAAACCGGTCAGCCCTATCGTAGCTGCTATCACCGAACAATGGCCATTTGTTGTTAAGTCTGGAGGTGATGCAGAAAGCGCTGTTGGTGCATGGATTGCCAAAACTCTTGGGAAGTTGAAAGGCTCTGGGGAAGACCCGAAAGCGTTAAAGGCTGCCCGGGATACTTTGGTAGCAGCCACTGAGAACAAGCGCACCAAGTCAACTCTGAAAAAGGCATTGAAAGATACCGAGGAGGAGACAAGTCAGGATAGCAACAGACGAGAGTCTAGCACAACACAACCGACAACCTTACGTTCGAGCAACGAGAAGTCAACCGTGGACTTGGAGGAGATATTCGGTACCTTACCTACGGAAGGCACAACTCACAATGCGTTGCACAGATGGGAGAAGGAGGACATCGAGATCTCCGTTGAGCAAGGCCGGGTGGCAGATCTGATGCTCTGCCTGTGCTCAGAACACGAAGAAGTCAGAAGACAGGCATTCGCTAATATAACTCGATTTATGTCTAAGATTCGAGTAAGTTGATACTTTTCCTATGATAGCTAAATGGAGAGTTTACATGACTCACAATACCAGGAATCTAAATATGTCGAGTGGAGGTCAGTGTTCCTCCTCACCGGTGAACTCCTAGAGACGGTGAAGCAGATTGGACTGGAGTCGCCCGTGCCATGGATTGTGGGAGAGTGTGCTTCCAACTGTCTCGCGGTTCTCGTCAACCCAATGCACAAGCTCTATGGAAAAGTCAACAAGTTCCTCCAAAAGGCACCTTCCTGGGAACCAGAGAAGATTCCATCATATTGGATTGACAAGATCCTGTTGCACGAACCCGAATTGGATGATGGTTACTTCGAGGAGACGAACTGGCTACTGGATCTACTTATTAAAGGCCTTCGTACAGAGACTGTAAGCTACCATGCCGTAAACCATGCGAAACATTGTTAACGAGCTCACAGGATATGGGGATCTACCGCCGCGCGAATGTGTTTGAACGAGCACTTTCTTTCTATGAGTCACCCGGACCTAGCCTTCCATCCAAGCGAAAGATTTTACACCTGCTGTATCGCTCGACACAGGTACAAGGTAGCACAACTTTGATTACTCGGGCTGGTATTGTTAGCTGGATCCAGAGCCAAATTCCAGCATTGGGTGGTAAGGAGGTGCCAACTTTCACAGCCATGGCGTTCTCTTTGTATGAATCATCGGAACAGGATCGGGTTATGAAATGGAGTGGAGGATCTGTGGCACAGGCTGTGGAAAACATTGCTGTGTAGATGCTTAATTCTAGGAGAGGGTGTAGGTCCTTTTCTCCTATAGACATAATGCTAGAGATATTTTTCAATTTTCTTCGTTTTTCTTTCTAAATCGTGGGGCCACTAGTCCTTTAATGAATTATGCGGTTCTAGGTCTTTGTCAAGATAACAGTGAGCGTTATTTTGCCGAAATATATGTAGATAAAGAGCCTTTCTCACCAAAGTGATGTAGGTACTACTACTAGTGAATAGCATCGAATGATGATATCTTCTATGATTACATACAGGCAATTCTGAGAGAAAAACTATGGCTGTTGTGTATAAAAGATTGAGTGTCCGGAATACTAGTAGAATGTTTGAGCTTAATTTGAGGATGCTTGTCGTTGTTGTCGAGGTCCAAAGCGACTTTCCTCATTGGGTAGTTGAGTCCAAGAGCCTGAGGCCGACGGAGGAAACAAACGTTTTGCGGCCACAAGTTCAGATCGGGCGCTCTCCGTTGAAACCACTCATCACAACAACCCCCCATCATTTACTACTACCTACTTTCCATCAGCTGTGTCGCCCTCTATTTCCCACCTTCCACCCGGATTCTGCAACGATAGTTTACTACATTCTCAAACTGCCAGAGAAAATATTTTGATCTGACAACGGAATCCCCTTTGCCCCTCATCGAGTCCCCCGAGTTGACTGACCGATTGAAACTCCGCCAATCTTGCCACTAGCAAGTGGCTTTGCTTCACTGCTCCTCTCTACACCGCACCCTCCATTACACAAGGACCGTTACCCCGGACTACACACACACGCTATCTCCCTTCTAATCCTACGTTCCCTGCGATTGCTCCAGCTCCCGCTTCTGATCCTTGCGAACCAATGAGAACGTTCTGACGGTCTGCCGACACCATCATAAACACTTCAGCCATCCTCATGGCGCGACGTTACCAGATTGACGAGCTGTTATGGCTACGCTCGTCCCCCCTGGTCGCTAAGCCTGCGAACTTACCTCCGGCTGAAGAATGGATGGGGTAGGGGATTCTTGTGGTTGCACTTATGACCCGGAGACTGACTTGGCCGATGTTGAACTAGCCCGATACCCGACCCAACGACACAGAGAAAAACCACCGGCCCTCGCGATCCCAATAATCCAAACGAGACGACACCTCGACGACCTAGCATTTTTGAGACTCGCCATGTTTCCCGCAATTCGAATTCAGGTAAATATAAGAGCATTGTCTTATGGCTGTCCTTCATCGGTGCAGAGACGGACTGTTCTAAAGAGTTCATCGCTAACTGAGGACATTGTTAATTCCCTGTAGAGGATATTATTCTTGGGCCACCGAAGACCGCATTTGCGTCCGCATCGCGCATACCGGGCAAAGGCTCGATAGATGCTACTGAACGGCCATCCAGGCAACCTGATTCTGACGACATCAAGAATGACCGCTTAAATTTGCGCGGCAAGTTCTTCAAGGATAGGGAAGCTGGTGATAGCAATTTTGACCGACGTGACGGAAAGTCGGACCCTTTCACCCCTCGTCGTGGGGACAGAGATGACTGGAACGCCGGTCGTCCTCGTCGCACCTTTGGCCAGGATGATCAGGAAAGAAAGCCAAGGCGTAACGGGGAATTTGATCGGTGGGAATCTCGTGATTTCAATCGTGACCGTGATCAACAGACTCCAAATCATGAACGGGGAGGGAAAGATAAGGATAGTCGATTCTTTCCTCGAAGAGACGGCCAGCCGGCGCGTGCCCGACATGAAGGAAGCTGGTTCCGCGAGGACGGCAATCAGGACGGGCCCGATGCTGAGGAAGAAAAGACCCCGATACGGAGCCGAGATTGGCGCCGAGACCGGCACGGCGCTGACCGGGATTGGACTCGAGGTGCTAAATTTGAACAGGATCCTGAATGGTTGGATTCCAATGATAAGGAAGAGCCCCGAAGGGTGCACACTCAAGAAGATTTCGAACGTTGGAAAGAAAGGATGAAGGCGGGATCTTCTCAGGCTCCTGTAGATGAGAAGAAAGAGACACCCGTGGACTCAACTCCGGCCAATGCTCAGAAGCCGGAGCCAAGACCAACAGACGGCGAAATCTTCAGCAGCAGCGGGACACCGTTTCAATCAGACACGGCAATGGAACGCTTTTTCGGACTTCTGGGTGACTCTAAATCTCCTCAGGAAATCGCTACCTCGTCACCTCTAGAGGCCCCCGTAGTCAGTCAGGCTACACCTAAGAAAGAAAATATTCCGGGAAAGCCCTTCAAATCTTCTCGTTTTGCTGGGTTGTTTAGCCCGCCTCCCGGCAGCCCAGCAAAAGAGACCGATTCGCAGCTGGGGAACAAGTCTCCTACTGTCCAGCCGTCAACTACTGATGCTGACCAGGAAGGGTTTCAGCGTATTCTACAGATGCTGGGAGGGAGCAAGTCGCGCAATGCTACTCCTCACAACGATACCGCGCAAGCCAATCGGCCTCCATCTCTTCCTCAAGCAGACTCTGTTCAAAGCGCTATCTCATCCCCTTCTCGCGAGCAGATCAAGCGGCCAGACCCCATGCTCATGCAGGAGAGTTCTATGCGGAGTGCTCCCCCTGCTATGGATCCTCAAGCCCGCGAACGGGAACATTTACTTCGCCTAATGCAACAAGTCCGGGTCACTCCTGTTACAAACCAGGCTCCAGGTAACCATGGTCAACCACAAAGCGCCGGCGCCGTTTCTGGTATGATGAATATGCCAGAAATGCTCCCACCCCCTCCAGGGCTTGCATCTGCACCAAAGGCTCCCAACTTTATTGACGATCCGGCGATAGCTAATATGCGGAGAGCGGAGCCTGATCAGCTTCGCCGACGACCCGCAAATGGACCTCCGATGGGTTACTTTGAGGATATGCCGTTCCCTCAAGGCGGCCAAGTTCCCATCACTCCGGGTGGAAGTCGGGCTCCTCAAGGTCAAGGTCTACCTGGCATGGGCGTGCAGAGACCGCCAGGCTTTGAACACTTGCCACCTCCTGGATGGGCTGGCCATCAGCTTCCTCCACAGCAGGGCGGCGGTCCCGGCCCTCTCGCTCCCCCACCGGGTATTCCTACTCCAACACGGGGCGTCAACCCTAACTTCATGTCTAATATGATGCCAATGCATGGCAATGTTCCACCGCTCGGTGAGCGTCAACCCTTCCCACGTGGCGCTGGCGGCAATGGATCAGCCGGATTCCCGCCTCCCCCGGGTATGATGCCCCCCCCGGGATACATGAACGGCCCTCCTCCGTCTGGCTTCCCGCCTATGCCACCCAATGCCGAAGCCTTGATGGGTCTTGGTCATGGTGGCCAGGGCCCTTTCGACGGTAACCCCGGTCCACAGGGGCCTCCACATTCCTCTCGGCATTTATTGGATATGTTTGGACAAGTCGGCGCTGGAGACGCCCGGGGCGGCATGGTAGGTCCGGGCCAATTCAGATAAGCAGACATATGGATTAGGCGCGCTCCTTGCTTGATGCGAAACTCACGTGGCATATGGCGGGATTATTGCCGGGTGTATCAGGCCGCTTTTTTGCCAAATTTGATATGTATTCCAAGTCTATGTGTTGCTTTGTCTGGTGCCCACCGTCTGTGCGTAGCAAGGACTGGCTTTGATCTATTTAAATCTCCTGCCATATGTCCCGAGAGTGTCAGAAGAGTGTGAATGGGGTTGCAGCAGCAGCTTCATTTCTAGGCTGATCGAAATGAAAGTAATAGGCGGATTGGACAATCTCTAGTGAAGTATGTGATCTAAAAGGATAGATCATACTAACTCTACTTGCTTAATCAGATGACTGGATACTTGCAATCTATCTATTACTTGAATCGAGGTTCCTATCCGTAAAATACTCGCTCACTATATACTCATATCTTTGATTCTGTTGGGTCAATGTGCAGGTGATTGGCTGTGAATGCCATGTTCTAAGTAGTTCTGGTCAGTGAAGGGCACCATCGAAAACTTGCCAGCTAGTGTTTCGTCTTGTTCAGTGAATTTGTAGTCGGGCAGGGCACTTCGCAATGCACTATTGTACATCTTTTGCAAACTATACAATTCTCTTCCACCTACTGCACATTGCACATGCATCACTTCAATATTCCGTGATCAGTTTTCACAATACAAAGTAACTCTAGGTTACCATGGCACCCAATCCAAAGGCAAGTAATTTTTTTTTTTCTAAACGTGTCTGCTGATCTTCAAACCCCCTTGCTCCATTCTCCCGTTTGGACACTTTTTACTCCATACCTACAGCCTTCACCATAGCCATACATCCACCCAAGCGAACAAGGTAAGTCTTTCAGCTATTCATCTATTCATCCTATCTACACTATCAGAGTACTTAATTTATAACGAATCAAAAACCAGAAACAACACAATAAGTCAGAGGGACGCAGAGGCGTCAAAACCTCAACCTGTAATCGACATCCATACTTTTCTGGATAGTAATGGAGAAGAAAAGCCCATCAGGGGCTTATATGTATTAATAGAAAAGAGGAACAGCTAACAGATATAATCCACGCAGCTTGGCGATATGATGGACGAGGTCGACTTCGAGCTTTGCTTGGACATCGATCAATATGTGAGTAATTCCACTTCCTCGGTTTCATACTCGGTAGAAATCATACGAAACCCTGGAGGTAGACAAACCTACATCTTCATCAAGAATAACCAGAAGAAAAACAGGTAGCCGCCTCTCGCCGCGAGTCAAAGCGACTATCCACCCAGTCCACCACAGGCTCAATTAAGCACGACAACGTCCGAACTGTGACAATCCCCAACCCCAAGGTTCGCAAGCACGGGGAACTAGACTCGACCTCTGACATCGACGAAAAGCACACCTTAGAGCCGGTTCACCACGCACGACCATGCAAGAAGCTCAAGGTCGCAAACCAGGCAGAGTCTGACCTCGAGGATGACCACGATCGCACCTATCTCGATATCGCGATCAAGCGCATCACTACCCACCACGATCAGGAAATACTCTCAGACGCCGACGACACAGATCCAGAAACCCGTAACTCAACTAACGCCTCGACCACGGCCGTCAGCGAAGATACAATGGATCTAGACAGCGACACGGACGCGGAAGTCCATGCCAACTCGACCAGCGGCAGCATAACCACAAGTCCGTCTCACTCTTACATCGCTCGTCCATCCCATCTCTTCCAGATCTTCGAGGATCCGGATGACTCGCATCTGGAGAACCATCCCGGCCCCGTGTCTAGCTTTACTACTTACTCCTCTCCCGATGAAGATAAGGAGAATATCCGCGACGATGATGCCTACGAGCAGCGGGAGCATACCCTGGGAATGGGGGTTAATTTGCAGATGTGGACTCGTCAATCTAATAATCGGTTCTCGCATGCGGCCAGTTCCAGGTACCAGGGTGTTGATGGGGGAGTGGATACGGATGAGGCGGATACTGATGTTGAAGAGTTTTTGACCGAGGGTGGAGAGGGTGCAAGGGAGGTTGAGATGGAGGATGTGAGAGTGTCGTTTCATTCGTTGGGTGCTGGGGAGGCTTCATTGCTTCCTCTGGCTTTTCCTTTGCCTTTAAGGATTCCTTCCCCCGGAGTCGGTCAGGGTGGCAGAGCTAGTGGTAGGCGTCGCTGCTTCGGCCCTAGGCCTGTTGTGCACTTTGAGTGATTCATGATGTGTGAGATGACGCTTTCCCTGGGGCCTTTTGTATCAAACTCCTTGTTCTAACCGTCCTTGTCGCCTCTTTCGTCTTGTCTTTCCGGGGATCGATGTATTGTACTTTTATTACTGGTGTCGTGCGGTTTGTTGTTTTTTCTTTCTAAATGCCCTGTGTCTCGGACTGGTTTACCGGGGAAAATACTCATGTCGGATGGATATCAGATTTATTTGATCAAAATGGTACTGTACAGTCTTAACTTCCATACTGTATTTACAAGGTTGCCTATCTGATGCGAATACGTTCATTACGTGCTTCTCCTTTCGCTCATTAATGACTACTAGTCAACTTAAAGATAGCATCACAATGAGTTAAGTGATATCCAATGAAGTAAGGCCAAGTGTATTCAAAGGCAATTTAGATGATAAGTATAGTATCAAAATGATGGCATTGAACTTCCAATCCAAGCAGGAAACAGCAGTTAGAACTTATTGTGAATCAACCAAGATCAGAAGTAGCTATCAAAAAGTCAAAATCTAAAAGAAGCATAATATCAGAGCTAACAAATATTGAATGAAAATGACAAGTAAATCAAGGCCAATCCAATGGAAAGGATAGCCACGTCCATGCATTAACGCCTGGGTTGAATGAAAATCCCACCTGCTGGCTCTTCAATGACTGCTCCCCCAAACATCTTGAGGAGATCAATAATCGAATCTCGGTCTTTCAGAACTTCATCTCCCATAGTACCGGAAATATTGGCCGTTTTGCGAGTTTGCATTTTGAGTAGATATTCATCAATTGAATCTTTGATGATGATCTTGACAAATTCCACATCCTTAGACTGGCCGATTCGATAAAGGCGACAAAAGGCCTTGGAGAAATGATTAGTTGAGCCTTACTCAGAAGTGTAAAAATGAATGAAATCGAAAGTGTGTGTGTGTAGTACCTGTTGTTGAATAGCTTCATTCCACCATAGATCCACCAGGATACATTTGTTCGCCATGGACATGTCGAGTCCGATTCCTCCAGCCTTGAGACTGGCAATCAAGATCCGTACCTCTTTCTCATCTCTGAACTTATCCATGCTCTGCTCACGAGCTTGTAAACTCAGTTTCCCGTGCAACTGCGTGCGATTAGCAGCGCTCCCTCCATGGATCAAAGGCAGGTTGTGACGAAGATTAGAACTTACGGAAGTGGCCACCCATTTCTCTTTATTGCACATAAGCCCGACCAGCCGAAGAAAGTCAAGAAACTGAGTAAATATGACGATTTTCACGTCCGGATTCTCGTCAATCCAACCCTTGACGATCTCTTGTATCTTGACAAGTTTGGCACTGGTCATTTCGCCACCACTCACAGAAATCCAATCTACCTCCTCGTCTTCATCCACTTCTTCATCCTCAGATTCATCTCGGCCGTGTGAGGCAACTGCTGGAAAGCCACCCATAAAACCTCTTTGTGTCTTCTTCTTGTTCTTCTTAGATGGTTTCTTCTGCTTCTTCGTCTTTTCGACTATGAGAGCCGAAGGTGGCTCCCGGATCTCTCCATCGTCCGCGATAGGGCACATTGCAGCTGCTTCAATGCATGTATTGCAACTTGAGCAGATCCGTGTTTCACCCTCCTTCATGAGAAGGTAATAACATTCCTCACAATACAGATGCATGCAGGACGTGACCAACGGATTCATTGGCATGAATCCACAGGACGCGCATTTCCCCCTCTCAAAACGCTCCAACCACTGCTCATTCTCGTGAAGCGTTGTCATGAAAGCCTTGAATTGTTTGGCAAGCTCTTCCTTATCGCCATGAAGCTCCTCTACACAAAGGCCCGGGAAGCCTTGAGTCTGTGGAGTTGCGTGCAATTCGGTATCCTTTCTCATTGCTCTAATCCATTGTATGATATTGTAGGATGGACTTTCGGGGCTTCTCTCCACTTTCAAAATATCGATAAGCTCCCGAATCAATTCTTTGGAAAGAAGCTTCTTTATGATATCTTGCGCAGTAAGCATATGGCTGGAAAACATGCGCAGCTTCAAAATCATCGTTAGGAAGCATCGGTATTGCTTCACTCTAGAATTTTCCACATGGGCGAAGCCTATATATATATCGTTAGTGAATTGACGGCGGTGAAGCAACTTTCACGTACCATTGATTATCTCGAAGAATGCATCGATGATAGCATCGTACATTACCCTCTCAGCTTTACAGAAATCTGTCTGTACAACCCTTTCGTCAATATCGGGCAGCTTGATGATAGGTAACGAGAAAAGCCGACTAGAATGCGTTCGACGAAACATGAAAGATCGGAGGAGATTAACCAAGCACTTATTAGCTTCACCATCCTAGGAACAACGGTTAGAAATCTAGTTGATACACAGATGAATTAGAATCTTCACCTTGCAGTATAACTTCCAGAAATTCTCATAAGTTCCGGTGCGAGGAACACCGAGAAAATCAAAGAGCGGATAGAATTCCTCTACACAATTGTGCACAGGCGTTCCACTGAGGACCCATTTGTAATGGCCAGTGAGAGCTCGGACAGCGGTAGATATTTGGGAAAGGTGATTCTTTATGACGTGAGCCTCTGAGAGTTATGTCAGCTTTATTCAGACCCATGTAACTGTGGAAGCACATATACCGTCTAAGATAATCCTCCTGAATTTGATCTGATGTAAAGGGCCCACGTCATTCTCATAGGTCTCTTTCCACCATTCAATAAGTTTATCTTTGTCGGCAATCTGACTTGGGACATTGCACTGAGGGTAAGATCTCCGAACTTCATCATACGTAGTTATTCTGTGGACTGATGAGTATGTTGCAATGCCCGAAGAGGGTATTTGAACGTACACGATGTTGTGCTTCTGGATACTCTTGGGAACGTCAAGTGTCAAGTATCTCGCGTTTGCACGATACACAAGAACTTCGCCTATTGCATCTATTTCACAATGCTTTTCGAGTTGCTGCATCCTACAATGTTCAGTTTGCTGAAGGGTTAGATGCGAGGTTCCTTGGGCTTACCAGTGTGAGACAAGCTGCGATGGCACAACAATCAATGTCGTCCTCACAGGGTCAGTTGGGTCAGGAGGTCTCCCATCGACGATATTGGCTATGTATACATTAGCCACCACGGACTTTAACAGCCAACATATTAGAAAGATATTCACCAAGAGTTTGAATCGTTTTCCCGAATCCCATGGTATCACATAGAAGACCTCCATATGGCGGCTGGGATGAGTTCTCTCGATCACGCATGAAACCAGCACCCAAGACCTGGTAATTGTAAAGGCTTGTCTTCATGCCCTTTACTTTCCAACCACCTTTGCAATCGCTTCTCGCACTATTGTTGAACTTTTTAGTTGCCTCCAAAATCTTTCTCTTATCGTCCTTCGCTTGTTCTTGCTCCTTAGTCGGGATTTCAGCGATCAATTGGAGAAGTGCTTTCTCTTTGTTTCTCTCAGTAAAGCCGGGGGCCGCAGGTAGCGCCGAATTGACATGTGCATCTTCAATGATATTGGAAGCCAGGAGAGACTCCAAGTCGAATTCGGGCTCTTTACCTTTTCTAGATCGTTTGGTTGGGCCAGTTGGTCCGCTAGCCTTGCGCTTCTTTCCTGACTTTTTTTTGTCTACTTTGCCAAGAACAACGTCAAGTCCAAACTGCATGCTTCGTCGTTTCTCTTCAGCAGATATCTTATTCTGCCTCTTCTTTCTCGTTGTTTTCTTCGGTTCTTCTGTGGGCTCTGCTGCGAGCTTAGACTCATTTTGTTCTGGTAGCTGCACATGAGATGAACTTTCTTGGGCGGGCTCGGGGGTAACGAATAAGCCGGGATTTTCCTCATCCCCTACAAACTCCTCGTACTCGTCATCCTGCAATTGAAGTGCTTCTCTGTTTGATACCCTTGTTTCCCTTGCCTTTTCTTGTAACTTGGCGGCTTTGTATTTCACTGTGTCTTCCATGGTAGGATTGACAAGGCCTTTAAACCAGGACTTAATTACATCGAACCTAAAACAGTCAGTCATCATACTACTCTGAATGGGTATGAGCGTCTTACTCTGATGTGTCGTTATCATTCACGGAGTCCAACATCTCGTCTGGCCACTCCAAGGATTCTGGATCAGCTGGCCTAGTGGAGGGACCAGGCTCAGCATCTTCAATCTGGATCGATAACGATGAAGCAACTGCTAAGTCATTAACCGGAAGCTGGTGATCAGAGGTCTCATTTTGAATAAATCCTGAAAGAGCCTGTGCAATATCCATTGGTGGGTTGAGGTCATCATCCAGCTCATAGAATGAAAGGTCGGGGACGACCACGGTAAACGTATGGCCTGCCTGAGGATTGTTTTGAGGCTTTGCGCTCGTATCGGTAGCACCGAGCGCTGCTTCTGCGCCTCTGCTCTCAGGAGCCATGGTAGTTTCAGACATGTGGCTGGGTTCCGACGATGAGGGTAGCTGTGAGCTCCTGTTTTGGAGTGCTAGTAAGCCTCTGGCAAGGGCACCTTTTGCTCCCGCTTGCTCTCGGCGAGTTTCAACAGTTTCGGATAGAGAGGCTGAGATATCAAGTTCCTGGGGCGGATCCATGGTGTGCTTTTGTTGGATAGTGGAAGGTAATTGTAATGGGT
This sequence comes from Aspergillus flavus, assembly GCF_009017415.1. NCBI lineage: Eukaryota > Fungi > Ascomycota > Eurotiomycetes > Eurotiales > Aspergillaceae > Aspergillus > Aspergillus flavus. The sequence continues at coordinate 964,621 of NC_092403.1, read as the reverse complement.
AAGGTGTGGAAGGGGCTTAAAGTAGGAACAAGTGGGAGATGATATGGTGACGGGATGTATGGATTAAAAAGGGATATGGGATAGAAGGACTAGAGGATGTATAAGAGTATGTAGGATCGAAAGTCTGTATGGAAGGGAATTATGATGATTAGTAAACTTAGGATGAGAGCTAAGGCAAAGGTATATGTGAGATTTAGAAACGGGTTCTTGGTGAGAGAAAATGGAGATGTTAAAGAGATCGTAGTGGAGTCGACCCGAATTGATAATGGCGTGCCCGAGATGTGGCTAAGGTAGTTGAAGAGAAGAGGCGGAAGGTAACGGGAAAGGAAAATAGTGATGGATGTAAGGTGATCACCAAAGGCTGTAGAAGTTGGAGAGGGTGCAGATCGGGTGAGATGAAAGAGAGATATGAAAGGAAGAGGTGTGATATCAGAACAAGGTTCTAAAAAGAAGAACTATGATAGTGAGTTCTAGGAGTTAGAATGCATCTTGTCTTTGCTGCGCCTTAGTACATATACAAGAATAACAATGACGATTTAGCGGCCAGAATGTATAAGTTTGATTAAATAGTGTATGATTAAATGATTCTAAGACGGAACCCAAAAACGATGATTAAAAACAGCTAGTGAAGCGGCATAGCATCATCTATAAAACATGTATGGTTAAATGGGAATCTTTTATACAAAGGCGGAAAACAGAAATGTGAACGTAGAATGTGAAAAGTTCCTGGAAAAAGATGGGAAGAGAAAGAAAGCGTGTAAATAAAGCGAGGCGACGCGGTAGGTGTTTGGAGATAGCCCATGGGCGTTACCAGGAGCACGACTGTGGCGTGTCTCTTAGTATAATGCCGCAAGTCAGCTGTATGCGGGCAGTTTAGGGCAGTGCACATGTAGGAACTGCAGCGAAGTAGACGTACATGGCAGCTAAGCTTCCCTTTTAGTGGTCAAAATTAATCAGCGTTCGTTGCGTCAACAGTCCGCCCAAGATCGCTGGTCAATGAGTACACGGACAGATCTGAGAAGCTCTCGTGTGTCGGAGCGGGTAGGTTTCTCTTGTTGATCGGCTGTGTGGCACGCTTTCCAACACAGCTGTCGGGTGGAAGGTGGACAGGAGACATCAAATCGCGAGTTTGGCCAGGAAAAAGGCCCTTGTCAAGGTCACTTTGCCACAGCCTGCGTGATGCATCGAATGCCTTGTTGACCAGTCCTCGTCGAAGCTCTTCGTATTCTTCAAACAATCTGAGTAGCTCACAGTCGGGATTCTGCGCCAAGAGCTTGGAAAATATGATCGCATCCTCTACCGCATACGCGGCCGATTCATCGCGCGGGGGCATCTATATCTGTATTAGTCTTGTTACGACAAAATACGCTGGGAATACGAAGAAACTTACTGCGTGCGCGGCATCTCCGAGTAACAGTATCCTATCTGTATGCCATTTCCCTCGTTGACGAACCTGGTACACGGGGTATAACATCCAATCCTCGGTTCGATCAATGATCTCGCGGATATATGGCAGACTTGACATGCCGAACTGCGCCCGGACCAGGTAGCGCATTGACATCCTCATATTCTTTTGTGCCGCCAGGTCCGTTCCCGACATCGCCTGGTACTTCTCGATCAGGTGTTCGCTCACGCGGACGATTGCCGCTACAAAGAGCTTCTCGTGTTTTGGGTCACAGTAGCTCGTCAGGAGCGAACTATGCCGGGCGAGGTGCACTGCAGTTTGAGTAAAGGGCATCGTTGCGGTAAAGTTCCGGGCGTCGGCCATGCTTTGTATGAAAGAGACACCGGTATATTCGGACCGGTTGCCGGGATCTACGATTTTCGTCCGTGTCGCCGAGTGAACCCCATCGCATCCCAAGACCAAGTCCCCCGTGGCGGTTGAACCATCTTCGAAGTGCAATGTGACATTCTCCGCCGTTGTGCTTCCCCCGATCAGTTTTTTGTCGTAGTGAACTGAGACGTTCGGCAGCCTGCGAGCCACTGCCAGCATGGCTTCTGACAAAGCGCTGCGCAACACCCGACGACCCTTATAGCCACCATATCCGTGTCCGTTCTCGTCGGTAAATCGGAGGGGGCCCAAACGGCGGCCGGCACGCACGGAAAATAGATCAATTGCATCCACTTCAATCCCAGCTTGATCGTCCATCTGGTTCAACTCGGATAAGACCCCTAACTCGTCGAGATACCTCTGAGCGACCGGCGTCAAACTGATGGCGCCGCCGGACGTCGTGAGCTCCGATGCGCCATCATACACCGTGATTTTCAATTCGGGAACGACGGGGGCGAGCTCGTTGGAAAGGGCAATGGCGCTGGCGAGGCCAGCAATGCCGGCACCGACGACGAGAATATCGCGCGGCATTATAGGGAACCCGTTGTGTTTCGTTCTTCAATCGGGGAGGCCGACAGACACACTGTCGTCGGAAAGTGCCAGGAAAAAGCGGGCCAGAGCGAAGATAAATCGGTTGGAGAGGTCACACAGGGGCAGGTATTTGCCCTGCAGTTCGATTCATGATGTCTCGTTGTATGCACATCGTTGCACTCGTCAATGATTTAGTGTCAATTTAATTTAAATTTTTTTTTCCCCGTTCCATCTTTTCCCATTCCAGATTGGGGTGTCTCCGCGTCCGGCCGAGAGCTCTGTTAATTCGGGCGGTCGGTTAAACGATGCCGGGAAGCAGAGCCAATCAAGGGCCCACATTGCCACCCCTCAAGTGTCATATCCAAAGTGAAGAAGTTGGCGTTCCATGGATCCCCCGAAACCGCCTCTGATTGGCAGCCCCCGGCATAAGCTTATAGCGCCCGGGGGTTAGAAAATAGACGGGTCTAGACATGCAATTTCCTTTCTTCACGGAACCAACCGATCATTTTGATCTATATCTCATCTGTTAAGCATCATGTGGTCTTAGTATTGGCAGGAGAGCGAAGCATTGGGAACTGTGTCCGTTTGAATTAGGCATTATTCATCATGATCCAGGATCGATAACGCTAATACACTACAAGATATGTACAGAAGTCACACTTGCCGAGGCACGAGTGTGTCAAATAGTAAATGATTCCCCTGCGGAACCTGAAACGCTCGGCGAAATTTTAGTCATCGTTTAAGGTGTATCTCCATATTCCATTCGGTAGCAGCGCTTGCCGTAATGTATCCAGCTTCTTTTTCAACATGACTGTCTCTGCCTCCAACTCCCCGATATAATTGACGGCATCGGTCAGAACTGCCATCTTCTTAGAAGCATGCTTTCTCTGACAGTAGAAGCGGGGCCTGCCACTTCCAACCCCTCGCGTGTAATAGCCTTGCAGAGACGACTCAAGTGCAGCAAAGTTCTTACTGAGGTTCTCCCGGTAGCGTTTTTCAATTCTGTTATGTGCTGAGCGCCGGGATGAGGGATGCGCTGGACCTTCGTGAGGCGTGGAACTGGGCGAACCAGATGGGGAAGATGGCGGCGGCGATAAAGAGGCGATGGTTGAGCTCGAGGCAGAGCAATGAAATTGCGGAGGCGATGTGCGGTTTCTAGAAGAAAGTTTCGATGTGTTCTGTACTAGATCTTGCTTGAGTGGCGGTAGCACGGGCGCGTCCTCAAACTGGTTGGGCGCGGCGAATGAGTGCCTCGGAGATGTCCAATTCTCGTACGCTTCCCACGGGAGAAGGTCTGCAGAAGATGGAGACCACTGTGGCAAGTAGCCGGGAGAATCGAGAATATCTTGAGAATTCGGCTGCATAATCATTAGATCATGGACTGACTAGGTGACGAGGTGTTTTTCCCCACAGGGTACTCACTCGTCGATGAGCGTTGGCGGGCGGTGGCTCAATGATCGTATCAAAGGCAGACATCGGCGCCACATCGGCGTCTACGCCAATTAGATTATCCCATGCATAGGGAAGATCTTGGGACTGGAGTTTCCACGGATGTGCTGAAGTTGCGGGCATTTTGCGTTGGTTGGACCGGCGGAGTTGGGGGTACCGAACCGTAAGGAGAGGGTTCGACAGCTTTAAATAAACCCGAGTCGTTTCGGAATGGGCGCCACAGGTATCCAGGATGCAAAGGATTGTGCCATATGAATTAGACAGGTCAAGACAAGGATTGATCTCCGACATTAGGGACTTTTTCTTTTCTTTTCGTGCGATCCTTGTAGAAAATGACCTCATGCAACGCTGTCTGGACCGCGAAACTTTGCGCTCGGCTCCGACTCGGCGTTTGCAGGGTTTCGGTGCTTAAGCCTCTTTTCGTCCCCGTTAGCCCTAAGTCACAATTCAATTCATGACATTGAAGCCTTGCACAAGACTGATCGCTCAGTAGCTGATACTTGGTTCAGTAAGGAGAATGGCGGGCTGCTTTGCGGCGTTGTTATGCGAATCTCCAATTCTCCGATATGATATCCTACCTGGTCACTACTCTTAACCCCACTCTATCACAACAACGTGCTGGTGATCCTACCGAAGCTATGATTATTCTTCGGAAGTGCGTAGGACGAATGAGCGACATGATAATAATATGTAATAAGGAAAATAGATAAATAAATAGATAGATAAAAAAGTACGCTGTTCTGTGAGGGACTAGTAGTAGTGAAACGCTGCATTGCAACCATCCACCATGCCCATTAGCGCTGTCGCTGATAAGGGTGGCAAGATGACCCTTGTCGAGGATTCTTTTCTAGCGCGAGCGATTGTATATTCTAGATTGATGGCCAGATCAACGGGCGATCATCTCTGCAGCGGAAAAAGCAGTATCATCTAGGCTAGCCCATCGATTGACTGCAGATCGCCCAGTTTGCTGGTCTGTGTTCCTTGTCACTTTGCGGAGAACAGACCACGATGTCTGCTAACACGTTGCAGCACTTCTGTCGAATAACTCGGTGTTTGTACATCAAATCATGAATCCGTTCAGGGTACCGCGAAGAAATTTCGAGTAACCGTCTGAGATTATGTCATGATGTCAATACACATTGTACGACAAGACCGGAAGTTAACTAGTAGTTGAGTAAGAGCGACAAGCTATCGATAGGCTCGGAATTGACTAAATGCTTATTTAGGGAGGGACATGATCCTTCGTCCCGTGCATGGCGTCATAAATCATCGCTATCAGTGAAGATTCTAATTATTCAGTTAAAAGTGGTCGAAGAAAGAAGAGTCAAAAAGAAATTGAGTTTGTCTGCTAGCGGTGTGCTTCGCCCACGTGCGCAGCTCACGAGAAATGAGGGGTTTCTTTTCTTTTTAGGCTACTGAACAAAACTCTGGACCTCAACAATACCCCTCGCCTTTTTTTTTTTTTTGTTTTCCCCTGCGTTAGACTTATTTCCAAGAAATCTTCGCACTCAATCTCAATTACACCACGACTGTCGCAATGAACGTCTTCCCAGAAAAGCGAGGAACGATCTCTCTTTTTGCCTCCAAAGGCCAAAGAGAGGGGGCCATTGTTGCCGTCATCCTCGAGGAACTCAAGTGGGTCCCCTGAACCAAAACAATCCCTATAACTCCTGGCTAATTGTTTCAGACTCCCCTATCACCTCTATCTGGACAAAAAACTAGAAGATATTGGTGCGCAAAGCTTTCCCGTGCTCAGGAACACGCAAAGCGACGGCGAGTCCGTCAATCTTTCCGGGTTCCACGATGTTGTGTCGTACCTGATTACGCGCTATGACACGGCGCACGATGTGTCCTATAAGAAGGGCTCTAAGGAGGATGAAGAGGTAAACAGATTAGTCGCATCTTTAACTGAGCCCAATGCAGCCCATCCGGAAGAGCGTCGCTTCGATCTCGATGCAAAGGATGACATCCCCTTCGCCAGAAAGGCTATCAGTTTGTATCTTCACCTTGAGGAGCATCTGATGAAGTCGCACAGTAACTACCTGGTGGGCAAGAAATGGTGCGCTATTTCATTATACACCCCCCTTGGTATTAAGTCTATAAGTAGCTAACCATGTGCAGCACTCTTGCGGATCTCGTCCACCTCCCCTACGTGGCTGCCGCAGGCTCAGCTGGTCTCGACCTGGAGAGGTTCCCGGAGCTGACAATATGGTACGATCGGGTTTACCAGCGACCGGCAGTTCAGAAGGGCTTCGATGCTGTTCATCTGAAGATCCGCGGATAGAAATGCTCTCCTACCGGACTGACCACGCCATTGGCCAGGTCGGCTGGCAGGGATTGAAGTGTTCTGTACTGGACTTTTCGCCCCTTTCCTTTTCTTCATAATTGTACCTACTATTCACATTCTCTGCATAGAGCAGTGTACGCTATAGATATATACTAGGTTGTCATAAATCAAGGTCAGCGATTTGTACATTCCATTGGCTCCAACTCTAGGCAACCAATGATTTCCGTCAACAAAAACGGACTGCTCAGCGGATCAATAAGTATTTTCTTAACACCCTGCAATATAATCGTACGTTGCAGATATGCTGGTGTGAGACGCACCTCCACCACCCAAGAGTCTAGAATCACACTGCATGCATGAATGATTGCGGAGCAATGATCCACCCTATAAAAATAGTAAACGCGGGGAGAAGGCATGTGACTTTCCGTTGCCTCTTTGTTAGCATAAGGTAATCATGATGATGATATCACCGTCAGATTCGCTGGCTCCCGAGTAATTATGACCGATTTCACTTGGCTTTCCTGTGCGGCCAACTGTGGTCAGCCAAAGACAATCTGCGACCAAATACCAGCCATGTGTCCCATCGCCTGACTCTCGCCTCACCCGGTTGGGACACCCGTGCTTTCCCGTGTGGTCGTACGAGATCTTCCGTCCATCTCACTCTATAGATAAATGCAAGTCATAATCAGCTACAATGCTGGATAATACAGCCGCTCTACACTGAATATCAACCTACAACTACAAATCCTTTACCATGTGTATCGCCTTCTTTTCCACCGCTCATCCCCAATATCGCCTCATCATCTGCAACAACCGAGACGTACGTATCCTACACGCTTCATAAACCTTCGCAATATCCGATACTGACCGCAATACAGGAATTCCTCCACCGACCAACTTCCCGTGCAGACTGGTGGCCGTCCCCTCATTCCCACGTCCTCAGCGCCCGAGATCTTGTGCGCCCCATCCACCCCACCTGGCTGGGTATCACAAAACAAGGCCGCATAGCCGTGCTAACAAATTACCATGAAGACACCTGCGCAAAAGCCGTCGGGAAATACAGCCGTGGCGAGGTGGTCAACAGCTGGCTCGCATTGTCGCCGGATAGCGCGCAAACCACCCAAGAGTTCGTGAACCAATGGACCACGAACGGAGAGTTGGCAAATATCGGCGGATTTAACCTCGTGTGTGGAAATGTTATGGAGCCGCTGGCGATTTTGGCCAGCCGGGCGTCGGAGACGGAACCAATCCTCTGGATCGCAGACAAACCGGGCCAAACGGTCGGGCTGAGCAATACGGACTACGATGATCGGTCTTGGCCTAAGGTTGAGAAGGGGGAAGACGCGATTGTTGATGCGATTGCGGGACATGTTCAGAACCAGGAGAGCGAGGACAATTTGATCGAGAGGCTATTGGGCGTGCTTAGTGTGGATACGCTACCACGATTGAGCAACGATGCTGGAGTCCAGGAATACATCCCGCACCTTCCGCAGAGTGTTTTTATTCCACCTATCGGGCGTGATAAACAGGCGCGGGATGAAGCAGAGTCAGCTAATCAGGACAAGAGGGAGCAGAGTCCAGTTCTACCGTCTACTCCTGAGGGAACGCCCAATCGTGCATATCTGGAAGGGCTGTATGCGACACAGAAGCAGACGGTCATTTTGGTGGGTTTCGATGGGCGGGTCCGGTATTTTGAACGTACATTGTACGACGATGATGCTCAGCCAGTCTCTACAGAGGCTCGCGACCGGTCGTTTGAGTTCCGTATTGAAAAATAGACGCCATACAGGAGGTTTCAGCTGCATGCGATTCTAGTTCGTCCATGTATATTAAGAGGGTATTGCGGCGTTTTGGGGACATATCTCTCGAATCATAAAGTTTAGTGATTGATCCGGTATATCGGTCATTGAATAGTTTCTACCGTAGGATTAACTTTTGGGCTCAATTCCCACGTCAATGGCATCACGCTGTCGGTCACGTTGTCTTCATTTCGGGACACGGGAGTCTATCGGTATCCCGGTACCCCATGACGCGGCGAGCTTAGATTAGAGTCGCATGTTGTGTGGGTTCATTGTGGAGCACTGATTGATATCAACAGGCTACGGAGTAGTCTATGCCCTATGGCTGAGTATCGTCGTTATCGGTGTATTGTGTAGAACCATCCAAGATTTTAGCGTTCTTCGGATCTCTTATTTGCCTGTATTATAGCGCCAACTTCTGTACTTTCGTCGCACACAGCCATCCTTGATAAGCTGATGGATCAGTGCCCAGATCGAGGCGTCAGGACAAATAATATGGTTGTGCCCAAAGGGTAAGACAAATGGGGTTCCGGGATGGTTCGGAGGTTTCCGTCCGCAGCTACTCCGTAAACTAATGATCATCTTCCACGGAGCCACGCCGTTCCTGATCCCCTGTCATGTTGTTTTCCTTTTTCTTGATTTAGTGTGGCAAATTGCGTTGTGATCCCATTTAGTATTAGCATTAATGCGAACACTTGGGTGGTTCACTATCAAAAACACGACGATGATTAGCTTAGGCATCTTTCATTCATTCACTTGTCACACGTCTGCGATTGCCCGAGTACCACATCGGACCATATCGGCCTGTCAGAACAAAGGGGCCATCAGCCCATCACGGGACGTGGTATAGTCCGTAGTATGCGGAGAATTTATGTCTTACCCTGTTTGCCCTCCTGATAAAATGAGTTATCCTGCTATTCCTCCAAGGATCTGTTGTCCACTTTTCACAACATCCTCGTACTAGTATCGACATCACCCACACCTACCATCTCATTTGATTTTTGACTAGATTCACACCATGACCAACACTATATTAGATACTTACTCTTCAAGACGCAAACCCCGCCGCATTGGCATCCTGACATCAGGAGGGGATGCCCCGGGAATGAATGGAGCGATCCGTGCAGTCGTCCGCACAGCAATACAGAACGGCTGTGAAGCATGGGCAATCCACGAAGGCTACGAGGGACTCATCCAGGGCGGTGCAATGATGCATCCTTTATATTGGGAAGACGTTCGAGGTTTCCTATCCCGTGGAGGGACACTCATTGGATCCGTACGCTGTGATCGTTTTCGCGAACGAGAAGGTCGTCTTCAGGCGGCAAGGAATATGGTGCTTTTCGGCATCGACGCCTTAGTTGTCTGTGGTGGGGATGGAAGCTTGACCGGGGCAGACCTCTTCCGATCCGAATGGCCAGAGCTGCTCAATGAGCTGGTCTCAACAGGTGTTTTGACCGTGGCGCAAGTCGCACCTCATCAGAACCTGAATATTGTCGGACTACTCGGCTCTATCGACAATGACTTTTCCGGCACAGATGCCACCATTGGATGCTATTCTGCATTAACACGGATCTGCGAAGCAGTCGATGCAGTGTTTGACACGGCTTCTTCTCATCGCCGAGGGTTTGTTGTTGAAGTCATGGGCCGGCACTGTGGCTGGCTAGCGTTGATGGCTGCTATCGCAACTGGGGCGGATTGGTTGTTTATCCCGGAGAGGCCTCCGCGCGACGGCTGGGAGGATGATATGTGTTCAATCATCACCAAGGTACTGTCTTTATTACCCTTTTTCCTGCTACACCCACTTTGGAAAGGCTGACGTATTAACGTATCGATGCTAGAACCGCAACCGTGGCAAACGTCGCACTATCGTTATTCTGGCAGAAGGTGCCCAGGACAGCAACTTGGATCGCATTTCGTCATCTGCCGTGAAAGATGTTCTGAGCAAGCGCTTAGGGCTCGATACCCGCGTCACTGTTCTAGGTCATATCCAACGAGGCGGATCCCCATGTGCATACGACCGCTGGCTATCAACCTTACAAGGCATCCACGCCGTCAAAGCGGTGCTGTCTATGACTCCTGAGTCGCCCTCTCCGGTGGTGATTATCCAGGAAAATAGAATCAGAGCATCGTCTCTGGCTGAAACTGTTGCCTTAACGAAGGAGGCCAATGCCAGTATGCACGCCAAAGAATTCGAGAAAGCAGCAACACTTCGGGATCCCGAATTCATGGAATATCATAGCGCCTACCGACACCTGAACACGAGTGACCATCCCAAGATGGTCTTACCCGAAGATAAGGTATGCTCTTAATAGGCCCGCCGCCCAATCAAGTACAAATTGAACCTAATGTAAGTTACAGCGCATGCGGGTTGCTATCATTCACGTTGGCGCCCCAGCTGCAGGCATGAATCCAGCCACACGCGCAGTAGTCGCCTATTGCTTAACCAGAGGACATACCCCGATCGCCATCCACAACGGTTTCCCTGGTCTCTGCCGACACCATGACGATACCCCTGGCTCGGTTCGTGAAATGCATTGGTTGGAATCTGGTGACTGGATCAACGACGGCGGGTCTGACATTGGTACCAATGCGGGACTACCATTAGACGATATCGAAACGACAGCTCAATGCTTCGAGCGATATAAGTTTGATGCACTTTTCGTTATTGGAGGCTTCGAAGCGTTCACAGCCGTCAGTCAACTGCGCAAGGCGCGTAAGCAATATCTTGCCTTCCGGATTCCGCTCGTCCTTCTCCCAGCAAGTATGTCAAATAATGTCCCCGGCACGGAATACTCCCTTGGAAGCGACACCAGTCTTAATACCCTTGTTTATTTCTGCGATGTTGTTCGGCAATCTGCGTCCTCCTCCGGGCATAGCGTTTTCGTCGTGGAAGCGCAAGGAGCCGAGTACCAGGCGACAGCTGCTGCGCTGGCCGCAGGAGCAATGACCGTGTATACGCCTGAACGAGGAATAACTCTACAAAGCCTCTCCAATGATATTGAGTACCTCCGCCAACAATTCTCAAAGGATCACGGTGCCAATCGCTCGGGCAAGCTGATTATCCGCAATGACCAGACATCCACCATCTACAGTACAACCGAGATTGCAAATATCATCAAACATGAGGCCAAGAATCGCTTTGATGCGCAGGGCGTAGTGCCTGGACACTTCCAGCAAGGCGGCAAAGTCTCACCCATTGACCGCATTCGCGCGTTCCGGTTGGCCGTCAAGTGCATGGAACATTTGGAAACATTTGCGGGCCAGTCTCCGGAGGAAATCATGAACGATGAGAACTCAGCTACGGTGATCAGCATCAAACAGTCTCGTATCCTTCTGCTGCCGATGGGAGGTCCTACCGGAGTTGAAGCGACCGATACTGATTGGAAGCGACAGCGGCCGAAGACTCAGAACTGGTTGGAGATCCAAGAAGCTGTGGACTCCTTGTCAGGACGCTCGTCTTTATATGCGATTCCGAACTGAGGGCATACACTGTCGTTTTTACATAGTCTAATATTTACGAAGAGAGAGGCGATAACAATTCCGTTAATACGCCAATGATGATTCCCAATTTCCATATTGTCTTAACTCAAATGAATTAACATGCTATCAAGAGACTCATACAACGCAGCGCTTAATGCGAATAACGTTTTGATCATAGTTTTCCCGAAACTATAAAAATCACAATCCGATCCAGCCAGACGCCAACCCAAGAAACAGAGAACTCCTGAAAACCACACAGGTTGACAGGGAAAAACATGACCATAACCTCATAACTCATAGCTATCCCATCCTCAGAGCTACTAAACCCGCTCCTCCCTCAACCTCTTCGAGCTCCTCTTCCTCCGCCGTCCCCTTCCCTCCAACTCGCCCTCCCCAAAACACCTCGTCTCCACCACTTCCTCTTCTCTCCGAAGTACCCCTAATCCCCCAATCCCAGCCCCATTCCCCTTCCCTCCGGAGGAAGTATTAGAAGAAGAGGAAGAAAGTTTACTCCTCCCAGCAGCATACTTCGCCCTCCTCTCCGTCCGTAAAAGCTCCACCCCCCGCACCAGATTCTGGTACATCTTATCCCCCGCGGCGCGATTCACCGACGCATACCCGACGACATGACGCAGGTCGGGCTCTGGCCGGGCAGACTCTTGCTTGATTTTTGATAGAGAGAGTCTGCTGAGTTGGTATTCGAGGGGCTCGTGCGTGGCGTAGGGGAAAGTGGTTGTGCTGCGTTGTTGTCGTAGGGGGGTGGTGTTTAGGGCTCGGGTTAGGTTTTTTGTGAAGCTCATTTTGCTTCTTTCCACTTGAGTGGATTTGTGGTTGTTGTAGTGTAGTTGTAGTTGTAGTTGTTCGTATGATTGTATGTAAGTATTGTACCGATCACCGAACAAATAATTCTTCAATCCGTAATGTATAGTAAGTAGCCCAGTAGATATAGAAGTAAATGCAAGTCTGCAACAGCTAACCAAAATACCCAAACCCAACACCAACATCCCAAAGCAACCCATTTATGAACCCCAACTCCCCTACACAGCAATCCACCGCCCATCCCCAACTCCGCCCAGTGACGAAAGTTACCCCCAGGAACACGATCATCCGGTGTGGCGATCCCGGTCCTGTGACCTGGGATCATGCCACGGAAGCCCTAATTTAGGGGCGGTGTGAGCCAATCAGGGAGCCCGTGACCTAGGTGATCATCGGGTAGATCGTAAGGTATGATGCAAGAGCCGTCATTGTTGAGGGTTTTTGAGGAGGGGAGGGGGTTATAGGGGGCTTGTGATCTTCTTTTTTCTTCTTTTTGGGTATTTGGGTATTTGTGAAGGTATGTTTTGGTGAGTGGTTTTTTCTTGGGGTTGGGAACTGAGTTTGGGAGGGACGGGTTGCGGCGTGGGCCGAATGGTTGTTTTGCTTTGCTTGGTTCATTCATATATTGATTGAGTTTAGGTGTGTACAGTATGTTCGATGAGGAAGTTTAATGTATTATTTTATCTTTAGGGGTCTCATAGTTGGACTTTGTATTCTGTGTACGGTCCTACAAATCTAATAAGTATACTACATCAAATCCTGACTCCTCAGAGGAAGATACTATGCCAGAACTGAATCGAATAACATCCCAGAAAGACAGGATCCACGGCTGCACGGCAGAAAAACCAATTCACCCGTTGGGCCAATTGCAGCCGGCGTATTACCGTGGCTTTGCTGGGGTCGGATCGCCTCCTGTGAGTGTAGTGATATGGTCGGTTTCGGAATTGGTCCTGAACGGAAGGGACGTGGAACAGGTGGTCTTGCTCTCATTGTACCCCCGCTTTGGCTTGCCCAGGGTCTCTTGTCCTGATAGAGAAGGTAACAGTCCCTTGTTTCTGACGTGGGAGGTATAGGGTGGCTTTGGGTTAGCTAGGGACTGGTGGAGGGTCTTGCTGGCATTTGGTTGGGTTGCACTGTGTAGGGCGGTTGCACTGTGTAGGGCTAGGTAACGGTTTTATTATGCTTAGTGTGAGAGTCATTCTGTGCTTATGAGGGGGTTGATGGGGTACTAATAAAGTAATCATGGGTTGGAGATACACGTCATTGTATTCTTTTTGTGGGGATTTGCAATTCAGCGAGTGTGTTTCGTACATGAGAGGAAGTCCTGATAGGCAAAATTGACACTGCTTATATATGTAGTGCTCTCGCGACACCACGGCACCATCTATCGCATTACGAGATGGTTTATCCCAAGGTCCGGAGAGTACGCTTTGATATACATGGCAGACCCGGGCTCCTTGTAGCCCAGCCACCCAGGCGGCGCCCTGTAGCAACGACTCACATACGTGGAAATGACATCCGAGTACGACTTGCGGGGAGCTATGCCGGATCTATCGGAGGATGGGTCGAGATCGGACCAGGGATGGGAGGAGAACAATGGGCCATAGGTGACGATCTTATCTCCACACTGTCCAGGGCTAGTCAGCGCTTTGGACTCGAGCGCCGTGCCTTGATGACACAGTACTATCGACGACGCGACACGACAAAGATATACAAAACTGGTTAGAAAGACCGTTATGAGGGTCGCAGGCGCCTAAGTGGTTGCCCGGTGAGGCTGCATGCACACTGAACCGGATCGATAGTGGCTGGATAAGGCAGTAGCAGTGGTCATTATCGCAAGCCATTTAGTAAGAAAGAACGGCTATCCTGGTCGTGGTCAGTGCATTTGACCGGGTTGTGGACCGTTTGCCATTGGACGGCTGACCTGCGATGCTCGACCAGTGAACCCATACTGGTGGGATGGCAACAGCGTGTCACGTTGATATTGAATCCTTCCGTTTTGCTCGAGTCCTTTGTCCTGCACCCTGCCTAAGCTGGCAGGTCACGCCGCATTGTCAATCCTCCACTTACGGAGCCTCGATGGTTGCACAGCATATCGTGAAACGTCAAAGATTCCTGCCGACGTGCCCGGACAGAGGACTGAGCTCGAGCCGGTGGCCTTTGATTAGGTGAGCTATCAAGACCAGGTAAATACTTACCTGGGTACCAGCTACCCTGAATCTAGACTTTCTTTTGTTTTGGCTGTTCACAAGGAAATATAGATCCTCGCAAGCTCAAGGCGAACCACAGAGACGGATCGGTGCAATTTGAAACCCAGTATAAGATGCGTCGTTCCAGGTAGTCAGTCCTCGAGGGACTATGTGGCCCCTGCTATTTTTATCCAATGGCGGATGCGGATCTACCGCTGCAAAATCGTTGTATGGCTCATTTGGTCGCTAAGGTATGGACTGGCTCTCTGTATTGGTCTTTTTATTTTTCTTTATAGATTAACGGCTTCCTCTCGTTGGCCTATCTCATCCCTAATGACCTTGGATTGGTGTTGCTTGGCCCGGGGACCCTACCGGTCTATGGAAGACTGAGGCCTAAGGTGATGAGTGTCAGCCTCGCCTATACATCACAGAGATACATAGGCAGCTTCAGATACCTCTGGCTCTGGTACACCTATCGTCACCTCCATCCTCACGACCACTGTGCCTCCTGCCTGAACTATTGGCCCTAGCTTGTCTTCGCTTCGTGCTCTGTTCATGCCATACGAAGGCCATCTTAACCATGTCATCGTGAGTACTTCCCCATACTCAGATCCTGCCTATCAAATAAGCTGACACCTGCTCATAGGGCCCGTACCATCTCCAAGAGGCCACCCAAGCTTCGTGCTGCCTGCAATGAGTGTCATGCCGCTAAGGTAAGCGAGAAAGCCCAGATATAATCGTATAGAAACATGAGATATAACTCTCGTCTGAAGGTCCGCTGCTCAGGGGAGAAAACTGGCTGTCAACGCTGCGCTAATCTTGGCTCGGAATGTATCTTCTCGATCTCGAGAATTGGGAAGGTGCCGGGGAAACGAAGCAAGGCCAACCGTGCCGCAGCAGCAGCTGCCGCCGCTGCCGCCGTTACGGCTCCCCCATCATCCATATCGCTCACGTCGCCCTCACACCTGGAGTCCGCAAATGGGACAATCACAGCTTTCCAGCCGTTTTCAAACGCCATCAAGGATGAAGGCGGCTCAGGGGTGACTCCTTCAGCGCGCCATGTTCCGTCGAACTTCGCTGTAGATCCCATGATCACCCCGTTGATGGTGCACGATTATTCGAGCAGCATACCATTCTACTCAGGGGCCGGCTATGCACCGGATGGTCTGTCCCTCGCAGACACAGCACCCACCTCAACACACAACATATCCCATCCTCTGGGTCCCAATATCGACCTAAGCCTTCAAGAACCCGGCAACTTTTGCTGGGCCTCCGACTTGGAGCCCCTTAGCGCCAACAGCCTCCCAACACCGGGACTAGAAATGTCAGCGAGCAGAGACTCCTTAAGTCTGGACCGTCGACTCAGCCACGACTGGGAAATGGAGACGAACGTCGCTAACGGCAGCTGCGACCCCAGTCGATCTTGCACGACCTCGATCCGGCAACCCGCAACTCCACCAGAGTACCTAGCCGACGAAGGAATATACCCGGTCAGCGCTCTGGAAAACATGGGCCCCGAGGCGAGCTACACAGTATACCTACAACTGCTGCACAACATCGAACAGACGCTCCTCATGGGCCGACACCGCACAAAGGAGAACCACACGCTCGACGCCGTCCTGGCCGCCAACCAGCAGTATCTGACGACTCTCCTGCAGCTAAGCGAGAGCCTCAGTTTCGAGCAGATGTACGACGGCCACCTGCTGTTCACCGTTGCTCTGAGCAAAATCATCACCCTCTTCAGCTTCGGGTACCGCGACTTCACGCTGCGGTCTGAAGCACACCAGTCCATGGGCTGTGCGGAGCGCCTGATCCGCTTCGGGGTGTTTGAGATCGACTTCGTCGAGCAGAAGGCTATCTGTGAGGGGATCTTCCTCAGGGAGCTGAAACGTGCCGGAGTGTGTCTGGCCAGATTGATGGACGCGTTGCGTCGGGAGAAATTCCCATATGCCCACGGCCGGCATGAACGGTTATGTGAGGAGATGAAGCAGCATATAGACCAGTTAACGAGAGCATTGGAGGCGAGCGAGGCATGACATGACCCGTTTTTTCCTTTCCTTTCCCTAATAATATTCTATATCGACTAATACCGCTTTATACCGAGGGAAATTGGAATTGGTTCTCACAGATAGCTGGTTCAAAAGTCCTGATTCGTATACCGTGGAGGAATGATCCTATATAGGTAGTGTCGAGGATGCACGTCACCACTCACGCATTGTTGTTAGTGTTTTACTTTCGATTCTCTCTATGTTCAATTGACGCAATAATAATATGAGAATGCACCAGCCTGTTATATAAATCCCTCTCTTTAGGATTACCATCCATAACCGAAAAGGCCTCTTCATTTCATCCACGAGATCACTCTACCTATCGTAAGCTCACTCAATGAAGTAAAAAATCTGTACTCTCACCAATCAATCCAGCCCAATCAAGTGGTTTGGCTGATTCGGCCTCCGAGAACGGAACCGTGTACTTGGATTTCCTTGTCGTCTTTGGATCGGAGATATTACTAGTCTCCATTCTATTAGGCAAGGGATCATGGACCCCGTATGAGGTATTCTGTTTGTGTATTTGGGCTGGGTCAATGTAAGGGGTTGACTGTAATAATGCGGGGTATATAGGTAGAGTGGGCATGGATCAAGATTGAGGGTAAATTATGCGAAGACGATGATTCGGTTCCGGAGAAAGAAATATATCACGAGACCATTCAGCTGATATTGGATAAAATGAAATCTATTGATCGAGATCTGAGGGCTCTGTGAATCATCTTGTGTAAATATTCACTCTATTTCAGAAGTTTGAAGATACTTCATTGTTCAAGCTCTACAGCTTCTAAAGATAACTAGCTACTGTAATTAAGCGGCGAAAGTCACTGTTAGAAATAAAGTGAACCACAGATCATATTCAAGACATCAACTAATCAACATCACAGGTTCTGTCAAAGCATCCATCGTAATCGCAGCTCATATATGAATTAAGTATTAACAGACCAGTTAGGGCCATAATATCTCAGGGTTGCTGCTGAGGAGACCAGCAACGGCCACGTGGGTATCAAACAGAAAGGAAAACATTCTTTCCAAGACATGTTCCAGTTCAGCAGAACATGAGTCAGAGTTCAAATGAGTGACTAGTAGTAGATCTTCTCTTCGTAGATAGGTGGAACACCCTTGTCCATGTCCCAGTGAATCTTGTTCTTCTCGTCCAACCACGCATCCTCGTCGGTGATGGCGATCACCCGCGAGGTATGCTTGATTTCCTGCTTACTCACGCCAATTTCATCACGAGGAATCCAAAGGAGGGGAGGCTGGGAGGTGATGGAAGGGTGAAAATACGCGTCGCGTTCAACTTCGGGGGCATAGGTGGTGATAGCCGAGGCGTTGGGGACAAAGCGCCGCAGCTGGGTGTAGCCATCGTACTTGTCCGGGCGCAACCACTTGGTCAGGGAGTTGACCTTAGGCTCCGGAGCTGGTCCAGTTAGGCCCTTTTCAGCCGAATCAACGTTGGTGACGCCATTGTCAATGCCCTCCTTTCCAGGGCCACTGGCGCCGGCGTCATCTGAGTGCTCGCCCCCAGATGGAGCAAGTTCGCCCTTCTCCTGGATAAGAAGGGCCTCCTCCTCCGACTCCAGATTCTTTGGGATATAGTTGATGAGAGGGTCCAGCGCCGAGTTCAGAGAAACGTGGTAGATGACCATGACAACAAGAGAAATTATCATGAGAATGAGAGGGCCGAGCGCAATTCGACGAGCACCGCTTGCAATGGCAAAGAGACCAATGAGACAAACATTGAGCAGGTAACAGCCGACGGTAATATGCTGTAAGGCACGTGTATAGGCTTTGCCCTGAGTGTCAATGTCCGCATTGGACACATACAGCATGTTGTACCGGTAAGCGAAGTAGAACAGGTACAGACCAATGGTCGCGAAGCCAAGAACCAAGGGAGCGATACACGAGTAGGTGATGGCTATTGAGAAGCAGGCGCCATTAGCTGTGTTCCATATCAGAAACATGGGCAGAGTACTTACCAACGACTACCAGGAAGGTGAATGCGGGGTATACTGTTCCCCAGCCTAGACCAGAAAGTGAGGACCAACGAGTGAACATCTTACGGGGGGTATTATCCAACAACGCGCCGAGAACCTTGCCCAGGATTAGACCAGAGATCTGAAGAAGCGCACCAGCGCTGAACGACAACCCCTGCAGGATAATATAGGATATGTAGAAGTTGGAAGCTTGTGGGATCTTCTTAGCTAGGAGCGAGGCAGCGGATGAAGGGTTGTTGATGATATCCGAGACCACACTAGAAGCGGAAGACGTAACAGTGACAACCAAAAATGTTTGGATAACTTGGAATGTGAAGTAGAAGTTCTGGGTGGTCAGCTCGACAGCCGCGGCAGTCGGCGCGCCACCAAGCTTAGCCATCACTAGAATAACAATGAGCGACCATTCAAAAAGGAACACTTTGTGAAATCAACTTACGTCGCAGTATAATTGGCAACAGAGCCATCAACACGGACTGCAAAATAGTAGGGAGAAGGCCAGTAATGACACCTCGGATCCAGCTTGGGACATCGTTGATAAAGCGAAGAAAAGGGACCTTCTCCGTCAAGAAAGTGATGTTCGAGATGGAACCCACCACGGCCGTGGGAATTGCCCAAAAGACGATGAGAGCGACAACGAAGCCAATAGTTGCAAAATACCGAATAACACGTTCCCACCACCGAATACGGAGGTTAGACCAGATAACCTGAGTGGGTTCCAGGCCGATGTAGCGCGGTGCCATGTGAAGAGGCAGGTTGTGAGCCACTGTAGTCGCACGTTAGACCAAGCTTGCGACACCATCATGTCAGATATCAAATAAAGCACAGCAAATTAACCTACCAGACTGATAGGCAGACTGAGCATCTGCTTGATGATAGAATTCGACAAAAACCGACGAAACCAACTTTGCATCGCCAGCTCGGTGCTTGGCCTGCAACTCCTCGATCTCGGGGTTCAGGCGCTCGATTTCGGATCGGGCCCAATTGATCGTATCAACCTTCTTTCCAATGAGTAATTTGAGTCTGTGCGTGGGTCTCTCGGACGGTTTGACCCAGCGGGCCGCAACTGAGCCCGACTCGTCACTGGGTTCTTCGCTGGGGGTCGGGGGTCCTTCTTCAACATAGCCCTGTTTCTTCATGGCCTTGAGGCGTGCCTTGTTCGCGAGAGTGATGAGCTTCGTTTCCGCAGCCTCGAGCTTCATGGCAGCATCATCACGTTCTTTTACTTTGTCGTCCAATTCGGACGTATCGGTAGTAATCCAGACATTCTTCACTTTGTCAGTACCGAACATTTTGCGAAGCTTGTCACGGTTGAGATAGTCCTGCGTAACAGCGGTGAATAGCACGGTCCGAGACGAAAGCCGGCTGGCGTAGGCTGGGGAAAGGGCGTAGGCGTGTCGCAAATTGATGTAGAAAATACTCTCACGTGTAACGGTATACATGACAAATCCTTGAAAGAGCGATATGTAAGACCAAATGCACATGGGTACCTGGAAAAGCCCACTCAAAACTTACCGATGAAGAGCCATGCAATAAAGGCGTGGGCGAAGTAACGCTCGTATTTGCTTTCTTCGACGTTGGACATGCTCAGAATATTCAATTGTATATTACCGTTACCTCCGGTTGCATTGATGGGAAACAAGATAGGGAACGTCATGCACGCGCCCACGAAGCATATCATAGATACCAATTTAAGGAAGCGAATCAGAAGGTAAGCGTCCATCGAATGGTGTTGCAGCACGTATTCATCGGGCAATTTGTACATGTCAATGACCCAACCCCATGGGGTAGTCGAGACGGGAGGTGTACGCTCCCACGGTTTCAAGACTCCTAGGTATGTTCGTGGCATATACGTCCGGCGCTGACTGCGACGAAGGATTAGGAAGATCAGAACCATCGCTCCGGCCGACACCAAGGCCGGCACAAGAGTGGTGACGAGCGCCGATGCCGTGGGCGGAGTGTCGGCTGGGTTATCACTGTCCTGCGTATTGTTAGATGTGCCCAAGCCCAGAGCTGATAAAATCGGTCATTAAACAGTTGCAACTCACCCGTCGGACGAGGTGATGGAGGCCCCTCAGGCCAACATCGGAGAACGCCATTGCGGCTGGGTATATTTCCTCGTTCCAATGCTGCCCTCGTCGAAGTGCCCTAAGATTGATGTTTATCTAGGGGATAGGGCAGTCGGGAAGATACGATAAGAAACTCGATGCGAGTTTTGACCGCAATTAAATGAGGGATGATAGAATGAGTATATTTGGGGAGGGGAAAGAAAACAAAAAAGGTGAAAAATGTCTAGAAAAGATAAGCGAAAGAAAAGAGGGTAGAAAGCAGTGTATGAACTTCAGCCCAGCTAGAGAGGGAGAATTAGAAAAGAATGATACACGAGAACCAAGGGAGTGGAAGCTTCAGGGAGGGGCTGATTTGATTTTTTTCCGTTATTTTTTTTATTTTTTTTTTATTTTTGCCTTGTTATCTTTTCCTTTCCTGGTTACGGTGATCCTTCGTCAGGAAAGTCAAAGAAGAGAAGACATGCCAATTGGAATCCCAAGAATGAGAGAATCAAACGGGTGGTTCTTCGGGAGGGAGGAGACACTTACGTAGATGCCCGGGGCTGAAAATGGTCTTGTACCTTTAGCCGCTGAGCTTACCGGGGAAATCGTTGGTAAACTAGTGACAAGAGTCGTGGGACCAATGCACACCAGAGCCAGTCAGCACCATAACCTGCGACGAGTGAAACATGGATCTGAGATGCGATCGTGGGAATTTCACTGATCATAAGTAACCGATCAACCTCATAGCGCTAATTTAAAATTAAATAATTTTAGACACTAAGAACTCTTTGTGGGTTTTACTCGTGTTTCTGATTTGACCCTGCTGGCAACGGATTGTTCAGCCATAAATTCTCCTCTCAAAGTATGATTGTCGGAGTCAAATGAAGAAAAAAAAAAAAAAAGGTTCAAATTGATTCAATCCATCAATGTATATTATGACAGGTTATACATAGTAGCAATCAAAACGACGCAGACTATGACCATAATTGAGGACTCAGTGATGCCACCCCTCGGGAACATTAAAATTTGCAACACCAGATAAGAACAGCAAGACTAACGTTTTTTGGGTTACGAAGTGGATGATTTGGCTCAATAGATCCTTTTTAGCGTCAAAGAAAAAACTCTCTGTAAGTATACTTGTTTTCCGAACCTTGAAAAGCATCCGTTTCTCTTCAATCTATATTTCGTATTATTGTGGCAACCCCTCCTGACTCAGGATCCCAGGTACAGTTCAGTACCCCAAAGTACATCCATGGGTACCTCAACTACAGGAGGACCGACCTTACGTACCCATGTACCCGGTAGCTAGGAACGGCTACCCGTTCCTGTACCTTACCGTACTGATACCGCTGCGTCTAAGCTCAACCTCAGGGAATCCCTTGTAGTAGGTTTGTACCTGTCCATACCATGGTATGTTACTGTAAATTAATCCAGGACCTGCAGTGAAAACATTTTGAAACACACCCATTGAATCACTTCAATTTTTCAGCGTCTCTACCCCATTATGTCTTAAGGGTTCCTTTTTCCGGAACACTTTCCAAAGCCACGCTGTATGAGGTCCGTACACTGGTGTAATCTTGTGTAATAGAAATTTGAAAATCTATAATGGTGTGGCTAGTGCTTGCTGCTATTTGCGTCTGTCGAAGTTTGCCACTAGCCTTAGCTGCGCAGGTCCAATCAGACCTGTTGCTGATCGGCATCTTCCCGTGTCCTCTGCACCAGCCACACAATCAAACCCTACCAGCATGAAGTCATTCTTCCCCGACCGAGTATCGCCGTCCTTGGGATTACGACCACCAACAGCTCAATCAAAATGATCAACCACTCTCCAACATAGAACTTCCAAGGACGATTGAGCCCAGAGTCTATCAAACTTTACAGCTCTGTCACGGCATCATCACCCTTGAAAATTGTTCAACCAAATCCTTAGCGCGAACCACGAACGCCTTATGGATACAATGTTGCTCGCTACCCAGTAACGATAATGAACAGATCCATAACATGGCCCACGCTGCCTCTGACGCTTACACGTTCATGGCCTTACCGTGTGACCTATCGTGGCTCCACTGCCTTATTCGGCAATATTTCTCGGATGGACCGATCTTGGCTCGCTTGATCCGGTACCGATCGGTCAAGCCACACGTCCAGCGGCCATGTATGCTTTTAAGGTTGCTTTTGAAACGTCATCTGCCACAGCCACACGGTTTCCGTATGGCTTCGGCGTAGATAGATCATCGTGATATCATCTTGGGACTAGGATCTTGCAAGGAGGTTTGGTTGTGGTTGCAAGGGTTTAGACGGTTCTTAGGGTTTCAAAA
Organism: Aspergillus flavus; assembly: GCF_009017415.1. NCBI lineage: Eukaryota > Fungi > Ascomycota > Eurotiomycetes > Eurotiales > Aspergillaceae > Aspergillus > Aspergillus flavus. The sequence continues at coordinate 941,831 of NC_092403.1, read as the reverse complement.
GGAGTTTGTTGAATGTTCACTGCTTTTGGTTTGCTACACGTTAGTCGTTGCCTTCTACAGAAGGTAGGAGAGTCGGATAGCAGTTGGTTAAAGTTAGTGGCTGTCTTCATCGACTGGTTGCTGAGCTCAGTACGGAGTATGGCTCATGGAATACGTAAGAATGTGACCTGATCCATGGAGACGAGTTGTAGGGGAAGGCAAGTATCTGCTGCACACGGGGAAAGTTGGGATGATATCATGTGAATGATATCTGCCAAGGATTGGCAATGAGATGAATGAAACTGTATTCCGATTGGCTGAAGATATATATATATATTTCCTTTTCGAATCTGACTGGGAGGTGGCACCTTCCGTGCTCCCAAGAGATGAGGACTGTATGTTTATCTCCATCGGAGGCCAGAGCTTCTCTAATACACCTCTTAACGGTCACGATTATCTCGTGCTGTCTGATGGCGCTTGGTCTGCATACTAAGAGGACGGGTCGGCCAACAATAGATGTCTCTGCAGCTAAATGTCACGGCCTCCATACCCGAACCCAAGAACTTGTTCTCTTCAGGAAGCACGGTATATCCTTAACGAGAAAGCATAGTGTACACAAAAGCCCTGCTCTTTCCTATCCCTTGCGAGATGAATTCTAGTTCGTACTGGTTTCCGGTCGGCATGCGTAAGATAATACACGTCCCATAGTTATTAGGCACAGGGGATTGGGGTGCCATACTGAGAGAAACTGACAGCTTGGCACCTACCCCCTGCGTCAGTAGTAGTATATACAAGAATTTAAATCCCAGAGTCCAATGCCTTAGATGAGATGGGCGAACGGCTGCCCGCAAACCGTCGAAGTGTTGTGTCGTCCTGAGAGGAGGTCAAGAGAGTAAATGTACATGAAAAAAATAGTAACCCGGGTCGGGTGTAGCTTAAGGTTCTTCCTGGACCTCTGGCATAGAGCTATACAATTCTCTTTCAAATACATCGATCCCCCGGATCGGTGGAGTGAGCATCAGTAGACTGAAAAGAATCTCACTGAAAAGGAACTGGAGTTCCGGCTGAAGCTGTTTATATAATTTCAACAGCTCGCTCGTAGACCAGCTTCTCTCAGGTTCCTGCAGGTCGGCTTCATATCCCTCGAGGAGGAGGAGCCACACGAAGGACTCGCATGCGGGAAATCTGTCGAGCTCATGATTTTTCACAATCGCGCGTAGATGGTCGAGAAAGCGACCGGTTTTGCTGGGAGAACCCTGGAAATCCCAGAGGGCGGCTGTGATGTATATCAGAGCCGCAGTACGGGTGAGCTCCTGCGTCGGCGCAGTCTTCGTTATAATGTATATACGTGACTGAAGCGGAACATGGGAAGGACGAGGCCCGCTGGACAGCAACGGAAACAAAGGGCTGTCCATTTGAAACGTAGAGCGACGCTGAGGAACGGACGATAGATACGCATCGGAACTATGCTCTAGCATCAATTCTTCTGCTCCTCGAAGGAATGTGACCAACCATTGCTGGCCATCTTCGGGAACTGCTGGATGAAGCGGCATCAACATGAACTGCACATAATGTAACAGTGCTTCAGCAACACGATTAGATCCCGACCTGGAACGGAGGATTTGGACAGCCTGGTCTACGTATCCTCTGGCGTGCTGCTTACTGCCAAATCTTTCTTCTTGTATTGCCATCCCCGTCAAAGCCATGGCTAGGCTATCAGTGTCGATCTTCATGCCACCCTTCATCACCTGTTCAAGGCCCTTTGTTGCTCTTCCTACGTGCTGTTCCACCTCGGGGTTCCACTTTAACCCGTATGCATGTGCCCTCCACCGAGAACAATATGCGAGGACAATCGACTGAAATGGCAGGGGATGATTGAGGACCGCCCGGAAGACTTGGTCTTTGATAAGTCTAGGCTCGCCTGACCAGTATGTCAATCTGTTGGTCCAACAGTCCATTAATATGAAATCCTCTCTCGTGCAAGTTACCGGCAAGCTATCGAAAGGATCTTTTCCGGAGGCGTCAAGTAGAGTGACGGGCGAAACAGAATAGGAAGCAGGTGCAGAGCTGTTGGGTTCGACTGGCATCTGAAGCAACCCTGAGTGTTAGTCAAGCACTAATTGAGTTGGACCTCCAATCACCTACTATGGAGACGTCTTTAGGGGTGATCTCATCCTCCGATCGCTTGTATTCAATGACTTCACTGTCATCGCCATTTAGTAATAACTTCTTTTGCTGCCAAGAGAGGTAGCGAAGAGGGCGATGAACTCTCTTATCAGAGTCGCTTCGAGGACGCGCGTGTTTTAGTTGTTTCCGTTTCTCTTGAACATGATGGCGCATAACATGTGCTCGCTTTTCTCGGGAAGAAGAGTTTGAATCGACAAAATAGAAAACTTGGTTCTTGGATGGATCTTCTGAGGCGGGTAGGTGCCTTCGCCTTTTGACCCTCACAGGATTTTGGCCGGCATTTTGCGGAGTCGCTGTTGCGAAACCTTGATCAGCTGATGAGCGATAGAAAGGAAATAGAAACTTGGAATGAGAACGCCAACCTTGTTGTTCTGAGCCGGGAGAGATGTCTTGCGGCACTGAGTTTGGATCGGAATGTGCCAAATTAACCAAAGGGGGAGTGCCCACGGACATTGCGAGTCGCTTAGTGGCAGTGGACTCGGGCAATCTAAGTGACGGGATAGAAGCTAAACCTCCTTAGAGGCGCATACCGGACAAGAGCTTTACCAGAATACCCCCATAAAACGAATCAATCCGTCGAAGGAGTTCATTGCAAAAGTGCGGCCGGAGAGGAAATGACGACTGACGATCGAGATGCCCCGAAGGAATCTGTCATGGTCGTGCTTATCAACGGGATGACCCCGGCATCCCATTACGGTTCTTATTAGGGATGAGAAGCCAGTGGGGTTGGTACTGAGCACAAGGTCTCGTTGGTGCAGCCCCGAAAGTTAGATGTCTAGAATCATTTTCCATTGGTCATGGGGAGCTTGGGCCCTCCCAAATAAGCACCTTCATAGGTTCCTATTGGAGAGGGTAAGAAAATACTTCAGGGAGTCCTGGACCTAGCCGCTGTCGGCCACTGGCTTGGCAAGGATCCGCTTCCTCCTTGGCCAACAGGCATGAAGACCTTTCTCCTGAATTGGCTAGTCTGAGGATACTGACTCAAGGATTGTCCTCTTTGGGAAATGGATGAGATAAGCATTCTGAAAACCACTTTACACGTCGGAACCGCGATATGTTTTTTCCGACGCGTTCGCGTCGCCAACGCGTTTCTTGAAAAAGAAAGTTATTATTGCTTCTTCGATCCACACACACTGCCAGGGCAACTTGAATATACGACCCCAATCCTTTCACTCACACCCGTATTACACAATTGGCCAACGAATCATCGTCCTGTCACGCAAGAAGGGGTACATTCATCTAATTCTCTCCAACCGACTGTATAGCGGCCTTGATTTGGCTGTCCTCCACCATGTCGACCCTTTTTGACGCCGTCCTTCAATCCGAGCTAGACTCGAACGCCGGCTCTCGCGACCATCGTCTGCACTCAGATCAACTTCCCAGCTCTCGGCCACATCCACCCTCGGAAAGCAATGGTCCTATGAGCGATATGCACGCATTCCCTGACGACCAGGTTGTGGAATCGAATTCGACCGTGACCCGCCGGCGAAACCCATATGTGAAGGCTCCTCCTCCCTTGGTCGACGTTGCGGGCGAGAAAGTACAGCAGGCTTTTGAGGAATTGCTTGAGACTTATAGGGAGGAACCCACCTGGTCTGCGCCGCCGCCATCTTCAGAAATTCTCAGCGACAAATACTACATTGCTCAAATCCATGGCATGAACAAGCATTCGCTGTCCACACTTTACGTGGATTTCACCCACCTGACATCACTAGACAGCCCGATCTTAGCAGACGCCATCGTCAACCAATTCTACCGATTCCATCCATTCCTCACCAAGGCGTTGCACAATCTTATTGCGAAATATGAGCCCGACTTTTATACACACCATCGCAAAGTTGATAAAGTGAACTCAGATGCCGGCACGTCGATGATGGGTGGCAATTCAAGCGTTAGTATATCCGACAAACATGAGATGGGAGAGCACGTCCAAGAGAGGACACGTCACCAGCAGACAGATAAACTGTTCTCTCTCGCTTTTTATAACTTGCCTCTTGTCTCCCGTTTGCGCCAACTCCGAACCTCACAGATCGGCAAATTACTCTCCATCTCTGGCACTGTCACACGGACGTCCGAGATTCGTCCTGAGTTATCCCTGGGTACTTTTATCTGTGAGAACTGCAAAACAGTTTGCCCCGACGTTGAACAGACCTTCAAATATACCGAGCCTTCGGAATGCCCCAACCAGTCTTGCGGAAACCGCTCTGGTTGGCGTCTAGACATTGGGAAAAGCACTTTTGTTGATTGGCAGAAGGTGAAGCTACAGGAATCATCACATGAGATCCCCACTGGCAGCATGCCCCGTACAATGGATGTCATACTTCGCGGTGAGATGGTCGATCGTGCCAAGGCTGGTGAGCGGTGTATCTTCACCGGCACTTTGATCGTTGTTCCCGATGTCAGCCAACTAGGACTGCCTGGTGTGCGACCTGAGGCCGTTCGTGATGACTCTGCATTCCGCAGCGGAGATGTTGGTGGTGGAGGACTCACTGGTCTGAAGGCTCTTGGTGCCAGGGATTTGACCTACCGTCTCGCCTTCCTCGCCTGCATGGTCACCCCAGACACCACTACTCCCGGTCAGCAAACCAATCAGCAATTGAATGGACAGTCTAATAATATTCTTGCTTCCCTCAACCAACTCACTGAGCCTGAAGACAACGAGGACAAGGCCCAGGAGGCGTTTCTCCATACCTTAACACCTTACGAAGTTGAGGACCTAAAAGGACTCGTTCATTCGGACTATATCTATTCTCGGCTGGTGGACTCCATCGCTCCCATGATTTATGGCCACCGTCAGATCAAGAAAGGATTGCTTCTGCAACTAATTGGCGGAGTCAGCAAAAATACAGCACAGGAGAACATGCAGCTCCGTGGTGATATCAATGTATGCATTGTTGGCGATCCCTCGACAAGCAAGAGTCAATTCTTAAAGTAGGTATCCAGGGTCTATTTTATATGAACGGGTAACTCATCGTGTATCTAGATATATCTGCTCTTTGCACCCTCGCGCGGTCTACACAAGTGGAAAGGCCTCGTCAGCGGCTGGTTTGACTGCTTCTGTTGTTAAGGATGCCGAGACCGGTGAATTCACTATTGAGGCCGGCGCTCTGATGCTCGCGGTAGGCGTTCCCTTTGTCCTTCTTTTTCTCTAACGTAGCTGACGGTTCTTTGATATATAGAATGGCGGTGGTATTTGTGCCATTGATGAATTTGACAAGATGGACATCAGCGACCAAGTTGCTATCCACGAAGCTATGGAACAGCAGACGATCTCGATTGCGAAGGCAGGAATTCACACGACTCTCAACGCACGTGCGTCTATCCTCGCTGCAGCCAATCCTATTGGTGGACGATACAACCCCAAGGCCACCCTCCGAGCCAACCTCAACTTTAGTGCTCCTATCATGAGTAGATTTGATTTGTTCTTTGTGATTCGGGATGAACCCAATGAAACCGTCGATCGCAACTTGGCTGATCATATCGTCAATGTACACATGAACCGCGACGAAGCCGTTCAGCCAGAGTTGAGTACCGAACAGTTACAGCGCTATATTCGATTCGCCCGGACATTCAGGCCGGTCTTTACGGACGAGGCCAAGGCTCTGTTAGTTGAGAAATACAAGGAGCTCCGTTCTAATGACTCTCAGGGCGGCAACGGCAGGTCTTCATACCGCATCACCGTGCGCCAGCTGGAGTCTTTGGTTCGTCTTTCCGAAGCTGTTGCTAAGGCTAACTGTGTGGAGGAGATCGTACCTAAATTCGTGCAAGAAGCGTATGATCTTCTCCGGCAGAGCATTGTCACGGTTGAAAAGGATGATGTCGAAGTCGATGACGACGAAGAGCTTGCCAACGCGGCGGGACATGATGAGGATCACGAAATGGGTGACGGCGAACGTGACCGCGAAGGCGACAGCCCTATGCGTGAGGATGTGGAAGAACAGCCAGCACCATCGCGCACAAGGACTAAGATCACATTCGATAAGTACATGAAGATTTTGAACCTCGTTGTGCGCCGAGTCAACGAGGATGAGTCTACATCTGGCGAGGGTGTAGAAGAGGAGGATCTCATTGTCTGGTACTTGGAACAGATTGAATCTGAGCTGGACAATGAGGAAGATCTGCAACGGGAGCGCAGTTTGGCAGTTAAGGTTTTGAAGAGAATGGTCAAGGTTTGTACCTCTATACAGCTCTGCCTGGTTGATTTGCATGACTAACGGTTTATCTTAGGACAACATCCTCATGCCCATCCGAGGAGAAGGCCTGGTTGATGCCGCTGATGGTGACCAAGAGACCTCCCATCGCACCGTTTACGTTTTACACCCCAACTGTGCGGTTGATGACATTGTGATCCCGGATCCTAATAGCAGGCGGTGATTATAATAAGCATATAAGACGGAGTAATATCTATTACGAGTTATGAGGTGTGCTTGTGCATTGTTCTTTGGGTTAGATGTGGATTTCTGTGGATATCTCGGATTAGATTAATAGGTTCGGCGTGTACGGTATGAGGTCACTTATCACAATCAGTGCAAACGAACAGCCGTGTTTTTCAGTATCGCAATGGGTTTGCTTATTGAGTAATACATCCAATGACTCTGCCATTACTTTATACAAGCAGTAGGAATCATAGTCAACTACGGTTTTGGATGAGTGAAAAGCGTACATATTTTCTTACCACGCAGAGAAAAGGTTTATTGCATTCTGCATTGATTCCGGGCTCCTAATAGCAGCATCAACTGTAAGCTGACAGCTATATGCCATTGGTGGCATGATTGGATATAACTTCTGGAAAAGGTAAACAGAGCCGACCTGTGTACACAGACCAGTACTCCGTAATAGATAATCTAATGATTATGTGACCTTAGGTAAAGGGCTAGCGGCATCTGCCAAGAACTAATCTGGAATGAGGAAACAAGAAAATCATATACCATCCCAGGAACTAGAGGAAGCTAAAGGCCACTAGGGCAATACGCGAAACTCTTTTAGGGAATTGGTACAGGCTCTGCAGAAATGGATAACCATCTGTGCCCTAAGTTAGCTAAATCGATCTCGGTCGAGGCCTGGTCTACACAGTCCCCGTGAAGCTATACGCAGAGAGCTAACTCCGGCGGGACTGGATTTCAGCCTTTGCAGTCTTCTAATTGGAAGGTATTCCAGTGTAGATGGTGGTGAATCTTAGCCAATGCTGACAGATATCACTCACCCCCGCTGTATACTCCGTTGCGGCTAGAGATATATCTATATTATCAGGGTATAAAAGAAGGGCATGTGCCGCTTCCTAACAGCTTACGATCCGGCAGAGCAACAACCTCGAGAGTTCACCTCGGAACCTCTCCACGAAACATTCATCCACCATGAAGTTAACAAGATATCTTTCTCTCCTCACCCTCGTGCTAAAGGCAAATGCCGCAGACTGCACCGCGCCAAATCAGCAATGGTTTAGTGATGCCGCAGTCCAAATGATGTGGTCCATCCGGGCCTGGCTATGTCCCAATGCGTGGTCGCAATCCATCACCGCCGGACCAGATGGCGGCTGGTGTGATGCGGGTGGCGGCGTCATCAGTGCCTATTGGGGATCCTGGACAATCTCTGGGATGCAATCCGAGCAACAATGCTGGGTATGTGTCTGCTCTTCGCCGCGGATAATGATAACACCAGATGGGCTTACAATGGGATAATAGGATATTACTGAGCAAATCATCAACCAGTGCATGTGGTATGATTATGCCTCTACGAGCTACAACGGCGGAAGTTGGACCTATGGTAGCATCTATGCTGGCGGTTGGTTCTGGGCTGATACCAGCAAAAGTTGTTCACATGCGGTGAAAAGGGATGTCATGATTGAGAATGAGCCACATCTTAATTTCACCCTTGCAGATGGGAGCACTCAGACGGTGGACAGGCAGGTATGGCTGGATTTTACTCCGGAAGGAACGACAGTCGTGAGGGAGGAGACTTATGCTTGATTTTGATTGTTGGCAGCAAGGCGCGGATATGATAGGAGGATTCAATATGGAATACGTATGCAGTTCATCGTATTGCATGGTTTTGTTTTTCTTGAACCACTCAAGGCTCCAATCAGCCATCTTCTGTGTCTCATCGGTGGGGTGTCAAACACAAACAGTTGAGAATGTGTAATCGTTTAGTGGGATTCTCGATTAAGAATGACAACATCCATCCGGGCTTTAGGGCTTTACACTTTGTTTGAGTGAGCAATGGAGCTACTACTCGTAAAAAGGTAGCATTCAGCTTTAGCCACTTATATAACTTTCCGCCGTTGCAGGGACTAAAATAGCTAGGCTATAATACATAGAATGAGAATTTCTTTCGGCATCCCTCTTGTGGTGCAACTAAGCAATTGATATAAGAATAGGCGGCGTTAGCAGTAGAACGGTATGATGCAGTTGTGTACTAGTCGTAATCATCGAAATCCTCTTCATCCGTATCTTCATCATCTGCCTCCTCAATAGGAGCAATTTGAGCCACGGCTGTATTAAGGAGTAGGTCGTCATCACCTCTGCTTAACAGAGTTGCGCCCTCTAGCAGGTTATCATATTCGTGCCCTAATTCTTCAATCAATGCCCTCAGCATATTCTTGGCAATGTAACGCCCTGGTGTGCCCCAAAAGGGCTTTCCAAACTCGTCAGTGAGATGGAATACAGTTTTTTGGCCAGGGCCAAGTTTCCATGCGCGTCTTAAGACCTGCACGCAGTAGTGAAAATATAAGTAGCGTGCTGCGGGCCGGTAATTTCCCCTAAACTGCAAGACTCGGTTATCCAGCTTCCTCCAGGTGAGGCCATCCTTATTGATAACCCTATCTAGGTGTTGCCATGTGTTATCAATGATCCGCAGTTTGTACTCGCGGACCTCTTGCCCTACCCACTTCGATAGCATGGTGTCGGTGGGTCTTTCCGGGAGATTAGGGACGATCACCATGACCCCGGAATCGAAATGCTTCTCAATAATTGAGTTCAGCATTAACCCATTCCTCGAAGAGAAAAGCTCGGCCGGCCGGACCCTTCCAAAAATCGCATCCATAGTCGCCTGCCCATGTTTATAGGGGAATATATGACTAGCTGTCATATGGTCCGAATAAATCCACCCATGAGAGACTGGGCACCAAATGAGCCCGTCATCCCTCTCACTCTCATAATCTATCAAGAGCTGCTGTCGAAAATTACTTTGAACACTATGATCTCTTTCACCCACTCCAGTTGTAATCCCGAGCCTTATTCTGCTGCTTGTGAAGAGGTTCATGAAACATTCGCGTAGTGATCTTTTTGGTTTAGCCAGCGTCGTAGCCTGCTTTTGATATGACTTTAGGCGGCGTTGTTGGGCCCTCATCTGTTCGAATAGCCTCCTGGCTTCCTCGGTGCGTTCCCAAGCCGATGGCTCTCCTTCAAACTGTGCAAGAGATATCTCTGAAACGACTCGAGTTTTCGATAAAATGATCGCCTCTACCTCGGCCGCTGCTGTCCAGAACTGTGCGTTGAATGATCCTTGGGCCTTTATTTCTTCCTGGCCTTGTGAGATTCTGAATCAAGTCTGTCTTTTTTGTCCATTAGCTGTGGGATCTCCTCTCGGCATCTCTTCTTTGGGATCACTAAAGTGGGCATATCTTCGAATGCAGACATGATGGGTTAGTGTTGATTAGTGCAGGCTTAATAGCGGACCAGTCTTTAGAGTAGAAGGGGTTGATGCAATCAACCGATGGCACCGTTTTGTGTGAGAGTTCCCAGACACTCTTCCTCTACAAAGTGAATTTCCAGGCACATCCTAATTACATCATGGACTACCACACTTTGACATCATTGCATGACTCAGGAACAGGCACTGGAAGCTTCATCCAAAAGGCATTATGTCAGCAGCATAATCAAGTCCTTTTGCTGGCTTTGAATGATGGGCGTGGTATCATTGCCCGATTTATCCAATCCCAGCCGCGATAAACCTCATTGCACAACACCGAGTGCAGTTGCAAGTATGGACTCTGTGAAATGATTCCCACAGCCAGCACTTCTTTTTATATCTATCATTTATTATTTAAACCTACCCAGTTATAAGATGTGCTGGATCAGCTTATTCTGCACGCTTATGCACGGAGCTCTAGAGCAATGAAGAGCCCTCTTCGCGCTGAGTATATCCAGATAAAGATATAGTCTGCTATGTTGCTCAGCGATGTCTGAGCAGATTGTCCAGATTGTGCTATAGGCCGTTAACTCTGAAAGACCCTTGCCGCGACAATATTTGTCTGGGTTGGAAGCTTACACCATAAGGATTACAGTAGAACCCGCTATAAGCGACCCCAATATAGGGAATCTACGCATTATAAGCAATCTAATTAGGTGTCTAACATCACATCAATACCCAATATATGTATATATATATATTTATTTCTCTACCACACAGCATTTTCTTATAATAATACCCTCCACTACATAAAAAGATCAATCCATATACAACATAAATTATATATACTACTTATAACCCTGGTTTCTACTAGTCTGTATAGAAATTTCACTATATGCAGTCCCCCGATATAAGCAATCTGAAGGGCTTGCGGAATTGGTTGCTTATAACGGGGTTTTACTGTATATATAAGATTTCCTCCAATCCCCAGAACCACAAAATCTACACCTTCCCACCAAACAAAACCAAGATACTAACATAATCCACCCACACACGACATCCACGTGAGAAAATGGAAACACAGACATCCTCCAGCTGTAGCCGCGGTCCAATACTCTATTTCCATCGATGGTGGGGGGGTTGGTTCGGGGTTTAATTTTAGCCTTTTAAGTTGAGCGGGGGTACAACAGTTAATTCTCGTGCTATTCCTTTGGTTTGTTCAACTGTCAACCTATTGGGCTTGACATAGTTGAGTTAATTTTGGCTGACTTAATAAAGGTAGTTTGACATTGGTCCACGGTAGTTAGTTTGAGTAGAGTTTTGTGTTGATTCATGACTGGGCATATTGACTCTGAACATTGGAGAAAGTGTTTGTTGTCGAAAAAGGAGGGAATGGAATACGAGGCTTATCCAGTGGTAGGTCTGGGCCTCAGGCTCCTACATACTCCATTAGTTAAGGATGAACTTCATGACTCGACTCGCATGAAGAAATCTAGGGATTGAGTAAGTATCCAACTCCCTCCCTTCCCTCATGAATCATTTTCCTGACTCGTACTCACATCCATCGTCCACACAATAAACGACCTCATTCCACGATAACAAGAACCAAACCCCCATTCAAATTGACAGGAAACAAACACTAAATAAACTTCTAATCGACCACATCACCACCCCCTTTGCCAAATCGCCACCTCGTCCGCAAACATCAACAGTCCCCCAGCTACAGCCTACACCGGATCCAGTAAGACGCGACCCTCGTAAGCGATCTCCACGAGCACGAGCACCCAATCCAATCTCGTAGGATTACGCACAACAACGCGTTATCCCGGTTTAGGAAGTCAGTACTTTTGCCGTGCATTAGTAGGGGACTTCCTATTTGGGTGGGGATCGGCTTCGGTTAATTAGTCTTGTGTTTTATTGGTGAAGGGGTTGTGGTGTTGTTGGGGATGTTATTTGATATATGGATATGTGGTTTGATATGTGATCGTGGTGTTTTGTTTCTGTGTTTTTTAAGCGAGGGGTCAATCTCTTGTTGGTGGTGGTTTTGGGTTGTTTATATTTTATATTTTGTGTGTAGACTGTAGAGTATTGAAGACGATGGAAATCGAACATGCCCGTGCCAATCATTCCCGAAAGAGGAGATCACGGTGGCCGGGAAGAGATTCCCCCCGACGCCGGTCGACGAAAAGGGGGAGAAGGAGAGCCTATCACAGGCTTAAGCTTCATCCTGCGTATAAAATGTATGGTATCGTCAGGGTTCATGCTCTTACATTATCTGCTGTATATCAACTACCGAATTCTGCTAGAATGATGCATGGAGTCAGATGGTTATGAGGTATGTACTTCTGATTGGGGACTATGCACATCAGATCAACAATATACTGCTCAAAGTAGAAAGGAAAATAAAGGATGTCAAATGCCAATGCGAACGCCACGCTTCTCCAGTCCGATATGCTAAACATGCTCGTCACGAACGAATGAATGTCAATGGTAGAGGTGATCAATCGCTCGGGGAGACCACGAGACCAAGCAAGATAAACAAATATACTAAGAAAAGAAAAGAAAAGTAGAGAGTAATTCTCAATCTCAATGAACGGAGGGGTTAGGTATCATCGCTAAAACAACTCGAATTAAACATGCTGCTCCAAGGCAGTCTCTCCGGCGTAGTATCCCGGAGAATATTTCCACCGCCACGTATTGGGTATGTCGTTTCTAAGCCCTCATCATCATTCGTCGGGCTCGGAAGGCAGATAGGTCGATGGATTCTTCGGATTCAGTCCCGTCGTCCACCTCGATCGCCCCAACATCTGATGACGGTCCCTTGTTGCTCGCGGGGCTGACCGTCAACTGTACAGATTCCACTTGCGGAGCCTCTTTCTCCTTCGCAGCACGTTCTCTTTCCTGTTCCTCGGTGAGACGTCGCACTTCACCCGTGGCCAGTTCGAGGAGCGCCTTGAATTTATCCAGCACCCCCTGTAATTCTTCCGAGCAGTCACCTGTGCGGAGGAACTGGTAAGCCGCAGTCTCACACATACTATGAGCCAACTCCAGCTGTCTATCCGCCATCTCAAACGGGGAGTTCTTTGCCATCACGCGGGCCTGCGGCGGAGGTCCACGATTCCGGGTGCTGCGGATCTGGGACAGTAACTGGGCGTCAGCTGCAACCCCGGGAGGAGGGAGCGGCGGGCTGTTCATCCGGGTGGGTTTGTTAAGAGCACTACTACGCATCGCTCCCATCTGGGACATCTTTCCCCTCCGAATGTTGTTTCTGGCTGTCCCGATAATCCGCACCATTTCCTCCAGCGACTTCTGCGTCTCCCCGTCGTAATGGATGACTAGGTTGTATCGCGTACTGACAAAGGGGTTCTCCTCGGAGGCTAAGGACGGGGCTTCGTCCGTGCCACGCTTTCGCGGGTTAGGGTTCGGGGTCGACAGGTCCTGGGAGGCGGGTTGGGGGGTCTCGGGGTCTCTTTGGGTCGGTGCTTCTGCGGGGGGCGGCGATTGTGTGACGGCATTCCGCAACTCGTCGGTCCGGATGGAGCACACGGAGCTGTTCTTGCGACGACGCGGTTTCCCCGGTGTGACGGCGAGCTTCTTGTACGCCTCGGCATATTCGGCATGTTTGGCGGCGGTGTGGGTAGCCAGATCAGACATACGGTTTATCCATGTGGGTAAATTATCGGTGAGGTGGGAGAAGGCTCCCAGGGCGTCCATTGCAGCGGCGGGCATGGGGGAATTGTTCACTCGGGTTTTCGTCGGACGAGGGTATACGGTCGATTGATTATGTCGATGAAACCCCAAACAGTGACGAATATGGTAAATAGTGTAGTTGAAAAGAAAAATCGTGCGGTCGTTCAAGTCGTCAGTCGTCCTCAAGTGTGGATGATCTGGGGTATAGAAGTCGAGAAATCCTGGCAGCCGTAGCGGCGTTTCTCACCCGCTTTGGGTCCTAACTACAATTCCATGGAATGACGAAGCGTATCTATGAGCCAGGTAGACCAAGTGGGGGACCAAGTGACAGGAGAAAGCAAATTGAAGGAGGGGAATCGAGAGAAAAGTGGTAGAATTTGAATGGGGTTGAGGGAGAGACTAGCTAAAAGAACATAAAGAAAAGGAATCGAAGGGAAAGGAAAGAAATGCGACCGGGGCGGGAAAAGAGAGAGAGACTCAGAGGGAGACCAAGTGGAGGAGACCCACCAAGTAAGTCGATAACTTTAGGAATAGGAAGACGAGTACTATACACACGGTATCGTGATACGTCTACATTACCGTATCGGCCACCAAAAGAAACAGGTGACATGCCCGAAATAAATGAGTGAAGCCCGAGCGTGGGCCCCGCCCTCCATGCGATGTGCAGCAGCAAGCAATACTAATCTCGCCTGGAATGTTGAGATGCACCTATGATACCTCTCATTGATTCCTCGTCTTCGATATTCTCCCACACTTTCCTGCTAGAGATTTGACCATGGACTGCAGGATAACCCTGATTCTTTCGTGGGTCGGTTGGCAGGATCCACACTCGGTAAGTGATCGGGGATGGGGTCTGACCGTACCGTACCAAACCCTGCTAAGGCACGACGGTCCCTCCCGGTTTGCTCTCCTCCAATGATGGAGGTCCGACCGGCGGGAGTAAGACTTAGTCGAGCTTCAGGCATCCACACCTTTTCCTCCTTGGCACGTCGTTCAATCCATGGTTGAGTTGAGCATTATTGTTGCTTCTTAATATCGTTCAATTTCCTGAACTGTCTGACATCTTCACACCCTTGCAACGTTACAGAGCCCATCCAAAGGAGCGGTGAAGAACCCCTCGTGGACTTCTTGGTTATGCATCTAGACAGTTCTCCAAAAGACATGCAGATGGCGTCAGGATCGGTCCTACCGGGCTGGAAGGGCTGACAAGAATCGTCGTACAAATTCGATCCCCGGTTCCCTCCGTGCGGCAGATCCTTACTTCGAGATACCCTGGTTTTTGTTCTAGAAAACGGGTGTCACTGGAAAGTCACGGGAAATTAATCCAGAAAAGGGGTGAGAATCATCCTCTCCGCCATGAAACAAAGAATAGACACCTCAGGATAAAGAAGGCAGGTGACACCGGAGAACTCCAAACAATCAACAAGTGGTTCAGGTACAAAGTCCATAATATTATATCACCATGTGTTATGATCCACACCGAACGGGAAGCCCGTTAGACTAACCACAGTTGCATTCGGGAAGGTAATTAATTAGAATACGCAACTATAGTGTTCAGGTTGGGGAAAGAAGCCCGACGCAGCCAATTGAAGGATGCATTCTTCAACGGCTTCTTTACCCAAGTGAGCCCTGACACGTAACGGCTATTTTCACTGACGGCTACGAATGCCATCTTGGGCGTAAGTTCCCGACGCTTCCGTCTCCGCTCTTAAACGTCGCGTCGAGGGGCTGACGATCTTCGTGCAGTCATTAACATGGGGCAGCGAATGAAGGCGACCAAGGCAAAGGGCCGTCCTTGTTATAATCGCAAATGATGGTCAGCAGTAAGATAAAACGTCTGTCCATGACCTACGAGGACAAAACATGCCGTTGCCAAGCGCACGTCCCGAAGTTGGCGCTAGTTCCAAGGAAGTGGGTTGCACTTTTGCACCGCAGGCAATCCGACTCCTGCCCTAAATTGCCAGTTTGAGACGCACGTATGGCACGAGCCATTCCTGGTCGCAAGATTCTTAGTCCGTCTCTAATAATCAGCCAGGGAAAATGAACGAGAATCTAGTCTCGGCCCACGACACGAACACATCAGACAACGGTGGCCTTAGTGGCTTGGATTCATGTTGATCACTGCCAACGCATCATCTTCTGTCTGTCACCTGCCATGTAAGCAATGGTCCATTCGGAAACACCGACTCCTCGCTGCTGCATGCAAACGTAAATCTTGGATACGAGGCACGAAGGCTAGGCAATCCCGTTCTGTTCGCAGTAACTGGACTCCGATAAGAGTTGCAAGAATTGCCTGACACAGCGGACGGTTGAATGTGTGTGTGTGTGTGTGTGTGTGTGTGTGTGTGTTAATCAAGTCGGAAAACGCGAGTTCTGAAGAACATCCGTAGTCATTTCTTCGGCACCGTACTTTCGATGTCCATCTGTGATCATGGACTGGAGACATTTGCTTTTTGCCACCGTGGTGAATGTAATGCCCTACATGCTTAGCATCAGTACGTTGCATATTTAGCAGGGTTCATCATGGGCGAACATGATTGTACGTCCGTTCAATCGGTGGCTGGCCGCGGTTAATATATTTCTCTGGTGGTTCTGATGAGAGCGTAAGCAGAATACTATTATGCAAGTTGACTATCTGACCTGTCAGAGTACAACCAGAACAGTGAACGGATGCTTACTGTAGAAGAATATACTATGCTGAACATTCTGATCGGTGAGACATATTGAAGTTCCAAAATGCCTTCATCCCCACATGCTGTATATGCGTAGTTGTATACAAATATCTGGACGGGTATCTCAGCGTTGTGGACTCACGTATTCTGCTCAACAACGCGAGTAGGCATGTGACTAAGAGATTCTCAAAAAAAAAAAAAAAAACGAGTCAAATGCGCATCTACTGTTTCTAACGGTGGCGTGCAGGGTAACCCTGGACTAGTCCCTTCTGCACATTGTGGCTGTGGATACGTGTCACTGCATTCTGCCGCTTGCGCCGGTTCTTTTCGTTTTCTTCAGACTTTGGAACCTTAATCCGCGACCTATGCAGCACCGATTTTCTTCTGTTGCTGTTGTTTATTTGCTTTCAGCTCTTGACACAACTGCTGCTTAGCAGAGTGTGAAAACAGGTCCATCTTTCTGCCTACCACACAGCATACACACTCATGGCCGTAATGCCTTCAATCATTTTGTCCGCAGAGTACAGCCTTGTGATTTCACAGTAAACAATCCTACCCTGAGTATTGCTATATTAAAACTTTTAAAAATCCGACAGGTAACTGACACTGACATGGCGCATTGCATACAGCTGGAGAATTCTATACACGGCCGCTGCGTGCATACTATCCCGCCAACCGGAAATATGAGTTGAAATGTGGCTAGCTGAATGGAAGTCGATATTATGTGAAGTCTACATGTCCGCAATCTCTAATGCATGTCTTGCCTTAGCTCCTCTGTTGCGTGTTGTCTTACTGATTCACACCAAATCGAGAGTATAGGCCAGCTTCCACCACAGAGCATACCTGACAAGTTGCTATCCATAGCCATGATGTTGAGCATTCAAAGACGCCGCTTGTGGGTATGTTTACCGTCTCACTCCATCCCTTCTGTTCATCCCTTGAGACTTGTCCTGTGAGAAACATTGGACTTCTGAGGACGATAGAAAACTACAGAAGGTGTTCAGGAAAGACCCCTAGCTGACTGGCAATACCTAGATAGATAGGTGACTTTTGGCATTGTAGCGACCAAGCCGTATATGCCAGCATATAGTAACGAAAGACTACTTGTACGAGTGAAAAGCGCCATACCGCAAGGGAGTAGCTATTACAAAGAAAGATAACAACAAAAACATAAATAAAAATAATAACAAATATACTCCCTCGCGCATGCAACATACGGCCAACGCCAACTAGCCAAAGTAGCATGTCCACTCAACATCATCCTCTCTTCCCTTCCAGACACAATCGTCTGCTTCAACGTGTATGTCGTGGAATCTGATAGAATGCACTTTAAATGTGTGTCCACGATGGTCGCGCGGAATTGGATAAGGAAGCTGGTAGGTGCTTCTAACCGCGTCAACTTTGTCTGTGTGTGAAGCCACGCCACCATTGGCACCCATCCAGGAGAATATGACATTGCCAGTGGTGATATCGCTGCCATGCGCCTTATCGCCGCCAGCTATGAATTTCTGCACGCGATACGGCTGAATACTGGCATACATAGAGTTTGCATCGAAGTTCGCATTCAGGGTAACTTTGTACTCCCAGCCATTGCGACCCCGCTTTATTTTGCTGTCATGTGCAGGCATGACGCTGTCCCTGAAGTGTGTAAAATGGTGGAGCGGTAAGATGCTCTTGGGTTCAGTTCAAGCGAGGTCAGGGCTTCAGTGTGGTGTGTTGAGTATGTATGCATGAAGTTTGGACTTAAGACAATAGTCCCTTTTTCAAGAAGGGATTTCCATCGGGGAATTGATTAATGGAATGCGAAGAAGAGTCAAAGAGAGAGTTATCCCTGGGCAGAGTTGGCTCGTTTTATGTTGATCTTTTACTATGCAGAATGCCGAAAAGGCTTTGTACGAGGTGGACTCAGGTGACTCCCAGTTACGAAGCTATCCATATATTATTTTCTAGTTGTACTGATTGGGGATAGAAAGATAGCAAATGCCGTGTGTGATGACCGATAGAACGCGGTCCAGCCTTGTCTGATGTAATAAAAGTCATATCTCCGACCGAAAGTCATTTATACATGAGCTTGTTTTATCCTCGCAATCATGGTCGACTTTTGTCTCGCTCTGGACCCTCTTTTGAATGCGAACTGGGGCATCATTTGTGGAATGGCTTGTCGTATGACTGCGTTCACGACCCAAGGACACAATTGATGTCGAGTCGCATTGCAAAAGCTCAACACTCATTGGCTCAGCCACAGTGAAGTTTAACAATCATGACCAAAGCTTGTCCAAAGCTTGTACAATGGTTGCTGCTTCTTCTTTAATTGCCTGCCTGACTTCAAATCTCAAATATGAAGTACTTTCCATTGCAGTCCGCACGACAACCAGACCTTACTTAGATTCAAGGGCCGTCCGCGGAGCTCATGAACATTCATCACTATCTTGAGAATTCATTAATCCTATAAAGATCTAAGCACCAGAATGCGCCACAGCACCATCTATATCCTGTGGGGTCTTTATGTCAACACTTTGACAGCACCCACAAACGACCCTTCGGCGCTTGGTGGTAGGTGTACCTTTCAGAAATAGATCTTCCCGGTTAATCTTCACACAATCCACTAACATATATCCAACGAAGGATGCATAAGAAGCAGCGTCAACTGCCTTCTCGCCGGTCAATGTGAGCTCGGTCCATGCTACCGATGCTGCTGCTGCTATTGCGAGGACCTCGACGGCGGAGAAGTTTGCGGTGTAGGTTGGTGGTGGGACGGCGACTGTTGTGTGGCGCTTACAGCGGACAATCAGAGTATTTTTTCCGACAAGTCCCAGTATTGTAGCTGTAATTAAGATATACCGATATTCAAGAGGAACTATCTGTCTCGGTCATGATGATGACCAGATTTGGCCTTTTTACTTGGGTTAGGCTGCTGAGGAACTTTCTTAGAATTGGAATGTGCGTGTAGCTCAGAGATAATCTGAGAGTGTCGGATATCAATGGTTTAGCGATCAGTTGGCTAGCTACGCTGAAAAGACAGCAATACTGTCAGATTCTATGGCTCAAGCCAAGCCACCTGAACTCTGGTTTTGCAGACTACCAATATGAAACTCTAAGAGAGACGCAGGCGACTTCAAGGTTGATGAGGTCGTATATAGAAAGAATTTATTGGAAGTTGTGTCGGCAACCTTACCCGTTTAACCAGAGAGATTTATGGATATTGAGAAGGTTGCTTGGGTTCTACCACTATTTCCTCAACGTCAGACCACCTCATCCACCACCTTACTACCAAGATCTGCCGCCGAGCTACGCCAGTCTTAAATACGAACTACGATCACATAGCACCCTTCTCAACAAAAAGGACCTCAATTAGTAAGCTTTGACCATATTCTAGCTACTTTCCCAGCGTGGAAGGCTTGAGATTGGATGTATTCGTGGGACTGAAGTTTAGATTCATGAGACTTATATGACTGGGCATCATCAGAGCAGATAGTCATAATTACCAAAAGCATCACTTACCATTTATTCAGAAAATTGACTGAAGAGCGTAGTTGTTGTGTCCAAGCTGCCAGCTATCAGTTAGTTTTTGTTAGAGAGAGTCGGATTCAAACGGTAGGCCATTTCCTATTTTGAATTCGACGGAAATCGATATTCCTCTGACTAGATACAAGTGTTTCAACTCAAGTATTTGTGTTCCTGGAGCCACGACAACACTCTCAGTCTCACGGAAGGTGCCTCCAAAAGCTCCAAGGATTATTACAACGGCAACAGCACCTGGTCTTCTAAGAGGAGTTACAAGGCTGCAATCACGCTGGGGAAGACCGGGGTCCCTGTTACCGCACCAACCAATGCGCTCAGCAGGGAAGAGAAATGTGTCTATACATATGTTGTTATCATTGGCACCCCGTCCACCAAGGCACAGGCTGCAAAACCCGCCTCTATTCAGGGCCCTACATCATCTGAAGCACCTATAAGTCTGGCTTTGGAGGGGGATGTCGCTCCGGTTCCGGGGTTGGGTGACACTATCCATCTACCTGGGGGTTCCACCACAGTCATTGGGCACTGGTGATCTTAGTATTCATCTATCCTGGACGGTGTTCTTGTTCTTGTTGCTCTTTCATGATGCTTTCATTTTCCCGACGTCATCAACATGGCAAGAAAGTCCTAGTCATTGTTAGTGAAGTAGTCACCTAGTCACTGCTGCCAAATGGTCTTTTATATAGTCTAACAGAGCTGACTACTTGACATATTATCTGTATGGAAAGTATTAAGTAAAGTAGGGACATTCTCATGGCTCGAATTTATGACCTTATCCTGGGAGATTGGGAGAAATACAATCTGCAACAGACTGTGGAGTCCTTAAGTATTTCTTAATAGTGGATGCAGAAGCGCCACAACCGTCTTAGAAAACATAGGCCTCTAGGCCTATTCTTCTATATCGCAGCTTAGAAGTATTTCCAAAGAATCGCTACTCGGCCTCTACCCACTATCGGAAATAGTTTTCACTTCTATTATACTGATCTTAGTCTAATCTATAGTCTCCTCTCAGGGAGCAGCGCTGTTGAGGCAATATTAGACTGGGAATCAGTTGAGTACTACCGAAATTCTGGATATTTTTTAAGCCGTATCACAGCGACGGATTCAATCTTGATACCCCATATGATCCTTGATATACTTGGACCGATCTTCTCGAGTTGGATCTCCAACTTTGATTTAGGCTTAATAGCAAGGACATCGAGTAGCAGAAGCCTTGGTTTTACTTGTTTGATTTGGACGAGTTTCGTGAGGCTACTCCGTGAAGTTTCGTTCAATCCATGTTCTCTGGCTATGCAAAAAGAATCCCGATCCTTGAGATATTAAACTGCCTTGTGCCCAACTCCATTCGACCGGCCAATTAGGGGAAGTTTCGAGTTCCCGCTTTCCATCGTATTGCATCGTTTTCGCCCCTGACGTATCTTCATTAACTGAAGTCCGTTTGTGATAGGCACCTCGTTACGGAGCAATAGGCCAATCTCGCCAGGATGGAACCAGTTCATCCAAAGAAGCACTAGGACCATCAAAAAGCCGTCGAAAATAAAGACACAGGCCTCGCTTCGCATGATAGGACCATGATTGCCTTCAATAAACTCAACAACCCGGAAGACACTTCTGACGAGGATCAAACCTCCAGTCAGGTATAGGGTAAATAAGTACCACTTCCATCGAATGCTAGGATTGTTCGATTCGGGTGTTGGCGATCTGGCCAGACGATAATGATAATTAATAGCAATAACAAGAAAGCAAGAGAAGATAAAAAGCTGGACGAAAAGACCAGCAATGATGACCTTTTCGCCTATTTGCCAGAGATCTGGAGCGGCCATAATGCTGCCATCTTTTAGGGAGCATATTAGCATTTATCTATGATATGCAAGCATATAGAGTGTAAGCTGTAAGCTTCTATTACTTACCTGTGGACTGTGTGCAGAGCGAAACCACATCACCCCAAACAAAGGTTTTGGTAAGCCACTTTCGCTTGACTAGGGCATGGTGCTCCCCGGCAGTGAGCAGGATAATGCGACCGAGAATCATATAGATGGATGCAGCCATAAATGCTGGTCCGAGGAGAATCAGTGTATTCTGGATGACATATGGTCCAATATTCCAGCAGCCCTCGTCTTCGAGTGCATTCAGGACTCTTCCGATGTATCCAACCGCTTCGCCTATATTGAAAAGCCAACATTAGTGTAGTCCCCAGGGTATAAGATTGAGCTTGATTGACGTACATGCACCGCCTACGACAAGTGGCCAGAGATACCATATTTTCGTATGGCACATTTGAAACGTATGCAACAGTGTCGAAATGCCGAAGAGTATCACAAATATAATATTCGCCTCGACAGACGGGGCGAAGCGGTAGAAGGCAAAGGTGGCATCTTTGTAGTTTTCAGGATCACAAAGAGGTGGTGCCATAATCGATCTTCTCTGTCCTGCCAACAGCAACTCGACGGTATGAGATCAGACAAGGACGAGCAGGCTGTTATGTAGGGAAGAACACTCGGATCTTAAAAAGGATTGCTTGGTATCGCAGGTGCAAGAAAATGTTGAGAACGGAAGAACGAGATTGGGACAAGACAGGAACAAAGATGTCGTCGGCACATGTCCCTTTAAAACGTAGACTGAAGCAGTTCAGCACCTGCAATAAGTCGCAACAACATGTCTCAAATGCATTTCCTACATGGAGTTTTCGTGGAGTCTTCACAAACCAATGGGCCCAATTCTATATGCACGCGAAAGTAGCATTTTTACTGGCCGCAGTGGGGCTACGGACGCCACAGGGACAGCTTTTTTGCTGCGCCTCGTTCGGCCCTAAGTACATACACTTGAAAAGAACCGCTCCTCGGTTTCGCAAAGGATTCTGTTTGGCTGAAGAAATTCGTCAGACGCAACTGTTATTAAACGAGGTCCTTACCATCGCTCACGCTATCATGGGGCGGCTCGGGTACCGCAAGTCTAAAAACGGGTGTCTACGATGCAAGAAGAGACGTGTCAAGGTTCGTGATCGGCTCTCTTACGATGTCGAAAAGGGTGACAGATTGGGACTGATGGCTTGAGACGCAGTGTGATGAGCAAGTGCCATGTACTGCCTGCAAGAGGCACAAGGTCGAATGCAGCCCTGAGCGGCCTGGCAGGGGAAAGGCCCTTGAGACGGTGAGTGGCGCTTGCCTCCTGAGCAATTCGTGTGTCTAATATAACATGTACAGAGCCGTACTGACCCCCCCAAGCATCATTTGCGCCCCAAGCCTAATAATGTCCACAGCCTCCCTGTGAGCGGACAATCACCTAAAGCAAACTCTTTTCCAGAAGCATGCACTGCAATTGGGTTTTCTGAATTGTGTCTATTGGATCTGGAGCTCATGCATCACTTCACGACTAATACATGCATGATGGGTCCCCACGTGTTGGATCCGTCTGTATTCAGGGACGAGTTGCCACGTCTTGGCCTCCGGTACCCGTACCTTCTACATCAGCTCTTCGCCCTGTCGGCATTCCATTGTGCCTATCTACGGACAGAATCGCGCGAGAAGTACCTGTTTCACGGCTCAAAGCACCAAGCTCATGCCATCGCCGGCATGCGATTAGCCCTTACAGGAAAGATGACCGAGGAGAGGAGTTTCGCCCTGTTCATGACCTCAGCTCTGCTCATGACAAGCAGCTTTGCTTCACATCTGAAGTATCCACACAACGAGGCGAAGCCGCCGCTGGCAGGAATGCTCGAAATAATGGCGCTAGTACGAGGGTTGTCTGCAATCAAGACTACCACCCATGCCGAATTGCAGTTCAATGTCTTGGATAAGCTAAAACATCACAGCGGCTCTCCGCCCTGCTGGAAAGCACTCGATCTATTCAAGACGCAGCTTACTATCCTTCAGTCTCGAATTTCTAATCTGACTAATATCGATAATGCCATCTTGGCTCTATTAAATAAAGGTGCACAGTCGATGCTAGACTGCGCAGCAATGCCGGCCACTACGATGGCGGGCGAGCTACACGTTGTGTTCACGTGGCTGAGCATACTGCTTGGGGACCTTTTTAATTTGATGCAGGAGCAGCACCCCGGGGCGATGGTGGTGCTACTGTATTATGTAGTCGCGCTGCAGGAAGTTGAGACGCAATGCTGGGTGTTAGAAGGCTGGAGCGCGCAGCTAACATCGAATATCGTGGATATACTCTTCCCACCTTGGACTGGGTTGGCACAATGGGCTATGAGTGAGTTAGGATACCCGAGTGGTTGAATGGAACTGTGTAGGGTTAGATTCGGGTTTATCTACACTATTTAAGTTATCATCATAACAGAACTACGGTACTCTATGATAGTGACTCACAGTATGGATATCTATCATGTATAAAATCTTTTCTTTCATTTAATCAGGCACGAACTTAGATTGTCAAAGCACAGAATCCCGCCAGCTCAGCTATGCTGATGCCCCCTCTTGAACAGGGTTATAAATTAAAGATACTCCGTGAAGGAATGTCATAAGGCTAGTTGGCGACGGCTAAATAGTATTCAATTGTAGAATAGATATAAATAATAGAAGAAGACAAATATGTAAAGCAGCTTGTTCCAATTTAGCAATAAAAATCTCTGTTGCTTATTTCGGCTGCCCCTGCATACCCGGGTGCTGTTGCAGCAGCAAGGGGCCAATCGATAAAATGTCGGTATACTCTTGTGTATGACACATTGAGTTCACCTGCCACGCTTCCTCTTGGATTATATAATGGCTGACGTTTCCGCAGTCACCATAAAGTAAGTAAAGCCTATGTTTGTTGTTTGCCTGATATATACCCCGGTTCCTTTTGCAATCACCCACTTAGAAGTTAGACTGACCCCTGCATAAGTGGGGTTTTAAGATTACTTACCGATAAAGAAGGGATATGAATATGATATCAACAGCACACGCGAGCAAGGGATAGAACTCAGAAGGATATATTAACTCTGAAAAGACACTGTATGAAAGAAATACAAAACTCGCCAACACCCCAACCAAGAACCGAAACCAGACACCCAAGCTCTACCCTCTTCAAGATGCGGCTCCAACTCATCGCAGCAACGCTGCTACTCAGCACAACAGCACAAGCCACTCAAAGCTTCACTAACACCGGAACAACATCCGGCTGGAGCTGGAAGAATATCGAACACAACGGCACAGTAGAACAAGTCACGGACATAGTCTACAAAGGCTCAACGGCACTCAAAATGACCCAAATATACGACCAAAAGTACACCGATCGCTACCGCAACAACGATGATGCAGACGACGACCTAGTCAAACCAGGCCGTTACCACTCAGAAGTGATCAAAAACGACGTATACAAACTCGGCGACGAGGGCTATTACGGCTTCATGTTTCGACTCCAGGACACCTGGCAGTTTTCCCCGGTTCAATCGTATAACATCGCCCAGTTTATGGGCGAGTTTCCTGACAGGGGTTGTGAGCAGTTTCACTGGATTCCCTCTAACATGGTTTATCTGTATGGTGATCAGTTGTATCTCCATCAGAGGACGGGTAAGGTCTGTGCGCCGAAGGAGACTATCTATAGTAATTTGGCTACTGTATCTGCGGGGGAGTGGCACAAGGTTGTTATTCATTCTGAGTGGAGGGCTGATGGTACTGGTTCTTACGGGTTGTGGTTTGATGGGGTGAAGGTGCTTGAGGAATATGATATTGATACTACGATTGACGATGGCGATACGGCGTTTCAGTTCAGGGTCGGGATCTATGCGAATGGTTGGCATGATAATGGTGGTATGAAGGGGACTCAGGGAACACGCCAGGTTTGGTATGATCAGATTGCGATTGGGACGACCTTTGCGGATGCCGATCCTGATCAGTGGTAGATGACTGTCTGTTGCTGGACGGTGGAATGAAAGGGGAATGTGGTTAACCTGCAGTGCTAGGGGCACTGATGAATGCCTGCCAACAGAGTATATCTGCATGTATAATATTGAGAGGCGCGATATCCATATGCTTGAAGTAGCCTCTTGGGTATACATGTGGTTGATTCTAGCTCAAACCTAAGCCGAAGACTTTGCTTTTTAACATGGAAGTTTACATAGCATAGAATTTCTTAGTGGTTGTCGATCAAAGGATCAGATTAATGCTTATTCAGTTGGAGCGTGAAGGCTGAACAATGAATATCTGTGTAATGCCGTTGTGGAGAGTGTAAATGGTGGTTCAAATGCACTCCACTGCTGTGTGTAGTTGTAAGACATATCATGATAGAGAAACAGGGTATTATAGATAGTGGTTCTATTCTGTGCTAGATAAATCACCCATATCTCTATTTCAACCCTCCGGACAACAAGAGACTCTGGCCCGTCATATATCCAGTAGTAACCAACATTGTGACCACATTCGCCGTCTCCTCCGGGATACCCAGCCGACCTAAAGGAATAGTTGCCACTGTATCTTGGATTGCCGAAGCATTGGGAACCATACCCGTATCACCTATCATAGCAGGCGCAACATCATTGACACTGATGTTGTATTCCGCTAGACGGGTAGAAAGATTCTTCATCATTCCCGTAAGCCCTCCCTTGGACGCTGCGTAATCTAAGACACGACGATTAGACAGATTAGATAATGATCAGGTATCAACAAGGATGAAGGTATCAACTAACGACATCCATTAATGCCTCCCCCATAAGCAGCAATCGAAGACATGAACACAATCCGGCCCCATCTTTGCGCCTTCATGTGCTCTACCACACCTTTGACAAGAACAAAAGAAGCGCGAAGATTAACATTAAGCATGTAATCGAACTCCTCAAGCGGGATGTCCCATATATTAGTTATTCGTTTCCCGTATCCGGCATTTGAGATCAGAATATCAGGTCTTCGACCGTGTTGGGTGTCAATCTCGTGGAATAGGGTCTCGATTTGGTCGGCGGATCCAACATCCACTTTGTGAGTGGAAATGCGCAGCTTGTTCTCGGCGTATTTGGATTGTAGTTCTTTGACAAGTTCGTTTATTGATGTCGAATTAGTGGAGTAAGTCAGTGCCAGGTGAGCTCCACGTTGAGCTAGCTGGTGAGAACATGCTGCTCCGATTCTAAGGTAGTAAAGGTTTGTCAGTAGCTGTCTCACTCAAATCAGCTTATCGAACTGGGTTATTGTTACCCTCCTGATGCGCCTGTGATTAGGGCTAGACGACCGCGTATCTCGTTTAGTGCCATCTTTTTAAGAATATCGAAGAGACAATGTCAGTGTGATGAATAATTTATTCCTTATCACGCAAAGGATGGATAGTGTAGGTTTAGGTTGTCTACATTAACCTCAACTGAGCGGTCTTCGAACGAGACTACCATTAACGTATTCGATAAACTGCCATCACTGGTGCATCATAACCAAGTTAACGGACTTACTCCGTATATCGAGCATGGTTCATGATATGAACAGACGAAATCTAGTTCTAGTAGGCCAGCGGCTATCTCATCTATCTCCATCGGCGGAGCTCCTCCCAAGACCCACTTAATGCATCCTCGCGAGCTCCTCCTAGGCTTGCTACGCCACTAGGAGCTAACCTTACCCCCGAGTAGGATCCAATATCCAATAGCAAGTTATGCTTTTTATCGCTCGTATCTGATAGCTTTGTATATACCGTCGCTATCAGGCTTCTCGAGTGAACAATCGATCTTGCCGTCGGCTATTGATTTGAACAAGGGGACAAGATTTATCTCTATCGAGCTATCAGACCCATGCACTTATCAGATAATGTGGCTTGATGTTTGATCCTATTGCCGCTAAGTCTAGAGTTTAAGCGGTGTATTATATGAAATGGTGGGCCTAGGGCTCTATGATAAATACTCTCCATATATTTCTGCCACCGGGCTGAAAATGAATAGTCTAATATGCAGCCAGAAGAAGAACACGAAGAACAAGACGAGGGTCTCGATAATGACGGTGGTGATTCCTATGCAGCTAAAGGTCCAATGGCAGATAGCAACTGATTAGGTGGTTACTGAAAGAATGAAGATATTATTACATCTGTAGAATACACTGATCTTTTTGCAATTTTGCTTTTTGTCCTTGCTCTTGCATCAAATACCGTGGTGTTCCATGAATTCCTCCGAATATGCTCAATAAGGGCATATTGAATGGCCCTACCCTTTGTAATGAGGAATTAAATGAATTTATTTTCTAAGCGCTTGCTCAGAACATCTTTCACGGCAGACGCAGACGACAAAATGCAATCCAAGCTACTGTCCGGGGTTTCTTCTAAAGAATATGTAGATACCATTAAGGAGCTGGTGTTGAGAACTTAATTCAATGCCGTGGGGTATTCTATTTCACAGGAGTCGTTAAACTGTTGGTAGGTTCCTATGCCGTCCATGAAATATGTCAGAGTCGTTAGTAGATCAGCAGGTAATGCCCAGTGCACTATGTGCTTTCCTTGTAAGCGTTTGCGGTTTTCTGCTGTCGGCAATTGGAAGTACCACGCCTCGATCATCTTTAGGAGGTTCGTGCTTGCTTGGTGAAGAATAATAATAGTGTAACGCTTACCACGTTTGCGGTTCTAGTATTAACATATCAATATATCAGCCTCTTAAAGGGGGTGTAGCAGGAAAAAGGCTAATGACAACAGTACCTTGGTGATGATTGAACACATATCATCCTCCCAGCCGTTGTGTCCAGTTGATTCCCCTCACATTTTTCCAGTTGATGCCTTTGGAATGTAGCTCTTATGGCTATCTGGATAATCAACAATAAGGTTATTATCTAGGAGATACTGCTAATAGACAAAAGTCTTTAGGTATATCTTCTTAGGCTTCGCTTCGCCACTCCGAGTCAGTCGTTGTCACAAATACAGCCATTCGTGACAATGATCAAACAAGTGTTGGCTCTGGTTATAGCGATATTTGCCCGATGATTGTCAGAGGCAAATACCAGGTCAGACTTCGTTTCTGGATCGACAACCCAATCTAGGATGATCATGTCTGACTCGTGACCCTGCATCCTATCCACGGTGATAGCGTTAACGTCGACCGTGTCTTCCCAAGCGATGTTCAGCTTCTCAGAAAGCTTCAGCATCTCGGTGATATAGCATTTCTTCCTGCTCGTAGTAACCTGTAGTTATAGAGCAGATGTCGTGCCCCACCATCACAAAAACAATTGTACACATCCAACTCCCAGCGTCTGACACCATTCCATTCGTACTTAATGTCTTTCATAGAGTCCCTTTCGCAATTGAAGTTCCCATCACCGACGACTGATCCACGGAAGGTTAACACCACCCAGACCATTCGTATCATTATCCAGCGCGTCTATAGCCTTATTGTGCGTCCCAGCACCAAGACTCACTGATGTCGCTGGAGTCGTTTGCGTGGAGCGCGTCGAAGATTCCATGGCGTCCCGTGCCACATAGGATGTACGAGTGAACTTTCGGGTTATGCATAGTCTCTATCCCAGCCGTGAGCCAATCTCTCCAGGTAGGATCGATTTGTTGTGATTGCTTTGAGACATCATGAGGCACTTCACCAGCCTGCTGTGAAGTTTACTGAGATACGAGCAGTAATTGATATGCCTAGGTACTTGACCCACGAAGACAGAAACAAGAGATGGGGAGAACTGAGTTGGTTCTCAGAATAAATTCGGCAGCTTAAATATCTCTAATCTGGCAGATTGGTGGGTGAATAGAACCTATGAAGTCAATAAACTCGCTGAGTAGAAACAGAATATGCAATCTCAGACTCACATTGTTCTTGGAGGTAGTTCAATAACAAGCCGGTGAAGTCAGCAGCTACAGTTGGTGTAATGAAACTTTCAACGGAGCAATTGTATCATGGTTATTCAACACAACGGTGAAAACCGCAGACTACGATGTTATCATGTCATACCCGCAGGTAATCCACTACGTGGCCTAGTTTATGTAGGAAATGGGTCTGCTGGGCCAATTCGGTGAAGCGGAGCTGACTTAGGACCTGGAACAAACTATGACAGGAGCGTAAGGTGACGCTGGTTACGTCTCTAGCATATATTCACGCTGAGGCCACGTCGTTTAAGAAGTGAACCATTCTACTATTACCTCCTAAGCAGCTGGGCTTAGATGGCCTGGTAGGGGCCGAATTCATTTGACAGAGACATACACGGTATGATTCAGCTCGGCGTAAAATCACTAATGCCTTTTACATAAGATTGTACGGAGTCGGGGTGAGAGCGACCCTTGAGGATACACCTGTGGACTCCATTGTATTTAAATTGAAGTGAAACATCCCTTGCTCCAGACTCCGCCGAATCTATCTCTGTTACAAGACCGGATTAACACCATCGGATATTGACAGAAATACCAGAAAACTATGAGAACACTCAATAAAACTTTGTATTCGGGGGCAACCCCTCAGCCTGGTCCTCTCTCTATATTCTTCAGTCAGTACGCTAACCACTTCCAAGATAAGCAGCAGCGGAGTCCTTACCAGTAGATCCCCAAGTCCCTTCACAAGCGCAATCTCGTGGTCACAGAGGGCCTGCTCTTCAGGTCCAAGGTCGGTGAACGTTGTTGCAACATCAAAGTCACTCCAGACCAGCCTATCAGGATTCCCACGAACAAGGAGAATGTTTCTAGGGTAGATATCTTGGTGGTGAACGCCCGCTTTGTGTATCTCCTTCATGCCCTCAATAGCCTGGGGATAGAGCGTATCCGAGTAGTTCACGCAGTTCAAACTCTCTGCGTTTGGGAGGTATTCCAGTAATATCCCTCTTGGCTTGAACGTGTCTTGGGCGAAATGTCGGAGAGCAGGATGGAATGCAGCCGGATCTACTTCATTGATACAGCCGTGGAATTTTGGAACGATGCTGCGCTCACAGACACCAGAGGCCAGGAGTTTCTCATATGCATTGGTTTCGCAGCGGAATCGGTTCAGATCACGACCTTTCTCGGTATATCCCGGGTCGCCGTTGTCGTGGAAAATCTTTAATGCGTATTTTTGGCCATCTAGATCTACCTTAAATATGGACGATGCATCAGAGCGTGCAATCTCACTAATAATGTTGATTTTGGAGGGATCAATCTCCGCTAAGGCAGCGCTTGGATTCATTGTTGTCCTGGTGTGAGTTATATCTCGGTCGAGGCGGATGGAGCAGGTCTGTTAATATACATAAACAGATCTTGGCTAATGCGCCGATTCACACGTGACCGTGAGTCCCCTTGCATTTCTCGATAGCAAGTAAAGAATTGATCATTCTGAATGACTTATTTCTTTTGTGGGGGAATTTTGTAGAAGTGCCGGTCTATTGGGTGAGCCATAACGTCTCACACATCAATGATATAGTTTACTTTGGCAGTCGGCCTCTTAGGGATATTGCTCAGTGATAGACTACTCGCTCATTGAGTCGAACATAGGTATTTCAAGCGGATAAAACTTCGGAGAGTGTCTGTAGGATATCCTGGCACTGGAATTGCCATGATACAGGTAACAAACTAAGCTTTTATTACCCAGACAAGCAGGTGGCCTGCAATAGGAGGGGGTTTCAGCTCTGAAGCAGCAACAAATGCCCATTATATACTACAAAGCAAGACCCTTATAAACCTCCGTCTCGACATCTTGCGACAATTGGAACAACTGTTCATCGCCGTACGGCAATACCTGCGAGCAAATAAAGCCTGCAACACCTTTTTCGCGGTCGCACCACCACCGAAGATTCGCTACGCCTGACCACTGTGCAGTCCCAATGGATCGCCCTGTGGAACCTCCACTAAGTAGGAAGGTAAGTCCCCAGCCTTGTCGATCTCCCTCCACAGTTGGGTGAAGGCCGAGACCAGACTGTACGAATTCTGCTTTCGCGTCGGGGAAATACTTTTCAGCGAGAGGAGGCAGGTTCTCGATTTGGTTCCGGAACATCTCGTCTACGGTCTCCTTCTTAAGCAGCTGTTTGCCGGTTGTCGGCGAGGTTCCGTTGTTTAATAGGACGGCGAGGATTTCTGGATACGTGTCAGTACGTTGCCGGTAGTGTTGGTTCGATGGGGAGTCCTACGGGAGTAGTCCTGTGCAGTAGAGAAACATCCGGCTCCGCCACTGTTAAAGTAGGACTTGATGTCACTCTCACTCTTCACGGTCAATGCACGCCGCAGCAGGTGATCGCGGACAGAGATCTGGCCATCAGCCGCTCGCTGGTGCATGTACGCGAGGTTCGCCTTCATTTCTTCAGTGGGGAGCATTGAAATATGCTTGAGACCGATGGGCTCGAAGATGTGTTGATGGAAATAGTCATTTAACGATTGTCCTGTGACACGCTCAAGCACAACACCTGCCCAGTCAATGCCAATCTATCGCGGTTCCCTGCATGTTAACAGCCATCGTTGCCTCCGGCGAATCGGTGATCACTTACGCCATACTCCCAAGTTTCCCCTGGCTGATGAACCAGCGGCTGGTTGAATTCCTCAGCATATCCCGAGAATTCATCGAGACCAGCGGGTCGGGCGTAATCACGCAGTTTCTCATTATAAAACGTATAACCGAATCCAGCTATAATTTCAACATCAGCGCCCAATTTAACTGTGTAGTTTCAGGGACACTGACAAGTATGAGTCAAGAGCATCCTCAAAGTAATCCCCTTATTCTTCTCCACCAAGGTGCCATCTTCCTGGAGCACTCGAAGATCATCAAACTCAGGGCAAATTCGATGAATTTGACCAGCATCATCCAAAGAAAGCCTTCCCTGCTCAACCAACTGCATGCACGCAATACCAGTAATCATCTTTGTGCACGACGCAATCCAAAATACCGAGTCCACAGACATGAGCTCAGAGCTTCCATGGCCCCGTTTCCCCGCAGCATGGCTGAACAGTTGCTTGCCGTCCCGTCCAACTACAGCGACGGAAACCCCGGGAAGGCCCTTGTCGGGATCGCTGCACACGGATTGCATCCGGCGCTTGAGCGCCTCGATATTTGTTGGATTAAGCTCGCTCATTGTCTGGAATGGTAGGGACTGTGTCGTGGAGGTATGAGGAGGGGTTGGTCTTCAATATCAATTATTTATAATGAGGGGTTCGGTGGGGGTCGTGGGGCTTTGTTTCTCTCCTCTCGGGCCCGTCGAAAATCGTTCGGAATTGAAGCAGGTCCCTCGTAGCTGGGAGCCTTAGGCATTGAGGTATACTGGACACACTAAATTCTTCTGACTTTTGGGGGAAGTGAGATACTCAGCTAAAACTCGAGTGGCTTTGATTTTCATGTTTAAGTAAGAATTGCTATTTCTACCAGTAGTTGAATACTTTAAAGTCCAAAGAGTTTAAATTACAGAACTCACTAAAAAGCTTTATGCTTTTAAACCTCATAAGCTACTCGTGGAGTTTTTTTTTTTTTTTTTTTTTTTTTTTCTTTCTCTGTGTGTGTTTATTTGTTTATTCATTCATTGAAAGTAAAGCTACGACACCTTCAATTGTATCGTATCTAAGTAAGTCTGCTTTCTGCTCAACCAAGCCCTTCTAAATATGCATAAAATTCCGTGTCCTGCAGAGCCAAGATGAGATCGGCAGCGAAATCCCTGCTTTAAAATTGCCATTGCTTAATCCAATTCTCCATGATAGCCCCGTCGATCGGCCCGAGATCACACATTGCCTGGCTAGCTGCTTGAGTCTTCACGGTCTCCATCACACTGGTAAAGGTACCATGGTTGCTGGCCAGTCCCTTATAGAAATCTATGATCTTGAGTGCCGGTTTGTCTTGCAAATCGCCATCCGTTGGATTCCTGAAAGCCTCCAAGGTGGCCATCCAATCATGCATATCGACAACCTCTGCTTTATAATGCTTTTTGATGGCCGGGATAAGTGATTCCCAGCTTGACGATCGAGGGTTGACGAGGTGGAAAGCGGCCGTTCTGGTGAGATCCTCGGTGGCGCGTCGGGAATTGGTGATATCGACCACGATTTTGGCCATAATATCCTACGAATATTGTTAACACGCAGGCCCAAGGGGCCTCAAATTGAATAGGATGGGATGGAAACGTACTATAGGAATCCAATCAACCGGCATGGTACCAAGGGTATTCGGAAGTTTTCCGAGCGTCTTGGATGTCGCAACCAGAGAAGGTAGCCATTCCTGTCGATTCCACAGCCCCTTTTCCGTCGTTGGACCAGCGATTTGTCCCACTCGATGGATACTGCTCGGTACCCCTGCAATAGACGACGCGATAGCACAGATACGCTCGCCGACAAACTTAGATTCTCCATACCCTTGGCGCAAGGCGACATCAGGATCATCCAGAGGGATTTCAGGAACGGATGGACCGTCCTGAGGACCCCATGCACTCACGGTAGAAATCGAGGAGATGAAGTGGATATGTGCCGAATGGGCACTGCGTAGACTGAAGTCCACCAGGCTACGTATACCTCGGATATGAGGATCCTCGAATGCCTCAACCTTGTGGTTGAAATTGACTTTCCATGCATTGTGGATGATTAGATCCACGGACTTTGTGAGTTCGTTGTATTTGTCAATGGACAAGCCAAGGTTTAGAGCTCCAAACTGGGCATGGATGAACTCGACCCGTTCATCGAAGTCGTGCGGAATTGTAAACCCTTTTTCCTTGAAGCTGGCAATCTGCTTTTGTCTTGCATCTTCCGCCCGATTGAGACAGTAGATCATAGGGATCTCGCGATCACTGAGTAACTCATTCAGGATATAGTTGCCCAATGATCCAGTAGAGCCGGTCAGAATAACTGCGTTTTTGGTTGACCTGTTGAAGCTCGTGATTGCTCTCTGCGATAAGTCATTGGTGTACTTATTGATTAACCCTTCAATTCTCCCGGGTCTGGTAGCTTCCTCATCCTCCGCTTTTTCTTCCATAGTCTCGCCCTTTAACAGCCGATAAACATACTGTGACAGTTGATCAAGAGTCGGATAAGCGTAAAGCTTCTGGCTTGTGATCGGCTCAGAGTTCTTATCAGCAGAAAGGTGCCGGACAGCGGTTTGCAGGATTTTGCTAAATTGCAAGGTTTGGAGTGAATCCATGCCCAGTGAAAATATGTCGCTAGTATCACTGATTCGCTCGACAGAAAGTAGCTGCGACACTACTGTGTGGATGTATTGCTTGATATCCTCAAGATCTGTGCTCTGTGGTAAATCATCAGTGCACTCCTCATCTTCACCGGCGTATAAAGCGTTAATTTCAGTCTCGTAGTCTTCATATATCTGTCTTCTCTGGACTGAACCCTTGGGAGTTAGCGCGAATGGTGTATCCTGCTTAGCGAGGGCAACTTTTGTACGCAAGACACGGGCATGACCAGGAGCAATGCCATTTGCTCTCTCAACTGTAGGCCATATTCTGTCGATAAAGTCCGCCTTGTCTTGATCCTCACTCCACTGGCCCCAGTTTGGCTGTATGAGCAATGAAGCCTGGAATCGCCCTTGACCAATAATAATGGCTTTTGAAACCAAGGGATGACTCTCCACGATATTCTCCATGTCGGTAGGGTTAAATTTCTCACCATTGCTGAGCACAATAACGTCGTCAAGCCGACCGTGATATTTCCACAGTCCTGGCCTGGTTGGATGTGGCGTGAACAAATCCTTTGTTCGATATTCAGTAATATCAGGATAGGTATGGAATATACAGAGGAACTCGTGATGTTCGTCCTTCCGTATGACAGCCTCAAATACTCCATCATCAACCGACTCCATGTGTATACCACTGTATGGGTTCCACTCAAAGTATTCCCAATCTTCACTGTGCGTGCAAATCAATGCTCCCATGAACCCAGCTTCACTGGACCCAATGATTGAGTGGAGAGCCACTTTTTCATTTAGCTTGCTGCCCACCTCCGGTGAAAGCGGTGCTCCACCGAAGACTATTGCTTTGAACTTTTGTAGCCCCTCCAAGCCTTCTTGAAAAGCGGACAACTCTTGTATGACGGATGGTGTGAGCATAGCTACTTCCGGACGGGCAGTCTCTAGAATTTGACTAAGGAGTCCCGGGGTCATCGGTCTTTCGGGGCTCAAAACGACGGGCGTATTGTGAAAGATGGCTCCCGAGAGAATTACAAGCCCCATTAAATGGAACATCGGAGCCATGGTGAAAAGACGTCTGCCTTGCGCTACTGAGGTGATTGATTTGTTCAGTCTGCCCGGTGGAGTTGGCGTCCTGGGAAAATTGTCAATGACGCTGAAGAATCCGTTTGTCAGATACACCGGCTTAGGGAGACCTGAAAAAGGAGGGTTAGTCTATAGCAAGCAGGGTGATCGCGACTATCAAGGCTCACCAGTGGTCCCCGAACTATGGATGATAATGCATGGTTTATTTTGCAAATCATAGAAATTTGCATTGAAAGCGTAAGGTTCAGCGGGGGCACCGAATACTTCCCAGAGGCTGGGTATCTCGTACAATCGGACGTTTTGTACACTATCCCCTATTTCTTCCGCAATTTTGTGTCTCTCCGCACTGTAAACAACCTTTGAACATTCGGTGGCGCTAAGAACATGCGATGTGGCTATGATTGAATTTCTTGTAGAAGGCAACAACGCCTATATTTTGGTTAGTTAGAGCTTCATATAGGTGCTGAGATACCAGTATGGGTATTTACCGCATAGCCAGTCTTCATGCAAGCCAAATAGAAAACCACATAGCGGATGTCATTGGCTCCAATATAAGCTAGCGGCTGGAAGTCAAAGCCCTTTCCCATCGCCATCTCAATCCATCGGGCGGTGTAATCCACGGCGCCGGCGAGATCCCTCATGGATACATTGCGCCAACCTTGGGATAAATCGGAGGAAATGGGTTGCACGCAGAAGAGTTGTTCCGGTTTACTTTCAGCCAACTCATCGACAACGCGGCACATGAGTCGCTGGTCGAAGTTTGTGGAGCCCATGACTGCTTGCTTTGGAGAGCGTTGAAATGGGAAACGATATGAAGTGAAGTTAATCAGAATATTGTCCAAGCGGTCAGACTTTCGATGAGATGATATTGTACGAGCGGTATTCGTTCAGCCATTGATCTGGGAATATATATACTAACGCTCGGTTGATCCCTTCCGATTTGATAGTGGAGGCATAATGGTCCTGTGTTGGTAAGATTGCGTACAAGCTTTCTGTGTACCTGGGATGATACACTTTGTTTCTTGGTCCATTTTGCAAAGTTTCAAGCGATGGAGATCGAAGGATACGGGTATCGGGATGGTAGTCGAGGAACATATCCAACATGGTACAACTTTTTATCCTAGAATAATGCAACATAGTGAATCTTGCTCACGTCAGTCCTCACTTGCAACCAGGACGAGACCCACCGCACCTGGTAACACTTGGTCATGTTTCCACAACATAAAGCTGCCATAGATTCGTATACAGGCATAATGTATGGAGTGCGTTCGTTACACAAGGTAATATCCGGTGGAGTCGTAAAACATTTTTGGAACAGATAAGGTGGCCAGGACAGTAGAGGATGGGTCGATTAGACTGATGAACAAATTAGTGGCTAATCATCTACCTTCCTCAGAGGTAGCGCAGGTGTAAGGAAGAGTAAGCCTGAAACTAAGTGGAGATCGACGGCCGGGATTTACGGAGTACGGGCCTTTCGTTACCGCACGCGTTATGTGTTCCGAATCCCGATACTTCCTGTGCAAGATTGATCCGCCGACATACCGTTTTATGCGGAGGTATCCAGGGATAACAACTACATCAGAAGAGACAGCAATATGAGTATTCACAAGAAGAGGAGGGTATATATATTTACTTGCCTATATGCAGTGCCATAGTGTCGGACTCAATCCCAACCTACAGACTTACCGTTCAAATTCATACACAATTGCCACCATGACTATCACACACAGCAAGACTATCCTCGTCACCGGGGCTTCAGGTTTCCTCGCAACTCATATTGTGAAGGCCTTTCTTCAACAAGGTTACTATGTCCGCGGGACCGTTCGATCCGACAAGGCCGCAGCAAACGTACGCAAGGGCTTTTCGCAGTACAGGGATCGGCTGTCATTTGCTGTTGTTGAGGATATATCACAACCCGGGGCATTCAATGAAGCCGTGGAAGGGGTCGATGGTGTAAGACTCTGTATCCACGCAGTTTAATTGATGTCCGAATATTCCGAGACTCTAACACTTACCTATTTAGATAATTCATACCGCTTCTCCATTCCAGACTTCAGTCCAGGACAATAAACGAGACCTCCTGTGGCCCGCTATTAACGGCACTACATCTATTCTTCAGGCAGCCCAGGAGTATGCACCGCGAGTTAGCCGTGTCGTGATAACATCTTCAATGGCTGCCGTGATAGACGTCGGAAAAGGCCCGCAACCTGGCTATCCATATACCGAGGAAGATTGGAATCCTATGACATTCGAACAGGCTGAAAACGCCCATGGCATAGTCGCATACGCTGCTTCCAAGGCACTTGCGGAGAAAGCCGCTTGGCGATATATGGAAAAGAATACGCCTGACTTTAGTCTTACCACAATTTGCCCACCCATGATCTATGGCCCCGTGGAGCATCACGTTTCTACCATGGAGAGTTTGAATACAAGTGCGGGTGATATCTACAGGTTGTTCAATGGTAGTAGCATTGAGATACCGTCGGCAATTTTGCCGGTCTTTGCGGACGTTCGTGACGTTGCTCAAGCCCACCTCTCTGCATTTGAATCGGAGAAAGGGGCAGGAGAGCGCTTTATTGTTAGTTCGGGAGGCTACACCTATCAAGAAGTCTGCGATATCCTTCGGTCAGTCGTCCCCGAGGTCAGGGATAAAGTCCCTATTGGTCAGCCCGGGAAATACGAATCGGCGGTCATAAAGGTCTCTAATAACAAGGTCAAGACCCTTCTGGGAATTACTGTCCACACGCTACAGGAGACTGTAAAGGACACTGCATATAGCTTGCTGGCTCTGGAAAAAGCATTTAAGGCATAATAGGCCGTATTCTAACAAGTTCATTTGGTGGTGCATTACAACTAAGCTGTGACAGTGGCACAACCCTTTTGTGTTCTTGTATAGCTAGGAACGAACACAGATCTATTCCAATAGAAATATATATATAATTGGTAAAGGTGGCATACTGTGATGAATAAAGACACTTATTGGTGCTCTATTTAGTTGTGTACAGCTTATGTCTTGATGTCATCAAAAGAATGATAGCCTTGACGTCAATTGCCTATGAAAGAAGCCAGTCAATATAGATGATGAGTAGGGATTGAGCTGTGGACCCATCCTGCACCGTCTTGACAGCCTCCAATACAAGCATATTTTAGGGTTACCTTCTTATGCAGGGAGTGTAATGTTACGGTAAGATCTCCCCGATGTTGAACTCCGGTGTCCCCACAGACAGGTGGACCCTTGGCCTTGAGCACAAATCCCTATGACATGCGAATGGTGCATTACGGACCATTAGAGTTATGCCCGGGCTCAACTCTTTCGTTCTCAGCCTTCTGTTCCTCTAACCAGTTCACGCCACTATCTTGGCAAGCCGATATTGTTATCTAGTTTTATTCAATTTGAACAATGGAACCTTTAGTGCAGGGGGACCGAAGGGCAAGCGAAATGTCAAACACTACTAGCGAAGAAACACCGGGCCAACGCCAAATTGTACGGCACCCCTGCGAAGATGTCACACGCTCTAACCGACAGATATAGGCTTGTGAGCTCTGTCGGAGATGGAAAGTAAAATGCGAAACAGCACCCGACCATTCTACGTGTTCTGTTTGTGAACGCCGAGGTGCGGTTTGCGTCCGGACGGTTCGATCGCGTGTATCTCGGCGTCTTGGTATCAAGTAAGGAATCTGGGTCCCACGCCCAGAAAGCCCCATGTGGATCACTAATGTGTCGCTACAGAAATCGGAATAAACAGAGACCGCAATCTTCGGTTGTGCGAGTGAGCGACTCCTTCCATGCGCAACGAAAAGAGTGCATCCGAAGCCAACCTGGGGTGGAGGCAGGGCTAGTCAATGAGTTCATCGCGTATAAGCAATGGACAAGGACGTTCCTTCACGACTGGCTTAGCTTGATCTGTGAGTCTTCGCTGTCAACTCATTGCTTCCCATCACTAATGGCTCTCAGCATGTAAAACGCCATTGTATTCTTTGTCAGCTCAATGGGAAGAATGGTTACAGTGTGAGATGGGTTGTCAACTCGGACCCCTTCGAGACAGTATCAATGACTCCCTGTCTTCAAAAGAAAGCTTTCCGAACAAGTATTTTAGTAACGGTCGACTGCCAGTATTCACCGCACTACCTCCACAACGAGAGGCTGTTGAAGTCCTAAACACGTTCTTCACCTATACGACAGACATATTTCCGCTATTCCATCCTAATACTTTCACAGAGCTTCTGAATAACAGCTATGAGCGAAGGCGACCGCGCGATCCATCGTGGTGGGCTGGCCTTAACATAACATTGGCAATTGGCTATCGCTACCGATCCATGCATCAACCTAGCCAGAGTGGCGCTAGAACCAAGTCGAATGTGTACTACAAGAATGCAATGGCCGCTGTGCCAGAGCTTCTATTACGCAAGCCCGATCTTATGGCCATTCAAGCACTAATGGGCATCGTGCGTGTGATACGGTATTCTGTCTTGCCTTGATCAGACGGTTGCTAATGTTACCCCGACAGGTCTTTCTTTCATGCAATGGGTTTGAAACACCCATGTATCAGAACCTATTGACTATCGCAATACGCTCATGTTCCCAGTTTGGAATCCATGGTACCTCCGCAGTCCCACGACCTACATGTAGAGAACAGGACCAACCAATGTTCATTCTGTCTCTTGGTTACATGATGGAAGAGCTGTAGGTCCTAGCTAGGGGCCACATTAAATCAGCCTAACTAACTCTCACAGATACCGTCCGGGGCAAGGACTGCCACCCAGCGATGCCTCAGCCGATCTTGGTATAGACAGCCCCCATCCAGACTGGGTATACGAGTCTATGGCTCAAAGTTCCGGTCTTTCTGATATGGATTTCTTAACTTGGTTTCGTCGTCTAAGCGTCATCCGACACAAGATATATACGTCTCTCTACACCACAAAGGCCATGAAGACGTTCCTGCATGAACAGTCTTCCACTATACAGGCATTGCAACTAGAACTAACAAGTTTTCAACGAACCTTACCAGTGGAGCCTTCCCATGCTATGGAATTTGTGACCCAACTACCCGGCCGTCTCAAGTCTCCCTTTGTGTCACTTCTATGTGCGTACCACAATACCGTTATTTTATTGCATCAGACACAAATCTTCTTCCGGGCCCCAAAGACCCTTACGCGGTCTCGAGCTACGGAATTCTCTCAGACGGCATGTGTAGGCGCTGCCCGCCAGACGGCGCTTATGTTGAAGGCCCTTCCCCCCGGGTGGTGGCCGTATGGGATCCGGTATCTAAAGATTCTCTATTCTCTCTGTCCCTTGCATGATACGAAAAACTAACAAGGACCAGACTTGTAACCCTCTACATCTTCGCTGCATTCAATATCCTGTTCGCAAGTGTACTTGACAATCCTAATAGTACTGCGGTTCAGAGCAATCTGGAGTTAATGGAAGCGATGATCTCCCGCCTTTCTACATGTGCAACCGGGAATGGACTGTCGGAAAGCCCGAGTTTAGCTGAGTTCACCTTTTTTCTTCACACGTCGCGAGAGTGTCTTGGGATGGCCTATTCTATGGTGCACAAAGCATACTCTTAAGAGCTGATCGAGATATACGGGTAATGAGTGACATGATCTTTGTTTATGATATGGTGGTATAACGTACTCAACCGTCAGAGATAATACCATCGGCGGGAATCAATCTGGGAAAGCGGCAAGTTTACAGAAGGAAATTCACAGTTACAGAGTTTAGTATAGAGTTATACACAGTCTAGAAATAGTTCAAGATGGCATACCGAATCTTAATTTGGTGTCGCCTTCCTGGCTTAGTCCCAGGGGCATAAATAGGGGGACCCGTGAAGAACTGAAGCTTTCACGCCAAGTTCTGAGCTGAGGCTATGGGTTAGAATTTAGGGCAGTCGAAAATTGCTTTGAACAGTGTAGACCTTCATTAGCACCAGATGAAGCATACGGTTCAGCGGAAGTTTGAGAGATATGAAATAACTCCCCCAACTTACCTTGATGTTTAGAATATCTAGCGGCGCACATATGAGGTCTTCTTTCTTTTTTCTTTCTTTCTTTCTTTTTTTTTTTTTTTTTTTTTTTTCAAGCTTGACCAAACTTTTCATTCGATTTAGATTTTCCTTGAGCTTACAGAGCATGAATCTGCCTGTTGGCTTCACCATCCCATTTCAACATGTAGTGCAATGACAATGCGACAACGACTCTCGTACATCGATACCTGTCTACAGTAGTACGGCACAAGCCAGAAAGATAGCCGCATCTATTCAATCGACAACGCAAAAAGAAAGATACATACAACAGGAGGGATTCGCTGGTGGTCACCCACCCAACTACTAACCTCCCGGCGTGTGGCTTAAGTACGGCTGAGCGGACGGGAAGCCCTGTTCTCCACACCCTATGGTCGTATGTATCAGCTTGTTACTTGTAAAGGATTATATAGTGTCACTATTCCTCAATTGAAATCCAGCACCATTTTCCCAAAATCAGCACCCTTCCCAAAATCTCCGTGGCCTTTGGGGAGATCCATACATGATCGACCAGTTTCCAGAATTGATTCCAATGCTTGACGAATGAAAGACTGAACCCGTATTCTATCAAAGTTTAGTAAGTGAGTTTGTTCTATTAACGGCGATATTGCGATTTGACCGGTTGAGATGTTTTGTTTCGCGACTCTCTATCCCGTATAAATTAGGTTTGTTTGATACTTCGATATCTCAGGAACCAGAAATAATTAAACTTAAAACTTAGTACATGTACATAATATAATATGGACTATATAGGATAGAATCTCCTCTTCTTTTATACATCCTTGAGCTCCTGGCCCACGATACCAGTAATATAGCTATAATATATATCTCTCAAAGAAAGCTTACAGAAACCCTTTCTACTCCATAGCTTTGGCTTTATATCCTGTTCATTTCTGGTTACTGAGATACCGAAATATTAGAACGGGCGAAATTAGAGCCTTAGAAACAGATATTGTCACAAGAATAATCCGAGAAAT
The DNA here is from genome assembly GCF_009017415.1 of Aspergillus flavus. NCBI lineage: Eukaryota > Fungi > Ascomycota > Eurotiomycetes > Eurotiales > Aspergillaceae > Aspergillus > Aspergillus flavus. The sequence goes on along the minus strand of NC_092403.1, from coordinate 899,131 downwards.
GGCATCGACAAAACGTGATCAAGGACGATAGAAGTAAACAGAAGCGCTCGCATGTCCCGCCCAAACCCTGCCCTTTGCCCAGCGAATCCCCTTCTACATAGACTCGATCTTAAGCTCCAAGCGCACATGTAAGTTCAAACCTGCAAATGGGCCCTTGTCTGGACAACTCAGAAAACATGTTTCCAAATGCGGTCTTTCTCTCCTCCTTGGTGGTCCGTTCGGTGGCAGTGAGATAAGTCGCAGAAGGTTATCAGTATTGGATCAGTTAAATAGCATAGGGCCACTGAAAGCCATAGGGAGCTCGATGCGGACGTCGCCTGAGCTCGTTTTGAACTTAGCATCCAGTATAACTGCTTCGGGGAGCTTGTGGTACTGTTCTTCAATCGCAGTAAGTTCGTTGAGATAGAATTCCCCAAGGGTATCTGCGGAGATGGGAACTGGACCGCACTTCGGGTTTCTGTTAGTTGAGATCGCACGCTGAGGAGTTTGGGGTTATACTGACGTCGCGCTCTTTGATGATACTGGCCATTGTTGAGGATTCGAAGATGATGATGGAGAGGGACTGAGATTAGGGGACAGGGTCGTTTGATGATGAGGGTGGACGTGGGAAGAAGTGAGGGGAGGAGATACAAAGAAGCGATAATGGAAGAAAGTTGGTAGGAGATTCTGCGGGCTAAGAGCTAGGGACAACACCAGGACTCATATGGGAGAGTGAATATATTGCCCTGTTACCCAGTCAGCATCACTAGTGCTTATAAGCTCCTATCAACCTGCTGATCCAGGGATCTTGGGCTTTCTCGAGGGTAATCCAATATTTAAATATCCTATGTTAAATCACTAGCGTTCTAAATCTTCCAATCTTCTTGTGCTCGGATATTTTCAAGATCTATATTAAACCCGTTCACATCCCCGAGGTATTCTTTTTATCAGGCCCGGTATCTTTTGTATATATCATATTCTTTACTACTTATATATTCCTCAGAATACTTTTGGTACGGAGGCTCCCTGTTGATCCAAAGCTAGTGTGAAGTATTATTGTCTAGTATGTGAGTGGATTGGCAATGAAGCTTTAATTTAGACAGAGACAAGGTGCTTAAAAATAGGTAATGTTGGGGATGTCATTGGCATTTTGGTCGAGTGGGATTAAGATGTAATATACTACTACATACTAGGATTTTGAATTGAATGGGATTGCAAATAGATTGAATAAATGATCCTTTCACCCTTCTACGCCCACCCGGCTGATGGCCTCTATGGAATGGTTAAAATTTGTACTAGAAAATTCAGCTTTTCGGTTTTAAAGTGCGAGCTTGATAGCTTCGCCACACGGGCTCTATTCTCCCTTTAGTGCGTTCCCCGGGCTGAAGTATTTTAGTTTTATCCTAGGGAGAGAAGCCTGGGGATAACTATCCCACACTGGTTCGTTATGACGGCCCAAAGTCAAACCGGATACAGTCTGATGGGCCCTTCTAAGCTTCAGCAGTCAATGAGCTCTGAAATGGACGCCATGCAGTTCCACTGGTTAGTTTCTTTTCACCAAAGATGAATATCGCATGGAATGAGCACCACTGAACCGAGGTAGATAGAGTACTAACCGTAGATTATCTGATTAGAGCTAGACGCCACAGATAATTGGCCGGCTGGGGCTGCTTACCCTCGTACAAGCTGGGGTCAAATCTCAAAGAGCCCTGTTTTCTCGGGGATAGTGGGCGGTAGGGAAAGTGGCGTCCATGTAGCAGGGCTGCATTTTTCAGAGTGGGCCATCTCGAAATCACTTAGGAGTTGTTCAGTCGCTGAGACTTTGCAGGGTCATGTAACAGGACTCTCTCTGGTGCAGTAACCCCGATACCAATCTTTCAGAACAAGAAGCACGATTCACTATCAGGCTTCTCCACCTACCCTGATGAACTATGCCTGGCTTCGCACGGAGCCTCACTACACTAACACTCGGGGGTTTAGGTGATCCGTATAGCGATTTCAGCTTCTCATATAAGTAGTCCACATGGAGGCAAGCATCGCCAGCGCGACAAAGAAGCCGTCTACAGCCCATGCTGTACTCCAACCAAGAAGGAGCTTAGCAACAACGACCACCGATAAAAATGTAACTGCGGCTAAAGGCAAAGCCCACCGACACGTATTCGGTGATCAGCCTTCGCTGATTATTATTTGTTGGCCGTATTATTCGGTTGGAGGCACGACCAAATACCAAAGGTATTTTGGCCGAGTGGCAACACGCTTAACATTATTCCCCAGATTTTGAGCTCTCTCAAAGCTGGATAGTGACAACTGGGCCCAATGCCGAATTGGCTTAGGATATCCCTATAACTTCGGGCTGGGTATGGGCTTGGACATTGTCTGAGGAAGTCTATACGGGAGCGATTTTGTCGATAAGAGATTGAATGGTCTCGTCCCACGCCAAATGTTGACAGCGCGGACATTCTAGAAGCGATATGACACGATATAGTTGATATGGATGGATGTGGTCCCCAGGTAGGTAACCATCGCAAGTACCTAATTGGCAGATTTCTAGGTTGACCTTGCGGAACCTTGCGACACATCACGTTATGGAGAATCCAAGACACAATGAAAGAGATATGACACGAGTGGTTTGGAATAGTTTAAACTTGTTTCTCGCAGACCTGGGCAAGAATGGAGACGGCGGGACAGCAGGCTGGTTGGTAGCGGACGCATCGTTGCTAACAGGCAGACGGAACGTTTGATTTGATGGGCCGAGCCAGCTGGCATATGGGTCGTTCACGTTGGCTTCACCTTTCGCAATTGAATGTTTCCTTTTTCTGCTGCAAAGCTTTCAGCTATAGAAGGGCGAAAGGTTACTGATCCCCGACACCGTAGCGTCTAGACGCACATGGGTGTGAACAAGTCGGGGTCCCCAGCGGGGGAAGGCCTTTTAACAACATGCCCAAGGTTGTCGCTGTCAGTGGCTGTGTTAGAGCCACCCGGTTTTCCCTACGTTTTCCTTCGGAGTTTCTTGACGACGGTTTGCTTTCCGCGGGACATTTTAACAACATATCCAGGTTGTGACAGTGGCTTTGTTAGAGCCACCCGGTTTTCCCTACGTTTTCCTTCGGAGTTTCATGACGACGGTTTTCTTTCCGCGGGACATTTCAGCAACATATCCAGGTTGTCGATGTCAGTGGCTGTGTCAGGACCACCCGGTTTTCAACGTTTCCCTTCGGAGTTTGGTAACGCGGTTTCTATTCCGCTAGACGGTGGTAGGTCCTTTGGGTGTGTCAGGCCGCAAAGGATGGCTCCCAGACTCCAGCGAAGGAGTGAGGCCCCTACCGGGATCCGGTATTTTCTTCCCTTCACCCTCAAGACGCCTGACCTGGTCAATAGGTACAGGTGGGACCTTTTCGAGACATGTCCAAGGTCTTCTGCGAGCCGACTGGCCGTCGATCCAACAATCAGGGTGGGGCGCCTGCGCTTCCAGTCCAGCGGTGGAAATTAGTGAGCTGCCCCCCGTGAATGCGGATAAGTACTTGGCAGTTGGCGCATGGATCCCACAGGCTCTGCCAGATATCCCCAGAGAGTGTATCATCGTAAACAGGTGCGGTTTGGATATAGTCGTTGCTCAGAGCCAGCCCAGACACTCGCTGTGCCTCGTTAGAATCGCGATTCATCAGCAGCCTACGAAAAGGATATGTCTCCCCACAGCGACCGAAAGGCCATCCATATCTCCCTCTCTGTCGTATCGTGGGTGTCCAGACCTGGGAAAAATTTTGGAGCGACAGCAACTCCGACCTCACAAGCCCATACCGAGCTCGGTCCACCACGGCCAGCCAAGATCCCAACTCTGGACCGACGGCAAATCCTCCTCTCGAAGCTCCAAGGCAAAACTCCCCTCCATCGGTCCAGCTACATTGGTACACCCTAGGGGTATATCTCAGGCGCACCACGATCAGCTTGGCGCACCACTGTCCGAAGACAGCGGCGAGGGGAAGGTAAAAATTGCGCTTAGTTGCTCCAACAGGAGCCCTGCCTAGTTTGCTCAGGAAGAGCCCAAGGAGATCTGGCAGAGCCCAGTACGGGAGCCCGTCATACACCGATGTTCGAAGCTCAATACTGGAGATTGAATGAGGCCAGTTAGAGCTCCCGGCCCGGTAGATGTTTTGTGGAGGAGGGGGAGTGAGGTAGTCGGGGCCATCGGGGGTGCTTCCATGGCATTGAGTCAGTGATATTCAAAGCCCCCCTGCTTCATACATCTCAGTAGCTTACCGAAGCGTGCATATATCCTGGTGTATTAACACCAGGTCTGGTACATTTTCGGAGGGGACCCCGTGTACCCCGGGGTTATCTACGATGGCTTGCAAGCTCGCAACGACTTGGTTGTGACTGTATGTATACGCCAGCCGAAAGTCAAACTGGCCATTTAGCCACGGCAGAAGCTGTTCAGACATTCTGAGATGGTCCTCCGAATAGCTGAATAATATGCTACTTAGATACTACTATATTACATTGCTTTGTGTGGGATAGAATATTATGATTCGTTCTTACTGCCCGTTCCGGCAGGAGCGATCTGCCACGTTATACCATTTAGGATATACATTCATTCTTCCATCGCAGGTTTGATTTTCTTCTTTCTGAGACCTCGAAAGTCCTGTTCATCAATGGCGCGTAGAATTTCAGGGAAGGTCGTAGGCCTTGTGATCTCGAACATATAGTCTGACATCAAATCCCCACCGTAGTACCGTCCTCCAGAAAAGATAATGTACCCCATTGAACCGGTATCAGGAGTCTCCATGAGTACCAGTGTGGGGTCAGTCAGCCCGTAGTACTGGGCCATATCCCGTCGCCCGGTTCCGGGGCGAAAGAACCGCTGCAGGTAGCCCGGATCACAGGTCCATCCCTCTGGGATTCTGGCGGCCTGGAAATACACACCATCAGTGAGACCACATGAATGTAGGATGAATGCTTGGACGTGCATTGTTACTACTTACGGCGTTGTCCATAAGCTCGGTGTGGGGGTTGGGGGAGTTCGCATTTGGGTTCTCCATTTCAGTGGCAATTGCTTTGGTAAAGTGTCTGTCGGTTCAGGCGAGACTGGAGTTAGAATGCTGTCGATTTCCAGATAATAGAAAGGACTGGAGGATGAGAGAGGCTAAGATATAACGAACTATTTAACTACGGGGTCCGGGTGAGTCAGCCATGAGTGAAGAGTGACATTTAGGTTTAGTCCACCGTCACCATGTTCTCAGTATGGCTAATGGTTTCTTCAGATATTATTCAATGGTTCATTGAATGTCCGACAGCCTATAGACAGGTGTTTTCATGAGCCGCCTGTCCAGTGGGGAATTCGCGACCACCTGTGAATCAAGATTCCTTACAGTGCTTTATATATTGTGGCACTTCACCTTTCACTGAACGACTATTTTAAGGTTTGATACTACAACGTCAGGCCAATGTAGGGTCGGAGATTGAAGAAGAAACTGTACAACTAGCCGTTTCCAGACTAGCTGCACATTGGCGAAGGAGTTTTGGTCAGCCTAAATGCACCGATCGCAATATCCACCTGGATTGAACAGGGTCTCTCCATGAAGATCCCAAGTTTCATGGCGAATTGAAATGATGACTGCCGACACAGCCGCACGATCGGCAGCCGACTTAACCAACAGACCCTTTTTGGCCCCAGCAGCAAACAATTCTGCAAACCCCTCCAGCCTCGTCCTATTTGTCCCTGAATTTAACTCAACACAGTCGCAATCCTTTGCGTTGTCATTTTTCTTTTAGATCCAGTCATGTCAGACGAAGACCGAGAAAAGGAGAACTTCCCTTCTGCTTTGCTCCCTCCCCTACCTTTCTTGCTCGTCCGTTGTATGGAACTCCGGGGTTTTGGGTTTGAACGATAACATCATTATTTCTTGCGGTCGAGAAAAGGATAGTTGAACAGCAATGAGATCGTCGTTGGTTCTCGGCGTTTCTCGCCTAATACTCCTCGTCCCATTATTATCCAGCACAGCGTCAGCAGCGGATAACCGAACGTGTTATATGGTCGACGAAAAGACAGTCGCCATCGACGACGTTCCCTGCAGCACAAAAGAGACGACTCACTGCTGTAACAAAAATGACATCTGCATGTCAAACGGTCTTTGTTGGGTCCAAAGCACCGGCGATATGGTTCTATCACGAGGCAGTTGCACCGACATAAACTGGGGTGGCGATTGCGTGGCTGCAAGACCATGTGGTAAGCCTTAACCTGTTGCCAGCTAACCTCATCCTTAAAGACGCTAAATTTAATGATAAAACATAGCCCGCGCAAACCCGACATCCGGATACCCCGTTGTCAACGCCGACATCGCCAACCACCAGTTTTGCTGCGGCTCTGTCGTAAGCTCCTCCTCGTCGGACGGAATCAAGTGCTCGGGTGATGGACCGTTCCCTGTCCCAACTGGCACCGTTATCCCCGGTGTCGCCGCATTGGCATCCGTGGCCTCGACGTCTTCTCCTAGCTCTAGCGCCACTCATCCCGCTGGTAATAGTAACGACACCTCATCAGGGAATGACACATCATCAGAGAAACCGGAGAAATCCGACGACCAGTCAACGAAGCTTGCTATCGGTTTGGGACTCGGTCTCCCATTGGGTATCATTGCAGGCAGTGCGTTGATGTGGGGTGCCTGGGAGAGAAAGAAGTCAGTCTCTGCAAGAAGAGAAATGGATCAGTTGAAGGCTACGATGGCCTACCAGTACGCTCCGGTACCACAAATGCAGGCTGCGCCCCCGGTCGAGATGGGTCATAACGAGTACCGTGTTGCGGAGTTGCCACCTGGGGCCTACAACAAGTGATGAGAGTGGAACGCCTGGATTCAGGCAAATTCACAACTGGAGTTTATGATAGCGAGTCTTTTCTTTTATCATCTGTCATGGCTTCGATATAAGCAGAACGCGTTGGCGGATTTACGGCATATGTATAATGGGTATAATTAGGATTGGCCACGCGTACTTTGACTGGAATATACATTTTCTCGATATTCATGCTCAATTTAGGAGTCTATATCGGACTCCTGGAATGGTAGCGGGGTACATACTCGGTCAATCATCTACCAGCCGTCTTGACGTCGAAGAATGTGTAACATTGCCATGATCCCTCGACGCTAAAATACATGTCATGTCGACTTGAGGCTCTTGGTGTGGGATACGCCCTACACACCTTGTTCTGGAACTTTCACTTGATAGACAAAGTCTGCCTGCTGCACTTACTATTGACGGGACAATAATAAAAAGAACAATTTCAATACAAGGTGCCGCAGTAGGCTTTGAGGTATATTCTATCCCGTGTTGATTTAGTCTGTCTTGTCTAGCGAGGACTGGAATTTACAAGACTACGTGAAGATGACCTCACCAGGGTAAGTTCACGACAACAGCGTCTGCAATCAACCTTCGATTTGCGTCTGCTACTTGGCTTGAGATTAGAGTCGGAGCGACTGTATACTCCCCTTTTAAGTTAGCGATAGCCCCAGTGAGAGCAGCCTTAAAATCCGAAGCGATAGATTTGTGAACGAGTGCTCGCTCTGCTGCTATACAAACCTGTCTGGATTACACAATGACTTACTTGGTAAGAAGAGGTAATCGCAATCCAACAACGAACGGTATGTTCACCAGCGTTTCCTTATTTTGACCATCGCTGAGAACGATGGCTTCCTCCGAGCCTTGCCTTAAGAAGATTAAGTAGTCTCAAAGGCAACTACCGAGAATGATCGTCCTGTGGATCTCCAAAAACGGACGAAGCCGGCACTCGTAGCCATCTGCTGTCTACTGACTCATAGAATATATATAAATGATACTTTTCATCAATCACAGCATGTTAATTCAGGGGAAGAATGCCAGGCTCATAACCTGGAAGTCGCTGGATCGAAACCAGCACATGCTACGCTTTATTTTTTTTTTTTTTTTTGAATTTCTTTTAGTTATCTGGTGTGGATTCGAAGGTGGGGCCTTCGTGGATTTCCATGGGTTAAAATCGCGGAAGCTATGCGCGATAAGAGCACATCCGAACCCGCCTCCAGCTCCAGTGGTTATTATCGCGGGGTGCTGCTCGACATCAATGAACGGAGACTTTGTGAAATGCAAGATGCCACTTGCGAAGAAGGCGGGAAAGCGGAATGCAGGGTTTGCGATATCATTGATCAACAACCTGTACATAGAGTAGTACAATCTGTGATGACCAAATTCCACAAGATTGATATCCCAGTCCCCTTTTGCTAGCTCTCGAGGCACTGCTTTACGATGCTGGCCGTGAAAGTTACGGCTCCGGCGACCAGAAATCATATGATACCGGCTGGGCCAGGCAGAACTCACTGACTGGAATAAGTGGGAGCCTTCGTTCTTTCTGGTTAGCAAAGGCGTGTCATGTCAATAGGACAGAAAATAAGCCCAGGGATCAACTCTCTTCGTCAGCCTACAGCGTATTTATACCCCTCGTACCAGACTTCCTTTGTGTAAAAAAGTCATTTCGGTACTCCGAAGAATCGATCACGAAGAGGAACTCTTACCATACTATACAATATCTGTATTCTCTTGGTGTCTGTACCGTCTCGGCATTTCCTATGGTTTGATTAAATTGTCTTCATATCTTACGCTGTAGTGACTACATAGAGAATCCACATTCTATTGGCCCTCATGTAGCCTATTTCTTCGTAAGAGAATCCTCAGAAGAGGATACTAGAGATAGAATGCCGTTCTTGAGTTATTTCGTGTTTCTTTACTGTTTCCCAGTGACTACAATCTTCTCTTCGTCCTCGGATCTCAGGTATGAGGGTACGGGAGATTGTGAAGCTACTGATTCTGTGGGTCCAGAGGCTCTCAAAAGGGGCACATCCATACTTTATGAGGGCCCGGGATGTCGTGCCGAGCCAGAGCAATATAGGGCCCAGTCCAGGATACGCGAATGCACATCGTTGATCCAAGATGATTTGGGGTGGTTATCCTTGAAACACCTGCCTGCAAGGTCACAGATCTTCCACACCGTGCGTATATCAGGTAATTGTGTGTTCCCTAACTAATGGGATGCGCGGCACAAAAGGTGTAGCGAGGACGGAAAGCCGATAAATCGGGAGTCGTATCGATCATTTGAGGACCGTTTCGAAGACAGTGTACAGCAGCCTCGACAGGTATGAAAGATGCCACCATTTGAGCCAGCTGAGAGAGACGCTCTTCTTTCGATGCTAAGGTCAATGGTTTCTTTTAAGCCTGAAAGTCGGCCTTCTGCTAAGGAGGTCCTTGCGTCTGAATGGATGGTGAAATGGGCGTTGCCTGAGTATGAAAAAGGTCCGAAGTCTTAACCCATGACAGGGTATGTTCTGTATCTACAAAATGCGCTTGTCTTTGTTAAATAGACAGGAAAAGATTCAGAAGACTAGTAGGAAATAAATTAATACTGACTATTGTATTAGACTTCCACTTGCAGTACAACTCTCAACGTCAAAGAGCTCCAGGTTTAGTTTTTGACACTAATCTCTCCTCTACATGTTTAGTTAAATGCTAAATGCGCTATTTGCATATCTAACTACAACACTGGTTCGATAACCGCGTGCTATCGGGCGCTCTCTAGTCAAGATCAGCAAAATAGCGTCAGCTCAACTAGTCAGATTGAGGAACCAGTCAAACAAGTCCGTTACTTATACTAGAACATAAAGACAATGTAGACGACGCAGCTGGCTAACATGGACCGGGAAACTTTTAGTTCTTCCTTTACGCAACGAATCATATGGTAGACGTTTACTTAACATATTGTTCATCAGGCACCAGACAGAAATGTAGAAATATGTAATTAGGGACAAATGGATTGGAATGCGCAAAGGAAGGTTGAGACGAACATGCCATCAAGCCCTATTCTTCCGAAACCACATCTACCAAATTACAGAGCTTTTTCAAGTATGTCGTGGGACCATGATCCTACATCCTCCTTATAAGTGTCAAATATACGAGGTAAATTTAAGCCAATGAGACTGGGAAATTCCGGATATGAAGGCGAGTAGGCCAGTTATGATTAGGTGACAGGATATCCAATGCCCGCTTCATCATGATTTATCCATAATCCGACGCTCGAAAATGGCTATGAATTTGTGGAATGGGCTCAGAAACTGGACTTGAATGTGAGAGGCATTGTGCATCACAAATTGCATTGAGATTATAAATCATTATCGACTCAACTGGAAATACGATAATCCCCGTTAACCAAGACCTAATTCTGGTTTCCATTCTGCTCCCCGCCAAGATGTGGATATAGCTCGATTATTACACCCTTGCGCTAACTATAGGTCCCTCATTAGTAAATCCTGACTCGTAGCACATTATGAATTAACATGATCCACGTAGTACAACGCAAATAAGAATCCTCATAAACAGGCCTTCACCAACCCATCAGTCCCTCGCTCTCCGAACAACAACAGATAGTATCTCATACTTTTGCAAAAGGAACAACTAAGACTAAACACCTATGCAGACGTAATAATCCACCCACAAATTGGTACAGGCCGCATCAATCATCGTATTCCACGAGCGGAACTGAGCGAGCGTAATACCCGCGGCAGTATCGATCGAGTAACAGTCATCACCCTTTTTAACCAGGTAATACTTCTTACAGTTGCTCACAATGCCGGGCATTCGCGGCTCGGGAGTGTCCGTGGGCCCGGGTGGTTTACTCGTTGTTGTTGTCGTCGTCGTGTCATCCGGGACGTGGACGCAGACGTAGTAGTCTAGCCAGAGGTTGGTGCATCCTAGCATCAAGGAACTCAAGAGTTAGTTGTAGCATGCCATGGGTTAGATAGAAAGGACATACCAGAGTTTATAGTAGGATTCCAGGCTTTGAATTGGGCGTCGGTGATGCCGTACTTGGCCTCGATGGTACCGCACTGATCCCCGGCCGCGACGAGATGGAACTTGTCACAGTTGGATGGTATACCTGGTTGGGTTGGCTCATGTTTTGATGAGGATGTGGTGGTTGTGGCGAGCGTTGTGCCAGCGCTGACAGACAGCAGCTGTAGGAGCAAGCCCAGGACAAGAGTGGTCCGGTAAACCATGTTTTTAGATACTTAGTTTCTTGTATCGTAGAATCGTGTAAGCTGAAGTTGCTATGTTGATCATCTTTCTTGGTCATGCAGTCACTGGCCTGCTTTTATACCTATGGCTTCACGTCCTCCTGCAGTATTTTTAGAAGTAACGACGTAACCGCTACACTGAACGGCCGTGTAGTCGAGGAATCTAGCACATTCTGGGTATACATGAGTATGACAATTCTGGAGGAATGTCTCACTTGAGTACCAGGATCCCCGCTCCGAGTATATCAGGTATGCTGCAGCCGGATGTGCATCTTTCTACAGCCGGTGCCACTCAACATTAACAATGTCTTTCAGCTTCTCAATGTATTGGCGATGTCACTGATTTAAATGCGGGGTCAGGGTTACATGAAGACAATCTACCGCAGCCACATCCGTATGCAAGCCCGGCCACTGCTGCCGGATCAGCCGGGGCTTTAACGATTGGATGTCAGACGGCTTCCAGCATAGTGACATCGCGCCAGCCTTCACCTCTGCCAAGAGCTACTAAGTATGCACCAATATGCAGCTTACAGGTCAAGAGTTACATACAACAGACTGTAGTGGCAAATTTCACTTACGTACAACTAGTTGATTGGCGGCCAAGGAAGGGGATCATTTGATTATGAGCCCCTACAAGAGCTAATCAACTGGTCACACGGAAGGGATAGAGGCGGGAAATGCAAAAATTGCCGGTACCCATGCTTCCTAGACTAGTGGTACTTGCACTCCCGGGAATGCACTCCCGGGTAGTGGGCTGATCTTGGAAGACGTCTAAGCGCAGATGCTACTGGTCATGGCCGCCGAAAGAGTTTCTGCAGCTGATGGGACGGTTGTGCCCTTGCAAGGATCAAAATTGGTGTTGTGGAGGTTAGAAATACACATCAGAGACCACCATGGTAGCACTTCCTCAAGTTGGACATGCAGTAAATTTCGAGACATTGAACGCCTGAGTGCGCGATTGATGGCGCATCTCTTCATCTGTCGCAGCCACAAACTGGGCTGTGAAGTGCCATACCTGGTGCCATACCTGGTAAGATCACTAAGGCGAGCACCGATTTTTACCATAGGTACCAATTGCCACCGTATCAATGTCCGGATTGGCGGAGCAGTTACAGTACTTGAGAGTCTGGGTAAACTGTAAGACCCTCCCTCTCATTATCTAGCCGGGTGTCGTTGATATGTAGAGAATATGGGCCGCTACACGAGTAACTGGTGTCTGTACAAGGCCACCAGGATTAATGCCCTTATTACGATTGGTAATTTGTTAGTCGATGTTCCGCGAGTCGGATTGATGTCTGATATGAGGCTCGGGCTCGTGATCGTAAAAATAACGGGGGCCGCCCCCGAGGGTGAGTAGGTGTTACTCTGTGGAAGGATTCAGCCCACTTTTATGTGTGACCCCAGCAATGCTGTGTGCCTGAGATAATCAATGGGATGGTGGCAGGCGAAACTAACTCAGGGAAGACAGCCCATGCTCGAAGATGCTGAGAGGAGCTTGCAAGATAGCAAGCTGATGACCACCAGAAAGACGGCGAAAGGGACTGTTGTTGTTGTTGTTGTTGTTGCTGTCCGAGGCCCTCAATGGAGTGTTAGAAGGGTTGAATACCACTCCAGAAACCGGTATACCATGTATGCAGTTACTAAACCCCCAGGGCTCAATTTCAGGCAAGGTGATGTGTGCCAAACTATACCAGTTTAACCCAAGAAGTATTAGATAACAGCCTTTATGCATCTACCCGATCATCTACAGGAGGCCTAAACGCACGTCTAACTAACGTAACTTGCGAAACAACCATGCATGGTGGACTGACCAATTACCTAGTTATTCGGAGAGCGCGATCACTTCCAGGTCACGCTTGGTCACGCTCGAAGTTCGCAAGAAACTGACCCCATAGCCTTCGATGATAAATCTAAAATTAGAATAAGTATGGTTGTAGATATCCGGGTCGCCTACCCATTAATAAAGGAGAGGATCGTACAAATATTGTACAGAAACCACTATGACGTATAACAAACACATATCTCGCTGTGCGCTGGTCTTCCTACATTATCATTACCCTTCTAACACCCGGCACACTGTAAGCGATATTGCTGGGCTAACCCCCTGCCTGCTGAATGCATGTTGGAATGTTTGGCGCCAGTCTCAGTTTCCCTCTCATCTCAAGAACAGGGATCATACAGTCATCCTAAGGAAGCAGTTCTAGTATTGTGCTACGGGGTAGGTCTATACCAATACTGATGTTCGAGAGTCAGCATCTACGAGACGAATTGACTATTACTTATACGTATAACTGTTGGACAAATAGTCGGTGATATTGTGGTCTGTCGATGCCGGTTCAACTCGGCCATCTATTGTAATTGGTGATTTGAACGGTGTCAAGAACACCTTGGCTTCTTTATATTTCCCTGTGCGGCCATAATGAAGAAGGCACAGTTAAACGTGCTTCGATCTTTTCTGATCATGTAAATCAGTCATAATGTCTTCAGACTGTGAAATAAGAATGGAATCAAAATATTGATAGCACCCCCATGTTATTCTCTACCAATGATGTCCATATACAAGTGTTTCCACCTTGAGATAATGATTCTCCGCTGGGTTGGGAATATGGGGTAGCGGTAACCCGTCCCCTCTGCGTGGGTTTGAATCCTTGTGTGTACACTATTTTCGTCTCTAAATCGTCTGGTCATTATTCTGGGTGGAGATTTGTAATATTTTAGAAATCTTCACGACTCTTCTTTTCACCGGTGGGATACTACTTACCAGCTGGAGTAAATTCGTACGGCAGGCTAAATTGACAAATTAAAATGTTGTGCGTGTCTATAACGGATATGCACTGTACGTACTAACCGTTTGTCGATTTACTCCGTAGGCTACCGTCCGTTTTAGGCTGCCGTAGACGGATCGTTCTGTGGGCCGTGGTTATATAGCGCGTGACCCCATCACTCCATCACTCTACTAGTCGCGCTCTCCGACCTGCAATCCCACAATGCCACAGCTCCTTCATCTGCCCGGTGAACTTCTCGCGCGAGTGATCTCGCATATCGATCAATCGGCCTTAAAACAGCTGCGCCAGACATGTCGCACGCTGGCGCAATTTGTCTCGCGGGAACTATTCCACACCGTGCACCTGTTCCCCGACGAAGAAAGCTATGAAAGAGTTCGTAACATCTCAAACAACACGATATTGCGGTCGTTGGTAAGGAAGATTTACATCAACACCTGTTACAATGACTCTGTAGGTTGACTGGCCCATATATATTTCACGAGTCGCAAACAAGAGAACTAACTATACAAGGAATGGGGGGATCCAGATTGCACCCTTACTGAACCATTCAAAGACGCCATCTTGCAGCTCAAACGCTTCCCGAACGTGCAAAGCACCGTGCTACGCTTTGATAAGAATTGTTGCGTTGATGATGATGGAGTAGAAATGTGGCGTAGCGAATGGCCCCAACCGCCCACCTACCGCGAGGAAGTTCTCCACGTGTTCTTCTCCTGGCTGACATCCTTGGACGTACCCATCAAAGAGCTGGGGATCTGTAATCTACAAGATCTCACCATTAAAGACACAGACACTCGCGCTATGATGGCTAAGGTGCTGTGTGGTCTTCAGTCGCTCCGGTTGAACATAGCGACTGAGCACCACGAAGCAAGTCCAGAGGAGGATCTAGAGTTCCCCGAGCCCCACGAGTTCTTCGCAGAGATGCCCTTCGCCTGGCTGAAGCCCACCATGGGATCGCTGGAGAATTTGACGATTTATTGCGATAATTACTGGGGATTCTTCCCGAAGCTGGACCTTAAAGGGATTCACTTCCCTCGGCTTAAGACCCTAGCGCTTGGCAATTTCGGCTTCGCGCAGGACGCGCACGTGGAGTGGATCGTTTCACATGAAGCGACTCTTGCAGAGCTATACCTGGATGACTGTACGATCTTGTATGATGTAGGTATTACAAAGGAGAATATAGGACGCTGTTCTTTCGAGAAAACGGAGATGGAGGTCCGAATCCGCGAGGATTGCCCTAGCTTGAGCAAACACTACCGTTCATACGAAAAAAGATGGCATGATCTCTTTGACACCTTTCGGACACGCTTGCCACTTCTTCGGCACTTTCGCATGGGAACAACGTGCTGGTCGGACGGGATGCCGTTTGAGAAGGAGGCAAACATCAATATTGGTCTCATGAACGATCGGTATATGGTGTGCTATGACGGATATGGCCCGAGCCCGTACATGACCGGTCGCGGTAATGCTCGGGATAATGAGAAAGTGGCACCGGAATGTGATGAAGAGGATAGGAACGCTCTGCGGCTCTTGCTGCAGAGTATAGGCCAAAGCGCACCTGAGTCCTGGTCGGTAGACTATAGAGAGGTTGAGGACCTACTCGATACGGAATATCGATAACGAGAATGCGAGGAATGTGGGGGTATATTCAGATGGTGCATACTGAAGCACCACGCACCGTGCACAGGATCTACAAGTGCAAATTAACAGAGGTCTAAACATTTCCTGGGAAACAGTCTCCTGTCTTAAAGTCCTTAGTTCCTCAGTTTCATTGACACGTGGAGTATTGGATCGCGACGCAGTAAGCCCGGTCTCGACAACTTTTCAGATTCTGCACAGTAAACACGATGCTCCACCACCACGACTCCATCCCGCAACGAAGTTGACGAAGCGAAGTAGCGTATACTTTAGTGCGCCCTCTAACAGTCCTCGTGGAATATTGCGATCAACCCGATATGATTAAGTTGTGAATGAATTAAACTTTCGACAGAGGCTCAACAGTCAAAGCCCCAGTCTTCGAAATCAGCTACTCGTCTATTGCGACATCTTTCCATACCCGGAAGCCTTGATACCTCCAAAAGGTGACTCAGCTGCAGAGGCGCTTCCTATGGAATGGTGAGCAAGACCAGTATAAGGCAGTCGGTAATGGCAGCATTACCTGTGTTCTTCCCACCATTCCGGCTTCAAGGCTCTCAAGTAACCTCACGTGAGACTTATATCTTTGGTGAAGAAGTATGAGGCAAGGCCCATGCTAGTATCATTTGCCATCTGGACGGCTTCCTCCTCTGTCTTGAAGCGATACAGCCCCAGAGGAGGGCCAAAGATCTCCTCTTGACTCGTCAGCATGGAGGGTATCATTCCAGAAATGATTGTGGGCGCGAAAAGGTTTCCAGGTAGGTTCGTCAATGTCTTCCCGCCACAGGGAACTATTGCACCCTTGGAAGTAGCGTCAGCAATGTGCCGTTCCATCTTATCCAAGCCTTGAGTTGATGTCAACTACCCCATTGTTGTGCCAGGGGCTACGTCATGGCCAACTTGGATTTTCTTTGTGGTGTTGACTAGCATGGACAGGAACTTGGTGTAAACGCCACTTTGGAGTAGACTCGGTTGGCATGAGTGCATGCCTGTCCGGCCGTACGCCATTTTAAAATCATCAGTACAGCCAAGGCTTGGTCAAGATCACTGTCGTCGAAAGTTAGGAATGGACTGTTACCACATAACTCGAGTGGCCGATAATATTTTGAGTTATATTCGACGAGTTCGACTGTTAGATCCGCGCGGCAGACTTGTCTGTGCACTCGAATTCACACCTTTTTCAGCCCATCACTACAGTGCTTCGGTAGGAGACATTGACTCTCGGACATTCCAGATGATCGTCATCAGTTGTACATACAAGAAAAATTGTCATTGACTTCACACTGTGACCGAAGTTTACAAATTATTTCTAACTTGACCGCCTAGGGAATTAACCCCCTCTAAGTAGCTGGCTGTTTGAAACTCTCCCAGGGTAAAGCATTTGTGGGTAGCTTGCAAGTACCTCACGCTTGTTTATATATCTTTCCCGCTTTCGCAAACGCGCCATCAAGATCACATTCTCCACTTACCGGTCTTCTTCTACCCGACACTATGATACGAAATTCGCTCAACACATATAGGGACACAGGAAAGAGAGCAAAGTGCCTACGTGTGATGCAAAGATATCATCGGTGCGACACTCTTTGTCTTCGCACAGCCTACAATCGCGTCAATGCAACGTCCTCTACTGTGGAAAATTGCCACCATCGTAGTTTCAAATCCAATAGATGTGCATAGCTATCACTTTCCCCACTGATAGATCTTGAAAGGTGAGACTAAGATGGTCTATATTTGAATTGGTCTTCGGGCCGAGGTCGGGAACAAAATCTCAAGCCCGCCAACCTGAAGAACACTCACTCTAGTAGTTCCCCATACTTGAAGTAAATACTTGAAGCCTAATGACTTTCAACTTGAAGGGATCAAATTGTAATCTAATCAGTCAGGAGATCAAGTTATATAATATTGCATGAGCAGCCAACGTTTTAATATAGTAAATCAGAAACTATTATGTACCCAGATTTAATCTGCCGGTGAAAAGCCGGGTTAAGCCCTATATCGCTGGTGATGGACCTCCGGTCACGGAACTTCCGGCATTTGTAGACTTATGCCGCACGAACTCTACCGTGCGGTGTAGGATTGTTGAAACTTTTATTCGTGTACGAATTGACTCCACGTTGAGAAATAGTGTATCTTATCGGCAATTGGTTTGTCTTACGCGATAAAAATCTCAAATGGTAAGTATCCACTGTGGAGAACCTGGGGTTGGGGACGGAAGAAGTCCATGACTCCGGAGTATGGGACCGTGAGAAAGAAAACAAAAATATAATCTCCTCCCGTCTACTTTTGGTAACTTCCTGTCTCATTCAATCTTATCGAAAGTATGGATATCATACATAGGAAGAAAGAAGATATCGGAACCGCGGCCAATATACCGTCCCCGGTGGGCGAAGAGGATCTTAAACCGGCTGTGACAGAAGATGCCGTATTCGGTGTTATTGAAGGGGACGGCCCTAATTATCGCAATGTATACTTGTGTCATGCGGATTCTTATTCTCTGTTGAGACTGATAATTCTTAGCTAGGATGGGTAGGAACGTCAGTCCTAATGATGAAAACTCAAATCGGCTTGGGTGTACTGTCTATCCCATCTGCATTTGATACATTGGGCCTGGTGCCTGGAGTGCTTTGCCTGGTTGCAATAGCGATTATCAACTGCTGGTGCAGTTACATGGTCGGCAGCTTTAAGCTCAACCACCGTGAAGTGTATGGTATTGACGACGCGGCTGGGCTCATGTTCGGCCCAGTTGGACGTGAGGTCCTCGGAGCCGGATTCATTCTTTGTGAGTTAGCTACCTGTGCGAGCTCTTATAATAAAACTAACAAAATACGTATATAGATCTGACATTTGTTGCTGCTTCCGGTATACTTGGCATCTCGATCGCTCTGAATGCGATCTCAACCCATGGAGCTTGCACAACTATCTTCGTTGCTGTCGCCGCTATTGGGGTGTTTTGTCTTGCAATTATCCGTACTCTGAGCCGCGTGACTGTTATTGCGTGGGGTGGGTTGGCATGTATTCTCATTGCCAGTAAGAATCCTTTATTTGCATCTCTCGATATACCACCTTATTTACAAACCTTTTAGTCCTCATCGTCACAATCGGGGTCGGCGTAGAGGACCGCCCTTATGCCGCACCGCCAGGCCCATGGGTTTCAGACTATCAAATTGTCAATAATCCCAGCTTCGCCGATGGAATATCAGCAATTTGTACCCTCATCTTTGCCTACGGCGGTGTACCTTTTTTCTTCCCGATCATAGCCGAAATGCGTGATCCTCGTCACTACACAAAGTCCTTAGTCGCATGCCAAACCGTTGTCACAGTGATCTACGTGACAATTGGGATCGTGGTGTACTACTACTGCGGATCCTACGTTGCCTCGCCTGCCCTTGGTTCCGCGGGAAGGTTGATTAAACAGATTGCCTATGGCATTTCTCTTCCGGGTCTATTAGCGAGTGCAACGATCTGTACGCATGTAAGGCACTATTATCTGTTACTCCAGTCCCTAAAGTGAACGGTAATTGACATATGCATAGCTGGCGAGCAAGCATTTCTTTGTCCGAATGCTGCGAGGGTCGAAACACCTTGTCGCGAATACACTTGTGCACTGGGGGACCTGGATTGGCTGTGTCCTGGGTGTTGCTGTCGTTGCGTACATTATTGCAAGTGCCATTCCTAATTTTGATAGTCTCATCTCTTTTATCGGGGCTTTGCTGGGAACGCTACAGAGTTTCCAACCGAGTGGTTGCATGTGGTTGTATGATAATTGGAACAGGGGGAGAGAACAGCGATCGCATAAGTGGACCCTCGGAGTATGCTGGAACGTCTTTGTTGTTGTCTGCGGCACATTTTTGATGGTGGCTGGCACATATGGGTCTGTTGTTGGGATTATTGACTCTTTCAGGACTAATGGTGGATCGGGTGTTTGGTCTTGCGCTGACAACTCCAACTCTGTATAAGGATAGAGAACTACGAATATGTATCATTGAATTATGAAGGACAGTTTATGCCAGTTCAGCAGATTTTTATTCTTGGTCGAGCAGAATAGCTCGCTACAGAGGATATCAGCCTTAGGGCTGCCACTCGACTTCAATGAACCACATTGTGCTTTTCGGGGGTTTCCAGGCATTCAGGAACTTAAATCGGGTGTCGGCCATCTTGAATAGCCCTATCCAGTCATCCAAAGCGCTTTCACCGGCGTTGCTCACTGACAAACACAACAGATCCATATTCTTGGACCAACCAAGAAATTTAGATACAGAGGACTCCGGTTGATTAACTAGTGGGCTGTTTTACCCATATGTATGCCCCATTGCAGACGAATGCCATACCCAGTACAGGCTATATTATCTTCCTCGTATCTTCTCTATAGATAGAATCTTTTATTATATAAATACGGCGTTTTTTAATAGATCCAGTAGCTTAAGAAAGATTAACTTTCGGCTCTAAGAAAAGGGGTTATATGATATTACCCGCTATCGAAGATAGTTCTAGTATATAATCTTCGGGCCCCTTTGAAATGAAGCTTTGCGATCGGAGGATGGGTGCATTGACCCTTAAAAGTTGGAGTGTGCCAGAGAGAATGATTCCAATCTAAAATACGGAATAAGCTGCCATCGCCTGGATTCCAGTTAAAACATCCTCCGAATGAGGTTAGTGACCGTCTCGTGACCAGACTAGCTAAATCTAGTTAAAAGCTAGTATATCATGGAGATGATACCTATCTAATAGTCACAGCAGTGCTATATTAGTACGTACTACGCAACCAGTCGATGTCGAACTGACCACGGCTGGTGAGCAAGTCAATAGTCCATTCGCGGAAGTTGCCCGCGGAATCTTGACCGAGACCCATCTGTCGCAATCAATTATCCAACATGTGTTACCTCGGCTTCCTAAGGTTTCGTAAAACCCCCTGCAATAGTAAGGATAGGTATTTAATATGGCGATTCTCCTTAGTATCCAAAAAGTACTAAATCTTCCCGTGCCCCGGGTTCTTCGGCAAAACTCAAAGCTTACTTTGAGACATACCACTAGTGCTTATCCTGAATCACCAGACAGCATTTGCTTGGACCCTACAGTAGCAAGAGTATGACACTAGTTCTAGAGAGTAAACCTGAAATGTTACATCCTATCTCGAGGGGAGGGCGGGGCGGCCCGAATTCATTCGGCGTGGGCCTACAAGCCACGTGCTCCATAATACAATACGCCGTATATTCTATCAATGTCAAATTTGGTGATTAATTAGTAAACAAATTAGGATCTGGTCGTACTAGCGGTGATAGTCATATATAAAGAGGATTGCACCTGCGGTAGGAGTGGTGATAGTGGTAGTTGTTGTATATATAAATTAAGATAGCCCGATACCTACATCGACGGGTTAGAGTATCTAAAGATACAGATTTCTCGAGGCCGTAAAGTACAGAGGGACTCAAATCATGAAAGCGGCAAATACACTCAGATTGACCAGACTAGACAAATGCAATTGGCTGAAATATGTTGCATTGGTGTTGGTAAAATTGGTAGTATTTTACATGTTCGGAACCTCGATTTCTGCTTCAATCCACGTCACCTGACAACGGGGGCCTTTGTTCCTTGCAGCTCACGTTGGAAAATAAAACTGCGGGATCCGGGAAGTAAAATCAGTGATCCTGGCAAGAAACCTTGCAACTCTATGTCTGAAGCAGTCCAGAATAATGAGTGCCAATACAGGGCTAGGCCTTACGCGTCGTGATAAACAGTGTTCCTACTGCGCCCGTGCATTCGCCCGATCGGAGCATCTTTCCAGGCATGAGCGCTCACGTATGTTGACCCACCCACTAGGCGGGAGCAACCAGATTAATCAGATCTCTAGATCGTAATGAGCGCCCGTTTAGATGTACACTTTGTCATGCGACCTTTACTCGACAGGATGTTTTCAGAAGGCACCACGCAAGGTACCATATGGGACCCTTCCCGCAACATCATACTCAAGGGAACGGCATTGAAGAGCAGTCGATGTCTATGCATCCCAGGTCCAGGCGAACACCTAGCCCCATCACTTCATCGGCCATGGCACCAAATGATACTGAGTCCTTGATCTCTATGACGCACCCTCCTGCCACCGGCCCTGTAACCTTCGTGGATACCCCGACAGTAAGCTCTTCAACCCCATCTCTCAACTTCCCAAAGGATCTGATGTCTTCCATCCCGAGCAATCTGGAAGAGATGTCACAAGGAGATTCGGGTGCCAATCTGGCATTGAGGTGCCTCACACCTCCCTTGGACAACCATACCAGCACAGCATCCTCATCACAGGTGGTAAAGTCACTGGAGTGGAAAGGCTCCTTCGCCATATCAGAACAACAATGGCATCAGCTAGCTTCAGAGCAACAATGGCATCATCTTGCTTCCACACTCAATATTGTTAGACCAGTAAGCTTTGACTTGATGCCTGGGATAACGGCGACCACCCACTTTCGCTACTTAGTACCTGACCATTGACTTATTAGGTCGAAAATTTGAATGACCTCAAAATTCCGAGCCGCTTGACGTTGGAGAGATTACTGAGGGCTTTCGCCGAGTGCTTTCTCATTTACATTCCATGTATTCATATGCCGACCTGGAAAGCAGAGCTCGCTCCACCTTGTATGATCTTTGCGATGGCATCCATTGGCGCCAGTTATTACGACGATGATGCAACTGCAACTTCACTTCATTGCATTGCCCAGATGTGCATCAAGAATCATGTAAGCGAAGTACAACTAGTATTGAGGCACACTCCCTAATGTGAAAAAGATTGAATTGAGCCCACTCACTATCGCAGACGAGCCGCTATGGGTGTTGCAGTGTCTGCTGTTAATCATGGCAAACGGGACGAAAAACAGCGATTTTCGAACTTTTCAAGAGTCTGCATCATTAGCATCCCTTTTGATTGAAGTATGTCTAAGGAAACCAGAGAATTGACTGTTTGGAAGCTACTATTGTGCAGCCTTCTAGTCTGCCGCTCTCTGTCATTCTTACATCCCGGTGTCTACTCAAAACGAGGCCACTAATACATGATTTACTTCACAGGGCATTCAGTATAGGAAGGTCTCTCCATACACGCCGGAATCAGACGGTGGAAATGATGATATTCTACAGCAGTGGCAGAAGTGGATTGATTCGGAAATGACTGTAAGGTGCGTGGAGGTATCCTATCTTAGAAATGGGAAGCGTGTCTAACCCTACTCATAAGAACAATTTGCGCAGTATACGTCTATCTGGGTGCCCTAGGAGCCACCTTTCACACAGCAAGTTACTCCTGGAGCCTGGACATTAATGATTGTTTTCTGCCTTGCGAAGAATCTGAATGGACAAGTATATCTCCACAAGCTTGGTTGGACAAACGAAAGTCCATATCCAAACCCCCTATTCAATTCTCAACCGCTTTAGCCCATATTATGTCTGGCCAGGGTGCATCACCGCTTCGCCTGAGTATTTTCGGATCCTATCTGACATTACATGGAATTGTCAAACACCTCACGAGCCTCTACCAGGACAACTGGCTTATAGATTCATTACCAGCGCACGTACAACGGATTGAGGAATCTTTAACTAGGTGGCGGATGTGCGCCGAGCAGAACCCCGAGTTTCATTGTTCTCCCAGGTACCCTAGTGGGGTGATTGCGGCAAATGCTCTTTCGTTGTATCGTCAGGCTCATGTGCGACTGTGTGGAAACTTCAGGCCCCTGCGGGCGGCCCTGACGACCCGAAACGTGCAAAGTATTACTTCCAGGTTAAATGATATCCAAGTTAACATATCAAGCTCGAGGACATGTGTGAAGGCTGCTTGGTGTGCTATTGAAGCACTTCAGATATCCATAGTAATGGGAATGGCCCAGGCAGGATCCATTTCTGGATGGCACTCTAAATTATTATTCAACACCTATTCCTTGGAATGCTGTGAGTAATTCCACTTGTTCCAGCCCCCTTTCCTCCTTACTCACTCATCCGCCCCTTCACTGGTAATAACGACAATTAACCGAAAGCAATTCCAAAGGTCTGTTTCTAAGCATTTGGACGAGGGAGCAGTTGAGTCGCGCTATATCAGATCGATCTTCCGAGGAAAATGACATTTTAAAAACAATACAAGAAACGCTGGCGGAGATAGACCTAGATCCAGCTATTACGTCCAAGCCATATTCGATACAACTGGTCTATGCCTGGTCCTTGATCTTCAAAAATAGCGCTACAATTGGATTGTACGGCATTATTGCCGAGGTTTTGAAAGGCTACGCGGATAGCCTCAGAGGCTAACCTTGAAAGCCAATTTTCTTCAAATTCCAGGTTTGTATAGACTCATAGACAGTGAACCTGGTTGAATTCCCATAGAATTGATTGAGCTGCTTTGATCTATCAACATGACCGTACGGGAAGAGAATCGCCTAGGAAATCTACTAATTTACATATTTGGATATATTGTGACCAGTACCGTGTCAAGCTTTTGAGGTGCTACCTAGTGAGTTCTAGTCTTCTATGCCTTAGACGTAGTAGCTCTTTCCTGTGGTTGTTTTACTTCATATCATGGTGTTCTCAGGTACCATCGTTCATAGAATGAAACCTTTTATCTTTCTGTATAAGCCAACGTTTCCTTGCTATTCTAAATACTTGAAACCTATGCAGTTGACGACATCTGAGCAGCGAGCGATAATCTTATGCATATACATGCACGTATGTATAAACCCTGAAATTCAATTTCCGAGAACTGGCATTCAACTTGTTTGTAGTTCTATGATTTCATTTGAGGCAGAGACTTGGGCGTGAAACACCGATGTTGAGAGCCTGTCAGGACGATATGAACAGTTCAGGCGCCTTACAATAACCTCAGCTTCACGGCTGCCACTCGGCTTCAATGAACCAAATTGTGCTTTTCGGGGGCTTCCAGGCATTCAGAAACTTAAATCGAGGATCAGCCGCTTCAAACAGACCTATCCAGTCATCCAAAGCCCTTTCACCGGTATTGTTCACTGCCATGCCCAAAAGATCCATGCATCTAATGCTTCGATATTCCATCCATGGGACGGTACCGGGCTCGGGGATCACGCCGTCGTTGATGACAACCTTCGCTCCTTTCTTAAGCACCGGAATTAAAGCCCGCAAAACCTGGATAGCATACTTTTCGGCAAATCCATGAAAGACCCAACGGAAGAAGTAGACGTCTGCTACTACGGTCTGTGGTTTCAACAGGTCATGCACTTCAAGTCTAACTCTGGGCTTGAGATGTTGTGGCACCGCAGCCTTTGTCTCTTCTGTGATTGTGTGCTCTTGATCTTGAACGACAAAGTGCAGCTTGGGGTGTGCTTCTGCAATCGCCATCGAGGCGAAACCTCCACTTCCTCCACACTAAAACAAGGCAAGATTTGGAAAAATCAGAAACAAATCCAATTTATTGCTCACATGGCCATTAGGAGAATGGTACTCACGTCAACGACCGTCCCCTCACCAATATCCGCCCATGGATAGCCGGTCACGGTGTGCGAGACATCAAATCCAACACCACCCCCGTGTGCCTTCATACTCTTGCTATATCTGTCGGCGACAACGTCATTGCGGGAAGTGTGATCGAACCAATTGAGATTATGGCCATAGGCCACGTTGATACCCGTCTCATTCGGTTCCCCACTCCCGGGCCATCTCCTCATGGCTTCAACGGTGTAGACAAAGCCAGGCCACATGTCATTACAAAACAGACCCACCCAGGCATCCAAGGTTTCCTCTTCGAGAAGAACTCGCGATGCGCGGTTGTGGGCAACAAACCCAAGTTCTGGCTCACAGAAGAAGCGGTTCGTTATAGCGTGGCGGATGATCCGTCGGAAGGTGAATAGTGGTACGAAGATTCCACTCAATTGATGGCACTTTTCAGCCAGGTCTTCGTATGATATTTTGCTATTCAGTGGGACAGCTTGTGGGACCCGGAAGGTCCAAATGGCATGTAGGGACAATGGATCCATAGCCTGCACATTTACATCAGTGATGTTCCCTGTTTTGGGTTGCCCTGCAAGTGACAATTGCCCAAACCTACATCCCAACAAATGTTTCGAATATGATCCTTCGGACCATGGGAAAGAGCATAGAGTTCCTTTGATGCTGCAATCAACTCCAGGCGAGCCTCATAGGCCTCTTTGTCGTCGGCCGAAATTGCATAGTCAGCCTGCCCGTCGACATCGAAAGAGGGAGGCTCAACTCCCTTGGAGGCCAGGAAATCTGAGATTACTTTCGTCTTCTCCGCGATAACATTGGATAAGACAGTCAGCCGATTTGGAGACGCCATCTTGTGCTGTTGGGGCTGGAAATAAACAGAAGGATATTCTCCCTTGTATGTCGTGAAGGTAGGTACAAAGGTGATATAATCTGGTTCTTGTAGCTACATTGGGGTTTCTATGGGACATTTATATTGTAAGATCGGAGAGGACCACGTCCCATGGCACTGCATCCTGTAGTATGCTGGGATTCTACTTGCTTGCCCTTTTCCCAATTTCTTGCACTTCCACGATCATACATACACGCTCATATTATTCATGTTGTATTGTAAAGGTTTGTCCCATTTGGTAAATTACCCCCAAACCCCATCTATCTAAACCAGACAGACCGATTACCTTCCGACTTCAAGTTCTCTACTGGTCAAAGCGTATCCTACCATCACCATACAATGCAACACGTTCCTTCAATATCGCACAAATTCTCACGTCAGAATTAAGTCTCTCTACAAAAGCACTAGATACATCGGACTTCTTTCTACCTCCGCGTTACCCCACCAGCATAGGTGACTCGGCCAATGACCCAGAGGAGGATTCAGAGATGGGGCTCCTGAAGGAAGAGGGGGCACGGAGAAAGAGATGGGTAGCCGGTACGAACCTGCCCGGAGGTTATTGCTGGGCCGTGATGGCGCATCGCATCTTCGTCGTATACTAGTAGGCTTACCCAATACCAGAATGTACGGATGTACAGTACTTTTGTTCCACATGAAGCTCCCAAATCCTCCCCTCCCCCACCACGTTGTCATTCCTGCCTCCCCACCACCGACCCCACGGATGAACAAGGTGGAATATAGAGTAAGGCCTGGATGCGATCATATGAGAACGTAAATTAAATCGTCTTATCTGGTCGTGTCGCAGCTAATCTTAGCGCTCACGTTAGCCAAGTGATCCTTGTAACTGTATGATAGGGATACCATGGAAAGTCAATTGCATGTACCGAGGTCATGGTGCCGGATTCCGCTCCAAGAATCGCTATAGAAACTAGCGGTAATAAAAGGAAATGTTTCGATGTACACTTTAGGCTTGAAGCTGAAGTAAGGTGACTTAACCGAGGTATCAGTCGGGTAATGAGTGATTTCTGATCACCATATTGTCAAAACATCTACATAGTATTTGAGGCATATTTTCAGTATGACATTATACATGAGCAAATCTTTGGAAGAAAATTGTTAAGGTTTGTATAGGTGATGATTGGTATGTAAGATGACTATTACTTGATTATTCTTTCATTCATAACTATGTTAATATCTCTAACTCAGCAAAGAAAATGATAGTCGAATTGACGTGACTATCATTATTACTACGTAAATATAAAAGTTACCACACCATCTTTTGGAAAGGTATATAATATTTTCTTGGTGTATCTGCTTGTACACCGGATTTATTAATACAGTTTTGCTATAGCTATCAAAAGGTGTTGTGTGTCACAGTGTCCAAATTGACTATGCAGATATTACAGTAACTGGAAACTACCAAATTTTCTTATGGTCTACGGTTCAGGAAAATGAGAAGGTATGTGGTACATACTTTCCTTAAGTCGATTCTAGTTAGACTCCGGAAGGGTCTAAGACTATGAGTCTATGTCTCAGGTTGGGAAATGTGCAAGGCGAGTCGCATAGCACTCAATGGAAGCATTATAATATTATTAAATCTCTTAAAATAGTCTGCCAGCGCAAATGTGAACATACATTGAAGCAGAAGAATCCAATATAGTCTATGGTACAGAGATATCTGGGCTTTTTCAACCACACGCGAGGATTGCTGGAGTACTGTAGGCACCAAGGCACAAGATTTGAGCTGAAACGCCAAACTGTGGATCTACGCAGCAGCCATGGCATTCTTTACAGCTTCCCCCCCAATTCTTGCCCGCCGAGCGAAAAAGGCCAAGATGAAAGCCACCCCCATCGAAGCACATGCGAATGCGAAGGTTACTTTGATTCCATCCATGTAAGCGAGGCGGATTCCTTGCAAGCTGGAGCCAAAGGACTTTAGCTCTGTTGCTCCCGCAGCCACTACAGCTGAGGGATCAACCTCCGGCGCCGTTCGGGGAAGTTCAATGAGGAGGCGATTGGCGAATGCGGCTTGGGCACCGGATTGCATAAAGGCACCACCGACAGTTTGGAAGCCTATACAGATGACCGAGTTAGATCTCGAACAGTACACGGGATGAGACAAACAACTTACACATTAAAATCGCAGTTGTCGCCGCCATGTCTTTCGGTTCTGTATTTCCCTGGGCCATGATCATCGGAACTTGGACTCCAAATCCATTCCCGACACTGGCTAGGATTTGGTAGCCAATCCACTTACCGGTACTGGTACCGATATTGAATGTATATAAAAGGCCACATCCGATCGTGCCGACTGCGGCCCCTGATATAACAAACGGTGCGGGATAGCCAGTCATGGAAATCAAAATGCCACTCAACACCGTGAAAATGGACACCGCAAGGATAAAAGGCAGGTTGTGAACACCCGAGCCAATGGCGGAAGTGCCATCAATACTCTGGAAGTAAATTGGTAGATAATAAATCACCACGATGTATGAACCGAAGAAGAAGAAGCCCACTGCCGAGGGAATTGCATGCTTCTTGACCAAGCGAGGACAGGACATGGCCATCTCGCCCATGTATACTTCCCACCCACAGAGAACGGCTAAGATTGCCACGAAGCCGACGATTAAGCCAATGACAACTGAACTGTTCCAAGGGTACGTCAATCCGCCATATTGCATTGCGAGGATATAGCAGGTCACTGAGGCCATCATCAAGAAAGTTCCAATGGGGTCCATCTGCATCACCTTTGACCACAAGGATGAGGTGTCCGTAGACTTCGAGGCTTGAGGGCTTTGGAAAAAGATAATAATGAAGATCGCTGACACAGCGCCTACTGGTAGATTGATGTAGAAGCACCATCTCCATGTGGCCTTTTCCGTAAAGACACCCCCAAGAAGTGGTCCCACGACCGATGCAATTCCTATAGACTAAATCAGCTCGGTCAGCAAGTCAGTAAGTGTTATGCTTGAGCGCACCATAAGAAAGACCAATTAATCCTGTGAAGATAGGTCTTTTCTGGGGTGGTGCGCAAAACGCAGCCAGGGTGAAGGATCCTGTATTCACGCCTGCAGCTCCCAAGCCAGCAATCGCACGACCGACAATCAGGGCTACCGAGGAAGGCGCGACTCCACAGATCAAACTTCCCACTTCAAAAAGAAAGATCGCCAGCAGAAATGTGATCTTCAGGCTAAAGAAGAGATATGCCTTGCCCCCTTTTGGTTGTTGTTAGTGGGAACAAGACGATAAAAGGGATATCAAGCTTACAGGCTGTTTGAAAGCCAGCAGTGACCAGAAAAAAGGCCGACCCATACCAAGCCACATCTCCAAGACTATGAAAGTCATCGGTAATACGTGGAATAGCTGTCGCAATAATGGTCTAAGGGAAAAGATCTATGTAAGTGTTGCTAAACCCTGTGGGATTGTCCCAAAGAAAACGTCGAACTCACGAAGTCTAAAGAAGTCAAGAAAATCGCCAAGATCAAAGCAACAACAACGAAAGTTAGTCGTAAGCCGGTCGGATATTCACCTTCATCGCTCGGCGAGGTTGAGGATTGCTGGTCGAGGTTTGTATCCTGGAGTCCGGGAGATTTCTTTTCATGAAGCGAGTGCTGCTCTGGAGCGTGATCAGCACTTGCGTCAACTATCATCTTGAATCGTAATGGTGTGGAGACAAATCCGGCGCTCAGAGAATCATTTAGGTAGGGTAAAGAGTTTTATTCTAGAATACGCTAGGCTCGCACACTTGAATTCTAGCAGTTGTCAAAACATACTCCAGTGACCGGAGTTAGGGGATAAACGAGAGGAAAAAGAAAATACTATTCATTGTCCCCGGAGATAGCCAGCTCCGGGCGTGACAAAATCCGTGAGAAAAAAGAAGAAAAAGAAAAATTATGAACTGAACCGTACAGTAACCCAAGTACAGGGGTATGCTTAATAGAACTTGGTATCACGGTCGTTTGATTTTTAACTCAATTCCGTCATCTACTAACTTGTCCACCTAGAAAAGGTTGTATGATTATTCTAATAAAAGAGATCCCAGCTTACTACAGTACGTACAGAGTATATGTAACCTTTTAAGACATAAGAAAGAGTACCACAGAAGCACCCGTTTAGCGATATATATAAAATAACAAACCGGGCTCGGTTAAGTTCCTATAAATAGCCAGCAGGTCAATACACTGGCAAATGAGTGGCACCAGATCATAACCCTAGATTGATCCATACAATTAATATCACAGAGACCCTTGTTTAGTTGTCGGAGTTAGGGGTCAAGAAAGAGAGAAAGACTTGAAGGCGATAAGCTTATCGCGGGTCCTTCCCGGTTAATCTGTGGATCATGACCCCACCGGTGGGGTCGGTGGGGTAAAAGGGGGATCACCTTAACGCCGTGCAATGTCCGGTCTGTATTGGCGGTCATTCCTGCCATGGCCAGGTTGTGTGGATTTGCCCATACATTCAGCCCCTTGGACGTGGTCCAATGGGGAGTCACTGGGCAGTGCAGAGGGGAACCCTATTGGCTAATCATCACGTGCCATACACTAGCGTAGTTGGATAACTATTGTCTCCGTAGGTGGTCTCGACTTTCTAAATCAGCCCCACAATCCCTCCGATCGTCAACTGCTCATTCTCGCGGAATGGGTGGCACTAGTCCTTCTGGTTCGCTCGTAGAAGATTCATCCAATGTGACAAGAAACAGTCACCGTGATAATCATGGCTTAGAATCGGACAATTCCAGCCGAAACCGGGGTTTTGATTGGAGAAATGGAGTAGCGGGAGGTGTTGCAGGCTGCGCAGTGAGTTTTCCCTTCTCACTATTCAGGGTCTATCACTGACGCAAGGTGTATCTAGGCAAAGACGATTGTTGCTCCGATGGAGAGAATCAAGATTCTCTTTCAAACGTCGAATCCGCATTTCCTGCCGTATTCAACCCGGTGGAATGGTTTCATCGAGGCTATCAGTCATATTCGGACGAGCCATGGGGTGCCTGCACTTTTCAAAGGCCACGCGGCGAGTCTGATCCGCGTTTTTCCATATGCTGGTATTAACTTTTTGGCATACGAACAACTCCAACGTGTAATCATCATATCACCCAAGAGAGACACACCGTTTCATCGATTCTTCTGCGGGAGTACGGCGGGTGCCATCTCCACCGCCTTTACATATCCTCTTGAGTTGATCCGTATCCGTCTTGCCTTTGAAACAGAACAGCACAGGCATTCCTCTTGGTTCAGGATTAGTCGAAGAATTTACTTTGAAAGCGGCGGTAAAGGTAGTTTATTAAATCTTTATCAAGGAATTGGCCCGACTATGCTAGGCATACTTCCCTATGCCGGCACCTCATTCGTAACCCACGATTTAATGAGAGATCAGCTGCGCTCACCTTTGTTTGCGCCTTATGCTCTTGAAAAGGGATCATCAACTCGACTGACGGCAGTTGCGCAGCTTTGTTGCGGTGCAATCGCTGGCATTGTTGCTCAAACAGTTGCTTACCCCATCGATATCCTTCGGCGACGAATGCAAGTCGGAAGCGTGGTTGGCAGTAGATTAGGAATCTTAGAGACAGCTCGTCGCGTACTTATGGAGAGAGGAGTCAAGGGCTTCTATGTTGGCCTGACAATTGGTTACGTGAAAATGGCTCCCATGGTGGCGACGAGTTTCTACGTCTATGATCGAATGAAACGACTATTGGGCCTTACCGAGTAAAGATACCATTGTTTCTTCCTGACTCAACAAAATGTTTATATTCATTTTTTCTTTCTTTCTTTCTTTTTTTTTTTTTTTTTTATTTTTATTTTAATTTTTATTTTTATTTTTTTTGTTCTTTTTTCATTTATACCTTGACGCCAATATCTGGACTTTCCTTGTGTCTATCACCCCATTTCTCGTCCTCGAAATCCGTTGCACGGTGGTTGGAACCTTCGTACGGTATGTTCCTTGGCGTATACGCGCACCCAGTAAGAACTGAATTAGCTGCAGTTTCGAACTCTTCATATGCGTAAGCTTGGGGGTCATGGTTGAGGAGCCAATTAGGTCTAGGTTGCGCAAGAAGCTGCGGGTCTTTTCTCACTGCTTCCCAATCTGTTTTAACCCAAATATCCCGGGTTTCTAGACCCATCAACTGCCCAATCTTGCACCGTTCATATCTAAATTCTTATGTTTAATGTTTCCACTGGATAGGCGTGCTGACATGGCTTACCTCATTTTCTCCATAGTACGCAAAGCGAGTGGAACCTGCGATTTCCCAGCGAGCTCCAACATGACCGCGATTGTGGCGGCATCCTCAACAGCTTGAGTTGCTCCTTGAGCAGAGGTAGGAACGTATGAATGCGCGGCGTCGCCTATCAAAGCTATACGGCCTTTGGAAGAGACCCAGGTTGGAAGAGGATCTCGGTAGATAATCTTGTGATCGAACAACTGATCGGGGGGTGTGATTTTGTAAATCTCCGCAATTCTTGGATCCCAACCTTCCACCACCTTGAGAGCATCCTCAAGCTTGGCAGGGTGGGTCCATGATTCCTCGATATCATACTCATCGGGATGTGTCAGCACCCAAGTAATGCCCGTATTGCGCTTGACTGTTGCAATAAGAGTGTGCACATTGGGACCGATGAAGTTCATCACCGTGTCCTCGCCACCGGGAAGCGGAATCCAAGAGGTTGCTGGGTTTTCACGTAGCGACGGCTCTGGAACAAACCAGGCTCGATAGATGGCATACCCACTAGGGCGTGGAAGGTCTTCCTTACCCAGCACAAAATGACGCCCTGCAGAATGAACACCATCCGCACAGATCACCGCGTCCGCTTCCCACCGCTGGCTGTTAACGATAACTCCAGCAGAGTCATCTGTCTCAAAGAACTCCTTGACGTTGGCATTCAGATGTAACTCAATCTCGAGCTTTTGAAAATATTCAAACATGCATAACAACAGATCGCCCCGTCGTCCAGTGTACCCTGATCCGGCAGAATAGCCCTTCATCGGGTGACTCAACAGCAGTTCTCCCTTGCTGGTATGGATCTTGTGCGTTGCGTAGTTGCAACAGATTTCAGCGGCTTTCTGCTGAACCATTCCATTGTCCCATTTATAGATCGGGAGAGTGCCATTTTGCGAGATTCCTAGAGTATCCCCTGCGACCTGTTAGATATACGTTGTAATGCATCATCATCTGCAGTAACCCACCCAGTCCTCCTATTTCAGAGTTCTTCTCGAATACAACTACTTCATGACCTTTGTGGTAACATTCTATAGCCGCTGCTATTCCCCCAAACCCACAGCCAATGACAAGGACCTTGATCCCTGAGCTTCCTGGAGCTGCGATACCATCGGCACCCGTCCCAGTTGTGACAGCAATTGGCATGGTTGATCGATCTTTATGCACGAGTGCTTTGAGGTCGACTGAGGGAAGTGTACACGGCAGCGGGGAATGTTTTGGATGAACGGATGCTGAAATATAGACCTCGCATTCTCAGTTAATCATCCCCAGGTAAGCACTTCGCTATGTCATTGATTCAATCAGCCGACATCCGCAACAACGCTAATTCCTGATTTGCCCTTTCCTTTCACGTGGGAATGATGTCGAACGTTTCCCGATACCTGTAGCTCGTTCGTATTACCTCTTTAGTTAATGTCTTGTGCAGGTCAGGGCCTCTAGGCCCGCCAACCGGTAGGTAGATGATCGACCAGACTGGCCTTCATGGGCACGACTGCGCACGTGGAAAGTACTATAGACGCATCTAGTGGCAAGCGTTACCCCTCGAACGTTACCCCACCGTCTGAGAGCAAAAGTACATTGATGCCAGAAAGACCGGAAGGATTTGAGACGATGGAGCGTGACGGCGATGTCAAATTTAGCGGCGGGGCAGATAGTTACATGACCGAAGGATTTGCAGCATCAGCTTACGTGTGATGGCAGACCCACCAGCCTTTCTAGTTTGTCTCGGTTGTATACGAGAGAAGGAGACGAGACATCTAAGAGCCTCAGGGTTGGTTTAACATGCTCCTTCTGGCATGATGCCTCCTGAATGACAACTTGTATCTGCTATCCAAACTACTTCTTCTTGTTTTGAATCCACGACAGCCATGCAGGGCACTTCATTTCTTTTCGGCACACTCACGCCTGAGCATAACTGGAACTCGATTCGAGACCTAAAATGCTATTTCGACCAAAACCTAGGCGCGGAGTGGATTCTTGCTGCAGTTTCCGGGCTTCCCGACTACTGGGATCTCTTAGTAAAGAAATTGCCATCCATCGATGGCTCGTTCCCAGGCCGGCAGGTACTGGAGGACTTCCACCGCTGGCTTCGACAAGGATTCAATGCGGATGAGACCTCATCTCAATTGGGAAATACTGTTCTGCTACCCATTGTGGTAATTATTGGCTTGATTGAGTACTGGCGTTTTGTTGAAGCGAAGAACCCAGGATGTGAAGATCCACTCCAAGAGTTTAGTTCCAAGCTTCAAGAAGGCGAAATGTGTAATTCTGAGGCCATTGGCCTGTGTGCAGGGCAGTTGACCGCATACGCTGTTGCCAGCAGTCGTACTCGCTCTGAGTTTGAACGTTATGGCTCCGTTTCAATTCGTTTGGCAATGATGATCGGAGCAGCTACGGATGCGCTGGACGCACGACATGGGAAGGCAAAATCTTATGTTGCAGCGTGGCGTAATCCCGAACAATGTGAACAAATGAAGCGGGCCATCAGCCTAGTACACCCACAAGCATACATTTCTGTTTGGCTTGATGAGAGACGAGTGACAATCACCACAACTGCCCAATGGATTCGGTCCAGTCTTCTACGTCAATTTCAGGGAGCGGGACTGACAGTCGCCGAGTCGACCATCCAAGGGCCCATTCATTCTCCTAGCAGTGAGAACAAATCGCTTGCCCAGGGCATTCGTGAGATTTGCCAAGTTACTCCCGCTTTACAGCTAGGGGATATCTCGAACCTCGCCCTTCGGACATACACGAACGACGGCCATGGGACTCCAGTTGACCGGGGTAGTCTGCACGACCTAGCTGTGCAAAGCACACTTGTTGCAGAGTGTAACTGGTATGGGACCTTTGCATCGCTACCTCTATCTCATAGGAACTCGACTCAAGGTGTTGTCGCATTCGGCCCCGACCGGTGTGTCCCTCAATCCTTGACAACATCCTTGGGTGCAAGATTTATTCATGTCTCACGCCTGGGTCATTCCGATGCTCTTCCCAATGGTATCGATACATCAACGCTTTCTGCTACCCCAACCACTACTGCCGCTACCCCTGCTGCTATGACACCTGCGCTCACCACACCTGTGTCTCCATCCCTTGTTCCACCTGCCTCTCACATTCCAACGCAACAAACAGAGTATGTCCAGAATACGCCCGTGAAGCAGCTCCCAGCTGTAGATATGGCGAATCCCGACAATGAGATTCGAGGGAAGCAACACCAACAGGCCGAGCCTTCACTCTCGACCGAAAGTACGGTTGCCATAGTGGGCATGTCCATCAAAACAGCTGGTGCAGACGACGTAGACGAGTTCTCGCGCATGATACAAACTGGCACCTCCCAGCACGAGCTAGTTGGACCTGATCGAGTCAAATTTCATACGCTGTGGCGCGAAGGTGACTGGGATCCCTCTTACAAATGGTATGCCAATTGGATGCGCAACATAGACAGCTTTGACCATCAATTCTTCAAGAAGAGCCCTCGAGAAGCCGCCAACATGGATCCAGCGCAAAGGCTCTCTCTGCAGGCTGCTTACCAAGCCGTTGAAAGCTCTGGCTACTATTGTAGCGATCGAAATCCCACCACAGGAATGGATCGGGATGAGACTGATGCAAATCATACTGGTGTATATTTGGGAATAACATTGGATGATTATCAAAACCACGTCAGATCCCATCGCGCAAATGCCTTCTCCATCACGGGAACTATGCGGAGTCTCATTGCCGGCAAGATAGCTCATCATTTTGGCTGGACAGGCCCCGCCATGACTCTCGATACTGCCTGCTCCTCATCTGGTGTTGCCATTCATACAGCCTGTCGAGCTATTTTGGCTGGTGACTGCAATGCTGCTCTTGCCGGAGGGGTCAACGTCATTACTGACCCTCTTGCCTTCCAGGATTTAGCAGCTGCCGGCTTTCTCAGTCCCTCAGGCCAATGTAAACCATTTGATAACAGTGCAGATGGGTACTGCCGGGGGGAAGCTGTGGGCTTTGTCTTCTTGAAACGACTCTCCGATGCATTGGCGGATGGCAATCAGATATTTGGATGTATTGCCAAGTCATCAGTCTATCAGAATGAGAACCACACACCCATCTTCGTTCCGAACTCACCTTCTTTATATAACCTTTTCAATTCTGTTATAAAGAAATCCCAGGTAGATCTATCAGACATATCAGTGGTGGAATGTCACGGGACAGGTACGCCAGTGGGGGATCCTGCTGAGTGGGAAAGTGTTCGTCAGGCCCTGGAAGGGCCTGAAAGGCCTGAGCCAGTGTATATCGGGTCTGCGAAAGGTCACATAGGCCACACAGAGGGTGCTTCTGGCTTAGTTGCGCTCATAAAGGTCTTGGCTACAATTCAAAGCGGGTACATTCCACCTCAGGCAAGTCATTCCACACTGAATCACCTCATACAACCAACCGACACGATGCAGATTGCGAAGGCTCTACAACCCTGGCGAGCTACACGCAAGGCAGCATTGATCAACAACTACGGTGCCAGTGGATGTAATGTGGTCATGGTTGTCACCGAATCTCCAGTCTCCCAGCCGTCACATGACCAGTGTATTTCAGAAGAGTTGATGAATGTTCCCATCTGCATTTCCGGGCGAACCATAAACACAGTCAAGGCCAACTGCGCACGGCTTCTTAAATACCTTGACATTCACACCGGTATTAGCCTCGTCGACCTTTCATTCAACATTAACCGTCAATGCAGCCGTCTGCTGCCCTACAGATTCTCATTCACATGTGGTTCTCTAGATGAATTGAAAATGTCGTTATCGCAAATAGTGGCTCTGTCTCCTGGCCCAGAGGCGGATACAATGGTTACTCCCTGCCAGCCTGAGCGACAAATTATTCTCTGTTTTGGTGGCCAGATATCAAGAGCCATCGGGCTAGATCGTAGCCTGTACGATCGTACGAAGGTTTTACAATATCATCTGAATGAATGCGACCGAGCAGTTCAGTCACTAGGGGCTGAAAGTATCTTCCCTGATATTTTCTCCCATGAACCAGTAGAAGACCAGCAACATTTGCAAACAATGCTATTTGCAATGCAATATTCTTGCGCAATGTCCTGGTTACAATCTGGGTTATCAAAGCGAGTTGCTACACTTGTTGGTCACAGCTTCGGGGAGATTACTGCGATGTGTATATCTGGCGTGCTGTCTTTGCAGGATACTGTGAAGCTGGTGGTAGGAAGAGCACAGTTGGTCCGAGACTCGTGGGGATCTGACCCCGGTGCCATGCTTGCGGTCGAAGCGGACGAGATTGCTGTGCAAACACTGTTATCTCAGGCCAACCGGGTGTACACTGGCTCCCATCCGGCAAGTATTGCGTGCTACAACGGTCCTAGGAGTTTCACTTTGGCAGGTTCTGAAGAGGCCATTGGCATCGTGACTGATATTCTGTCTGAAACCTCTCCTCCGATACGCAGTAAGACACTGCGAGTGACGAACGCCTTCCACTCAAGTCTCGTCGACACAATTGCCTCTGGGCTTAAAGCTGTGGGAGGAAGTATCACCTTCAAGAAGCCAAAGATTCCTCTTGAGCGAACGACAGAGGCTAGATCATCCGCTGAACTTCTAGGCCCGCAGTATGTGGCGGAACAGATGAGACAACCAGTATTCTTTCACCATGCTGTGCAACGCATCGCGAAGGGCCATCCGAACTGTGTTTGGTTAGAGGCAGGGTCTAGCTCTACAATCACTGTCATGGCCCAGCGAGCGTTGAATTCCACTCAACGGACGTCCTGTCATTTCCAGCCTGTCCATATTGATGATTCTGATGCTTTCAGCAATCTCGCCGAGGCGACAGCCTCTTTGTGGAAAGAGGGGCTGTCTTTGTCGTTCTGGCCACATAACGCCATCCAGACGGCCGAATACGCTACCATTGTCTTGCCCCCATACCAGTTTGAAAGAGAAAAGCATTGGGTGGAACTTCGATCTCCGGTTGAGCTTATTGAACAAATAAAGGATCGTGTGCGGGCAGAGAGCACTATTCCAGCTTCGGAGTCTACAGCTGATCCAAACCAAAAATGGTTGTTTACTGGGTATAAGGACTCGCACGTCAAGGGCAAGAGGCAACCTTGTTTCAACATCATCACGGCATCCAAGGAATACCAATCCCTAATATCCAGTCATATCGTCGCGCAGAAAGCTGGAATCTGCTCTGGCATGTTGCAGGCGGATTTGGCTATCGGTGCGTTATTCAGTCTTCACCCTGACTGGGTTACGAAGGGAATTACCGCCACAGTCCATGACGCGATCAACCACGCACCAATCTGTCTAGATTCTTCACGTGTTCTGTCTATCGAATTTGAAGATCAAGAGAATGGATTCTGGGACTGGAAAATTGTTGGTTCATCTATGGTTGCGCCTCGCGTTGTCCACACTACCGGACGCCTGCAAATGCGAGACCCGAAGGACGTTTCATACCAGGCGGAATTCCGTCGGCTCAGCCGCATGGTGGATCATGAGAGATGCTTGGCCGTTCTGAACGCTAGACCAAGGGACAATGACGTGGAAATATTGCAGGGACGCAGTATATACAGGGCGTTCAGCGACGTCGTTGACTTTGGAGAGCAGTACCGCAGTCTGCGTTGGCTGGTCGGTCGGGGTAACGAGAGTGCCGGTCGGTTTTCTAAAACACCACAAAATGATGCGTGGTTTGACCAGCTTCGAGGAGAGCATATCAGTCAGGTGGGCGGGATCTGGGTCAATTGCATGAGTAATCATAGCCGAGATGATATTTTCTTGGGAGCAGAAATCGAGACCTATATGGTTTCACCCGACTGGGTAAACCGGCCACTGCCCGATCAATGTGATGTTCTGGCGCGCCATCTAAAGCACAGGAATACGGGTGACTATACAAGTGATAGCTTTGTGTTTGACCCTGACAGTGGAGACTTGGTACAGGTCTTGCTGGGAGTAAGATTCACCCGGACGCCTAGGGCCTCTTTCGTCCGGGCATTGCAACACATGACACCAGGCCTGGAAACTGGCCATCCCGAGTCGATGTTGGGC
Source organism: Aspergillus flavus (assembly GCF_009017415.1). Taxonomy (NCBI): domain Eukaryota; kingdom Fungi; phylum Ascomycota; class Eurotiomycetes; order Eurotiales; family Aspergillaceae; genus Aspergillus; species Aspergillus flavus. The sequence goes on along the minus strand of NC_092403.1, from coordinate 860,102 downwards.
ACAACTCTGCAACCTATTCCTATGACGGCTGCCACACCTGTGGCCGTAGCCGAAGCTCCAAAGACAGTTTCCCCGAAGGCGAATATTCATGAGACACCGACGAGAAACCTGCTCACGGAGATGACCGAGCTCATCGCCAACATAGTCGGCGTGGATATAGCTGAAATTGGACCGGATGCCAACCTCGTCGACTTTGGCGTCGATTCCCTGCTTGCGCTGGAATTGCAAGGTGAGATCAAGACCGCCTTTTCCTGCGCGCCAGACGTGGTCGCAATACTTGAAGCCACTACCATACGTGATTTGGTAGCATGCCTTCCTATCCCTCGAGATATGCTACAGCATGAGGCCATCAACAATGCTGAATCAACGGATGACCTTTTTCACGAGGTCTCCTCGCTTTCCCAGGCCTCAGATCCATATTTGAGTACCCCATGTGAGTCCAGTACGTCAGGCTCATTCATCCCCCTTGACTTGCTATGGAGAGCGTCGGACATCCTAGAGTCGTTCTCTGCCATTAAGGGTCGTGGTGACCAGATGATTCTTGAGCATGGCCTGGGCAATTTCGAAAGCAATATCGTTCCAGATACCAATCGGCTGTGCACTGCACTTGTGGTGGAATGCTTCGAGGAGCTCGGCTGTCCATTACGGAGCGCAAATCCTGGTGATGTCTTGAGCCGCATATCTTTCAAGCCTCAGCACACGATCTTCGTGAACTATATTTATCATTTTCTTGAGAAAACTGCGCAGCTTGTCAGCCTTGATCAAACCGGGCGACTCATACGTACTGAAACACCTACCCCTACAATGAGCAGCAAAGACATGCTGCCTGAGCTGCTAAAGAAATACCCTGATCATGCTGATTTTACACAATTGACGTATCACGCAGGCATTCAGCTTGCTAGCGCATTATCGGGACTCACAGATGGTAATCGAGTGCTGATGAGCAATCCAGAAGGCCGCAAGCTCTGCGAATCTGTGTATCACAACTACCCACTCAATAGAATTGGATTTGAAACAATCCGCGACGTGATCATTCAAGCACTTAAACACATTCACATAGACAAAACACCCCTGAAGATTCTTGAATTGGGAGCGGGAACTGGAAGCCTGACTAGTGTATTGTTGCCACTTCTTGGCTCGTTGGACATTCCCGTTGAGTATACTTTCACGGATCTATCCTCGTCGCTAGTGGCACAGGCACGTCGCACACTTGGAAGGCAATACAAATTCATGAAGTTTGCCGTGCAAGACATAGAAAAGCCCCCAAGTAAGGAGATAGCAGGACAACAGCACATTATCGTCGCGAGCAATGCAGTCCATGCCACGCGAAGCTTGGAGGACTCGACAAGAAACATTCGACAGGCATTGCGACCAGATGGTTTCCTCATGGTACTTGAAATGCGAGAAGCATGGCCTGCACTTGATCTTACATTTGGCCTGTACGAGGGCTGGTGGCTTTTCGAAGATGGACGTACCCACGTCTATACCTCACCCGAGGTCTGGAAGCGTAGCTTGACGGCTGCTGGATATGAGGCTGTTGACTGGACCGATGGGAAGCTTCCGGAGCACAAATATTACATGGTCGTTATAGCTCTGGCATCCGCGCTATAAGACAAGGGAATACTATAGAAATGAGTGTCCAGATTGTGTCTCCTTACTTTCGTTGGATAGCCTCGCAGATAAATCAATGTGAAAGTTATATGGGTCGTTATCTCTATATTCCCTACCCATAAATACATGATCTCAACCTATTCTCACCAAGGAGAAGTGTTGGTAAGGAGTATTAAATTACATACGTATGTATGTTTGTGCGCAGGTGGGGCGGGGGAGAGGCTTGATAATTCTTTATTAAGTGCCTGTCGCCCATCTCGACTTAGGATGGTCCAGTGTTTCCTTATTTACCAAAGAAATTTCAGACTTCCCTAAGATGTCAGACTCTCCCTTGCCGACGCAGTTCAACACGCTTGATCCGGCATCTTCCTGCCCCAGGATCCTTTGCCTCCATGGCGGCGGCTCAAACTCTCAGATTTTTCGTATTGGGTGCCGCGTGCTCGAGGCTCAGTTGTCCAACGATGCCAGACTAGTATATGCAGATGGCCCTTTCTTTGCACCACCTGGTCCACTCATAACTGGTGTCTTCACTGAATGGGGCCCCTTCCGGTCCTGGCTTCCACCAGACCTAGGAGTTGGACCAGGCAAAGGGCAAGGCGTGAAGCTTATATACGAAGATCCTACGGATGCCGACATGGTCATTGAGCAGATCCACCAGAGCTTGCAGAAAGCAATGGAGGATGATGATCGAAATGGAGCAACGGGCCCTTGGGTTGGACTTCTGGGATTCAGTCAAGGGGCTAAGATCGCAGCGAGTCTACTTTTCAGGCAGCAAACCGATCCCGAGCGATTTACATCCCTTCCTTTCTTTCAGTTTGGTACTCTTGCTGCAGGGCCAACACCGCTTGTTTGGCTAGGCTCAAGTGAGAGTCATCAAGTGGGAGGCAAATCGTCGCTTGACCCTCTGCTTCGAATTCCTACCCTTCACATCTATGGCACGCGTGATCACCTCATTCAATCTTCAGTGGATTGGCTATATCAATGTTGCTCACCTGACTCAGCAAGACTATTCGTTTGGGAAGGTGAGCATGTCATGCCTACTAGAACTGGAGATGTTTCGGCGATTGCGGAAATGATTATTGAGGTGCTACGGGGACTGGCAAACTGACTTCTCTAACTGCCCCTGTCCATGATCCCAAATAATTAGCCATGTATGGCTCAATTTCTTTTCTATGTAAGCCAGAATTGTTATACTCAATTGATTTATTTCAAGACTCTCTGCGTAACATTCCGATAAGACAGCACCGAGCCTCAACCTAAGCTGTGAGTATTGCGTACTACAAAATAGGCATAAGCAAATACAGTAGTATACTTGTTCAAGGGCTACTCGATCACATACTTGTGATTGTGCCAATGCACACTTTCCCGAGGCAATGTACTTTGTTATTTACACATGTGCATATTTAATGGCTGTGAGATGGAGGCTTAGAATCCTCGTTTTCATTGGTCTCTCTCCTTGGGCACAATCAACGGAAGTTCTGGAGCCACGGGATCTACGGAATCAGGCGTCTGCGACTCCTCGCTTCAACCTCATCTCAGAAATCCTTCCGCCACACCACTAGAGCACAGATGCTTCTCGCCCGGATAAGTAGAGTTCGTGATAACCTAAGCACTATCGGCGGGGTGCATTAGTGGCAAGCTGTCGGGGCATTGTTTCTTCCGTGGGTTGGAGTGGACCCACCTACTTGGTGTCATTGATCCTGAAGGATCTGCTACAGTAGACCTTGGCTTTAGCCAGGTCTATGATTCGCATCCCTGTGTATTACTGAATACAATGGACATTGGTTTTCAGTATTGTGCCTCCACGAGTCTCCCCGGTGGGACTCAAGAACATAAGAAAGAGCATTCTTAAGAACCTACTTTGTGTTCATCTCAATAGGGCCATTACACTTAAGTGCAAAGTCATTGCGTACAATGCCTTCTATTGTTACGGTTCCTCATGGTCCGGCTGAACGGCCATGCGCAATGCCCATTGCAATTTGCGGAATGGGCATGCGGCTACCCGGGGGCATTCGAGACTCTGAGGCTCTCTATGACTTTTTGTTGAACAAACGAGATGCTCGACGAACTGTTCCACCAACTCGGTTCAATGTTGATGGCTTTTACGATCCCGAGGGCAAGCCAGGCAGCCTCTCCTCAAAGCAAGGCTATTGGCTGGAAGATGTTGAGCTGTCCAACTTCGACTCATCATTATTCTCCATGGGACGAAAAGAGATCGAAAACCTTGACCCGCATCAAAGATTGTTGCTGGAAGTTGTGCGTGAGGCTTTCGAAAGTGCTGCTGAGACCGGCTGGAGAGGCAAAAATATCGGATGTTATGCCGCCAGCTTTGGTGAAGAATGGAGCAATCTCCATGCCAAGGATGCACAGAATAGAGGATTTAACGTGATTACTGGCTATATGGACCTTATGCAAGCGAACCGTATCTCATACGAGTTCGATTTAAGAGGGCCGAGGTGCGTCCACCACTGATGTATGAGATGTAATGTTGACTGTCAGCAGTATGACACTTCGTGTTGGATGCTCGGGGAGTGGATTAGGCATTCACCTTGCATGTCAGTCGATTCAGCTGGGCGAGTGCTCCTCTGCGATTGTTGCCGGTGCCAATATCATTCTGTCACCGGAAACTACCATGCTGATGGCAGATGGCGGGGCAATCTCCCCGGACGCCTCATCCAAAACGTTTGATGCCACTGCGAATGGTTATGTCCGCGCTGATGGTGTCAACTGTCTCTATATCAAGCGTCTTGACGAGGCCATCCGCGATGGTAACCCAATCCGAGCTGTAATTCGAGGAACTAGCACCAATGCAGGTGGAAAGTCATCCGCCCTCACGGCGCCAAATATCAACGCAGAGGAAACTCTTATCAGGGCAGCTTATCGCAATGCAGGCGTTGACCCCGCGCGAACAGCCATGGTGGAGTGCCACGGAACAGGCACAGCGATGGGCGACGCCATTGAGGCAGCTGCAGTAGCCCGCGTCTTTGGGGACAAGGGAATATATATTGGAGCTGTATGTAGCGATAAAACTCTCACCTGCTGCTACTCATATGCTTATAGTCAAAATCTGAAGGTAAAACCAAATCTAGGGCATTCGGAAGGGGCTTCGGCCATCAGCAGCATTCTGAAAGCAATCGTCGAGTTGGAAAATCGCACTATTTTACCCAATATCAAATTCAATACCCCGAGCCCTAGGAGTAGGTATATGACCTACCCACAAATGAGCTACGGAAGGCTAAGAATCCGCAGTTCAATGGGATGAAGCCCGGCTAACAGTTCCAATTGAGCCGATGCATTGGCCAGAGGATCGAGAGGAGCGCATCAGCATCAACAGTTATGGAATCGGCGGCACCAATGTCCACGTAGGCTACACAGCGTTTCTATACTTTTGCATACAGAGCTGACAGCTCAGATTATCCTGGATTCCCCTGCCTCCTTCGGCCTATCCAATACCGAGTCGGCGGCCGAACGGGCACCAGATTTTAAACTTCTGCTGTTGTCAGCAGGCCATTCGGATTCATTGACAAAGATGCAAAATAACTACCAGGACTATATCGCTAAGCATCCAGATAGGCTGAGTGATCTAGAATATACCCTGGCGGAGCGCCGGGAGCATCTTCCTGTCCGTGGCTTTTGCATTAGCAATGGGAATCACGATGAGGCTTTCGTCTCACCTTCTTTTACAAGCCAGCTTCAGAAAAAGGTTGCATTTGTTTTCACCGGCCAAGGTGCACAGTGGGCTGGGATGGGAAGAGAACTGCTTAAATCATGTCCTGAATTTGTTCATGATATCAGGCAGATGGACAAGATTTTGCAAAAGCAAAAGGACCCACCTGAATGGGGGATAGAGGAGCAACTATTGATGCCGCCGGAAACGAGTCTGCTCTCCAAAGCAGAAGTTGCGCAGCCTGTTTGTACTGCCCTTCAAATTGCACTTTGCAACCATCTAGCCCGGTGGGAAATCTTTCCTTCCGCAGTCGTCGGTCATTCCAGTGGAGAAATTGCCGCCGCGTATGCCGCAGGCTCTGTGAGCATGCACGATGCAGTCCTTCTCGCATACTATCGAGGTGCCGCATCTAAGGAGCAGACTCGTGAAGGAGCCATGGCGGCTGTGGGGCTCGGATATGATGACGTTGTTCACTGGCTTCGACCAGGTGTTGTAATTGCCTGCGAAAATAGCCCCTCGAGTGTTACCTTGTCAGGGGATGCAGATGTCATTGAATCAGTCCTTTCCGCTATTCGAAATGACCGTCCAGATGCCTTTCAACGGCTCTTGAAGGTGAATAAGGCATATCACTCACGTCAGTAATCCCATTCGTCTACCTTAAGGACATGGCTAAACATTTATAGATCACATGCAGGACGTGGGACACCTATACGACAGTCTCATGGCCAATCAACCAGCGATCAAGCGCCCAAACGTTCCATTTCACTCTACAGTGTTCTCTAGACAACTGCATGAAGCAGAGGATTTTGGATCCAGCTATTGGCGTCTGAACATGGAAAGTCCCGTTTGGTTCTATCAAGGGTTTAACTCGCTTCTTCAGTCAGAGGTTGGAGCAAATGCCCTATATTTGGAGATTGGACCGCATTCGGCACTGGCTGGCCCGATCAAACAAATCTACCGAGCTCAAAATGTGTCTAATCCGTATCTTTCTGTACTTTCACGCGGCTCAAATGCAGTTGTGACATTTTTGTCTTGCGTTGGTGAGCTCTGGTCTCGAGGCGTGAACATAAAATATCCCCTCCCAGCAACCATTCCCAAAGCCTTGCATGATCTGCCGTTGTATCCATGGCACTATGCAGAGCGTTGGTGGTCAGAGTCCCGATCCATGAAGTCTTCCCGGTTCCAAAGATTTCCGCACCATGAGTTACTTGGTGCTCGGACAATTGAAAGCAGTGATCTCGAACCCGTTTGGAGAAACATCCTGCGACTTGGAGATGTATCTTGGCTACGTGATCACTGTGTGGGTTCTGATATTGTTTTTCCAGCTGCGGCCTATATTGCAATGGCTGGCCATGCCGTTTGGCAGATAACGAATCTGAAGGACTTTACAGTGCGAGATATTTCCTTTAAGACGGCGATGGTGCTTGACGACAAGGTACCGACTGAGATCATTACCAGGCTTCAACCTCATCATCTTACCGACAGTTTGAATTCCAGATTCTTTGAATTTTCTATTTTGTCCCACACTGGTTCCGTGTGGACACAGCATTGCATGGGACTGGTCGCAGGCGGCGAGATCTCCCCTGGAGGAATACCTACAGTAACCTCTTTTTCGAGAATAGTGGACCCAAAACGGTGGTATCGAGCGATGAGCAGAGCTGGCCTTAAGTACGGCCCTCATTTTGCTGGTTTGCAGCAAATCACTGCAAGCGTTAGTGAAAGTACCGCATCTGCCATCATCCAGGATAGCAGAGCACCCGGATCGTCATATACTTTGCACCCAACAACGACCGACTTGATTCTACAGTCCGCTTTCGTAGCCATATATCAAGGCCAGCCACGCTTCTTGGAAAAGTTCCGCTTACCTACATTCATCGAGGAGATGTATATACGAGGGGGCGTGGGCGAGCATGATATCCATTTGAATACCACTGCCCGGAAGCAGACAATTCAATCCCACGGTGTCGTCAAGGATACTCTTATCTTTTTTGTGAAAGGTCTGGAGCTTTCGGCGCCAGAAACAGACGGAAACGAACAGGAGCAGCAATCTGAATCGGCCCAGCTGGTCTGGAAGCCTGACATCCACTTTGTGGATTCTACAAGTCTTGTCCAACCAGCCCAGCAGGCCGAGCTACTCTCAGCAAATCCTCTGATTGAGCGAATATTTTTGCTTTGCGCCATAGACCTGATGGACGATATCGATGGAATTCCTACAACTCAACCACATCTCGAATTGTATCGGACATGGATGTCTGAACAGCTTTCGAAAGCGCAGAAGGAAGGCTCCCCTCTAGTGCCCGACGCAAAAGATCTATTCAATCTTAGTGCTAGCGATAGGAAAGAATTGATCCACAGTCTGGTCGCAAGTCATACTGATGGAACAATGATTCCAGGATCTCGCATCTTGTTCCTTTGTTATAGGCACATGTTGGACATTTTCAGGGGCAGGACTAACCCGCTTGAGTTGATGCGACGAGATGGCCTGTTAGCCCGTTACTACGACTGTTTACAAGACAAGCATGATTACAAAGGCTTTTTGCAACTCTTGGGTCATCTACGGCCTCGAATGACTGTGCTAGAAATTGGCGCCGGTACCGGAGGACTGACTGCAAAGATACTCGAGTTATTGCGATCCGAGGCTGGAGAAGATACTTACCAGGAATATATGTATACGGATATCTCGTCGGGCTTTTTTGTCGATGCGCAGGAAAGGTTCCACGATCGACCTCGAATTCGCTACGACGTGCTGGACATTTCTAGGGATCCTATTGAGCAGGGCTTCCCGGAGGCCCATTATGATCTGATTATTGCCTCTAATATCCTACACGCAACTCCTAAGTTGACCGAGACTCTGAAGCATACTAGGAAGTTGCTCAAGCAAGACGGTCGTCTCTTGTTACAAGAATTATGCCCTGTTTCAAAATGGACAAATTTCATCTTCGGATTGTTCCCCGGCTGGTGGCTCGGAAAAGATGATGGACGCCCCAGCGAGCCCTACATCAGCCCTACGGAATGGAATTGCAGACTGCGTGCCGCTGGATTCACCGGTATTGATGCCTCAGCTCTTGATGCCGAACGCCCATACCAGCTCAACACTATGCTGGTTGCAACACCTGCGCCGCTATCCTATGTAAAGAGGGTAACTGTGCTTTACACTGGCACGTCTCATCCGGTAGTCCATGATTTACGCCAACGGCTTAGCTCAGATGGATACAAAGTTGACCTGGTGAGCTGGGGAGACGACCTACCAGCCGACCAGGACATTGTCTTTCTGCTCGACCTTGAGGCACCATTTTTCGACAGTATCACAGAAGAGAACCTCGATACTTTCCTGCAGATATTCAACCATCATTCCTCATCTAGACTCTTGTGGATAACCCATGCCGCACAGATCCTCCCACAAGATCCGCGGTTCTCTCAGGTGCTGGGTATGGCACGGACGCTAAGGTCTGAACTTGGTGTCTCCTTTTCTACCCTTGAATTAGAAAGTTTCGGACCGGGCTCTATGGAGGCAATCTCCCTTCTTTTGCAACACATACAACAGAGGACAGCTGAGAACACCGAAGAGTCCGAATTTGACCCAGACCAAGAATATGCTTGGGTCAATGGTACCATTCATGTTGGCCGCATGCACTGGCTCTCAGTTCCTGAGGCCCTGGCTCAGAGCAGCGGGGGAGGTGAGAAAGCTATCCTAGAGATAGGTCGACCGGGATTACTCAATACGTTGCGTTGGGTATCCCAGCCATTGAAACTGGTAGGCGCCAATGAAGTGAGAATCAAGACGATGTCAATCAGCATGAATTTCAAAGAACTTCTTCTTGCCATGGGAGTTGTCCCCATTGATTGTGGCCAGGAGTTGGTAGGTACAGATAGTACAGGTATTGTCACAGCGGTTGGGTCCAATGTCAAGAACGTATCTGTCGGTGATCGAGTGATGGCCCTCACTGTTGAGAGCACCAGCTATACAACGGTACTGCAGCTACCTAGCCACCTCTGCATTCGGATTCCAGATAACTGCAGCTTTGAGGAGGCTAGTACGCTGCCGACTGTCTACCTGACTGTGCTCAGAACATTACGGGAAAAAGCGAACCTTCGACGGGACCAAAGCATTCTTATTCATAGTGCTGCAGGAGGAGTTGGTATCGCAGCCATCCACTATGCAAAGTGGATTGGTGCGAAGGTCTACGCGACAGTAAGCTCACCGAACAAGATTAGATTCCTGGTGAACGAGATGGGTGTGGAGAGAGAAGACATATTCTACTCACGTGATACCACCTTCCTTGATGGAGTTATGAGAGCAACCTCTGGCCGGGGAGTTGACGTAGTGCTTAACTCACTATCAGGCGAGCAGTTACATGCGTCCTGGAAATGTGTTGCAGAGGGAGGAAGTATGATTGAAATTGGTAAACGCGATCTTCTTGGTCGTGGAAAACTGGCCATGAGCCCGTTCTTGGCCAACCGATCGTATATCGGAGCTGACATTGCAACTCTATCCGTGCTTGAGCCCGAATGGGTTCAAGAACAACTAGTCACCATTGTTAATCTTTACAAGCAGGGAGCTATACATCCCATCCGCCCGGTCAAGACATTTCCCGTCAGTGAGGTTGAAGATGCCTTCCGGTACCTACAAACGGGGCAACACATCGGCAAGCTTATTCTGCAGTTTTCCTACTCGCCTGACCTTCCCATGGCCACTAGGGTTCCAGTGTTGGACCTTCGAGGAGACAGGGCCTACCTTTTGGTAGGTGGAATGCGGGGCATCGGTGCATCCCTCGCAAGATGGATGGTCTACCACGGGGCCAAGAATCTAGTTTTCCTCTCTCGCTCAGCAGGAGAAAGGGACGAGGATAAAACACTTATACACGAATTGTGTGATATGGGATGTCAGGTCTTCCCATTTGCAGGTGATGTTACTGATCTGGCAACCGTTAAACGGGTTATAGAAAGTGTTACAACTCCTATTGCAGGAGTCATTCAATTAGCCATGGTTCTTGCGGACACTGGAGTCATGGATATGAATTTGGAAACTTGGAATACAGCCCTGAAGCCTAAGGTTGACGGAACATGGAATCTACACAAGGCACTACCAACAAATATGGATTTCTTCGTCATGGCCTCTTCCCTATCCGGAACATTTGGAAACTACGGCCAGTCGAACTACGCGGCCGCCAACACTTTCCTTGATGCCTTTGCCCAGTTCCGTCAATCCCAAGGACTCGCTGCATCGGTGGTCGACTTGGGCGTAGTGGACGAGATCGGATTCGTCAGTCGAAATGCATCTCTTCACCGATCGATAGTGAAGCAGATGGGTGCCCCCATATCAGAAAATAGCCTATTAAGCTGTTTCCATTTGGCCATTATTCGATCTCCTCCGCGACATGACTGTTCATCAGTATTCAATCCGCTAGATGGGTTCCGATCCCCCTACCAGCTGCTCCACGGTCTACAGTCCAAAGTTGGTATTGCAAAGAATCAGTTCATGTGGCAACGAGATCCACGTACCGCTTTTAATCGCACTCATATGCAGAAAGATGCATCCACCCATGATGGGAATGAACGCGAAGACGGTGGCCTCAGGTCGTTCCTTGCGGCTATCCATGATAACCCGGGCATTTTGCAAGAGCAGTCTAGTGTTGAAAGAGCAGCTACAGAGATCGCTCGCCAGGCTTCCGCGTATACGACGCGACGTGCCGATGAAGCAACAAATTTGGGGTTGTCGTTACACGATTTTGGTGTGGACTCTCTCGTGTCAATTGAACTTCGCAATTGGTGGAAGCAGTCATTTGGCGTCGATGTGACGGTGTTGCAGCTGATGAATGGTGGCAGCTTCATGGATCTTGGCCAGAAGGCTGTGGACCAGCTGAAGCAAAGACATTTGAAAGTATAATAGGAGCCTGTAGTTTTAGAACACTAGAATGGATTGACTTGGACTCATAACGTAACATTCGACTATAAATTAAATTGAAAATTTCATAACGTCAGAATTAGGGCACGAATCCTTCGATCTAGGGCTCTTCGGAGCTACTTTGGGATGAGGCGATGAGCTACATTCTTCAGTATATCATTGATCCATTCTGAGCGATTGAGGATAATCCGTGATGGTGTGCGTTTGAGGGCCAACGAGACCTGCTTGATCAATGCCTTTGGCTAACACCATAGTACAGTTAAGATGCTATTAATGCTTTTCGTGGTGCCTTGGCAAGGGAGGGGTCGACTAATTATTGGGGCATACCTCACTTGTTCCCTGAGAATACAAGGCTTTTTTACCAAGCCATAACCATAGGCTTTGTTGCCGGCTTAAGTTGGGAACCATTGCAGTCCAGTACTTTGTCCATGTTTCCAGCTGTCGAAAGAAGGTCTGAATTTCCGAGTTTGTCTTGCGCGGATGGAAGAGCTCAGTTCTCTACTGCCATTCTGATGCAGACTACTCGCCACGGTGCGATAGTACTGATAGTCAATTGTGCCGAAGAAGCTACTGTTGCAAAAAGTACTTTTTCCTGACAGTGTGGTTGAGAAATGGGCCGAAGTGGGTACCACTTGAGCAATACTACAAGAAATACAGGGAGGTTCGGATGCTACCAGAAATTTCACCACAATTAATCATCGAGTCGAGGGTTATACGGGCACCAATAGTACTGAAAGAAAATAACGAATATCGTCGGCCGCCTGGATATCATCTGCGTATCCGTAAAAAGATATCCACTGCTCCTATTCTACTGTGCAAGGAATCTCTACAGGAAGACACTGAGCATCCATTACTGATTTCAAATCAGTGCAATGGCATTTCGCTCTTCCGGAGAGGCCTTTTTATTGATAGAAACACGGACACTTTCGTTATGCTAGTTCAGTCCTGCGGTGATATTATCACTGAGCGTTTTGGCACTATCTGGATAACTCAGGAAGAATTACTTGAATTAGACAAGTCACGGCAAACAGTCATTGTTTGCTAAAGATTACCTGGGTTGGGCCTTGCTGTTCCATATCGAATGTTTATGTTTGACATGAGAATTGCTCAATTCCGTTGCCAACTCTCTCGACAGTCTCATTAGTGTTTGTGCCAGACAACTCCTGTAGAAGCTGCCAAGGCAAGTCCTGCGTCGCTGCTGCCAGCCTTTGCTCATAACCTCTCACGCGCTGCCAACATGTGCGTCGTTGCAAGATTAATCTGAGGAATGCAACAAGCAGACATACACTCAGGGAGACCCCAACGCCAAGACCGACTCTAACGAATCCACCAGATTCATTTTCAGTATTCGCATTCCAACTCGTTACTGTCACGATGGCCAGGGAAGTAGATGTCGAGGTCACAAGCGCTGGTGTGTTAGGAAGCATGGACATATTATACAGTGTGTAGATCACATGATGAGCATCTGTGCCATGTTGGTACAGGCAACGAAAGCTACGATAAGCTATCTCTTACCATAATCACCATTATCCTAGACTTCCACGTACCACCTTATACGCTTGCCAAAGATCTTTATAGCTCTAGAATGGCAGATCAGTTGAATGCGAGATTGACATCTCATTTATTTCTCATACGCTTGGGTCCAAAAGAGCCGGCGTGATATCAAAGTGTAACAGAAACCTCCTTTCTTGCACAGGATACAATGATACAACAGAGCCCAAAAGGGAGGCCCTGGTTTCGGAATGAGTGGTATTATCACTCCCTTCCCGTAACTAGATAGGTACTACACCATGCTTTGAGACTCCCGGCGGTAGCATTAGGCTACCTTGTAGATTGACTGGTTCGAGAACTCCCTCCCCGTGCGTGTTATACAGCTCTCCACTAGACAGTGGATAGATTTCATAGGATAGTTAGAAGACTACATTGGAATCCAGGCGTCTGTAAATAGTTTTAGCCCAAAACAAGAACTCATTAAGATCATGATTCTAAACCCTCAGGGCTCTCAATAACTTCTGGGGTGACAGTCTACGAGGTATGTTCCATGGTAATGTGATTTATCCGTATTAAAAGGTATTACTATCATCTCAAAGCCCTATACCGGGAGCAAGGCCTGGTTTCCTAGCTTCCAAAACCTTCGTTGTCTGATCAAACACCTTTTCCTGCGCTCGACGTCCGATATCACTATAGATCCAAGACTCAACATCATGATTCGCCCCGTCGCTTTGAAACTCGCCATGCGAGCTTGCCGGAGCAGCAGCAGCGAGCACAAGTGTTCGCCCGCCAACTTCAGTGGTACGGTCAAGAATGCGACGCATAATCTGCACAATCTGGGGAGGCTCGCTACCACTACGATCGAGGTTCGAGAAGCAGAAGCCTGGGTTCACGATGTTGATAATGACGAAAGGAGCAGAGGCTGTTTTAGATTTGAGGCGGGCGATAAGTTCACGCGTGAAGAGAACTTCGATGAGCTTGGTAACTTGATACCTTTTCTCCCGTGCTAACATATAGGCACCTTATTTCAAGAAGTTAGACAGTTAGTTACCTGGGTTGCTGGCTAAAAGCCTCCCTTTCGTTTAACTTAGCGTAGAGATCCGGAGCATTAATCTCGAAGTTTGCTAGACGGTGCGCCTCGGAGCTGACGATGACAAGATATGGTTGTGATTCCGGAAAGGCCTCCTTTGTCTCGTTGAGCTTCGGTAATAGTGGCAATGCCAGAGAAAATGTATTTAGAACATTCACTTATACAGCCTGTTCGTAGCCCTCGGTAACTACCCAATGATTTCCTCCTTTGCGGTTTGCCCTTTTGTGACTGTGCGGACGGCGAGGATTAGACGTGAGCAGTTGAGACGATAGAAATGGCGCGCGGCTTCGAGGCCGAGACCTGTATTCGACCCAGTGACGATGACGGTTTGGTCTGCAAACGAGCTCGGGATACGATGGCGTGACGAACAGTTGTGAGTAGAAGAACGTGCGTAAGCCTGCAATTAGGTAGCGGGTAATGGGGAATTCGGGCTGTTGGGGAGCCATGATGAAGCGTCGGTGGCAGGTTATATCAGGATGTGAAAATGCTAGTCAGGGATCAAGCCGCTATATATAGCAAAATTATCGTATAGATGTATTGCTACCGATATCTGGCCGAATGTGACGGGGCATGGCTGGTATTTCGGGGATATTTTGATCGAACGGTATATCACTGAATTAGCCCCCAACTTGGATTGATTATGCATGCTTATTGATCGGTACTTTTGTTCCAGAAGCCTCGTTCTACTGGTCAGATATGAGCCAAGACGTGCCGTCGATTAGGTTTGTTCTATTTTTCTCTTTATTCTCTACCTATTTACCTTTCTCATACCGCGATGCTAGGCTTGTAATCCAATCTACCACCTTTTCAGGTGCACTAGGTATAGGAAAATGTCCCGTTTGAATCACGGTCACGTCAACCTCCCTACCAGTCTCTCTCTCAATCATATCGATCCCCTTCTGCTGCTCCCGAGCTGGGATCACCTTATCATCCGCACAGAGCAAATATGAAACTGGTAAGTCCTTATACCCAGCGTACGTCAGTGGGTTTGTGAAGCTGGCAGCCGAATGTCGAGCGAATCGTTTCATCCATGCCTCGCCTTCCTCGACTGGGAGGTCTGAGAAGCATAGTGAAGCGGACGCGGTCGGATTGGCCATAACCAAGTATCCATCATCCTATGGATTTCATTAACAATCACCCACAATACGAAACAAAGTCCCGAAGTCAAAGCGTGGGTAGGGTGAGAGAGACAGAGAGCGAGACCAACCTCAAGTTGTAATTCAACACGATTTTCAGTCGGAATATCAGCCAACACATCCGCCGAAGATGCGCCCAATTCGGGCACCACCGCCGTCAGATATGCCAGGTTTACAATACCACCTGCCTTCCCGGAATCCTCTGTCTTGGCTAGTCCTTTGATGCTCTCGCTGGCAGGCACCCCGCCATACGAGTGAACCACTAAGATCACCTCCTTTCCTTGATCCACTAGCGCTGCGACCTCGCTGGCAATCGCGGCCGCATCGTCGTACATGGTTGCAGGTTGTTGAAGTTTCTCGGTGCTGCGGAGACGAATGGCTTTGATCTCGTAGCCTTTGGATGCTACTCTATCTGTAACCGCGTCATAGAACTCGGGCAGGCTGAACGAGCCGGGAACAATGATAATCGAGGGTTTTGATTGGGACATGGTTTTATTGTGGGTAGGTATTGTAGCAATGAGAGGGGTCTGACTTCTGAGGCTTGATCCAGCTAAAGGGAAGAACATAGCATTTATAATAAACATCTCGTCTTCCAAAGGGCGTGTCGAATGGCTATAATAACTGCTGCTCAACAATGTATCTGCATCGCGCTACCGATGCGTTGGTGATTTGAAATCCAACCGGATGCATTATAAATACAAGCTTACGGCTAGTTAGTTAGAGAGCACGCCATTAATAATACGGATATCGAGCCAGTCAGAATCCTTCTAGATACCTATAGCAGCAGAGCTAGGACAGTAGTCGGTTGGACCTTGGTTGGGCCGCGATAAACCTGCGTCGTCGAGAAGCATCAACAGTGGGCATGATTGGAAGGGCCTGTGGTTACTGGAGGTAATAATCGTGCATCCGAGAGACAAGCATAGCGATAAACACGTCAAGTTAGGAGCCGATAGTATATCACTAATCTAGATAGGACACCTTAGTATAAAGGCCAAAAAGCAAGACCACGCGAACATTCCCAGTTTCCAATTCGATACTTGTGTTCCATTCCCCATTTAGTATGATTTGGTGAGGTTAAATGATCTAATTGTGGGCAATTTAAATCATTGGGTACCCTACCCAGATTGATAGAAATATATATGTTCGGCTATTTGCACATATTTTACTGGTCAATCGCTAGTTTGGCATGGCCCAGGAAGACAGCATACGAGCACTATTGAGTATATAGCGATAAATTGCCAAGATAAGGTGAGCGATCTAAGTAGCTTAAAATAAACAAGCAATGCAATCCAACGCGATGCAACCCTGAGTGGAAATAAGTCTAACTTGCGTGGCCGGTTGTTCTATGCCAAGATGTCGGTAAAATAGGGACTGATACGCCATACCTAATCAGGCATAACTGATATCGAGGGATCCACTTTTATTCATCACCGTGATATATACGACTCTGCAAATCTTCATAATTACTCTTCGCAAGGCTTAACATCATACTCTACGTCCGTCCTGATGATATACTTCGCACCCTTCCTTACCCCAGTCCCCTCATGTAACAAGGCCCCATTGGCCTCTCCATGCGGGAAAATCGCAACGGCTCCCATGACAGGTCGCACCGGGTACGCATTAAGGGTTCCCTCCCGCGCAGCAGGCATGAAGAAGGTCGTCTCTCCGCCCTCGAACTCATCATTCAGATATAGTAGGAAGGTGTACATAGAGCTCTGCCTCTTATCCTCGGGCGAGGCATCATATACATACGTGTCATCGGGAAGGATGCCAGACGGCGGCCAGGCACCGTCAATGTGGCACCGGTACTCAGCACCGGGGACGTATCGGTATACACGGAAGCGGCGGTTGATACCTCGGGCTAGACGGCCGTTGATCGACTGAGGTACGTAACTGGAGATTCGTGCCCAGAGCATGTCGTGGAAAGTGGTGTCGACAACCCAGTAGAAATTGTGGGCTAGGATGCTCATGTCGCCATCTTCGCGGAGGGGCGCGTCCGGTAGGAAATTGACGGATTCACCTGCCGCAATAATTGCTTTGCATTCGGCGGGGGAGAGGACATTTAGGGCTAGGCCAAGGCCTGGCACGGCGGGGTGTGGATGGTATGTTATGGTTGGGCCGACGGGGGCCAGTGGGACGGCGTTCGGTGCGGAGGTATAAAGGATGGCGGGATGGTGGTTTGGAGGTTTGCGGAGTGGGCCGGGAGTAGTCTCGATGACGCGGAGGGCCGATGGCGACTTGGGCGCGTCGGCTAGAATGGATTTGTCAAGCACTGAGGCGTAGACGGGGAGGGGCGCGGACGAGGGGCGGAGGTCCCAGATGGACTGGAAGGCGATGGGAGAGGTGGAGTCGACGGCATCCGGGTTGGTGTCAATGGGGGTGCTGACGCGCAGGATAGCATCGAGGACGCGGAGGAGTTCCAATTCCTTTGCGCTGCGCTCAAGGGGGACACGATCAATTGCATCGGGTTGCGTTGAGAGACCGCTGACGACATCTAGATCCCGGACCCAGCGACACAAGGCTCCGATCTTGGGTTGTTCGCCCCGGATTCTCATCTCAGCGAGTAGGATCTTGGCATCGATGTATTTCTCGTCGGCTAGAGCACCGGTGATTCGTGCCGTTAAGTTTGCGCCCTCTATCGAATGATTAGCTGCTGCTATTAATTAGTGATATCGCAGTCGCGTACCAGCAGCATTGACGCCCGTAGTGCACGCCTGACGGAAGTCATAGACTGCAGCTCGCAGGTCCTTACATGCCTTCGACTTGGTCAGGCCCGGGTATTGTGCAAGAGTCGTGAGCGTCTCGATCGTGATCTCGAGATCCTCGTCTGGGACGACCGTCTTGAGGTGCTTGGGCTCGCCATCGGGAGGAGGTGTCAGTGTAGGAGCGGCCTTTGGGACTTTTTGTGGAAGCTCGACTTGCGCGTTGCGCTTGCGCTTGGCGGCTTTGGATTTGGCCATAGTTATCTGCGGTTGATTGATAGATAATAAATTGATACGAGTGGGGGTTTGGAGGTTAGACCTAACTTTTTGTGGCCGCTTTCCGCCCTGCAAAATTCCCGGTTCGCCCCCACACAATTTTCCTCTCCCCTAAAGTATCGTACACTAGATCGAATAAGGACTAGTGGTCTGAGCCAAAACGGTAAGGCGTCGTTGTCCTTAGTTGTGATTGCCTCTCAAGTCCTAACCTGCGTTATGGACATGCTTCTCTTTACTACGAGCATATCTACCGCTGGAAAGGTACAAGACAAGTGATACATGCAAGCTATACCAGAATATTTTTCTATAGCATCTGTGACGTCGTCCATCCAATTAGGCGTAGCGCCTATCTAAGCCAATCCTTTCACAAGTTATACATTGGTTAATTTTCTACCCAGAGGTGTCTGCTTGACCTATAGGAAGGGGGTAAGCTAGAAACCTACTAACCAGATGTTGCACTCTATTGACAGGGTGGGGATAGTAATTGATACCTAATTGATACCATGGCATTAGTTCAACAGACAAAGCCGCAACCACGTCGAAATCTTGATCGCAACCGCGCATGGATATGAAGCTGTGGGACACCTAAAGCGCCTTTGAAAATTACTTAGACTGTGTATGGGTATACAGTTACCATTAGATCTACCATTTAAGGAAATGGACTATCACCTCTCTTCCCATGGCCTCACACACCATATTAGTTCACATCTCCTTCATTACCTCCTTACTAGGTTTTGGTGAGGGGTACCAACATCTACAGAGACCTTTACATGGGCAAGAATCTATCACCTATTTCATTTCTAGATGGATAACATGTCTAAGACCTAGATTAAATTGGGTAATTTCCTGTTTTCTCTGAAAAGCATTATAACGGAGGAGTGTTGTTGGTGCCTCAGGCAATCACAGCGACACCTGAAGAAGCCCTCTTTAGGAACCCTTGGGGGCTTCTCTCACACTTACAGCTTGTTCTTCACCCATCGCTGAGATAACGGCAATGACTAATGATATACAGGCGGTTAGAAATCACCTGATGGATAGATCTGACTTATAGCCCCGAAGGCAGTATTCGACTTACGCAGGTCGGTTCCCGCTTCAAAATCCTGCTCAATCTGTTGTCCTAACCCACCATCGGGGACTTTTACATCGTCTTTCATCGTCCCATCTTGGTTCGCGAGATTGAGGAACCCTTCATCAATATTAACCTACCTGTCTTAGTATACCCACAGTGAATACTGGTAATTGTTTAGAAAACTTACCAACATATATTCATTTCTGTATACATGCGGAATCTCCACAGACTGAGTAGATTCGATATCGTCCGACAGAATTCTATCCGTAAAAATGTCTCGGGCGACCAGATGGATATTGGTTCCAATTTTGCTGATCTCGAGAATTTTACAGGGCCTCCCACGGATTATAACATGGGCCCCTTTTGTTAAGGTCGAAACCAGCGCTGCATAGGTCGGTGAGGCATGTTGCTGTTGTTGTTCAAAGGTTTGATCATGCTGCTCATCGTCCTGTATAGGATCAGTTATTGTTGCCTTATCATAAGTGGATCGAATTTGCAAAGTGCGAGGCCCTTAAGTAGGACTTAAAGGAGACCGTAAGACGTGGAAGTAAATCACAAAAGCGTAGGAATAAGGATGAGGAGACATACACTCATGGTGGAATAGCGTAGACTTGACAACAGCTTTACTCAAAAGAAGGTCTGCTTAGAGATATGAGAGAAAGGAAATTGTCCAAGCATTATAGATAAATTTATAGTGGTTTATTTCAATCTACCATAACGAAAGCCAGCTGTCAAGCTACGGTGATGCCCAAATTACTCCACTGGATGCAAGACAACGTGCCTAATTCGCGCTTAGATCTTCTGCGGGGTTGGGGTGTCTCGTTTGGCGAACGATGGATTGTTTATGGCTCGCGCTACTAGATAGATCCCCTTCAAAACCTTATTATAAGTGATCTAGTTTACAGCCCGTCGCAGAAGTATTGGCCGAAACCGCGTATCTACGCGTCACCCGCGTGCTTATTATAACAAGTACTGATTTATATTAGATAAATCTGGGACCCTAAGATAATTTCTTACAGCGATACCCGGTATTCTTAGCCATGTTTAGTATAGATATAAGGATTTGTGGCTGGCTGATGCTGATAGGCCCACTTTAATACCTTATAAGCGATCTGGTTCAGATCTCTATTATGTGGAGTCGGCGACTTCCTTGGTTTATATCGCGCTTCCTCGCTTAGCTGGTTATATTGATAGCCATTGTATACCACAGCCCAACACGCGGGATTTATGTAGAGTAATCATCGCGGAGATTTTTCCTTACACCGCTTAATCTTTCAGGAAATGGGGTTTGTTGTTTTCACGATAACGCCAATGCAGGTGCCACTTTGAATTGCGATTTGGTAATCTCTACGAGTGGGTTAGACATTGGTGAACTATAGTTAGGATTTAGATTAAGGGGATAGTTATAGCATAATACATTTTATGGGGGTACCACATCTGTGTCTAGTTATATTCTGTATACAGCCTATTGGAAAGAGACAGCAGTTCCTGATATCCCTTCATTAAGCCAATACTACCTGTAGCATGCCATCTCATAAGGGTGTCGGGCTAGGGTCGTGACATCAAGAATCAAGAAGACTCAAAATGAATACCAAAAGCTGAAAATCAAATATGACCTATAATTGCATACAACTCCATAATTCTAAAGACAATCACTTCCCTAACCTCTCACCGCGACCTTGTTTGGCTATTCATACAGGCAGGACAACTTTGACCCCCATGTACTCCCGCTGATGCATGACCTTGCCATCGATGAGCACTTGATGAGCACCCACTCTGTTATTGACGGTATCTGTTGGGTCTGTACACGTCGCAATTTGGATCTCGCGCCATTGACGGTTGGTAGGCACAAGCTTGCCCTGCGACGTGAGCTTCTTGAACTCCTTATAAACTCCCTGCTCCTCGACACAGCCCTCTCGTTGAATAAGTTTCGAGTCTAACAAGAGACATTAGTATTTCTCCTAGTATCGTGTGTCGAGATGCCATTCACTCACCATGCGCAGGAGCCATACGCAAATCACCAATGGAACTATTAAACAGCACCAGCGAAAGCCGCTCCTCGTGCAACTGATCGGCAGGCGGCCTGAAGACACGGTGACGAGTTGCCTTGAAATGTCCACCCGAGACAATCTCCAATGTATCACCGATGTTAATAACAAGCGCACCAGGCTTGTAGGGCACGTAGTACCATTGTTCGTCGCGGCCCCAGATCTGGAGACACGAGATGGGGACAGAGAACAGCAGTGTTGTCAGACCAAAGTCTGTGTGGCCGTGCATGCGAAGGCCCTTGGATGCTTCTTGTGTTTGCTTCTGGACGGGTCGGAAGAGCGCATGGCGGAAGTAGCCTTCGCCGGTTGGGCTGCCGTGGGATTGTACATTGTCCCAGAGATAGTCGTCTGGTAATTCTAGGACCCGTGACAAGACCGTCAGAAGTCGTCGGTTCACGGACTTAGTGAGGTAATTGCTGAAAGCCTCGATTTCGTCCATGAAGGGGTGCAGGCAGGTTGGGACGCAGTTGATGTCTTCCCACTCGGGCTTGTACCAGTTGAATTGTTCGATGCCGTCGGGTGCTCCACGGTGGCGCTGAGGATAAGAACAAGGATTTAATATCCGGTTAAGTAGATGGCACGGGCAGGAGTAATATTTTCTTACCTTAAATCCATACGGATGCTTGTAACCAGACCACTTTCCGCTATCGGGGTGGAAAAGAAGGCGCTCTTTGTCCTCCTCGCTGATGTTGTTGTATAGGTATTGTGCCAGGGCGAATTGACGATGCAGCTATTAGACGTACGACAGTCAATGCTGTTGCTATTCTCTTCGTAGCTTGCATTACTTACCTGCTCTAAAGAGACTCCATAGTTCTCAAGGAACAAAAATCCGTCATCGCGGATAGCTACTTTGACCTGTTGGACAAGGTCATCCACAACAGCTGGGTCCTCTGAATCAAGAAGCGAAAGATCAATCGACTTGAGCTCGGCAAAGTTATGCTTTTCTTTAGTGACAGGAGGGGGGACCCATTCTGGCACAAAAGGCTTGCCGGGAAGGTCGGCGGACGGTGGGTTGAAGGGGGCTGCGGGTGCCATGACTTGGTATGTGTAATGATATTTGTGTGGTGATTGATGTTGGATAGAGTGGCTAATGAGGCCTTTCGATTGAGGTTTTATAATGCCTTGAGTGGTATATGATAAGCGAGGTCTGCATGTAATACTTGAAGTCATACAATGTGCATAAGGCGACCCCTAGGAGGAGCGCAGGCATGGGTCTTGGCTGACCCGCTATGGGCTTGTGCAGTGCCTCCACCAGCATCATTCATAGAACATGTGCTGCTTGCAACAATTCCGATAGTTCCATATCCGATAAGCTCGGTCCTCCACCTTATCGAGCTCCTCTCCGAAGTTAATTTACTAGACTGTTGCCAAGGCTGTGGGGCGTGCTGCGGGAGGAGCTCCTCCCAACTAGGGCTGGAGGAGCTGGAGGAGCTTCGGCGGAATATCCACTCGGTGTTATCGCGATGGAGAGTGAGAGGAGAAGACGATATAAAATTTAAAACCACGCTTTGCACCATTGACTTCTCTATCATTGCATCTCAGAAGTCATAACACAATTACCTATACATTCACTTTTCATTATCCCACACACAATCTCAGTTTCTCCTTATCCGTGATCCTCAGCAAACATGTCCCGTCAACTCATCTCCAGCGAAAAGTTCCCTCCCAAACCTCATAACTGTAAGTGGTATTCTATCATCTTGGCAAAATAATATGCTGTTTACTAATCAAGCTGGTGTCTCACAGGCCCCGCGGTCAAAGTCCCTGGTCTCGTCTTCTGCGCAGGCCAAACAGCCACCGGCGAGATTAAACAAGCAACGGTAGGTTTTTACTGTACAAATGACATCTATTACTTGTATCAGATAACTAACTTCTCCATGATTCCTTACAGAGAACCGTTTTACAGAATCTTAAAGAAGTCCTCGAGCTTTCTGGATCCTCCCTTGAACAGGTGGTCAAGTACAATGTCTATCTCGCCGATATGAAGGACTTTGCTGCAATGAATGAGGTGTACATCGATTTCCTACCCAAGCCGATGCCATCTCGCTCGTGTCTCCAGGCGTTGCCTCCGGGTGATGGAACAGTTATTGAGATTGAATGCATTGCGCAGGTTTGAGACAGTTTATATAGAGGGTTTCGATAGAAAACATAATGAAATTATTTAAATTAATCTTTTCCTGTTGGTCATCTCTTTAGCATGATGTTTCTTAAGTGTCTCATTTCCTTATTGCTCTTATAGGAAGTACGAGGATATTTAGTTTAGCTGAACATACGGAATAAAACCTAGATGATAGAAAATGAACTGAATTTGGCTGATGGCCGTCGCAGTAATGTTTCGAACAAGTATATCTATGGTCCATAGTTATCACACAGTAAAGTACACGCATGCTTATAGCATATAGAAATGACAAATTTACCGTTGTTGTGATCCTCAATATCATTGTTTTGAGGTGGTGTTAGGCTCCTGTCCCCAAGGGAAGATGTCCTGCGGAGAGTGGCCGAAGGAAGGAGATAGCTGAACAACAACTTGGCATGATAACTGCGAGTATCGTTTATCATTATCTTAAGTACCTATGTGCGACAAAGGAGAATCTGATATTGAACGCATAATACGTACGAAAAGAGACTGATTTTCGCCCTAGGGCAATATTATGGAGCAAAAATGGGTGTGGGTATAATGTTAGATTCGCTATCTAGTCTATAAGCCCTGAACAATTATAGATACCAATGCACTATCCAGTCTCTCACGACCGAGCAACCTCAAACTCCGCAATATACCAATTCTGAATCGCCTTAGTATCACCAGTAATCGCGACCGTGTCATATCTCTCTCTGGCCTCCTTGGCCATGGTACCATTATTTACCATCCGGCCAGCCCACTTTCCATGCTTCCGCGCCGCCGCAATAATCTTATCGACAGCAGCGACAAACTCCGGCTCATCTCCACGGGCAGGCACATATCCAAGAAGTGACTGCGCAAGATCATTAGGACCAATGAAGACGAGGTCCACTCCGGGCACAGCGCAGATGGCATCGACGTTCTCGACACCCTCGCGCGTCTCTATTTGGATCATAGTCAAGATTGTCTCGTTGGCGGAGATCATATATTCCGGGGTGGTGAGACCATGGCCGATAGCCGGGAAGGCTGAACCTTGGCCACGAACACCCTGTGGAGGGAACTTGGAGGAGGCGACGATCTGTTGTGCTTCTTCGGCGTTGTTGATCTGTGGGACCATGATGCCGTGGGCACCTGTGTCTAGAGCGCGCTTTATAATGTCGTGGGCAGGGCCGCGAATGCGAATAATGGGCGATACTCCCAGCGCCGAAATGGCAGAGACGGAGTTGTGCATGGAGTCGTCGCTAATGTGGCCGTGCTCGCAGTCGATGATGATACCGTCGACACCTGTCAATGCAACGATCTGGGCCATGCGGACTGAGGGAATGGCCATGAATGTCATCAATGGGTATTCTCCCGCTCTGATTTTGTTCAGGAGCCTCAGACGAGAGTTCACGATCTCTGTCGTCTGAGGAGTGGGGTAGGTCTTTGTTGGGGCCGGCATTTTGCTGTGTCTGTGCGGAAGTGTTGATGATAGTGATAATGGGAATGGTAGCTGGTGACAATGTGTCTTTAATAAGTGCTCTCTTCTCTGTCCTTGTGGTATCAAGAATTGCTTCCACTGAAGTATGTGCTCGGCTCATCTCCGACGGCGGATGAATGGGAGGAGCTCCTCAATTGCCTCTTTTTTCACTCCTCCCGATAAGACCCACTCGGCTTGATGTACCCCGGATTTCAACCAAACGTCTAATTGTCTAGGCAAGATTTCCAATTGGACCGATATCTGTGGTGCTATTCGCCTCTCTCTTTATCTATGCTGCCCCACTATCGATCCGTCCGCGAATCATTGACTCACAGATACTTGAACACCCGTCCTGTTCAATAGCCGCTGGATTGCCTTGACCAAAGCACACTGATAACAACCGTTCCTGAAGCCTTTATTATGGAGGCGAGCCTTGGGAGGAGCCCTCGTCTGGAATTTATTCTCACTCAAACAGAGACAGGCTGCCTGCAACCCGTCCAAAACATCAGAATCTGTGGTTGTTGAGCAAAACAGACTTCTTGACCTTGATATCCATTGAACCGATGGCTACAGCCATGGACACCAAAAAAGGGCCTCTGTCGGTTCATAGCGATGACAATATCTCCGCTGCAGAAGGGCAAGTCGATATCCATGACGCAGCATATCGCCGGATGCCAGAGAGCCTTCGCAACCTCAGTGAGGATGAACTCAATACCCTCAACAAGAAAATTGTCCGAAAGGTTGACTTCCTTGTACTTCCCACCATTGGGATCCTCTACATTTTGAACTATGTCGACCGTCAGAATCTAGCCGCAGCCAAGCTACAGGGGATCATGGAAGACCTAAACATGACCACCCAACAGTTCGCCACTGCAGTTTCCATCCTCTTCGTCGGCTACTTGCCCTTCCAGATTCCGAGCAACCTCATCATAACCAAGATCTCCCGGCCGGGGATGTACATCTGTGTTGCTGTCGTGATCTGGGGCTGCATATCCGCGGCAACAGCAGCCGTCAAGACGTACGGTCAGCTGCTTGCTGTACGAGCTATTCTTGGAGTGGCCGAGGCAGTCTTCTTCCCCGGCGCCATCTACTACCTCTCTGCCTGGTACACGAAGAAGGAACTCGGGAAGAGGATTGCAGGTCTCTACATCGCACAGCAAGTGGGCAATGCCTTCGGCGGGCTGTTCGCAGCAGCCATCCTCCAGCTCGATGGTGCGCACAACATCGCCGGCTGGGAATGGCTCTTCATCATCGAGGGCAGCGCAACAGTCGGCATCGGGGTGGTATGTGCTTGCATCATGCCCGAATTCCCACACAACAGCCGCATCCTATCCCAGATTGAACGTGACCTCGCCGTATGGCGTATCGAGTCAGAGGCCGGCGCTGCAGAAGGCACAGAGAACGAAAGTGTACTACGTGGCTTCACGAAAGCCCTCTCAGACCCCAAACTACTGCTCCTCATCTTCGCAAACATGCTCTCCCAAACACAAGGCTCTATCGCCAATTACTTTCCCACTCTCGTCGCGTCCCTGAACTTCAACAACACCGTCAGTCTGCTCCTCACAGCACCGCCCTACATCCTCGCCGGTGCAGTCTACTACGTCCTCATGTACTATTCCGACCGCAAGAACACCGTGTACCCAATCATCCAACTCTGCGTCGCCATCGCAATTGTCATGTACATTATCCCCATGGCAACACTCAATGTGGGTGCCCGCTACTTCTCCATGGTCATTTTACCCTTTGCGTCAGTCGGCCCCCAACTCCTTCTCTACAAGACTATCAATCTGCACCTGGCACGGCCAGTGTCCAAGCGTGCTGCTGCTTCTGCTCTGGTGAATGCTATCGGCGGAACGTCTAATATCTGGGCGTCGTATCTATACTACGAGCCGCCGCATTTCTATGCTGCTTTCGGGACGTTGATGGCGAGTGCTGTTTTGCTGGCAGTCACCATGACGGTTTACAGGTGGTTGGTCTTGCGGGAGAATAAACGGTTGGATTCGGGTGATCCGGAGGAGATTGCGAAGGTTGTTCGTGGCGGTGTTACGGAGGAGATGGTGCAGCTTAATTGGCGTTATGAAATGTATTGATTTGCTGTAATGTTCATAATCTATGGAAACTCTTTCGGTGGCAAGTCTAGTACCATTAATGGATTCTTATAGCACAATCGGAATATAAGTCATGATATACTAATAATGACAGTACCTACAATAGTAACCCTACGTAGCCTCAACAATAAAGAAAGAATACAAGAGTAAACCACATCAATCCCCCAACCCATCCAAACAAGTCAATATAAGCCTCCCAAGCTGCCATCTCTGCCTCCTCCTAAAGACTTTCCTCGCCCACCCCAGCGCCCCCTCCACATCCCCATCCGCGATTCCAGCAACAAGCATCGCATTCGGAATACCTCCCCGTACAAGCTGCCAAGCAATCAAAAACGCCTTATACGCATACACCGCCACCCAAGGCGCCTCCATATCCGGTTCCAGCGTCGTATCCAAATACCGCAAGAACCAATCAACATGTGGCTGAATAGCCTTCGCCGTATCGGCCTCCCAGAGGAACTCATAAGAAGGCGCAAGAGAAGTCGATTGGGTGACCACAGCATTGAGACTCGAAGCCACGATACCGCCTGTATGAGCTGGTGACCAGAGATGAAGCTCGATCATGGCTGTCTCCCATGTTGCCGTCGCGTGCATTGCCCTTGGGGTCTCGGGTTGCGGACGGATAAAGGGACCCAGGGCAATTAGTGATGATCGGAGAGCGTCGAGTCGGTCCATGCTCAGCATTCCCGTCATGGTGGACCAGCCTGATACTTCTCTTGCGCTGGAGATGAGAAATTGTGCGATGTTAATGGCGCCGTAGGGGTCGAATGTGGGGATGGTGTCTGGGCTGGCGTCGGAAGAGAGAAACCGGCGGACTGCGTCTGGGTACGGGACTGCCGGTCCGGGGTTCCTGGCGACAAGGTGTCGATGTGCCCATTCTGCGGCGGAGGGGGCTGTCCATTGGGCTTCCGGGCAGGGGAGGTCGTGCTTGACTTCTAGATGGGAGATGGAGCGGGGGATGGAGAGGAATTGGTACCAGAGGGCGTCGATCTGGTGCACAGCGAAGGAGGTTCGTTTGTGGGATTCGGACTTGATGAATTCTCGCCATAGTGCTTCTAGGTCTTCGGTTGTTGAGGATTCGGTTGGCATTGGTTTCATGAGGGCTCCTGCTCGTGCGAGGGATATCATGTTTGAATGCATTTTGAGGCCTCTTGCTGAGTCTTCGCCGCAGAGGTACATCATGGCGCATATTTGGAGGAGTAGGTATGATTGGATGAGGGTGGTGTTCTGTCTTGGCTGGTCTGTCTTGTTTTCCTCGGCAACAGTGAGAGCACGAGCTTGGTGAAAGCAGCGGGTGGATAGGCTTGCGCCTGAGCCGGTTTGATCTCCACATTCTGGGTCTTCCCCGTGTTGGTAGCCGAGAGAAAGAATACTGAGGAGTAAGTGTAGAGGCACACGTGTGGCGTCAAATGTCGGTTGGTGCAGAAAAGGGAGGAAATGTGAAACATGTTTGAAGAATAGGTCACAGCCTTGTGTAATCTGGGTGGGTGAGGGTAACCAGTCGCCCTGGTCATTTGTTGGAGACAAGCCAGGACTACCTTGGTTGTATGCACAGCCAGCGAGGGTTGAATCAAACGCAGTAGGCTGTGTTATAATGGCGGATTGCAATTGGTCGTCAAGTTCATAGGTCGCTTTAAGAAACGAGGTTCCCAAGAGTAGGCTCCTTTCCAATTCTATCGCATCTTGGACCATGCGGCCCATACAATCCGACCCATTTAATGAGGGCCCTTGTGTGGATGGACCTGTTACTACTTGGTCTCTATTTCCTTCAGCTGTCGCTGGCCCGCTAGTTCGAATAGTTGAGCTTTCTCTGTCGTGGCGATGGAAAAGTGCATGCTGCTCATGCGGTAACGGCGTATTCCAGAACCCACCATCCACCTCGAGCTCACACTCATCTCCGGAATTCTGCGGGTGAAACCCATCCTGACTATCAGGAGACGATTCAGAAGACAAATACACATCATGCCGCTGCGATCTGCTTCCCTCACCCCCTTGCTTAGACGCAAGCGGCTCACGCAACGATCGTTTGTTAGTCCTTCTCTGCTCATACTCCGGATGCTTCCTCTTCATATGTCGATGCCGCAGATCAGGCCGTGAGAAAGTCGTCTGGCAAAAATCGCAGGACAGCGAGGCCTCCTCCTGTGAGCGGGAATGAAGCTTGGCATGTCGCTTGAGGTTCTCATGTCGGGTAAAGCGGCTTTGGCAGACATGACATTGATACGGTTGGTACGACGGCATCCGTCTGTTGACGTGGGAAACCGACATTATAAAAAGCAATAGAGCTCTGCTTATAGCGTGACTGCTTCAGTTGTCGA
Organism: Aspergillus flavus; assembly: GCF_009017415.1. Lineage (NCBI taxonomy): Eukaryota > Fungi > Ascomycota > Eurotiomycetes > Eurotiales > Aspergillaceae > Aspergillus > Aspergillus flavus. The sequence continues at coordinate 831,106 of NC_092403.1, read as the reverse complement.
GATGTACTGGCGGAGAAAATCCCCACATACTAGTATCGCTTTCCCCGCACGGCCAAGCATCGGCTACTGTCCGGTTATCTATTTGTTGGCCTACTTGCATATCTGTCGTATCGGGATTGATAAGGTCTTGGGGGTCTTTTATCTCTTATCAGTCACGGTTGTTATCTATGTGGATTGATATGTGATGCCGCGATGGAGATTGTCCACGGAATATCTAAGTTACCGGTAGGACGCAGCACAATTTTTTGGGGTAAAACAGATTAATTTTTCAAAAATGTATATAGGCAGTCAACTGCCTGTGATTTCTAGGGTAATATTGATTTGACTAGTAGTATTTATGAATCGTGGAGAGTGAGTAGTTTAATCCGCGAATTGCAAGTGATATATATTGCGGCTCGAATTTACCAGAATAGGCATAGTAGGGCTATGACACATCACACACCAGGAAGCGCTCAGTGACAAGCGCCATGCTTAAATCTGTTTCTACCGTCACTCCACATAGACGCAGCCATTGCTAGCATTGGATCTCAGCGGTATCGTGAGTCTTGCTACGATACAGAATGAGAAGAGGAGTTTCAGGAGCGAGTGGGGGCATGCCGCGGCCCGCGTACGGCGGAGCTTTCTTACTCCGTCAAAGGACACTGAAAAATGTGGGCCGGGTCAACAATTCACCCGACTCGCAAAGCATGCCAATGATTTGGGGCAAGGATGATGATCTCGAAGTTTATTTAAAGTAGTAGCTGGATCGGCTTAAAATTGTTGTGTCCACTTGATGGAGAAATCCCGCAAGATCTTCACCGTTAGAACTAGAACTGGACAGAACATTTGCCACACCTAAATATATAAAAGATGTGGGAGGTTGAGATGTCCGTGAAGAAATCTACAACAATATTTCAAACCACTAATACGACGTTGAGGCAACGCCTGTTTTCGTTTCCATCCGAACTTTAGTACAGACTTAATACTATCACAAAACCTGAGTACTTCGAGACATGGCAGCATTCATAGGAGCAAATCTGAATCCTTGCAATTATATTGGAGGTGTGAGCTTCAATCCTGAACGAGACATCCCGGATCTATCTGGAAAGGTAGCGTTGGTGACCGGAGGTATGGCATTCTTCACTTAGATGGAATAAAAGGTATACTAATAATCTGTAGGAAATGCTGGACTGGGCAAAGAAACCATCCTGCAGTTGGCCAAACATCGACCGCAAAGGATATATCTTGCTGCACGGTCGGAGACGAAAGCACAGGCGGCCATCAGCTCTCTAAAAGGATCGCTATCTAATAATGTTGAGATCACTTGGCTCCCTCTGGACTTGATGTCCATTAAATCAATTCAGACTGCGGCACAGACATTCAATGCAGAATCATCACGGCTCGACATCTTGATACTCAATGCTGGTGTAATGTCGCTTCCGCCAGGAGAAACCGAGATGGGCCACGAGATCCAACTGGGTACCAACCATACCGGTCATTTTCTCCTCACAAAGCTGTTGCTGCCCACATTACTCAAGACAGCAGAAGAGCCCAATTCAGATGTGCGGGTCGTGTCACTCTCATCCATCGGACATAATCTGGCTCCGTCATTCGAGACCATCCTGGATCAGGACCGGTTGAAGAAGGTGAACACTAATACTCGATATGGTGCCTCAAAGGCAGCAAATATTCTATTCGCAGCTGAGCTTGCAAGGCGATATCCTTCAATTACGTCTGTTTCCGTCCATCCCGGGATTATTCTTACGGATCTATATAGCTCGGTGAGTGATCGTTCTGCCCTCGCTGCGTTAGGCTCAAAGACACTGGGCCTTTTCGGGACACAGGTCCCTCAGGGGGCCTATAATGAACTTTGGGCCGCTGCTGGTGCGAAAAAGCATGACCTCGTCAATGGAAGCTATTATATTCCTGTGGGACACTTGAAGCCATATAACCAGTATGCCAGAAGCGAGGACATGGGAAGACGTTTGTGGGACTGGACCGAATCCGAATTACGCAAGTTCAATGCTTTGCCCTGATATGTCTTGTTAAATATTTTCTTACCTAGTTTTGTTTCCCAAATGTATGTACATATATCTGTGTTTCTAAATGATAAAAGATGACTACATTTGCTTCTTGCCAGGAAAAAAGTCGGAGTTTCAGTAAATCCGATGTTTGGGCCGCGAGGAAATTGTGGGTCATACTAACTACATTTAGACCAGCTTGCGAGACGCGTTGATCTTGGACTTTTCCTATTACAGTACATAAAATAGAGTTTTACCTATTTATAGACACCCACAATAGAACATAGACCTAACTATTCGATTGTCTTGTTGGACAACCTTTAACGCTTTCAAAGATCAAGGATTATACAATAGAGAACTAGATTAGAAGGATAGATATTATGAAACAATAATATTAATATAACTATCATTAATGGTACACAATATATCTTTAGGACATAGACTGTAATTATGACTGCCCATAACTATGGCTACGATCCCCAAGTTCTACTGCCAACATGATGAGACAAAAAAGTTTCGCTCTATTCGGCACCACCGGGACGCGCTGTGGTTGATTCGTGTTAGAAGAAGGAAGGCGTTGACTGCGAAAGCGTTGTAGATTTTCACGTTGTTGTTCTGCCGTTTAATTTCCTTTAGGGGAGAGACTTGGATTGAAATGATGGAGCAGGTAATGCTAATGTATAATATGCTCTGCCCTCTCCAAGTTCTACAACATATAGAGAGCATAGTCGGTGGTTTAGCATGTGACTTGTTTGATACACGATATGACCTATGTACGGATATTCCCATTGTCAGAAGTAGAGTATACGGACATCAGGTGGCTACGTCTAACCTATTCCTATACTGGAATACTCCGATTCCGACTATCGAAGCCCTTTTCGTCCGCTGCACAATGAAATAGATGCACTGCGTCGGCCAGTTTCCCTTTATTATTATACATAAGTGACTCCAAGAGGATCCATATCCCTTATTTTGACCACATTTTGCAGATCTCTAAACACCTCAATAGGCGAGGATGGCTATCAAGATTCCTGACTGTTTGGATAGCAGGAGGTTAAAAAAAGGCCCGTTGATTCACACACTATGTTGATAATGATTATGAGACTTGATGGATAGGCCGACATGGCCTTTTTCACTTGATTGAATTGTGGTCAATGTGTTCCTCGGTGAATAGCTTTTCAGCCATAGTGAATCACTACATACGTAAGGAGTAACAGAAGGCACCATATGGTTGAAGTAAGTCACCTAAGCAAACCACTATCCCTTCACATAGATCTGCTGATTTCCCTTTGTTTATTTGAAGTGAATACTCCTATGCTGGGGGGCGAAAAAACTTTCCCCTTCATCTTTTATGTTTGATCTTCTATTCCTTCCTTTCTCCCCCCAAGGTCCACTTTCAGGCTTAAAAGCTTTTCTGAAATCCCTCACAGACCTCATCTACATCCTCCCATCCTCCCATATCTTTTTAGATTCTATTACTTCTTCATACAAAAACCTTATTTCTGTCCATTTTGATCACATCCTACCACGTTCATCATATCTCAAGAATCCCTAGAGCTTGAAGGTCCACTGCAAAGCCTCAAACTCAGGAACAACACAACCAAGAACCAAGAAAATCAAGAAAACATATTTGTGGCGCAGGGAGCTAAGCAAACGGACACAACAATACCGGACATTGGTGCTGATTGTGAGAATATCAATTCACAACGATGAACGGCATGGACGAGCAAATCCTGGCTTGCAGTGAGCATGATATGCGGAATGCCTTCAGTGTGGTCAATGAGTACCTATCGCAGCCCAAAGATCCACGTCCAGATCCATCTTCGACGGACGAGTTTAAGAAGTGGCTAGATAGGCAATGCATCTTCAAAATGTGTTACGACACCGTCGCCGACCTTGGGGTGCGGGAGACATTCACCGTAGCCTGTACTAACAGCCTGGCTGGTTCTCATATTGCCCGGAGAAACTTTGGCGCAAATGACAAACCGATTATCGTCATTGCTGACGAAGATGGACAGGCATTGGAACCTGACGTGATCATCCCCCTTGTCTCCCTTGATATGGCATAGATTGTTGTAGATACGGTTAGAGGAGGTGAGAACCATCAGCTCCCTCATTTAGCTATTACTACACACGAGGTCCCAGGCTACAATGAGTTCTGTCCCCAACTTTCCAGGTCATTTTTTGATCAACTTCGTCGTGCTCGGTTCCCATTTACTACCCTATCCCAGCAGTATTGTATACACCTCCATCTACGAAGGTTTCCGTCGGAATTCACGTACTTTGAGAGGATGATAGACGACCCCAGCGTGGCGTCTATTAACCTCAGTAATGAGGTGGCAGATGTACTCCTAGAATGGATTAGGACTACACCACCAGGTGCTAAGTTTGAGAATGGATTAGAGCTAATTGGTCTAAACGTCTCAAATGACCAGACGATGGTCAATAACTGGAATCATTCCAGATCAAAAGCTGCGAATGTTTCCGTGGTCATGGACCTCGTTGAGTTCCTTATTAATCCCAACGTACTCTCCAACGTGACCTGTTCGATAATTACGACTTACTCTGAGCAGAAGAAGTGCTACATCGCCAAGATGCCGGAGCTTTCTGTGAAGCTGAACATTGTTTTTGAAGGTATAGTTGATGTTGTCACCGGGGATAGGATGTAGGGTCACGAGTCAGATATGATCATCCTAGATTGGGTTGTCGATTCAGGATCGAAGTCTGACCTAGGATTTGCTTCTTACAATAGTCGAGCAAATGTCGCTATAACCAGAGCCCGCGCTTGTTTGATCGTTGTCGCGAATGGCCGCATTCTCGACAACGACCGACTCATTCTCGTCCATTGGCAGTATCTATTAAATAACGACCTCATTGTTGATTGTCCCGGAGAGCTGCCCACCGTGGATAGCAACGTTGAGAAGGAGAAAAAATCGGCGGGGCCCACAAATTTGTGATGCGCAAGGTGCTTGGTATCTTTGCTTTCGGTGAAAACGAGAGAAAAGTGCAAAAGAAAAAAGGATGTATCTAACGTTACAAAATCCACTTTCAGGTCTTTTAACATGGATTTCGTTCCCTTCCTATATTTTCCAATTATTCACACTAAACCTTTTTGCGTTCGGCATTTATGCTATATTGGGAACCGTTAATATAAAACTTTTTCCGTGGGTATCTATTTCCTTTCTTGCGTCAAGCACGTTGTTGCTCTTTTGTGATTTCCCTATAATGCGAGGCTATTTCCTTTTCTCCCCCAAGTAAGGCTGATTTGAAAGGTATGGGTTAACTGGAAGCACCTGGTATAATGATCATCGACTATCAAATAGCTTGTGTTTGCCTGAGGGATGCAGGTCGACAGAGAAACGCAAAAACTTGACAAATGTCTGCCCCGGCATTTGACGGAATGGGTATCGACCTATACAACACCACTAGACCCGGGAAATGAGTTTTGTTTCATGTCATGAAGGCGACCCACTCGGGTATTGTCCGGATCGCCCATAAAACACTCTAATTTTATAGGGTTACATTCTACTTGTGCCAAGAGCTTCTCCAATCCTTTTCCACGCTCTGGCTTCTATCGTTCACATAATGGATTGTTCTTTAGTCCAATTAGAGGGGCGCCTGACTTCACGGCTTCAAATGAGTTTTGATGCAGGACATAAGGCGATGCGACAGCCAGGGCTTAACCTGCTGTTGACGATGTACCTAAACAGAAGGTGGGCATATCTTCACGAACCAAACCATGTTTTCTGGCGCCGATGTAACGTGACGAAACTGTGATTGCTGCAAGTTCTTCTTAAGCTCATTTCTCGAATCAACGTTTTACGTACTTGGAATTGATAGGCATCGAGCACCGATTTGCGTTGTGCGCTATGGTGACGTCCGATAGTCACATCGTCGGCATTTCGCATACAGACGAAAGAGACTTTCTTCTCTTCGCACTGTATTAGCCTGTCTGTGCGGTGATCATATCCCAATTGAGATGTCTTTATATTATACATCACTCTAAGCGCCGTTTAATGTCACCGTCGAACGACCTCAACTTGATGTATGGAACGGTCAATTTCCATGGATGGGGTTGCAGTATCCACACATCGTGGTATCGAGTATCATACCTCACATTTAATTAAACAAGGTAGCATCGGCGGATCATGAGGTACCGATGAGGAGCGAAACGAAATGAGTTGAGATATCACTTCATCAAAATGCGAACATATAAGAACACGACTCACTACCAAGACATTGGCATCTCAGAACCTGCCTGCATCTTTAAGAGCTTCCTTTGTCCAACAGGTACAACAAGCCAACAAACCACCCAAAATGCATTTCAAAGCCTACATCCTCGCTGCAATCGCAACCGCCAGCACAGCTCTGGCCCATATGGAAATGATCCGCCCTTTCCCTTTGAAGAGTCAATTCGATCCCAACAATGACTGGTCTAACATCGACTACGACAACACCTCCCCTCTTGAACCAAGTGGTAAGAGCCATAGCCCCATCTAATCCCATAACACGTTAACAGCCCAAGCCAATCTAACAAATGTCCCCATACACAGGATCCAACTTCCCCTGCAGAGGCCACCACAAGACCACCAACTGGCGCACAGTGGCCAACTACACCGCAGGCCAAGCCGACTACATGAAGCTTGCACCAGGAAACAACCACCACGGAGGCTCATGCCAGATCTCGCTCAGTTATGATAACGGCGAGACCTTCCGCGTGATCGAGTCGTACATGGGCGGCTGCCCGCTCAAGCTTGAATGGGACTTCGAGATCCCCTCTTTTGCGCCTAGCGGCAAGGCGCTGTTCGCGTGGAGTTGGTTTAACATCGAGGGAAACCGTGAGATGTATATGAACTGTGCTCAAGTTGAGATCGAGGGCGGCTCCGATTCGGCCCAGTTCGATCAATTGCCTGAGATCTTCACCGCGAATGTTGGAAATGGATGTAGAACTGTGGAGGGTAAGGAGACTGTCTTTGCTCATCCTGGTGATAGTGTTGAGTATGCTGGAAAGGTGTCGCCAGGTGATGCTCCTTTCCCTAAGTGTGGTGGCAATGCGGAATGAGGGAGAGATGGAACCGAGAAACAGAGAGAGGAAGAGGGAGAGAGAGGGACAGGTGTTTGTGATGGCGGGTTCATCTGATTGGTTCATCCTGGCTTTTTGTTCTTTTCTATTCTTTATAACGGGTTGATCCTGTGACTACATTTGTGCTGGAAACGAGAACCATTTGATTTCCTGTGCTTGTGAATAAACGTCAAATGACGTTGTAGAGAGGTCTGTAAGACTCTATGAAGTACATAAGTCGTATGTCACTGTTGACTTATTGTACTGTTAATTTTGCACATAGGCTACTGTCTGATAGTCAATGACTATGCGCAGCAAAATCCATAATTTACTCATAATGCCAACAATGTGAGTACAATAGGTATGCAGGTCTTTGTATTACATTCGTCTCTGAAAAGACGGACCTAAGAGACAAGAACCGGGAATGGTCAGAAACCCTTCCTATGTGACACGACAAGAAGTCATTTCAATTGGTGACCACCAAGCTGCCCTGCTCACTATTCCGGTGAACGATGGCCATAAGATCCAGATAACCCAAGTTGTCTGCTCCGTTTAGAAAGGCAGCTTGGTTGACTATGCCGTCACAATATCTCACGCCATACTTGTCATCTACTTCACAGTACGCAAATACTTTTGCGTCGGGCTCTCTATCAAGCTTCTCGCGTACCCGCTGAACCACCCTATGATCAGCCCATGTATCATCAACGCCAAGCAATTGCAGTGTACTATCACTCCAAACGGCTTCAAACTCTGTAAGCCGAGGAAAAGACTCTTGTGCAAGAGTAGTAAATAGCTCTCGCCAATCAATCTGTTCTCCGTACACCCATGCCTGTTCGTCACATGCGAAACAGTCTTGCAATGTGATAGACTCCAGGGTGGCCTTGTGTCGAACAAGAAAGTCGCGTAGCTCGAGACAGATGATAATGTTGTTCAGTGTGAGCTTCCGAAGTCTGGGCAATGTAGTGTTTCGTAAACCTATGTCCTCGCAATACGGTTGCCCTCCGTTCCCGAGTGTTCCTGTTTCTCGAGGATCGAAAGAGAATTCTTCCACAGTGGCGAGGTGGTCGAAGAAAAAAGGGCCTAGGTAGTGGGTAAATTCGCGGAAGATACGTTGGGTAATCATGGTCCAGCCAACGCCGTTATCCCAACGTCTTAGCGAGAGATCGAAACTCTTCAGTTGTGACAGGAAAGACTGGAATGGTTCGGTTGCGTAAACTGACACCATGAAGATGTTCAGATCGCGGAATTCGATGTTTAAAGGTAGTCGACGATTAGACGAGGCGTGGCTGTAATTGGATACGATTGCACGAAAGGTTGCTGCCATAAACCCTCGCCAGGTATTTTCGCTCTCCTCTAATGGGGCATTTTCCGGGTAAAAGATATCACTTTGAAGGTACTCGAACAACAGGTCAGACTCGTAGTCAAAGGGAAATTCAATCGTGAGTTTGTCAAGACTGCCGAACATGTGTAGATTGGACAGAACTTGATCAACCTCTGGAGGGTACACCTCCTCCAAGGGCGAGGTTTGTTGATCTGGCGAGACAATCGTTAGATTTCCTTCAGTTTTTCGTTGTGATTCTGTGCCACATACCCGTCTCACAGATCCCAATGTACCGCAGCGTCTTGACGCACGCAGCATGCCTCCCCTTGCCGATCGCAGTGATTGACCGGGCGCTTTTGGCCGTATTGTTTAATTCAAGGTTGGCAAATATGATGGGAGCAAGCACAACCCGAAACCATGTGCACGTACTACTCAGGCTGATGAGGTCGGGAAGGTAAGGCTGTCTCCGGGCTACATTTTTGGGTTTCCAGGCGCTATCAGGGTCTTCTTCCTCTTCATCGTCCTCGTAATCATCCGGGTCGACTTCCTGGCGAAGGAGGTCAAGCACAATGTACCACACGTCAACGCCGAGCGAGAAAAGCGGGAGCAAATGCTGATTCTCGGAGTGAGCTGCTATTGTCATCATAAGACAGTTTACCTATGGTGAAGTTCAACAGTATTTTCATTGAAACAGCCTTAGGGCTCTATATGTATATACCTACCTTGAATGATTGTAGGTAACAGGTTATGATAGAAACCTTGCTGGTGCCTAAGCCAAGACAGTAGTGCTTACCCGCCTGCCTACGTAGCTAGATTACCGAGGCTACCGTATTGCGCTTAGAGTACTCGATGCCTCCCTGCGCTACCGGGAAACTTCACAACTAACTTGAATCTTGTATTGGAAATTAAGACTGAAAAAGCATTCAGTCATCCTCCAGTTCGCGCTACGGAGTGTAAAGTCACGTCACCTTGGACTCATAACGCACCTCATCCCCGGGTTTGTATCTCACTAATTTGGCCACAGGTTGCACCTACGTATCATAAAATAGAGCAAGAGTAGGACATGGATAGAGAGTGATATAAGGCTGTATCACGTGGCCGTCGACGTGTCTAAGGACGCCGGGTGTTGTTCTCCTTTTGTGACTTTGGACATACCCCGCACTTGCAAGCTGACGAACTACCATGGCGGCGAAAGAGCTGGTAAATGATATGAAATTAAACGCCGAGATTCATCCAGACGGAACCACCCATTATACTTTCGAACCTGACTACAGTCAAGATAAAGCTGACCGATGGCTCCCAAAGAAAGAGATATGGAAGAAAGAGAAACTCCTGGGCGAAGGGACATACGGAAAAGTCTGGCTGGAAAGATGCTCGTCACGTGAAGGCCCTGCGAGGCTGCGAGCTGTGAAAATGATTATCAAACCAACCAACTCTGCTCACAGGGCATACTGTGATCAAGAGTTGGAGGCTATCGCAAAGTTCTCTCAGCAGAAGGTCAGACCAGCATACAGACTCTGAGTCTAAGTTGCGGATATTGATGTTCATCAGTATACAGGACTCTTTGTGAAATCATCTGGCTGGTTCGAGAATGAAGAATCCATTTTCATTGCGATGGAGCATATCGAATTGGGGGATCTTGACATCCACCTGAAGGGTCCCTTACCAGAAATAGAAGCACGGCAAATTTCCTATCAGATTCTGCAGGGTCTGCAGCACCTTCATGATAATGGGTTTGTTCATCGAGACTTAAAACCCCGAGTAGGTATACCATTATTGGCAAGGTCAGACCCTTAAAAGCACCGGTTGATGAAAAGTCTTTGAATGTGTTTATTATGTCCACAAGCCCTCACTGGTGGGTCAAGATTGGAGACTTCGGTTTCAGCAAACGGCACACGGAAGGCGTTGCTTTGCAATCAATGGTCGGTACTTTGCTATTTTTAGCGCCTGAAGTGCTGAAGCTGTACCCTCCTGGACTCGGGCGGAAGAGGATTCGATCTGATTATACGCATACAGCCGACATTTGGTCACTTGGTGTGATGACGTTCTACATGCTCTGCCACGACTATCCATTTCCGGATTATCACAGTTTGTGGTCATATGTCCAGTCTTCCGACCTCCCGTCCGCAACCAAATTGAAGTCGGTTAGCGAGAGCGCTCGAGAGCTTACAAACTCTCTTTTAGTTGTAGATGCAACAGTCCGATTATCTGCTAAAGAAGCTCTTCAGAGCAGATGGTTGAAACAAGACTCCTTCGACCCGGTCTCGGGGATGGCAAGCTTGGCTATTTCGGAAGAGAGCATGCCTCGAAAAAGCGCTTCACCACTAGCGAGAAATATAAACGCAACAGTATCAGATGCTTCAAAAGGGTGGGATGAGGTAGAGAAATCCTCTGTTATAGTCGATGAAGAACCTATCCGGATCGCACTGGAGACAGAGATCAAACAGGCATGCTCGCATTCAAGAACACCAATGGAACATGATCCACTGGCTGAACAACGTTCAACCTTAAGTGCTACCCTCCTTGAATTGCAGGCAATGCGTGAAAATGGAGTGTCCTTGATAGATCTGGAAATGTTCTCTGAAGCCGAAACTATATGTCGACAGGCCTGGGAGGGATACAAGCAAGCTCTTGGTGAAAAGCATATAAATACACTTGCATCTCAATTCAACCTAGGGACTGCCGTCCTTGCATGTTGAAGATAAAATCATATGAAAAGAGCTGTTTGGTGCTCGGATCTGTTACACGAACCACACCGTAGCATTTGAGCAGATGAAATCGATTTGCATCAACCTGCTGAAGCTTCCCAGCTAGGTGTCGAACATTTTTGGCAAACGTGGAGGCATCTTTCCGGGAGGAACAGTCCGCAGAGTCCAATATAAATGTACCAACGCCCGCTATCTCAATGATTGTACATGTTGAATGCGGAATGGCACATCGCGTGGCTGAATGGAGTTTGCTTTCTGCTAAAAAGGACCGAAGACGCGCGTTGTGGCTCCTGCTGCAGGGCATCCCGGACATGCCGAGCAACGGATAACTTCTCAGTTCCTGGGCGCTTGACCAGCTCAGTGTCGATGGTGTGATCGGCTACCCGTAGAACCAGGAACCATGTTGTGTCGAACTCTTTCTCCCATACCCGAAGATCCTGGATGGCTTTATCGAGGGATCCTTTCACCATTAAGGCATATTTCAAGGCCTTCCGCTTGTCTGTGAATCCAGTTCCAGTCTGATTGGCACCCTTCTCAAGCTTGCTGATCTGCAACACAGCAGTCTGGAGCTTTCTTTCTAGAACTCGGAGGATGCGTCCCTGCAGCTCCTGATAATCCTCGTCTAGGCTTGCCCAGACACGCTTCAGAAAGGCCAGCTGCTGCGATATTTTTGCCCAGGCAGCTTCTATTGCAAGGATACGTTCTTCTATCTCCTCATCGGCTTTATTGAACGTTTTGTATTTAGTCACGATGATCTGCCCATATCTGAGAAACGTTAGTGAGGGTTTAGTCCCAGTAGTGGGCTTGGACCGTATACTTCAAACAAAGATCAAGAGTACCGATGATAGCAAGGCCAAGCTCTACACCGCTCATATTGCACTGTGTTTGACCGTTGGCTGATATCCAGATTTCATGGGATCCCAGGGTTGGGAATTTCCAAGAGGAACTTTGGCGCTGATGTCTGCTCAGCCGCTTGCACACGTCGATAGCCACGTGATATGCATTCGTGTCCAATACGAATTAAGCGCCGTTAGCTGGTTCTTTTATTAAGAGTATAGCCCAAGAGGTGTGTCCAGAGAGAGTTTCCTTAGCTGCATGGGTATTCACCAATTGGTAAACCCTAGGACAAAACCTAGTCTATATCAGGCCATCTTATAGCCTGCGGACGCAAAATTGCCGGATGGGCCTCTCTGGGGCCTATCAGCTATGTATTGCAAGAAATGGACAATTTGTGTGTTGTACTTTTCGGTTACCATGGGGGCCCTTCATCTAATTAGTCGTCACCGCTATGCTCAATGTAATACTAGTGAAAAAGAACATACTTCATAACTCAAATCTTCTGTTCTGTAACAATTCTCGATTTCAAGTATATGTAGCTCTATACCGGAGTCGCAATATAGTACAACTCTATAGTACTACTCTATAGTACTATATATGATAGAGGTAGGATTGGCGGACGCACTAAGTCTCCCGGGAGATTAGCCTAGACCAATAGGAGGAAATCGCTATTTGTCGGTCTATGTGGCTTGTCATTGCCCCTCATTTCTTTTTTGTTACTAGTTTGTGCTTCTTGTTGTCCCTAGGATGTCTGCCCCTTCCAGTCCTAGTCTGGTCGACTCGGCCGCTCACATCGGCCAAGCCACTGAGCAGGTGAATGCCTTCCTAGTGGCGAATGGCCAACCCCAGCCCTCGTTCGACCGTGATGCACCTCCTGTATTCCCTGAAGCGCCGGCAGACATTCAGGCCGCCCGGCAACAGATCCTAGATGCTTGCCAGACGATATACGATGCGCTGGTAGGGCCAGCTGAGTATCTCCGCTGGCTGGCGTGTAGAGTAAGCCTAGACCCGTTTTTTTAGAAAGAAACGAAAGAAGAAGATTACTAATAGGATAAAAAAGCACCACGACACGTCCAGCCTCCAGTGGCTCTATCATTTCAACATCGCGGCCCCCATCCCGTTGGACCGAGCCGTTCCGTACAGTGAGGTCGCCGCCACGGCCAAGGTAGACGAGAACAGGCTGAAGAGCGTCCTCCGGCTGGCCATGACAAATAGGCTCTTCTGCGAACCGCATCCGGACTTCGTGGCCCATAACGCTGCTTCAGCCCTCCTCGTCACCTCGCCCGCTCTCAACGACTGGGTTGGGTACACCGCCGAGGAAACCTATCCTGCCTCCGTCAAGTTAGTCGAAGCCACCGAGCGCTACGGCTCCAGCCAGCTCACTAACCACGCCGAGTATAACCTGGCCTTCGATACTGATGAGCCAATGTTTGTGCATCTCCAGCGCTTTCCGGAGCGGGAGCGCCGACTCGCAAATATCATGGTCGAGATGACCTCAACCGAGGGGTATGGCGTCCATCACCCGGTGGAAGGGTACCCGTGGGAGGAGGTCAAGGGGAAGGTGGTGGATGTGAGTTGCTCTCCCTCCCCTCCCCAACTTTCCTGGTCATTGTCATTTTCGTACCTGTGTATGTATTGATGATCGCTATGTCGGTGGATCAACAGGCCATGCGAGCATCGCCATCAGTCGCAAGTCCCCAGCCGCCCAGCTCGTGCTCCAGGACGCCCAAGGTGTAGTCGAACAGGGCCGCGCCGCCCTGGCCCCTGCACTGACTGAGCGCATCACCTTCCAGACAAACGACTTCTTCACCGCGCAGCTTGTCAGCGCGGACGTGCGCTTTATTCTGCATGATCATCCCGATGCTGAGGCAGTCAAGATCCTGCAGAATTTTCTACCCGCTATGAAGAAGGGCAGTCGTATCATTCTCAATGTGGGAGTGCTGCCGGAGCCTTTAACGCTGGGAAGAAGCGAGGAGCGAATTGCACGGTAAGTGTATGTTTCCTTGGAGGGCGGGATAGCTGATGTGTGTAGAATCATGGACATGGAGATGATCACTACTTTCAATGCACGAGAAAGTCCGCTCGAGGACTGGAAGAAGCCTTGCGGGGATGCACATCCTGCACTGAAATTGCGGCGCATTTTCAAGCCCACTGGGAGTATCATGTCTATCATGGAGTTTGTTCTGGAAGAATATTTGAGTTAGCACGTTTGTCAGGGGGTGTTGTGTCTTGGGTTGCCCACAGCTGAATATCAACCAGCGGTGATGTCTTATATCCATATAACTGTAAGACTCTCAAAAGTCCACTTTTGATGCTCTAAGATACGCGCCTTCATTCACAAGGAGGACTGCGAAGAGTAACTAGCAAATGTTTAGATATACTTTGTCTAATAGCAATCGCTATGACAATTTTGTTTCAATGGCTTCGTTTCTGTTGAGCCAGCCACTATTCCAATCTCATTAGAAGGGAATATTTATCGGCTTAAGACAATCCTATATATCCATGAGGGCTTCCTAGTGTTTCATGCTCGTTCCTCAAGCTAGCTAATTACTCACTAGTGGTAGTAATTTACTAGGTAACGATGTCGGCCTTTTAAGGCTGAACCGTATGACAAGGGCCATAGTTACAAATTCTTGTGTAGCCGATTTAAGATTATAATAAAAAGAGAAGAAAAGAAGAAAAGATTAAGGGGCAGTCTTCTTCTAAATATTATCTGTTCAGTTAGCTCTTGAATCTGTTGCTTAGCTCTACTTAAAAAAAAATAATAAACTCTTTATTTATAGCTCATAGATAAAATCGATCTTCTTTATTGGGACTAGGTGCGACAAGATATTGATCTATTGGCTAATATTCATATTTTAGGGCGGGGTGATTGCGGGGAATATTTCCCCGAAGGGAACCGGAGATTTCCTGCCATTTACGGAGCTGTGGGGGTAGATTATTTCGATGGTATCATCTGCGGAGTGGATTTATGAGTGATTACTACTATGATGGAAATTGTTCGCTAGAGATTTCGTGTCACAATGATCGTCCGGGAATATATTTCTAAATTATAAATTGGGTTCCCTCCTCTCCATGATCTTGGAGATTGAAGATTCAACATTAGTTTCTCAATCCCTTACGTTGCAGACAGCAGTTTCACTCAATTTTACCCAGTTCCATATTGACTAAATATACCTCATGGCATCCGTTTTGCGTTTCCGCACTGCTTGGGGTATTGACCCCGGTACCAGCTACGAGAACTGGGCCAAGTGGTTTCCGACTCTGAAGGCCCAAGGCTACGGTACGGAGTCCTAGCATTAAAAACTCATCCTGGCTAATAATCCTTTCCGTGGCTCTTAGATGGCATCGAAGTGGACATCACTGACCTCAACGATCTCCCTTCAATCCGTCGCATTGCCGATGATGCTGGACTGGAAGTAAACGTTCTGTAAGTGTTTATGCTCCATGATATACAATGGGCTCGACCCAGAAGATGTGTATTTTACTGATTCAAACTCAGAATTCATATCCAGTGGCCAAGTTACGCAGGCCCCACACCTGAGGGCCCAACACCCCAGGATCTCCTTAAAGGTTATCGCACAAAACTCGAAACTGCCAAGACCGTGAAACCATACAAGATCAACGCCCACTCCGGGTAGTACGTCTCAACTACACCTGTAAATCCCTCGAGTGCGACACTGACTGAGACTAGTGAGGGATGGACCGTGGACGAGGCGGTTGAATTCTACAGCGGGACGTTCGCCATCGATGCCGAATTAGGCCTTACAGGCAAGGTGTCCCACGAAACTCACAGAAACACGGCGCTTTTCAACCCATACTCTACTGCAGCAGTATTACGTAGAGTGCCAAACCTGCGCATCACGGCTGATTTCTCTCACTGGGTGGTGGTCTGCGAACGTCTCTTGGATACTCATGAGGAGGATAAGCAGATTCTCAGCGCCGTTATTCCTCACGTGACACATATTCACGCAAGAATGGGCACAACGCAATCATCGCAATGCCCGGACCCAACGCACGAGGTGTTCAAGGAGGAAAGAAGGTTCTTTGAAACCGTCTGGAAGCAGATTATCGATGCCACTGCTACTGCTTCGGAGCCTATTACTTTCGTTCCTGAATATGGGTAAGTGTCTCCATTGGATTTTAAGTTGTCCGTGATTGCCATCATGTTAGGGGTGTACTGACACAGGGATGATACTATTCTAGACCATACCCGTACCATCCTTTTGGCTCTCAGAAAACATTCTCTGAAGTCGCTGATAGCGAAGGAGCTCGACTCCACCCGTCTTTCGAAACCTACGCCAAGGCTGCTATTGCGTCCCGCTCATAAAGTGATTGCGGAACTGGAAGTACTTAGAAAATAGATCTCTTAGTTATGATTCAGGCACGAATTAGAATACACCAAAGTTATGCTCAACTCTGAACAAAATATTAGTCAATGGTAGATATGATGTTTTTTGTGTTAAGTTAATCATAACTGGGGGGGGGGGGGGGGGGCAGGCTTAACCCCGCTATCCACACAGATACATGCACATTGTAAGAAAGATGAGATAAACGAGCTTTCCCTACCTCACGGGCTTTGGAGGGGTCTCCAAGACCTCAAGACAATAAGCATGGAGTGATTAACCATTTTAGAATTAAGCAAAACCATTGCTTACATACCATGCTAGATCCAACAGCAATGCCTTCACATAGGGCGGTGAAAATAACCCTTCTTGACAGAAGTCTTAGATATGCGAATTATATCCATCCCCACCATGGAAGACTATTCTCTTTTGGGACAGGATCCCCGCCCCCGCACTTTAGAATTCTACCCCGCACTACTCCGACATTCAGAAATTCGCGGCGCATTCTAACAAAATATTGCCATATTTGGGAGCTCGCGGCGGCGGTTGCTGCGAATGGCTTGGAGCTAAAAGTTAGGAACAGATCCACAACCAACTTGCCCTGTCATTTCTGCATCACATCAATGGACTGTTGGATGTAAAGGGTTACCCCTCATACTCCGTAGCAATAAGTCCGATAACTCAAATATGGTCGCATGTTCTCTCATCCTACGTGATTCAACCGCGAGTGTACTATAAACCCACAGATCTATACACGTTGAAGTTCTCTCACCGCAATCATCATGTCTCCGCCATCTCATTTCAAGCTTAACACTGGTGCCCAGATCCCCGCCGTGGGACTTGGTAAGATACGAGCGCTGCATGCTGGCTGCAGGTCATAGGGGATGTGCTGACCAGGTCATACAGGCACGTGGAGATCTGAACCTGGTCAGGTGCGGCAGGCAGTCTCTTACGCCCTCAAGAATGGATATACTCACATTGACGCAGCATTGTGAGATTCCCACTTCTCTTTTAGTGCGCATAGTCTTGGCTAACAAATCGCAGGATATATGGTGGGTTGTGACACACATAAGCAAGCAAGTTTTCGGGCCCTAAAGGAATAAATAGGAAACGAGCACGAAGTCGGTCAAGGCATCAAGGACAGTGGTGTCCCTCGTGAAAAGATTTTCATCACCAGCAAGTTGTGGAACACCCATCAGCCCAACGTTGCGGAAGGTCTCCAGAAGACACTTAATGCCTTGGGCACGGACTACCTTGATCTCTATGTAAATTAGCCTCCTCTCCTCCCGCTGTTGATAGATCGGCTAACCCCAACACCAGCTCATTCACTGGCCAGTCCGACTTGTTCCTGTAAGTCAATCCGCTGCTTCCCTTCTAAGCAACTTCCACATAACTGAACTGTGCATACAGAATGAGTCGAGCGAGCTTCTACCAGTGAACCCCGATGGCACACGATCCGTCGACCGATCCTGGGACCAGAGTGAGACCTGGCGCCAGATGGAGGAGGTATACAAGTCCGGCAAAGTAAAGGCGATTGGCGTAGCCAACTGGTCCATTCCCTATCTAGAGGAACTGAAAAAGAAGTGGACCGTCGTCCCTGCTGTCAATCAGGTCGAGTTGCATCCC
This sequence comes from Aspergillus flavus, assembly GCF_009017415.1. Classification (NCBI taxonomy): domain Eukaryota; kingdom Fungi; phylum Ascomycota; class Eurotiomycetes; order Eurotiales; family Aspergillaceae; genus Aspergillus; species Aspergillus flavus. The sequence goes on along the minus strand of NC_092403.1, from coordinate 813,206 downwards.
TTCCTTCCTCAGCACGCACTGAAAGAATGGTGCGACAAACATGGAATCCTCCTCGAGGCTTATTCGCCACTTGGCTCTGAGGGTAAGTGCTACTTGACACTCGTTGTGGATTTTCCGCGAGATAACAGTATTAATTTGACTTTTCCCAGGCGCTCCGCTCATGTCCGATCCTGTAATCCAGGAGATCGCTAAGAAGAATGGTGTTTCGGCCGCCACGATACTTATCAGCTACCACGTCAACAGGGGGGTGGTCGTACTACCGAAGTCTGTCAAGGAAAGCCGAATCTCGAGCAACAGTCAAGTCATCCCTCTCTCTCAAGAGGATATGAATGTGCTGAATGGCCTGGCTGCCCAAGGAAAGGCGAAGCGTATCAACACACCTCTGTTTGGATGGGATCTTGGATTCGATGACTGGTACAGTCAGTGAAAAGTCCATATTTGGACCTTTACTCGTATAAGTTGCTATAGAAAACTTTGATGTCTTTATTTTCTAGAAAGGATAGAAGAAAGGGATGAAATTCACTCATAGATAAAACCCTACTCTGGCTGAAATAGAATGTAATAAGATCTGGCTTCCCATTTCTCACAATATCCAATGGTAGAGTATATCCAGCTATCCAGTAAGCCAAGATGAAGCTGTTTTACCGTGTTTGTAACATAATTGCAGCATTCCTCTAAGAGAAAGATAATAGCCTCCAATTAGTCGTCGTCTCTACCTTTTTTTGCTAACGTCGTAGTTCATTTGCAGTAGATCAAGTAATAATGAAAATACAATCCTCGGATTCCTCAAATGCCATCTTCTTATGTCTAATACGTGCCTTCGTACTATTTTCAGAATCACACTTTATATGAAGCTAGAAAACGAAGAGATGAAAAGATAAGAAGAAACCCCGTCCTTGGACGGCACGAGTGTTCTAACGCTGAAAAAAAGCTTCAATTGATCTATAGAATCTAAACTTTATAGGGAGGCGGAGAAATGCCCTCTTGAAGAGCCTTCAGTCGCAAAGCCAACAACTTGGAGGCGTAGCGAGTCATTGGCAGAAAACCAACCATGATCCACAGGTTAGGCACGCCTGTCTCCCGGTATGCCGTCTTGTACTCGCCCTCCTCATCAATACCCCAAATAGGTCCACACTGGCTGGCAATCTTCTCACCAAGGGTGGCTCGAATGGAATCGATCGTATTGGAGAACCCGGTAGCAAATACAACCAGGTCAAACTCCTTCTCACGACCGCCGTTCAAGATAACCTTGTCCGCGGTGAATTTCTCAATATATCCTGGCTCCACCTTGATGTTGCCATTGATAATTTCCTCGCAGGCACCAGCATCGAAGTAGAATCCACCGTTCCGGGTCTGACCTAGTGTAGAGTTGCCGGTATCGCGCTGGCCGCGCCATGTTCGCAGGCCTCGAGCGTTGAGGGCTTCGAGCAGGGGTCTGTCGAGATCCTCGAGGACCTTGGCTGTGCGTCTGCTGAGTTCCTCACCGGGTCCCACTGGCGTAGAAAAGAAGAGGCGATCCTGTTCTTCGAGATCAGGGAGGTTACCGTGCTCGTCGGGAGCATAACTACCAAGCATGCGGGGGACTGAATGGGTCAAAGACATTACGTAGGTCGGTGAGCGCTGGAGGAGTGTCACGTCAATTCCCAGACGGGCGCACTCGAAAGCAGTGTCAAAGCCCGAGGACGAGGTACCCACGACACAGACCTTTTTTCCGACAAACTCGCGGGCGCTGTCGTGTGCGCTGGAGTGGCGGATCACGCCCCGGAATTCGTCCATGCCAGGAACGGTTGGGGTGTAAGGGACACCACATAGCGACGTGGCCATAATCACCTGCTTGGGGTGGAGTGTCCGGGTCTCCTTGCCCTCTTTGTTGATGGTAATGGTCCATTTACCCTCGGCGTCCTGCTCGGCCTTCACAACCGAAGACTTGGTCCAGACATTGAGCTCCAGTGCGGAGGCATACCACTGCATGTATAGAGCTTGCTTTTGAGCCGGGGTATACGTGGGCCAATGCTGAGGGTATTTGAAGTATGGCAATGCATCTGGCCAGTGTGGGAAATGCAGAGAAAGATATTCGTAACGCTTCTTCCAGATATCTCCGACTTCGTCGCTGCGCTCGATGATCAGGTTTTCCATACCAAGAACCTTGCAACGCACTGCCATAGCGAGACCACTGGTAGAAATGGATTAGCATTATTCAATGGGGTCACTGTGCATTGATCCTTACTTTTGACCACCGCCAATGATCAGAATCTCCGGGTCAACATTATTGATGGCTTCGGATCTCTGGCTAGCCCAGCTAGTGATACCGGTCATGTGTCCATCTGGTGCGGGCTGTTCGGGAAACTGCTTAAGGCCCTCGGCAACAGTATGCATGGTGTAGATTCTCCAGCCATCTTGAGTGAGGACCGCATTTATAACAGCCGAAGCAACAACAAGCTCCGTCTCAAAAGACACAACAAATTGTAAATAAGAGTAGTCGGTGTAAGGGCGGGCGACCGTAGGCACAGGCTCGAGAAACTGGAAACTTCTAGCCTTGGTCTGAGGGAAAAGGTCGGTAGCAGCTTTCAAGATGGCATCTCTGAAGTTGAATGTGCGGAAATCCCAGGTGAACGAGAGCTTGTCACGCCACACTCCTGTACATCGGAGGTGAGTTAAAGTCCAAAAGGTTTCAGATCTTGTTTGGTAATCGTCGTACCATAATCGAGGAACAACCCCGCGAAGGCCTGTGCATCTCCTTCAGACATAGTCTTAGCGAGACGGGCTACAATGCCCTCGGCCTCCTTCTTAGCATCGCAATCGGCGGGGATATCCACACCTAAGATGTCGGTGGTGGGTAGATGGTGATTGTACTTGAAGTCGTACATGAAGTCGTCAGCGACGGGCTTTTGCACCCGGTCGTGGTTGAGTGCAGCACTCTTCGACTCGATGTTGGCCATCGAGACGATGTCGGGGGTAACGGAGTCTTGTACGAAGGGTGCCATTTTCGCGAATTGTGACAGGTGAGATGCTGGCAAGGTCCGTGTTAGGTTGTACTCATGTTCAATCTCATGAAAAGAGGAGTGCATTCGAGCTGGCTGATATACTGCGACCTCCCCAACGACCGACGTGATCGGTATCAACCATGCAGTTGTCAATATATTTCCTATTCGGGAAAGCCTCGGCGAATTTCACCCCCGCTGGGCTGGCGGACTCGCGCGATTTCACCCACATCACATGACCGACGATACCCCATACGATCGGAGATCGACCGATTACTGGATATGGAAACCAGCGGCGAGGCCATGGAGACCGTGCAGCTCTTGTGCCGGCGATCACCAATCCCGCACAAGCAATGATCTGTACGCGGCAAATTTCACTTCCCCCGTGCACGATACACCATTCTTCGGAGTCAGATACGGTTGGCCGGACCGACATTATGGATCTATTTCAGATTAGCCATCAGGGTAGTATATAACCTCGTGTTGGGAAGGTGTAAAGTTGCAATCTATCTCTCGCATCATCGCACTGCTTGCAACACGACGACCACCGTCACATCGTCGAGTAACCAGAATATCACCTCATCATACACCATGACCGTCTCGCCTGGGAACCGCCGCATCAAATTTGCTCTTTTTGGCCTCGGTCGCCTGGGAGTCATTCGTGCCCGTATCCTCGCCTTCCAGCAGCCTCGGATCGAACTCGTCGCCGTTTGCGATACAAAGCCCGGTACTGACAAATGGGCCGCAGAGAATCTGCCCCCATCGGTTAAGCACTTTTCAGAGCCTCAGGAATGCCTGAAGAACAGCGGCGCTGAGGCCGTCCTCATCTGCACCGCAACGGCTACACACGCGCCCTTGATCCTGCAGGCCCTTGACCTGGGCTTGCACGTCATGTGCGAGAAACCCGTCTCTGTGGACATCGCTACTACCCAGGCAGTGGTCGAGAAGGCTGCTTCTAGGCCTGACCTCAAGTTCCTCGTTCCCTTCACTCGCCGATGTAAGTCATACTCGATCCCGTGGTTTGCAGAGCTCAGAGACTGATTAGTGCCAGATGACAAGTCCTACCGCCAGGCTAAGGCCTTGGTAGATAATGGAGACCTAGGTGTGATTCACGCTGTTGAGACGACTGGTATCGATCAGGCAGACCCAAATGGTACGGCTCTAGATTTCCCCAGTCGTTGTCTTATACTGACCGTCCCGTTCAGCCTTTTTCGTGTCCTTTTCCGAGCAGTCTGGCGGCATCTTCCTTGATTTCGGTATCCACACCGTCAGTCTCAGTACTTTCTCCCACCCACACTATCCACTCAACTAACCCGGTACTAGGTCGACGCCGGACGATACCTGTTAGATGTCAAGGCCGGCCTCTCCAACCCCAAGAAGCAAGTAAACAGAGTCATTGCCTTCGGCCAGGTAGCTGTCTATGGGGACTTGGCTAAGTATGGCGACGCCGACAACGCATGGGGCCTCGTGGAATTTGCCAATGGCAAGATTTTCAACACTTACCTCGGTCGCACTCTAACCAGCGGCTTTGAGGACACGACTAGATTGTGCGGCACCAAGGGGCATTCGATCATCAGTGCGAACTCGAATGTTGAGATTCGGGACCATCTCGGGATTCGCACACAGTCTGTGCCTGATGCGTTCACTCTCTTCGATGCCACGTTCCTGGCTGATCTTTCTGAGTTCGCCGATGCCGTGCTTGATAACAAGCCCATGACCTGTCAACCGGAGGATGCCTTCGAGGCGGGCAAGATCTGCGCTGCTTTACAGTACTCCTTCCGCAAGGGTGTACCTGTGTATTTCGACGACGATGGTCTACCCATCATGGAATCCAAATGAGTTATGAAACAATTAGAAATATCTTAAAATAGAAAAAGGAGAATCATCATGGGATAAGTACACTTCATCTACATATTCACAGCACCATAGAACTGAACTAAGTAACAAATTAATCATTACGAACGAGTCTCCGGGCTGTTCACACTGCAGATCTGTGCAACAAAATTAGTTATTGGACGTGACTCCTTTTTACAACCCTCACAACTCATGGCGATTCTATCGCGCCACATGTCCTTGGTGTCCTTGAGCATAATAAGAGATTTTTGTGGTATACCCACCCTACCGCAAGAGATCTATCTATCCTCGTTAGTGCGAGGTTTGCCGCAAGAAAAGCCTTACATATAGAATAAGGCCCTGGGATTGATGTCGTGAATTGCCTCTTCTGTTGTCACCCTGCTTAGTGAGGCCTGTCGTGGGAAGGGTTATGTGAGGTTGTGTCATGTGAGGGACGTCGATTCTTTGGGCTGATGCTATGATTCTAAGATCATTGTAGCTAACCGCCGAGGGGCATGTCATTAGATAGGTCATTTCGTACTAGATAGCTAATATTGAGTCAAGTCATGATAGTTCACGAAATAAACAACCACATTCGAAAGGCGACGCGGTAACAAAAACGTGGGTAGGACAGGATATTCCAGTACGAGTTATCTGCTATTAAAGCCAGCCACGAAACCTTTGCACCCAACCCTTTCACAGCTATGTGTCAGGCTCGAAACCGGCAAAGATGGATCTTTTCCTATTTCATTTTGTCGATGCTAGAAATCGCAGCGACATAACGGTCCGGGTTCATCGGGTCATATGACTTGGATAAAAACGCGGCCATAGCGGGTCAACGGGAATTGCCCATCGTCAGTCCCTTGCAGAATGATCGAAATAGTTTGGTTAGTTTTTGCATCAGACGGGATCGTCACGTCTGCTCGGTGGCCATCGGACTCAGTCACAGTCACGCTGCCCGGGTATGTGCCTTCTTCGAAGAACTGCCACCAGGACGTGGTGACGGTGTTGTTGTCTGGATCGCTAACTGCACCAGCCAGGGTCACAGTCGCCCCAGGATGCGCTTCCACTGTGGTTCTGTTCAGGATCTCAACCGAGGGCGGGTGGTTGGCATCTTCATAGCTCGGTGTCAGTGTCCATTGCATGCGAGCCGCGAAGTCGTTCTGGACGGCCGCGGCCCAACGGTCCGTGGTGTAGTTGTCTACTTCGACGCCAGTCCCGTTCTTCTCGCTTGTCACCATCTCCCACAGATTCGGTGAAGTAGTGTTCTGCGTAGATCGACCGCCCCAACCACCGAGATTGGGGTTGGCCGGGTCCTGAATGCCGGTGGTTATTAGGGGGTTGAAAACCACATTGTCGCCCTCGGACAGAAAGTCGTACGGGTCCAGTGGCTTACAAAAGCTTGACAATGCCGTACTTCGATTGCCGAAAATGTCCTGTGCGTCACCTGGCATAGACTGGCCGTCGAGCCAGGAACGGTAGAGCTTCCCATATGGTCCTGTTTGAATGTTGGCCTTGATCCAGTCACCGGTGAAGTATACGCCATCGTCAGGCAAGCCACGGGTGTTGCCCTGGCCCTTGTCACAGTTGTAGCCCCAGGTGCTGTATCCGGTTTGCAAATTCTCGACGCGGATCTGCGGCCAGTTGACAGAGATGTAGTTCGCATATGCCTCGTCTTGAAAACCGCTAGCGAGGATAACTGCTTTGCTGGATACTGTGTCCTTGGTCTGCGTCCACTGCTGCGAGCCTGAGTATTGCTCCTCGATTGACTTCAAAGCACGGGCAATGGTGTTGGTGCCACCCCATGCCTGCAAGTAGAGCGGCCGCGGGTCTTGGTCCAGCAACAGCGAGCGGATAAGATTAGACCCATCAGTGTCATGGTCCATTTCGCCCTCGAAGTCGATATTGCCGATCTTGACCTTGGACAACAGCTCGTCCGGTGTCGGGTAGAATGGATCGTGGGAAAGCAGATTTGGGAAAACTTCTGCGTATGCTTGGAGGACATTATCTTGGATAGTCCGCGTGCCGGTCCAGCGCCATGTCCACTGAGGGGTGGTGTATTCGCGGTCAGGTAGGAAGAGCTTCGTGCCATTGCCGTCGCCGGACCAGTGAAAGCGGCTAGAGGAGTAGATGATGCCCTGGGTATCAAGTTCGTTGGTGTAGAGTAGGTACCGGATTAGTGAAGCTAGGTCGTCCTGCTCCATGTCAGTCGTGACGACTGTACGCAGCATCGACGACCTGCTGGTAGCATATGCCTGGGCGGCAGTGACTACCAGGCCAATCGCAAGCAGCTGGCGGAAGAACTGCATCTTGCTCAGCTCTATTTATCCGAATACAGCGGTCAATATTGGGTGGGCCCCGGTTCAACCGTACAGTCACTCATCTAGCAAGGTGAGCTCGCCTTTATACTTTGGTTGTAAGACTACTTCAAGGGTTCCAAATTGCCACTTTGGGAGTCCCACATTTAGTCCCTTGGTTGTGGGGGATGTTCGAGCCATGTTGCGGGGAAATCTGGGGAAGGTCGACTATAATGGAAGTTAGTGCCTCCTGAAGATTCCATCGGAGTGCTTAGACTTTCCTCATCTAGACGCAATGCCGAGTCCAACTGCCGCATGATTTAGAGTAGTCTGTTCAGTGCCTCAACTTCCTAATTAACGCACATGAGTTGATCGCTTAATATATAACGCACCGGTTACTTCATAATCTATGAACAGGTTGCGTCTAGCCCACACATGGCACTCGCAAGTACTCATTTGTCCTTCGAAGAAGATATAATTACAAATTATTAAATTAGAAAAATATTCGCCTATATTTTCTAAGTTTTAAAGTTAATATATTTTAAAATATATGTGACCATCCTGCTGGTATACTTGAATTGACTGGCGGTACGCCTTCGGAGTTCTGTAAGCCAACAAATACAAGATGTATCATACTAGGGAGATCGAAAATATGCAGGATTCTACGGAGAAATATATTGGTGGAATCTATATAGGGCATTGGGCCGCCACGTGGGTCGCCATCATGCAGAGTGCGGGGAAATTGTTGCCTGAGGCAACGACCATTAAACTTCGATCGATATCTAGAAGGTTGTGAGATAGACCGATATTCCACCAGACTAAAAAGTCAAATAATTCTGAATCTACGTTTCAGAATGCACTAGTCAGGCCCATATAGCTTCCCGCTGTTGCAAAGATATTCAAGCCAATTAAGTTCATTTACTTACGATTTAGCTTCACGATCACCACCAGGCCGGATAATGTATTTCATATATATAACCATTCATAGTTAAGTATTGAATACATATTCCTAAAATGAGGTTAATGTCTCTCTATCCAGAACTAAAAGGAAAGTTATGTGGAAAGATTTTCTGAAGTTTCACAAAATGAATGTCCTGCTCATTTCCTTCACTCGCTCTTGTTAACTCCCTCTCCCACTCCTTCATCTTCCCCTTCGCCTCCATCTTTGGTCAAAATGGTGTACGGCACAGTACTCCAATGGAGACTGCCATATGAGGTAATTAAAAGAATCCAAATGATCCCGGCTTCGATCAGGTTGAAAAGGATTGGTGAATCGATTGTCGCGACTTCTATGCTTGGACAGATCTGCTTTTCAACGCACCCTGGTCAATTTGATCCAAATCGCCTGTCATCCTCCGCCCCCAACTTCGAGCGTCTTACTAAGTTCGAGAAAAAGGGCTCCTTAGCCCGTTGAAGATGTCGTTATTGGGGAAGCCCCTCCCCTAGAGGAGGCGGCGCAGTCAAACGTCATGGTAGATGACCAAGGGAACAGGGGACATTGATGCCATGGAGCTCTAGGGCGCTATGGGAATGGGCGAGGCGGGGCGACCCTACTCTTGGTTCTATGATGACAAACAATTTAGTGACTCGACGTCAGGTAACATCCTTTTATTCCTCCCTGGTTCGAATGGTAACGCCTAATTGGCACGCATGTGCCAATTATAACCGTCATTACGAGTGTGGCCAATGTACCGGGACTTTTACTGGATATTGCTTCCCTGCCTTACAAATCCAGGGTCGACGACGCGATGATCAAAGAAGATCTCCTCCCACATGAAATGGAGGGAATGGAGGCAATTCCGTCTGAGTTCACCGTGGTCCAAGTTATTATTCATATGCATGATGGCTCAGGACCAGCGATAGAATGGAAGGCTAGTGGGTTCACAGTACCTGGATACATAAAGGACGAACGCTGCGACGCCATTCATATGGAACTCTCTACGGTCCACGCCTCGGAAAAGTCTTGAACACCAACCAGGACAACGCCAGCATCCAAACTCCCGGATCTCTTATATTCGGGATCAATAAAGCGCCGATCAAAAGGTCCATCAACGCAATCGCGAATCTTAAGGCTAACGACATTGCAGTTGCGAGATGGTTCCCGCTTTTGCTCAAATTACGTTGGATTTCGATAACGTTAAAAGTAAGAAGAATATATGCAAGACAGACTTTAACGAGAAAAAGTACCTGAATATAACGCCTATTCCGCTGACAAGATCACGGTCGAAAAGGTGATACGGTTTCACCGGGAATTTACCGACTTACTGCCTCGCCCACTCGCACTAAGAGAGATGGTGAATCACAAATGGGCAGAAACCGTGAAGACTCGAGGCAAATATCTGGCCGAAATACACGATTGGGTGGAAACGCGTCTCGGGTGGCAGATCGACTTCGAACGGTTTCACTATGGACCTCCTGAATTTGCCCACATCTTTCATTGATCCAAACATTATCCAATCTGCGTTGCGGTATCTCCTTCAGCTAAAACAGTGGGATGGCGAACAGGTCACCGCGTTTCATTCAAGGCGTAATACAAAGGCGGGTTGCATATTGCAAAGATTTCCGGGATGTGGCAAGACCACAGATTTGGCCGCCATCGCAATCTTCGTGTATCATTGTGGGTTTGCTGTGGCCGCTGTAACTGGTGCAATTGCTTGCAGTCCCCTTACAGTGACAGGACCCAGTGCCAAAGAATTGACAGATAGGTGAATATGCAGATTAATAACCCGTATTTCAGCTGGGAGACCCATAGAGGAAGAGAAACAAACCTTATCTCCCTCTTATACGTTTGGGATAACCCTGACACACCCACTAGTTCAGGGGTGAGACTACCGAGGGTTACTACACACGCATTTCATCTCCGATTGCCCCAGCCGCGCTGGGCCGGTGAAATGTCCATCTTTTTCGATCTAACCGCGGGCCCAACCCCCCCACCACCATGGGTGGCGCGCATTCGGTGCCGCCGTTGGAGCCCCTCACCTGCCTGCGGACGCGACTGCCCCTGAGATAAAAGCTTTGGTGCCTATGGGAAAGCGATCGTGATTATCGCAGATGAGGATGGCCAAGCCACAGAGCCTGACGCCATCATCCCCCTAGTCTCTCTCATACCATCGTTGGAATGATCAGAGGGTGAGATCAGCATCCGCTCCCACCATTATTTAGAACAGCGAGTGAATCTCCTGGGTACAATTAATTCGGCACTCAGATCGGGAAATCAATGTTCTACCGACTACGTTCTGCACGATTCCCAGTGATTATTGTCTCTAGTCAATTTCGTATGCGTCCCGGGCTTTTAAAGTTGCCTTCTAACTTTACCTATGAAGGAAAGATGATCTACGATCCATCTATCCAATCAATCACGCTAAATCCTATCATTTCTCAGACACTTCTTGAATCGCTTAAGCTCAAAACCAACGGTTCAAAAGTGGGATAGAGCTTATTGAGCTTAACGTAAAGATGGGGAGACGGTGATCAACCCTACAACACATTCAAGATCCAATGCCCGCAACGTTGCGGTATTTATCTTATTACTGGAAACGCAACTAATGGGTTTTATTGCTGTATCCTACCGACTTATGCCGATTTAAAAAGGCTTACGTCGACTCAATGCTCAATATATGGAATAAACTCGACATTGCTTGCGAGGACATGGTTTCCGTATGTATGGTGGATGGAATGCAGGGCAACCCAGCTGATGTCGTCATCATCGACTGAGGTGTTACCTCTGGAGAACCGAGTGACTTGGGCTTTGGTTTTGATTAACGTCTCGCTAACGTCGCTGACGCACGCATATATCGCATTGTGGTTGCGAATGGCCAGATAATCAACAACAGTGGACTTGACGGTGACGAAAGCAAGGAGTGAGTGCCTCCGGTGATGTTGATTCATTGGAAGAACATACTGGACAATTATCTGATTCGTTAATGCGCTCATTCTCTCCTTGCTCTACCTGATGCTGTCGAGGACAGAGGTCAATGCCGCGGTCTTGAATAGCTCTGCAGTCGATAGTTCTGTTAATTGGTAACCATAACTTCATGACAGCCAGGAAAGCAAACGGAAAAAGTAATAACAATAACGATGATGATTATCATCATCATCGTTATTTTGAGAATCCGGAAAAAGACCTGTATTTACATCTTAGGTCCCACATATACAGGCCTTTGTTTCGTTGACTTGAAGATATGGAACTAAAGGCACCTGGACAATATCCGAGGTTCAGATATAAGGATCATTGCTGAGGGAGATGGTTCAGCGTACTAGGGTGAAAACTCAAGGATGTGACCTTGCATTATTATTATAGTACTAGTTGCAACATAAGGTTCAAGATTGTCGTCAACAAATCTACAACTTATATTCTCTCAAGTGCCTATCTACCGTTTCACAAATACAACTTTCCTGGCTAGCCAACAGCCAATCGTAACACTAGTAATATCACCATGGTCAGCGCGCTGGAATACTACTGTCCAGTTCCCGGGTGCCGGCGCATCTAAGCCTCGTGGACATGAAAGCATCCATATATCTTCCCCAATATATCGCATAAGGTGAGGTGGTCCTTGACCGAGGTATCCTTCAAAATGCCCATATAACATACCCCCTGCGCCACGGCAACGAAAGGTGGAGTCGATTTCAGCACAGTAATATTCGCCGAGATAATCGTCTTTATGTGGTGGATAGCCAGTAGCAACACGCTTGACATCGAGGACACGATTGTCTACCAAGCGACGGAGCTTGGGTATGCCACCATCGATTATGCCAACCGTATTATTCGATCCGGCTTCGTTCTCTCCAGCACAGATCAATGTTTCGTCGGAGCCCGCATAGGAAACGATTACATGGCCTTGACCACCATGCCTAATCTCAACAACCAGCTGTGCATCCGGGTCGTAAAAGGTGCCAAACCAATCCGGGGATGGATTGACAGGGTCAGATTGAGGAACATGGCTTGGAAATATGTCCAGAACACTTTTCATAATATCCTGGGCTGCCCCTTCTGCATCAGCCTGATGGTTGAGCATAACCACAACTGCGACCTTTTCTGATGGAGCCTGGATTCTATGGAGACGAAATCCACGAAGAGCACCACCATGGCCGATCGTAGCCATGCCTCTGATAGTAACATGTTTGAGGCCGTATCCATATTGTGCAACTGTGCCATCCTTGAACGACTGCTGTTGCGCGATCGCCCGATACACACTTTTCTCTTCATCCCAGCAAGTCTGTAAATAATGCTCATATGCAATCATGTCCTTAAGGGAAGCGACAACCCCTGCATCGCCAGACCATTGCATGCGATTGATGGCTGGAATGAACCCAGAGGACTCGGTCCCTTCATACCCAACACAAGGTGGTGGAAGATTAGCGTTGTCTGCACACAAGCGCGCCGTTTTCATCTGAGCCGGCAGGAAGAGCCTTTCGGTAAGTAGGGCGCTCAGCGTTTGCCCACTCACGTTCTCAATAAGTCGAGCGAGAATGTAGAAGTTCAAGTTACAATAGGAGTACTGTGTCCCGGGTTCAAAGTGCAGGGACTTTGTCCTCTCCAGAGCCTTCTTGGCGTCTTCTTCGAGTCGAAATACACCATCAGGATGCGCACCCCAGAACATGGACATAGCCCAGTAGTCTCGAATTCCAGACTGGTTATGGCATAGATGCTCTAGTTCAAGTGCGGTGTTTGTAGTGAGGTCGGGATGGAGCATTTGGTGAAGTGCGTCCGAAAACTGCCGAGATACGTTGCCCCGCTTCACCATCTCAGGCGTGGGGTTGCGCTCCAGATCTTTCAGGATCATGCACACCATTTGTTTCGTGATCGAACATATTGGCATTAACGTAGATGTGGTCATGGGCACCAGATTTTGCATATCAGCGTAGCCCCAAACGTGCTCGCCGAGGAGTTCGCCATTGCTCAATACGGCAAGCGCTCCGCCCGGTCCTCGATAGCGAGATGGGATGTTCTCGAGGATATCATGAATTGTTTTATACACTAATATTGAATCGTCCTTAGTACCCTTCAAGACCTCATGAAGTGGCTGATTGCTTACTGTTTTAAAATGCAAGTGTGGTTCGTTCCTAGTGTTGTGGACAGCAAATTCGATGGTTCCTAACGAGGTCCAACTGCGGAGACAAAGGATGCTTGATAAATGTGTATCAGAATTTTGGCACTAACTCGTAATGGTGCCCGAACCTAACCATTCTTGATATCCTGGCCAATATCAGCAAAAACTAACTTCGATCTACTTGACTCCGGTGGTGCCTCTATGGTGCCTGTGCCCTATCACTCTTTTAGGGTTCCTCCACACGGTAAGTATTCAATGATGGATCATGGGCATTCAAGCATGAGCAGCTAAACTATATATGTAGAATTCTAATATTTTCTAAAGTTGTTCTTATAGATAATAGATAGCACCTCTTATATATATTAACTGCGAAAGATTACAAATCAGGTATGCCTAGCATCAGTATTAAAGCTTATGACTGCATCAACCCCCAGCAAAACTTCTTCCTTGAGGCAGGGAGGCAGCTATTCACCGCCAAAGATACTTCCTGCGCCTCTCACAGCTGCTATGCTAGACAAGGCCGCCTTGTTCTACAGATTAGATACATCTTCTTTCGGAGCGACCACACAGTTCGCGACAGACAGTTAGTGAGCTTGGCCTGCGGCTATTGTCGACCTAGAAGATCTTAAGCGGATAGTAACAACGCTATACAAGATTAAGGAAGGGGGTAATTACACCTGGCATTATATTCCGTGTCATGCGAATTTCTGAAACAAGAAAAGCACTAGCACTGAAAAAGCCCTGCTCATGGCAAACCGAGCTTAGAATGACGCGAGCAATGCCCCCGTAATCAACATTCAGATATTTAAATAGAAGAGAAAAATATGCAGCTCCAACCAATAGCGAAAGGGAAAAGGTGATATCCATTGATTGCCCGAGCCACCCGTCGGCCATGGCATTGAGCCCCAGCCCGACTACACAAAGAAAAGCTAAAAGATAAAACTCAGAAAGAAAGACTGCTTCTCTCCAGTCATCTGTGGTATTCTAATAAATGCCGCATAAGGGCATTAGTACTGGCTGACATCCTATATAATTATGAATGTGGCAAAGAGCCCAATCGAGGCCCCCTTTTTTGGTGTTATTTATTACTTACATTATCTCCCTCTCGCCATATAGCTGTTACTGAATCATCCCCCATGCCATAAGACAGGATGAATCAGGTTCTAACCATTCTTGTTCTGTATCTATCAGCGTTGGCTGTTGGTCTAGGCCTTCCCATGCCTGGTTCAAAATCTCCTTCTCCACCCCCCGACCAAAACCGCTCGCCAAGCCCCTCACAAATCGATCCTGCAGCAACAGCAGCAGCTATAGTATCGAATTTGCACAGGAGTTGTGGGAACTTTGCAATTGTCGCCTCGTCAGAGGACGTCCCTGGGTCACCATCTAGCGCTGGGACGCCAAGCAGCGCTGGGACGCCAAGCAGCGCTGGATCGCCAGGCAGTCCTGGGTCACCAAACAGCCCTGGGTCACCAGGCAGTTCAGGGTCATCAGGTCCTTGGTCACCGGCCAGTCCTGCCAGTCCTCGGTCACCAGCCCAGCGTATGCGTCGCGCAGATGACTCACCACCGGCATTCCTCGTGGCAGACTGCACCAATCATCTTGGCCAACGACACAAGGTCAACCTGAATCTGAATAGATGTTTCGGTTGGGATACAGACAATGTCAGATTCACAGTACAGCAGAAGTATGTCTCTTGCTTGGTTATAGCTATTTAGTGCTATAGCAGGCGTACCATGTGCAGTTTTATGAGCAATGGTTAATGGAAGTAGTGGATATGGAATTGAGAGAGGCGGCTGCATTAGGTGTTCATACCGACTAGGAAGACATCTAACCGATCCTGGTTCAATCTCCTGTACCTGCAGGACATTCCCGCATCTGGCCCCAAACCATCACGTCCAGCTCTCCACAGGCAAGTGTTCTCTGGGCTATGCAATATCTTTCTTACTGACGGATCCGGTAGCTGGTGTCATCCAATATAACTCCGGGCCTGGGCGTTTAAGCTGCCATGGAGCGTATGGGAATGACTTAGGACCTGCTTAATTGTGCATTGCCTCATATTTCAGAAGATATGGTGGAATATAATGATCGATCAGGATTCTACATGTTTGTTGTGTAGGGGAAGAACACTCGCAAGTAACTCGAACTCGAAATTTAGGAAAGGCAGCCTGGTGTAGCACATTGTCGTTTGGTGATACTAAGTATCCTCAATCAGTTCACGTATTCTCAGCTCGGTATCCCCAGCACCTTGCGGTATGAGTCCTAATTTTGCTGGAGGCTATTCGACGTATACTCAATGATCTGCCTGTACAATTATCGTGTAGAGCAAGGCATGGAATAAAGCTGAGCCTACCTATGAGAAGATCCATGTCATCCGGTGCCGAACCTTTGGTCCAACGAATTTATCCACGCTAGGTTAAGCTGTCCAGCATTGTGTGATCCTCAATTCCCCAGGAACACTTCATAGGTAAAGACCATCAGAAAACCGTGCAATCTGCTGCTGTCCTGACAGAGGTCCTTATCCTTCAATCTAGCCCCAAGCACGACGCCATTTCCGTACAGTGTACACGTGATCCAAGCTTCCTGGGGAGGAATGTCCGCAACGACCATCATGGCTTTGGGGGCATTGGCAAAGTCGTATGAAATAACAGGTGATAGGACAAAGGCCCGACAACCGTTCGACAAGGCAAACATGCTGAAGTCCCTGCCACATCTTGCAGGGGTAAATAAAACGGATGAGCCTGTTTGGTGGAGATTGAGAGCGTGAGATGAGAACGGACAGCCTGCTTTATCTTCTCTGGAGAAGCGAAGACAGGAGGTCCATGATTGCTTTGTTATGATACTCATGAAATAAGTTCCTGTC
Source organism: Aspergillus flavus (assembly GCF_009017415.1). Classification (NCBI taxonomy): domain Eukaryota; kingdom Fungi; phylum Ascomycota; class Eurotiomycetes; order Eurotiales; family Aspergillaceae; genus Aspergillus; species Aspergillus flavus. Next base: position 797,185 of record NC_092403.1, on the reverse strand, counting down.
CAAAGCGAGTTAGATGGGTATTCGAAGGTCAATACATCAGATATATTTGCTTAGCCAACCTACAATAGAAATACTAAGAACCAAGCTCGATTATACACCGACAGGAGACAAGTTCCCTACTTCCCCAGCGTAGCCAAATGCAACGGCTTCCGCATAATTGAATTCATCAACAGGGCTATCTCCAGCCAAGCAGACATACCAGCACAAGTAAACGATGATGGCAAGCGATGCAGTAGGAGCGGTTTCCGGCCCCGCTAGCCGTGTCATCATATCTCCGTGGATCAAAGATCGATAGGTAGTTAGAGAAAGGTTATAAATGTGAAACTAAAAGGTTACTATATAACATAGGCTCTTTATTTCAGGTTCACGTAAGTTCTTGATGGCTCCGTCAGTCATTTTTCAAGAACCAGGGCCTTACACCCGTCGCGTTTACCTCGTGACTCCACATAACCCCAATCGTGACATATTGTAAGCCCTGGGCTGAAGTCGCGTTTTTATTAATGTGACATGCAGTCACTTTATCCTTTGTATGCCCGGACCAGTATTTACATCTCGTCATATGTGTAATTTTAGCAAGGCACTAAAAGCCCGCAAGTCAAATAGAGAACCGTTGGCGACACAGGGGTATCCGGACAGTGTTTGTGGTAATTTCAGTACCCATGTCGATATATGCATTCGTCGTAGGTATGTACTTGGATCATTTAGCTCACCCAGAGTAGGCTAGTATATTTTCCAACAACTTTCGTAGGCTTAAAGACCATCACTAGCGGCGCCTATCTAAAAAGCAAAGCGTCCACTGCTGCGATGGATACTGCTCACCGTGGGATGTAACGAACTTGATGAACCGATAAGCCGAACGGACGGGCGTGGGGAAACAGCCGGTATGTGGAGTATATATGCTCATCCCATTTCAAGTACGTGTAGACGTCCGTGAATTGCAGAGGAAAGGAATGAGTTCGTCGGTAACGTAGTAAACAAAGCCTCTTGCTCCGAAGACAACAAGATCAAATGATGATGCATGGGTCAGTGAATTGGGTGATATTTGTGATTATATGTAGCAGTCATTTTTCGTGAAAACTCACATAGGCCCCGAATGGTATTCAGGATATTGCTCATGTCTGAATGAATCCATGAGTGCCGAGTGCAGTGGTCGAATCCCACATTCATGCCTTGAGGAGGTGTATTACTGCCCATAACGATGGTATGTGGGTCTAGAGGTCGGCCCCCACTGTATGCCTCTAGAGTAGCCAGAGCGAGCGATGCTCCTTGTATCCCGAAGAGATTCCTTTTGGTTTCTATAGAGCATTTCTAAATTACTTCGCTTCGTTAAAGATAGGTAATTCGAGCCTGACGAGCACTGTGAATGTATGTTCCAAACATAGTAACGTGCAACTCGAGTGAGAAGGCCATATAGCAGTAGTCGGTGGATCTAAGCTGCGATGAAAGTTGATACTGCTTCGTGATACGTCAGGGGGGCATTTGTTTGAGTCCTCATGTGTAAAATCGGTTCGCACTCATCTTTGGTAGTGCACGATGTCGCTTATTGTTCTTGTTAGTTGAGTGGTGGCAGCGAATCTGTGACAGGACTCTCTTAGTATACACAGCGTAGAGTATCGCTGATGTATGTCTGGTTGTATTGGCCAACCAGAGAACTAAGAGAATCGATTAGTTGCAAAGTGTCCTCTCCGAAGCGGAGGGATTAGTCCCCAGATTTGAAGAAACTCAATAAGCGTGCTTAGAAGGCAGATCTGAGGCCAAATACTCGAATTTGTCAGAAACTTCTCTAGCATATGTCAGTATGCTTTGAAGGAAAGGACTCGGTCATTCTGACCGCTCATCGGGCTATCATATCCCAGGAACAGCAAACACGATATCCAACGACATTGGTATTGGAAATGGCTGAGACGCTAGGATTAAGAAGTCACATAACATGGTCTCTGGAAATAGCTGAAAACGATCTAACCTCTCTCTAGAGTCACACATATCACATCGTCGAGATGAAGGGTATAAGCCGGTAATTTCGAATGTTGGTGCCAAGTTCTAGTACTGTTGGTTGTCCTCAAATAAATCTGACTCGTGGTGTGCTTACAATCAATCACGCGCTCCCTACAAGTGATCATGAATCCAGTCAAGGATCTCCGGTAGTGATGGATCCTCTTCAGTCCAATATCCTGCCCGCGTATCCGCGGCCCGCAGATCATCCACAGCGTACTGGTCCGTCACTCGCGCCATTTCCTATTGCATCGTCAGTGAATCTAGTGCTTACAAATTTGAAAGTATAGGGCACGATTTACCTGTCGGAATGTATTGCCCACGGCAATAAGTGAAGCCGTATGCTGTATTCCTGGCCGTGCTCCGCGTAGGATATCCTGCCGGGCGATGACCCATCTTCTGGCGACTGCCACCCGGAGGTAGATACGGTGCGCTTGGAATCGCCGAGCACTTGCGTCAAGGATAGTTCTGCAGATAATCAGGATACGCCGAGCCAGCTGATACAGCGGGTCCCCGTACCTCTTCAGTTCTGCCTTTTCCGTCTCCGTGTTGGACTGTGCAGATGCCACAATGGGGTTGTAGTTGGCTGACATCAGTGCCTGGGCAGCAGCAAGACCATCTCTAATCTCTTTGTATGCTTCTTCGTGATAATCTTCCGTTGGGATCTGGACATTATGCCGAGCGATATGCACAAGGAGCGTTCGGTAGTCGTTAATAATCTCGGCGACGCGCAGGGCACGTGCTGCGTTGACTTGTAAAGTGTCAATACTACCGACCACTAGAAATCCCAGAGCAGTGGCGAAGGACAATACTCACGTCTATCCACCATAATTATGTCTACTAGTCACTGGAATTGGTATGAGCTAACGGTCGTGGTCACGAACGAGTGGGATTCGTATTAAACATAAAATAATAGAGGAATAAAGCAACGACCAGTTCAGGTTGTCAACTGAGAACACGATGCGTCTCTTTGGTAACCGAGTGTTTGTTCCGCCTATGGGACTCTCATCTTCGACGGCCTGATATTCTTTTAGGTTCGGTCTAGGGTATTTATGACGAGCGTTAGTGAGGGGCCCGGTGATAGTGAGATGGATCCAAGATCATCATCATTTCCGGGTACGGTTGACTGAACCTACCCACGCCGATCCAAAAATGCCAGGGGGCCACAATCCAGGGCTCTGGCTTAATAATAGCTAACATGCTGAACTGATGACAGGGCACACACTTCATAGACATCTGTCTTCAAGCGCCTGAGTTATTGTGGTCCTGCACCCGATTAACGGAAGGGATAACGTCCAAGCGGGGCTCAACCATCGAGCAATAGTGGGATCGATGCTGATAGGCCTAAACATATGTAAGATCGTGACAGATACACAATGTGGCCCACGTGAACTGGCGACAGCCAGACGAAATCGACAGCGCAGAGGTTTTGGATGCATGGGGCACCAAAACTTAAACTGAAAGTCCAAAGACCACTCAGGGATCCAGAGGTGATACGTATATGGTTGCATCCCCAGCATACCAACCGTAATCTCAGGTCAAAAAGGCGAATTTTGGTTTTGTGAATTCGGGACCTAATTCCAGGCTCAGTGGGGCAGAAGAATTCTGTCGCGGCACTCGACAATGAACACGAAGGTACGGCGAGCCCGAGGGGAAGGGGGGATCATCCGTCCTCGCTTACCGCCGCATCCCAGGTATTTATAGTAGGGCCATCTAGTAACGTAACTTGTACTGAATTTGAACACCGCTGGCGACTTCCTGCGCACCAAGCGTAGGTTATCTGGCTTGTAAACCTGTGGCAAACAGAAAGACCACAACTACAAGAGAGGAAGATGATATGAATACCACAACTTCATCCAGTCACCGAACTGAGAGAGGACACGCAAGGAAATATCCCGGGCTTGCTTTTCCTTTCATAATTGCTGCAGAAACGTCCAACTTGTACTTAGCATACATTGGCTGGATGCTGAGAATCCAAACTTCAATTACGTGAACATACCCCTTAGTTACTGGATCTTCTATAAACATAGAGCTGTGGAATTTGCTCCACAGCACAAGCTTGTTGTTCCTCCAAGCCGATAGTGTTTTTCTATATCTGTGAGCCTACCATATGGCCTGGCACTCAAGATTATATATGCATGTACAGCTCGGATAATCCCAAATCCACAAATGATAAAGCGGTATTATCCAATTTTCCCCAATACACAGATCTAATGCCGATAATCAAACGTCAGGCATAACGAAGAAGCTATTGGGTAGCCATGGGAACACCATAGAATATGTTCGTGAGATAAGACACCTTCTGTATGAAGGTTAGAGTATAGATTTGACTGTGCGTTCGAGTGGGGTGGTCGATTTTTCTTTCTGTTGGAGCTTGGGCGACGCGCTGCTTTACGCGAGGAAGGGTAAAACCGCGCTTAACCTGACCCGGAGCGTGACTTACAAAACCCGTACGGGGCACACCTACACAGTGCGAATTAACAGAAGAAGGTCGCAATGAATATATGCTGCAGTCAGAATTGATCCAAAATATAATAGAGGAATGCACAAACTTGGAGAGCCGGCTAGCAGAACTAGAAAGGCGGAGTCCGACTTCACGATAATCTCAGTAGGCAGCACGGTGTGCAGGGCATGAGATGATCACACTGCAGCAGGATGCTGATTAGCCTTCACCCTACTTCGTGTATTGTGCAGAATATTGAAACCCATCCGACAGAAGAAGTAGGGCACGTAAGTAGGTGCAGAAACTCGCCTTCACTCTGCGCCTATAACACGGAAGGCAGGAGAGGATCGGTCGTTTCTTTTTCGTTGTCGTTGTCTCAGAAGAGGAAGGAGAGTCCAACTTTGATTCCATGCAAACTACGAGACGAGAGAAAGCCTGTTAAGATGTGCTGGTACGATAGCATCAGAAATTAGAGTATGATATAATCATAAAGACAGCTAGCCAACGGCCCTTAGTCACCACTTAAGTCACATTCACGCCAAGGGTTTGTGGGTGTACGGTCAACGTGCAACCCTTGGCATCGGATTGACATGTAACCTGAACAGCTTTCTGCAGCCCCTTCGAGGTGGCGATTTCATGGATATCTATCTAGCATGGAAGTCGCCGGGCTCCCTGCCGCTCCTAAGAACCCCGCACACAGTAGTATCATCGAGTAGGCTTCCTCCATTTGAATTGCACCGCATGGCATGCATATGACTTTCCCTTCACCCCTTCCTGCTAATTATCTGCATCGAGCTCACCCCGCCCCGTCGAGGCCAATTCGGGAGGTATCCTGATTGTTCTGTTCCGGCTTCAGCGGTTTTTCGCACATAGTACTCGGCGTGGACACGCCCCCTTTTCGTGCCCTAAAGTCATCATTCACGTTACCTCTATACATCTAATAAGGTCAGAGCTGCGAACCACGATTCTGCACAAACTCATCACTCATTAAAAAAGAGGCGTGGTGACCATGGTGACCCTAGGGGCATGCTGTCAACTCATATTAAGCGAATTCTTGGCGGCTTGACCGCTATGAAAGTGGCGTTCCAGGTAAGTACTAGCGTCACCGTGGATCTGGGATGCGGATACAGGAGATCTGCAGCACTATGCACGTCCGCGATACTCGGGACGTTCAGTATTTAGGTTGCAAAATCAACGTTTTATATGTCATGTGTTTGGAGGTTGTTAGTAGGAAGGTTGTGGAAGATCGGCGCCGCGCTGTTAACCAGATGCAGGGTCTCCCGGTAAACCATAATCAGAAGGTTAGACAGGATAAGGACATTAGGTAAGGGATATCAGGACCCTTCATAAACGTACAAACGAGCAACAATAGCATTACGAGTCTAGATGACATACCTGACTTCATAGCTACTCATCCATATCGTATAGCGCATAGAAGACGGGACACACGACATGAAAAATAATGCATAGCGAGGGCCCGAGGATCTCCGAGATCTTAAATAGTTGGACTAGCAAGCAACATATATACGTTACCTGCAGTAATCTGGACTATTATACGGAGTAGGAAGGAGCTGAAATCACTATGTTAGATAAAGAACTCTCGGTGGGACAGGTTTTCAATGGGGCCCTTCATGCGGCAGTTGCCGATCAATCAGCCTCGATCGGACCCGTGCTTGTTGAGATCTTCCTTCCCGAGGTCATTTGCCACGGAGGTATCACTTTTTTTTCAATGGCCGAGCAAGCGGTCACAAAGCAATACGAGGCCACTGCATATCTTTTTTAGCGTTTCCTAGAGCTGTCCCAATCTCCATCACTCAGAAATAACTTTGAAGAGAGTTCTATCGCCATGTATTTTAACGGAGTACATGTGCCGTTTCTGCCGCTGCCAAACTTAATCCAGAGAAAACTTTATATGTTGAGGTTCTGGGCTTAGCAGGGCGCCACTACGTTAGACAACTAACATATTCTGTTCCCTAGATCCCATCTTTGCCGAGTAGGTAGGTGCTGCTCTCATCTTTCGGTAGTATCCACTCCCGTGCATCCGGGTGGTACACACTCCTTTGCATCAATGGAACAGTAGCTCAAAAGATTTTACAGCAGGCTAAAATAGGCTGAAACAATCTGAAGAATGGCTGGAGGGGAACCCTGGGTCAAGCTCTTCTACCAGTAGGATGCAGCCCTCAATCGACGCTCTTTTGTTGATGGATATACTTTCGGCCGAAGGAAACTGTAACATAGGGTGGAGCATTCGGGAAACAGATTAGGGACAAATCCCCAGCCAATGACTGCGCCAAACGGATCCAGTTAACTGCTGGTTCCAAGACTGAAATCCACTTCAATGCGTCGGCTAGTCGGTAATACAACAGCCGAAGTTAGGAAACTCCAAACAGCCTCCCTCTCTTTACGCAATGGGGCCGTCTTTGATCCTGCTAGGATTCTCCTTTACACATATCAGATAGACCGTTGGCATTCATTCTACCTTGATCATCCTTACTGCTACGTGGATCACACCTTGAAATAATTTACAGGGCCCATGTGACCCAAAGGCAAAAGTGGAATGCCGCATAAAAACGCAGCAATTTTACCCCCAACACTCCGGTCAGAAGACGCACTTGGAGCACAATAGGAGAAACTTTGAGATCCACAGAGATAAATCTCAAATTTACCAGGAAACCAGATAGTACAATTGTGCGCGTTATTCATGCCAAAAATAACAAATCTTGCAGTCACAGTGCTGTGGCGACGTGTCAGCTTTTCGTGATCGCTCTCAACCCACGTTCGAGTAAAGTCCATTTCCAACGAATCATTAATGTTCATAATACAGGCCTCGAGGACTGCCCGTAATGATGTAGTATAGCATAGAGCTGCGATATCTCTTCGGATAGCATGAACTGCAGTCGAATCATGTCATCAATGTCACCCAGTGGGGATAGACAACCAGGGTCATTCTGATAAATGGATGCAAATAGCTTTGCAGTCAGCATAGTGACATGTTGACTCAGTTCATTGATCTGTCGGAATCAGCGCAGTGTCGCAAAGTACACCATGAACGTTTTAGACGTACTCGATCAAATAAGGAAGAGATATCAGCACTTGACTTAGGTGAGGGAGTGGGTTGCTAAGTACGAACGTTAGCAAGACATCACATCTCAAATAAGGGCCTGCACTCAAACAGGCTGGGTGAGCAAACCATCACCATTTTTAGTTCCTCATGCATATATTTTTGTTTTCTCGGTTTTAAGGGGTGTCTCGAGTCTTGATCCTCTTATCTATTTTTTTTATCTCGTTGTGGGACGCCCACTCAAACCTAAATAATGAACGACGGAAGCCTTGGGAATGGTGTAAGGTTGCCTCGATCTAATGAGGGAAGTGCTTCTTCCTTGGTAGGGCCAATAATATATGCAAGGTCTCGGAACTAAAGAATTGATAGAAGTCTTTCTCAATCGCTGGCATTTTTTATGTAATCATGAGCCCTTATTTTCTCCTTAAATCATCGTCGGTTGTTGTCCGGGAGAAAAAAGGATGATCAACCGTAGGTACTATCCGATCGTGCTCACTAGTTCAAACAAGAGATCTGGAATTGGGCTTTCATAATCATAAAATAATGCATGCTTGTGTTACTTGCGAGGGACGACGCGGGAATTGGGCCAATGTAAAAGCGACGTAGGCGTTATAGTAGCAGGTAGGTGATACTCACTTAGGCCTGGCGTCAAGGCCTCACAAGGGATAATGTTTATAAGCCAGCGCTTACTTTCCAAGAGTGATCATCGGGCATTTTATGAAACTGTTTCCCAGCGTTCCTTCTGCCAGGGTCTGTCCCGTAGTCACCGGCTTACTAAAGCCAACCCCAGCGTCGACATTTCGGGCCGTCCCGATAAGGTACGTTGACCGTCCCTTGACGTTTATAACCAGGAAGCAGAACCCCGTGAATTATAAAGTCATCACTACCGGCGTTAAGCCACGCCACAGTCTATACAACAAAGGGTACTGGTGCAAGCAGCCAACATAAACCTCAAGAAAGTTATGACACCCCGTATAAGCAGGTTCACAAGCCTTTCCGCATGAATGTATCCACTAATGCGTTGATCTTGAAATCTACCAACTTCAAGAGCCAGGGCAAACCAACCACCTCTGGTCCAAGAGCTGTCACCGCTACTACATTAGAGACAAGTAGCAAGACCGATAGCCCTTTAGTACCCAAAGAGATCACGGCCTGAATCGAACCAGTGGACTGAGTAGCTACCAGACGCCCTGAGTGTGGGCTATCAAAAGTAGCTGTCTGATGCTGGATTTTCAGGAGTTAGGAAAAGGGTAAGGCGACGGTCGGCGTATATTATCAATCGACCACCAGAATCCATTGATAGTGAGCAGCTACCATTGATTTCAGCCCATTCCAATCGCTCAGATGGCGCAGTTCAACATGTCTGTGTTGGCTCGATAGGTGGGATGGCACGGCATCACTGTGATGGCGGTCGGTAAAGGGAAAGGGGGCGGATCCGATAGATTCAGGGCATCGCGGCGGTTACAGCCATTGGTTCTCCTATACTCGATCCAGCTATGGATGTCAGCATCTGTCAAATACGAACATGGTTGAACATGGAATTACTGAAAATAAACAAAGAACAATATTAGAATTTGGGGGTGGGGGGTAATTGTCAAACCAGGCGTGTGTGAGGAAAAAAGCACATATCTGGCCGATGCAGATGGAAAATTCATGTTATAAAAAGCATTGGTACACACAGACGCTTAACGCCAGAGCAGCAGAATCGCACCTACTGCATCCAAGTCAGTCAAAAGGGAAAGAGAGGGAGAAGGCACAGGAAGGAATCCGTTTGTCCGATGTATCAACGCACGGGATATTCTCCGAAAATCCCGGTGCTGCCTCTGCCTGTTAGTAATACATCCCATATTCGCTCTTACCACCAGACCTGCTTCTGTGGCCATGATTGATGTCTTCCTCAATATTTCACATAGCTCTGGTCAATCTGCAAGACTTGTCTTTTTTTCTGGCAGATGTTAACTGAGAAGGGGGCGTACAAAACAAGTACCAAATTGTGACACAATCAATCATGGATAGACCAAATTATCACTCGATACGCTACTTGACTCAGCGAAATACACAATGATACAAGGTGGCCTTGCCGCAAGGAAGGGCGATGAATCTAACAGGCATAGGCCACGGTACAGTACAATGGTCGTTACTGGCAGGTGCTATGAGCGAATAATACTGGTTGAGGTACTACAAAATGCTGTTCCAATTCTACCAGAGCTCAAGTAAATATGTTCACGGCAACCTGAACAGAATGCTTTGCGGGGCGTAGAACGATATAATACCGTAATTCTCTGTAGCTTAATTCAGACTACACACCAGTGTTTCGTCACTCCCGAAGCATGCAGATATTTCACACATTCCGATAACAGCCTTGTCATATCTGTGAGACAGTGAGAGTTAATAGGTTGTACGGAGCAGCACATCATTCTACTTAATACTATATCCAGTATTCACATTCTTAGGAGAGCTTGTGCTACTGGGCGCTTCTCTCGTCTTATATGCTCATAATATTTTGACAATAATGATGTGATCAGTATAGTCTCCCTTCAAGGATATGACAGTAACATAGCGATGCGTAGATGTTAATGACAGTGTAGATAGCCTTGCGGATCTCATTTTGCATATATCACTAGATTTCAGCATCACTGGTACTTCCTGGTTCCAACAGGATATACGGGATAGCCAACCATGATCGATGGAAATAGCTGCCTGACTTCCGCATCGCGCAAGCTCTCGAGGCCAGTCATGGGTGACTAAGAACGCCACGTACTAATCCTAGCCAATCTAATAGACGCTGTTGAAAAATCTCCGATTGTGGGTCCCAGCCTGATATTTTGGACCTATCTGAGAGACATGCCGGGTAGATAGCTTCCGTCCGAGCGATCCTTCTCTCGTATATTTCTCGCAACGCGCGTTGAGCGGTTGTGTTGGCTATTCTCGTTTTTGACCTGACCTTATATCTGTACATGCTCAAGACATCCTTATTACCATGTCTGTATTCGCGCGCTGTACTCGCTCCGTTCAAGCGAGCTTGTTACGTGGCAATGCCTTTGCTATGATTTCCTTCGATGAGTACGCCTATATACTGTAAATTACTGGTATTGGGCTAACCATATATAGAGGGTTGAGGTATTCAATTATTAAATCATAACAAGTGCTGGTTATGGGAAATGTCCAATATACCCGTGGTCGACATAACTACGGGCCCGCCTATAGCCAAACCCCAAGTATGTAGTGAGGAGATGAACCGATGCGCAAAAATACATTCAAAATCTTCTGGCAGCTCTGGTAAAGTGAGTTCCCTCATCTCCTCTCGAAAATCGACGTGACTGAAGGGGCTCATCGGGGGCATTTTGTGAAGAGACCCCATGATCCCCCAGCAAGGCAACCTGTTTTCTGAGGGCGGGATGTGTGTGGGAGTCAATATTCGAGGACGTTGGGCTTCGAATGAATACCTCGTCCGGATGAACACGGGTCAGAGAAGGAACCCACTAATTGAACTGCCCTAATTCGTCGTAGAGAGAGATTGCTGACTGAAATAGGAGTGATCTCCGCGGAAATACCATCGTTGAGAAATGCCCCTTCGTTGTTGTGGCTGGCTGAAGTACAGACGGAAAGCAGCGTCTGGTGTAGTGGCTGGCTGACTTGCAAGCACAACACGCCAATCACAACTCGAGCGGTGAAATCACCCTGTGGAGCTTCCTACCGTGAAAGTGAAAGGCCAGGACTGTGGCGAAAAGCGTGGAAAAGCTGGATCAACCCAAAGTTCTACAGCGTTGTTGCCCACTGATACCGAAGTGACACTGATGTTAGTTTTTATGCGGAGCAACCGGTTCTGGTGGTGTCGTTCTGGACGTGAGTTACCCGCGGCCCACCCAAATTTTGATCGGCAATTTGTGACCTAAAAAAAAAAACGGTAAAGGGACCGGAGAGATGTCATGACTCGTCGTAACAATCTTGTGCCCCAATGACTGATTCGGCAGTGGACACCTCGCTAAGAGAGCAAGCAGTTTCAAGAGCCGAGGCTGCCCTGTCATCCCTTCAGTGCTACGTTTACTAGCTAAATCTTTACAAAGCCTCGGGGAGTTCAATTTGGGTATCTAATAAAATCTATTTCGAATGAAAAATCTTAGGTCTACAAGCCAAGATAATGCACCGAAGAATACATCTAGTGAGGGAGGTCAATCACCGCAGCCCCTGGTTGTAAGCTTTCTACGACCAAACATCGCCCAGATGGCCAACAGGCTCATTTTCAGTCTATCAGACTATCTGCGCTGTCTATGCCTTTCAAATTTGATGGTTCTAAAAAAAAGATGTGGAATGCACGGTTAGCAGCACTCCTTTTGTGGTACTGAGTTGTTTAAATCTGCTAAGAAAACACGTCTCATAGATCTTGCAGTGGGAAATCTGGGTACCAACGGCTAACCATTGAAGTCAAGTCTCTGGATCAGGATTACGATCACCATGGCGTCTGTTCAGGCGAGTGATAGAACCGACCTTTCCCTTGAAGCGAAGTAGTGACAGCGGTCTTTTGTAAACCCTGCTGAGCAGTGAGGAAGAGAGTCTCAGCCTACCTCGTGCCGACCGTCCTTTGTCTGCCCTCCCCCTGGCGCTGCACCATAGGTCTGATCCATGGTCCTTCTCCATCCAGACAGTTGCTACACTGCCCCGGCCTACCTTGCAATGATATACAGACGGCGTGGTCGGGAAGTGGTATACATCGAGGGATACACGGAAGGTTGCTCAGAAAATTCCGCCAAGGGTTCCGAGCATTGAATCGATGCGAGTAAGCCTAAACAAATAGCCATTTCAATTAGTCGGGGATTCAACGACCAGCCGGGATGCACATCGGAAGAATCGAGAACGTACGCATTATTGACCAACGCATGTGGCTCACACCCGCGCCTTGGGCTGGGCCAGTTCTCTCATTTGGCAGACCCTGCAGGAATCGATCACATTCGGATACAACAACTCATGTTGAAATTCCTACTAGTAAGGATTGACTTCTGATTGTCTGGCGGGATTAGTGTTGGTGTGCTGGTCTCTGGAAAATAGCAGAGCTTTGAACGCGGACGCGCGTCGCTAGATTGATAACATGTTGCGAATTACACCCTACCATATTGTAGGGCAAAGGTAAGAAGGACAAAAAAGGGAGAGACAGTGATACATCCACAAAAGAAGTAAATCACCCCATGTGGTGATCATTCTGGACGACGACGAGCAACGGCCTGGATGGATCAAAGGGCCGTCATAATCTCGGGCACTTTAGACGGAGGAACGATGGACCGTAGATATAAGATACGACAACAACTGTTCCGTGGGCATTTAATCCAGGAATATTCACCCCATGGGTAAGTTAATTTTGCGGTTGTCGCTCAGCATGATTTTCTCTGTAAGATTCTGTCGGTTGTCTCGTTGTAGATTCAGACACAGCGGCCCCGTTAGCAAATAGGGCTACCAGCACAGTTAGCGCTCTCAAAGCCACAAGAGCCCTATCGGCTCTGACATACCGATAATATCCGACTAGGGCAGAGCTTTAGAGAAGAAGTCTTACATGTACTTGTACCTCTGCAGTGGCTAAAAGGCAACAGTTCATATATAGACTGTTTTTCGTGAGGGCAGAGGATATATGATGAGTCTTTCATTCTTATGTCTTGCTGATAGACTCTGGACTGATATTAGAATTCACAGATCATAATAAATTCTCAGCGTCTCAGTTGTGTGAACCATTTTTTGCCGGGATCACGTTGGTTCCTAGTGGCCAGATGGGCTCGAACTGTTACCAATGTTAGGGTCTCATAGTAACAACAAACCCCCTTTACTGCCACCCTTTCGCTTCCGTCGTGATTAGAAAATTTCAACGGTCAGCTCCGCCACATTTTGGTGTCTATGCTAGTTTGGTACTGATTGGGTTTAGGCGTGACGATCTTCTCCAATACAGTATGAGTAGCAGCCTGATATGTGGGTACGTACTGAAATTAAACCATCCAGATCATGGAGTGTAAAGGGCTTATCCAGTACGGAGTAATGAGTTGTGTCCAGACTTGGGTTTTGCATTGGAATGCATCCCAATTTCTCCCCGCTACACATATGACTCTGTTCTATTCCTACTAACAAGAATATTCTTCTTTATTCTTCTCCTGTGACTCAGACTTTGTTTGCTGGCCTTATGCTTTAGATGCACCATTGTAGACAAATGTCTTTGGCCAACTCAAAGTCCTTCCATCATAGCGCAGGTTACTGTACAGGGGGGTATGGCAAGACTGTGGGTTGCGAATTTAAACTCAGACTACCCAGACCGATAATTGCTTCTGGTATGGTACCATGTGAGATTACGTAGAAGATGCGGAATCAGCGAGGAGAGACCCTAGAGTTGGAGCAAATTCCATGGAGAGCGTGTTTATCATTCCTTGTCTATGACTTCAAGTCGATCCCTACCATGAACTGGCATCTGCATTCATGTCAGGAGAGAGAGAGGGAAGGGAGAGAGATGAAGACATCAACCACTAAGACAATGTGCTCGGGAAGCACGCACATCCTCATCCTCGGCCAGTGATGAGTGCTGGAATTAGCTTCCTTCACACGCGGTCAGGCTTGGGAAGTCTACTATTAAATATTGCACCTTAGTTGATAGGAAATGAATATTGGTTGAACACCTAGAGCCAATAATCCCTGTCAATTGTTAACCTGGGGTGTGCGATGATTGCTATGGCTGTCCACCCAAGCCAGTCTCCTAGCACAGCTCTTCCTCGACTTATTATTATCTTTGACACAAGACATTTATATTGTCCAAAAGTGCTTGCTTAGTCACCATATTCGTCTTGTCACTGCTTCTGGTCACTTTGATTCTTTCCTCGCGGCCATCTAGTCAAGTCCCTAATTGCCTGTCCTAAAGGTCTTCGTTTACCTCTGTGGAGTTGGCTCCAATGCCTATAGTTCTTAGACACTAATTCTGTTTTGTCTGTATCGTCAGTCATCCAATTCCATCGCTCAAAGGAACTCCGTATGATATACCGGTGTCTTGGCTACCGTTTGTTCTTGCAGTTCGAATAAGTAGTATCTCTACGAGTCCAAATACTTCGATACTCGTCTGCGGTATATACTTGGGACAATGGTCCTAGGGAAGAGCCACATCTTTGGCTACTCTAGCGAGGTTACAGAAAGGTATGTACCCAAGCATGCTGTCACCATGAGGAGCTTTTGCACTCAGTGATAGACTATTGTTCAGTTGGAGCATTGACCTGTCTGCTTTAGGCACTACTGCCTAAATACCAAATAAGGATTTTAACATCGCGCAGCTGCAGATTGTTTCCCTGTTCGCTTCCATATCTATTATCCACGCTGTCCCTCTTTCATGCCCACGGCATCAGCTGTCCTTTCCGAGCAATTCACTCGCAGAAGCGAATATACATGTACGAAGCGGGACTATATGGGAATATGGAAAGATATCTCTTCAATGGAATGCATTGAGCATTGCATGACGTACGCGAGTAGCGGGATAATCACTTGTATGTGATCATGAACGAGGCCACAAAGCAATCTCGGATATGTGCCTTGGTTTCTTCGTACTTGATACAGTTTAAGGAACCAAGGTAGCATGGAGAGCTATCTTAGGACAAAAGCCTGTCAGGAACGAGTATGTGGCGAGGGTAAGAGTGCACATTGCTTCTGGATGATATGGCTATTAAGCTCTGCGTTTTTTGCTCTTGCTAAAATGTAAAGTTGATTAGGTTGTCAATTAATACCCCACTGCCATCCTCTTGAGCTCCATCCCTATCAGGCTCCGATTTCCTTCCCGTATAAGAGTGAGACGCAGTTACACCTCATAGTATGCCAGTTACATGTCCAGTCGCCATCCGAGTGACGGAGAGACACACATACTCCCGTATCGTTGGCGCAACAGCATGATACTCTGGGTTCCAGGGAATTGTTGCTGGAATTGCAATAGCACCTTGGAGATTTGCTATGGTAAATAAAGGACCTGGTCCTTCTATCATCATTTTAACATCATAAATTGCTGATCTGAGCTAACTTTGCGGTCGACCTCACCAAGCTCGATCCCTTATCCTCAGACCTTGACCTGACCGCCCTTCCACCCTTTACATCGGACCGAGCCATCCGAGACTCAATGCTTCAAATCACCTTTGACATGGTGCCGACTTTTATATTCGGCATGTTCAGATGCACATGATTTACAATCAGATGTTCGATCAGATATCTACCCACGAGACTGGGTGGCGTGAAGTTATGCTACTGTCTGGGTTCAGGATCCGACATTGGAAGTAAAGCAAATTACAGACAGTGCTGTTCTCCTCGAGGTACATTGAACCAGTCCGTAAAGGTTAGAAAGACGTGTGCAGGAGAAGCACGAGGCGAGATCGATCAATAACGTTGTCCCTCCTCCTAATGCCAGACCTTCCACAATATACGCGAGCACAATCCGTGGGCCAGGGTGGAGGTCACACACGGGGACGGGTGATTAGCGCTCCTTTCGGCTTACGGTCGATCCAGGCGTTAGAGCGACCTATACCGGGCTATCAGAGAAGACTATAATCATTAGGTACGTACATCTGCAAGGGATTGCAGATCCACTGACGTGGCTGGCTGTCTGGCAGTGAGGCCCGCCTAATGATCTCTAGTTATTTCGCCACTTCAGTGAGGCCGACGGAGACGACGACTGTCGCAGCTTTGATCTCGCAGCCGATTTCCTGCAGCCGCTCAGTTGAGTACCACGAATGTCCTGTTGAGCTGCAGAGCCTCGTAGATTTCCGGGAATCAACCCCGACTACGGAGCACAGCGCTCTGCATTGAGTGTAGACGAGACAGTCTTACTCTGCACGGGTTAATTTGCCATCACGGCCGGAGACCACCGTGCTCCTGTATACATTTTCTGTTGGACCATAATACCAATGCAGCTGCTCACTCTGTCAGGGAACATGGTACTTCATCTGCCGCTGCTGCTGGCCGGCTGCAAGACATGTCACAAATGATCGAGTATCCACCCTATGCAAAGCTTATCATTGAATCGGTTCCAGGCCTCGGGGGATCTTGCGTTTATGCTTAGTTGTTGCCACCGCGGTAGAGGTCCCACTCATCTGCGTTAGTATTTCAATGGACATTCTAGCTCACTAGCAAGTACTGAAATCAAGGTTTTGAACCCTATTGTTACAACGTTGCGACGTTTAATCATACGAATAGGAGATATGCACCCATCTCTTGATGACCTCCCGGTAGCTCCGGGCTCACTGTTGGGAAAGCTTCGTTCTTACGGTCGGGAATTAATCATGCTGCCCAAGGCATTAGGAAATGACTATGCCGAACAATTCCCTTCCCATTACGTTCCTTTACATGAGATCCGAACTACCGTGGCTGGAAAGCTATAATCGCCGTCGTCTTCACTTATGTAGAAGTGCAATAGCCCACGAGCAGCTGACCTGGTCACTTTGGCAGGAAGGCCGGTGACAAACCTTCCAATACTGGTGGAATGCAGCCCGCATTATACTTAGCACGGTCCTCAATGTTTGAACCCGCTATAGGAAGAGCCAAAGTGTTCGCGATAACAGTAGGTTATACGCACTCAGAATAAGCCGACCATACAAGACTTGAACGGATAGGTCCATACTTTCAAGTGCCTAGCTCAGTGAGCCGCTCCCTGTTACGACATCTTTACTCTCCTTCAATTATGCTGTGTAGACTGACGAAGATCATTACTTTAGGTTTCCGTGAGATACCTAGCCTTTTATCCCTCTGAGATCGCGACCGAAGCCAGTTACTCGACTTACCATCAACACTGTTCTTAGCAACTTAGCACACGGAATTCGCGACCAGTATGGCGCAAATAGTGGGCTGATTGACCGATAACATTGATCCTTATGATTTCACGTACTACACATATACGGGTTAATGATCACGAGAAACCGCAAAAGACACGACCGCATCGCAGTCGCCGATACCAATTCTCCGATTTGCGTGAAGCAAGAACGCCATTGTGTCTATCACCATCATCTTCCCTCCGGCCATAGTATGTGATAGTCTCGCCTACTTATACCTCAAGATCGTTCATCCAGGTTCTTCAGGTGAGGCTAATCATGTCGCAGTGCCTTTAGACATAATTTCTCTTGGCCGAACAATTGATCACCGATGTCGCGGTTACAATCATTTTTTATTTTGCTGTGATACTTTTGTTGGACATCTTCTCCTTGGATCGCCTTCGATTCCATCCCACTGCTAAAGCTTCCGCATATCGGTGAGACGTCCTTTGTGGTCCTGACCATGATGGGTTTTATAAAAGACGTTCCTCTGATTTGTGCCTCCCTAGTGGCCTACCACGACCTACCGCGACCTTAATACCCTCTATAATGCTGCAGCTATTCTATTACTCTGTGTCGATTGGTATACTCCAGGCTTGGAGCTGATAAGTCACGACTACTTCCAACGAATTTGCGGGCCAAACTGGGCCATCATTGTTGCAGTCATTCGTGGAAGACATTGGCCATTGTCCTTGGTTCTATCTTCTGTATTGGCCCGTTCGTTTCGTACAATGGGTCTCCCTCTCGTCCAGTGTCCATAGCAAAACCCGTGCTGAAAGGCTTCTAGTTAGGAAGTTGCCTGGTTACAATTATTCAGTGCTGATTATTCGCAAAAGTTCATGTTACATGGTTTACGTTGAGACCACACGCTGCATGGGTTATAATAGGCAGATAGAGGACACAATTTGCAGATCCTTGATCTATCACCCGAGTAAAATGGTGTCACCGCTGCTAACTTGAATAGCTGATTGAGATACATGGTTATACACAGGTGCGCTCACTCAAACGGCCGACCAACAACGTGCAGATCTCTATATATATCTTGCCCCTATGGTGAAGCATAACTCCGAAAAACGTCTACATTCTAAATAGACAGCCAATAGAGATGTTGATTCTCCGTATGACAAACAGATTTATATCCCCAGCCACTTATTATCCATCCGCATCCACAATTGACTCCATATAAGTCCAAGGTAGTATCAACTAGACTCAAAACAACGACTTGCATGAAACGGTCGGGTATTCCCGATCGGGAAAAGCCGTGCCCGAAAGGGATGCCGAGGGACTTCATCACCACCAACATTCCGATTCGAACAAATCAATTCCAACTCCGGGATTACAATTGCTCTCTCGGAGTAATAAGTGCACCTGAAAATTGCCCTCAATGCGACCTATACCAAGAGCAGTTTCACTCCCCAGATTCCGCCTTGGTGGAAGAGCAACGATCCCCGCACGGACGCCATTCGCTCGATACAATCATGTAGAGGCCACGCGGCAAGCTCGCAGCGATTCTAACGGTCGCAGTTCCGTGCAATGGGGTCTCACAGGTCTTGTGACTGGCATTGGAGGATGTCTGTTGGTTTCGCGATGGCAATCGTCGGATTCACCCCAGGTAGATTCATCAGAAGTTGGCGGGGCAAAGGGTGTTGAGTATGCGGATAAAGAGGCTATGATAAAGGTATCGATATTCTCCGAGATCGTATATTCGTTTCCACGCTGCTTGCTGATATGGGCCATGATAGGGAATTAAGATAATTGAGGAGACTCTAGGAGAGGACTCGGTCTCTTGGGATGAGGAAGAAATCGCGATTCATGGATATTCTGAATTATCCACTTCGAATTGTGAAGCGAGGCCGATCGCTGTTGCTAGACCGAAGACTACGGAGGATGTGGCATTCATTGCAAAGATTTGTACTGCTTTTAAGATTCCAATGAGTAAGTTGTCTTTCGAGCCGTTGAATTGGTCTGGATGTTGTACTCACCTAACCATGTAGTTCCATTTGCTGGTGGCTCAAGCGTCGAAGGAAACTTTGTCGCGCCATATTCGGGATTAACCATTGACTTCTCGGATATGAAGAGGATTGTATCATTCCACCCAGATGAGTAGGGTGCCTCAATAAAAACACATACTTAACGAAAGCTAATAGTTCGATTAGTATGGACGTTGTAGTTCAACCGGGGGTAAATTGGGTTGATCTCAATAAACTCCTCAAGAACAGTGGCCTTTTCTTACCACTGGATCCCAGTCCCACAGTATTTCTATCCTCCTCCAGTGCTCATAGAGTGTTCTAATTGATTTTCAGGCATTGATCGGCGGTATGGTCGCAACCAACTGCAGGTAAGTGTACACGCGCGTTCACATCACCCACCGCTGTTCTGGGACCCTATCTAACAGTTCAATCTATAGCGGAACAAATGCCGTGAGATACGGTACAATGAAAGATTGGGTCGTCAATGTCACAGTTGTCCTGGCGGATGGAAACGTGATCAAAACAAGACATCGGCCACGGTATGTATTCTTCTCCGACATTTATTATACATAGTAGGTGACAGCAAGAAGGAAAACATCTGCTGGATACAACCTGACGTCCCTGTTCACGGGCAGTGAAGGTACACTCGGAATGATTACAGAAATTACGCTGAAGCTGGCAACCATACCGGAGAAGCAAAGTGTAGCCGTTGCCACATTTCCTTCAATCCGCGAGGCAGCGGCTACCGCATCCAAAATCATGCGTACTGGAATCCAAATCGCTGCTCTCGAGATGATGGATGAGACTCAGATGATGGTCATCAATAAGAATGGAGGAGCAGGGGGTAGACTGTGGGAGGAGAAACCCACGTTGCTATTCAAGTACGTTTCCCCGAGCTACAATGCCGGATACCGCTAAGCGCGAAACAGATTTTCGGGAACACAGCGAGCTATAGAAGAGGACGTCGAACGGGTTCGAACAATCAGCTCGCAGCATAGCGGAGAGAATTTTGAGTTCGCGAAGAGTGAGGAAGAAATGAACAGTCTTTGGGCAGCGAGAAAAGAGTCATTGTGGGCGATGCTTGCGGCGCGACCTGAGGGCACCCAGATATGGTCTACTGATGTTGCTGTGCCACTATCGAGAATGGCAGAAATTATTGGTAGAGTATACGAATCTCTTCTTCCTTAGTTTATTGGCTAACTTCTCCAGACCTTTCGAAGAAGGAATCTGGTCAGCTGGGGCTTTTCTCAAGCGTTCTAGGACATGTTGGAGATGGGAACTTCCACCAAGCTGTGATGTATAATCCGAACGACCCAGAACAGAAGCAGTCTGTTCGAGACTGTGTGCTGGCCATGGTACATAGGGCTGTGGAGATGGAGGGAACTGTTTCGGTTAGTAACTTGATTGTTGAGCATCTACGGATCAGTTTCCGGATACAACAGGTTGGCTAATGACTCACAAGGGCGAGCACGGTATTGGCCTCGGGAAAAAAGAGTGCCTATTAGAGGAGCTGGGACCTGAAACTGTCGGGGTGATGCGCACCTTGAAGCGCAGTTTGGATCCTCAGTAAGTCTCGATCCGTCTGCAGCTCGCACAGTGCTAATGATGATTCAAGTTGCTTGCTCAATCCAGGGAAGATCTTTGATTAACCAAAGAAGCGGATTGTTATTCTAGGCTCAGAAATAGATATATCGAGGGAAGCAGTGATTATGCGAGTTACTGTACATAGGTTCAAGGTCTGAAAGCTCTGTGTTCCAGTCCACCAACTCATGTCAACGTAGATATTGTCCATGAACTAGACTGCATATCAGTCCCGCTTTGTCATATAATCGTACCCCCGATCAATCATAACTTTGGCATTCCTGGTCAGCTCATCGAGGTCCTCCTGGGGAAGACCAAGAGTCTCATTAGCCAAAGCATGTTTGCTCTCATAATCCCCATCTCCATTTGGAAACAAGACACGGGAGTACATGGCCTGAACAAAGGCACCGTGGTCACCATTCTGCATCCCCTCAAGCCCCTTCTCATACCGCTCACGACTGGACTCATACACCACTGTCCAATCCTCATTCTTCTCACCAGTGACCCGTTTCCAACTCTCAAACATCTGCTTCTGAGTAATCCGGAAGCTGGAGATATACACGGGTTTATTCAACCAGCGACTCAGCGTCACACTCCGATCATTCTCATCCTCAGGCAATACCTTCAAACTCAACAACTTCGCAACAGCCCTCCCACACTGCGCAGGAGTACTGACATTAATCTTAGTCTCCCCATCATCAAACAACACCATCTTCTTCTCCGCAAAATTGAACCCGAACGTAGCCGGCCCCAGGCTCACACTATGCTCATACCAGAACCCACAAATAAGGGACACCCACGACGAAACACCCGTCTTCTCGATTTCGTCGAAAGCCCCTCGGAGTCGCTCCCAGCCTAGTCCGCTATTCACCAGATTGTCATTCGTGACGTCGCAGCCCCAGACATTCGGCATCACGTATTTGACACCGGCCTTAGCGGCAGCTTGTATAATCTTGGATTGTGTGTCCGGTGCCGCGGTCACGGGTAATGTGATGATCAGGGCATCCTGGCCCTCCAGGGCCCTCAAGAGGCTTACCTTATCGTCGTAATCGACAAGCACGGTCTGGATGCCCTCGGGTAAGGTGCTTTGGCTCCCGGCGCGAGTCAGCGCTGTTACAGTGTGCTTGCCTGTTTTGATGAGTTCTTGAGCGATGGGCTTGCCGACGGTGCCTCCGGCCTAGATACGTTTAGTTAGTTGATTGGTACTAGCATGTTGAAGAGGGATCTCGTATGCATAACGTACACCGATGATAGCGACGCGCTGGATCTCATTTCTGAAATCAGGGCCTTGGCTTTTGGCGTATTTGGTGGCCATTGTGTTCTGAATCTGATAGTAGGATGTTTGATTTCCAATTTTGATAATGTATATATTCAAAGAACATTTACTTGCATGCTGCCCTTTCACAGTCATTTATAGTCCATCATACCATTTAGGGAGGTCTCTATTGTCGCTGTCTGTTACCTCCGTCCTGGCTTATGTCCGGATTCAGAGTGGATATAAGGTCGGGAATCGGTCTCAGTGTAGCCCGTATAGCCTTGGCTGTGGGACGGAGATAAGAGCGCCAGTGCCGAAGTCAGGTGGGAATAACTCCGATGTAAGAAATTTAGCCCCAAGGACATTGTTAAATGGATGTCGCGCCGTTTCGCAGAGCGCCACATGATATGGCATTGACCCAAGCCTCTAGATGCGGTGTCCTATACAGTGATTACAATTTCAGAACCATGGTTCTCGATGTTCCAGTCTATTACTAATATCGAGGTTCGGTTGAAAAGGTCCTTAAACACTAGTTCCACGGGGCACAAAGCAGTACAGGGCTGTTGTGTAAATATCCCCAGTTATACTTATCAACCCAGCTAACGTACGCACTGCCTCAGTCCCCAGGACTCCTACCGCATCAGGCACGGCTGTTTCCAAGTCTGCATATCATTACTATACCACGATCACGCCAACACCAGCTAAACCTAGATAGGGCGTGACCTAGAGCGTGACCTGGGGCTCGGGAAACTTTATTTCGCGATTTACTTCTGATGAGAGATCTGATAATGCTCCAAAACATTGTCTTTATACGCGTCTCGGTCCCAGGAAAAGCATGATGACGATCTCCATGAGGTCTAAGACCCTTGCCAAGGCCACGTCTGCATATTCGGCGGGGTAGACAAGGTTGTGAGCAAAAATACCCCTCTACTAACAGATTTTCTCTAATTCAGTTCAGCGTTCACCTACAATTACATACAAAAACGCGTTGGCACTTTAAATGTTACGCTTCCGGCCATAGCTCAGATAAGTCTACTATTTATACTTCTGTCAGCATGTCTGAACTTAAAGAAGACTATGTCGACGTGCTTATCGTGGGGGCTGGACCCGCAGGCCTGATGCTAGCAAACTGGCTGAGTCGATTCGACATCAAGACCAGAATTGTTGACAAGCGCGGCACCAAGGTACGAGTCTGTCATATATCGACCCAAAAACAGTGTTAACGGAGCTACAGATCTTCAATGGCCAGGCAGATGGCCTACAATGCCGCACCCTAGAAATTTTCGACTCATTTGATTTTGCCCACCGCGTTTGGCGAGAATCAAACCACATGCTGGAGATTTGGTTCTGGAACCCCGACAAAGATGGTATTTTGCGGCGGTCGGATCGAATTGCGGATACCATCCCCGGTATCAGTCGCTTTCAGCAGGTGGTACTGCATCAGGGTCGCATTGAGAGGTTTTTCCTCGATTCGATTAAAGAGCATAGCGATATCACAGTCGAGCGTGGAGTGCTGCCTACTACCTTCGAGTTCGATGAGGCTAAAGCTGCAGATTTTGAGGATTATCCGATCACAGTCACATTGCGCACTTTGTCGGAGGAAGAGGCTACGCCTGCTCAGCGGCAACAGCACCACAGGAGAGCGGACGGCACACAGTCAGTCATCAATGATGGGCTTTTTCGAAGTAACCTAGCTGCTGACGACACGGATGACCTTATCCGTGTAGCAAAGGCCAATAACAATGCCAGCTCAGTCGAGACAGTGAAAGCGAAATTCATGGTGGGTTGCGATGGTGCACATTCCTGGGTGAGGCGTCAACTTGGCTTCAAGCTAGAGGGTGACTCCACGGACTATATCTGGGGCGTACTCGACATTGTACCCATCACCGATTTTCCAGATATCCGCCATCGATGTGCTATTCACTCAGCCAATGCGGGTAGCGTCATGGTTATCCCAAGAGAAAACAAGCTTGTTCGATTGTACATCCAATTACAGGTGACCGAGCATGCGCAGAGTGGAGGTAAGGCTGACCGTTCGTGGATTACTCCGGAGGTTATTCTGCAGTCTGCACAGAGGATTATGCATCCGTATAAGATAAATTATACGTACTGCGACTGGTGGACGGCGTACCAGATCGGGCAGCGTGTGGGTGACCATTTTTCTCTACGAGAGCGTGTCTTTCTAGCTGGTGATGCTGTGCACACGCATTCGCCCAAGGCAGGGCAGGGTATGAATGTGAGCATGCAGGACAGTATGTATACCCGATATAGTAACTTTGAGAATCGCCACTCACCGCGTGCACAGCATATAATTTGGGATGGAAGATCGCACATGTAGTCAAGGGGTACAGTGAGGGATCGATTCTAAAGACATATCAGTCAGAGAGAAGACGGGTTGCACAAGATCTAATTGATTTTGATCACCGGCTGTCGAGACTATTTTCAGGCCGTCCAGCAAAGGACGGTGCCAACGAAGGTGTCAGTATGGAAGAGTTCAAGAAAGCGATGGAGAAGGGGAATGAATTTGCTAGTGGAATTGGTAAGCATTTGGTTCCCGATATGCATTCTGAGGCTAATGTGAGCAGTGGTCAATTATGGTACTAGCATCATCGTGGCAAAAGAGGGCTACTCTGTTGAGCAGGGAGATGGTACTGAAGTTGCTGCCAATCTACAACGTAGAGTAGTCAGCAAGACTCATCTGGCCACAAAGATTGACATTGGCAAGCGGATGCCGAGTTTCAAGGTGCTTAATCAATCTGATGCCCGTCCATGGCATCTACAGGAACTCTTGAAAAGCAACGGGCGATGGCGGATTATCGTGTTCCCTGGTCAGCTTACCCAGCCCCAAAATATGCAGCGGATACAAAAGCTTGGTGACCAGCTAGGCAGTCAGGACTCATTTATTCGCCAATACACTCCGTCTGATCAGCTGATTGACAGCCTTATTGAAGTTCTCACAGTCCATGCCGGACCACGGACTGGAGTGGAGCTTCTTGATCTGCCCGAGGCTTTCCATCCATTTGATGAGGAGATGGGCTGGGACTATTGGAAGGTCTTTGTTGATGATCAATCTTACCATGAGGGACATGGACAAGCGTATTTCAATTATGGCATTGACCCTATCCATGGCGCCGCTGTTATTGTCCGACCGGATCAATATGTAAGCTGGGTTGGTGAAGTGGATGATTATGAGGATATGGCGAGGTTTTTCTCCGGGTTCATGAGGGTGCAAGATTCCTCGAAACCCAAGTCTAGAGTGGTCAAGCTGTAAGAAAGAAATATTCAGATTAGGTGTAGCAGATAGAAGACTTTAATACACTACAGGCATATTGCAGCTGGCTAACTGACCGGCATGTCTTTTTGAAGATCATTGGGCACGAATCCAACCACGTGAGCGAGTCAACACAGCCTCGTCAATTACCTAAACGGGAGATTGGCGCGAACTGCTTGACCTTCAACTTTCCTGCATTCCTGGTTCCCCTTATTGTTCTCATCAAAACGTCTATAAATCATGGGTGATCCGTTCTCCATCACGACCGGTACTTTCGGTGTTATTTCGTTAGGAATAACAGTATGCGGTGGGATAATAAAATATTGTTCCGCCGTGGAGGGAGCCGATGAGGAAGTCAGCCGCATTGCTCAGAAGGCTGAACGGATGCAGAAAACGATGCGTTTGCTGAGAAAGCTTCTACAAGACAGCGTCTCTCTCATAGAACGCGACTACGTCGATCATTGTCAACAGATGGTCGGTATTATTGAAGCAGGCATTGATAACCTCCAGGCGACAGTTGTCCGGTGTTGGGGCGACCCCCACGCCGCCAGTCCAACACGACTAACTATGAGACATACAGCCAAAAAAGCACTTTACCCGTTTCGACAGAAGACGCTGGTGTCAGTAAGCAATGCATTGGATAGCCTTCAGCTAGAGCTGAGTTCTGCTCTACACATGTAAGGCTTGTGTTGCGTGAAGCTGGATCGTGTTGCACAGTTCTTGCTAATCCAAGAGACACAGGGCTCAGACCCAGATTCTCAACGCTTCAACTGCTACAATTTTAGCACGGAACTTGGGCACGCGGAAAAACATGGAACAAAGCTTCGCAAATTTGGAACAAAAGCTGGACAACCAGAATTTGACCCGCCCCGTGCCCGACCATCGTTGCCATTGCGCGGCATCAACCGCAGTCTCGAGACATCACTCAAGTTCCTGCAATTATCGTCGAAGTGTCTACGGCTCTCGCAATGCTGCAAAGCGCTTTTCGTTTATTTGCACATTCTTTGGGTTGAGTGTCTCTGCCTCAATGTCGATCTTCAAAGAGCGGCGCGGATTCAGAGTAGCTCCGCATCTAACCTTTCGTGCGACTGTCCCGTTTGACTCTCCAGCCTTTATGTTGGTGAGAAAGCTCGCGTATATTGACCCTAACTCAACTTCAGAAAGTGCGGTTAACCTTGTCGATACTGTCATTGCACAGCTTTATCAACTCTATGACGAAGGAAAAGCTCAACCCAGTGATATAGATCCATGGGGTAGCTCGATCCTCCACGTTAGTATTTGACTCCCCCATGCGAAATATGCATGTTCCAGAGCTGACCAAGTATCTAGGCACTATGTATGTTTAACCGGAACTTTGACAGGTTTCCGGATGCTAGTGCACATTATAGCCAGCTTATAAGTTATTTCACATACGGTGACCATCTAGCCGAACCGGACCAAGGGGGTAATACGCCCATGGATTACCTCGTGCTGGAGGATTTGATGCATAATCAACCCGCGCTCATGGGTAACCCCGTAAGTACAGATAAAGTCTGTCAGAGCGTCCCGCAAAAAATGTTGAAGTATGGTGTTATGGGAGAGATTTCCGCCGGGTTCATCGGCACCGAACTGAGAAAGAAACATCTTGTACACATGTTTGAGGAGTGTAAGCAGATGGCTATTCACCAAGTCAGTTCTCTTTATACTAATAAAGTACAAGGTCTTGATGTTTCTGATTTTGCTTGGGCAATGCTGCGTGAATTGCAATTTGCTCTGGAATCCGCAGTGGAATCAGCCCCAAACTGTATTTATACTGATATCGGTTGGATGAGTCCACTTCAGTTGGCAACCACTTGGCCAGAGGGCTTAGAGTTCCTATTGGGAAAAGGGGAATATACTACCGGGGATATACATCTCGCGTTGGCGGCCGCTATTCGAAACAACACGCTAGACTCTGTCCAGTTGTTATTCCGTGTCGACGTACCACTTCCACGTTGGATGTTCTACGGGCAATTCAGCATCGATATGCAAGATCTCCTTATAGCGGAGATTATCAAGCGGCGAGCCGAGCTTCGTGATCTAGCGGAGTCGGTCTTAACAACAAATGACCTGGCCCGCTTCCAACTCACAAAAGGGCAGCTTCCAGATAGGAGTGCGGCCAGCATGTGTAACCTCTTAGTAGAAAGGGGTATAGCTGTACCCAAGAGGTTGACAGTCGATGAAGAGCATTCCATATTAGGGGACACGCCCCACTTGAGTATGGTGAAAGCTCTCTATCAGGCTGGATTTCAAGACAAAAGTTCGCTAGCTCCCCCTCAGCCAGTTTATCCAGCGACCGATCTTCAGCGTGCCATGTGGTTCATAAATATGGATTTGAACCTCAAAGTATCCAAAGATGGCTTCTCTACGGTTTTGGAGCTCTGCAGTTCAATCACCTACTCCTTTTTAAGTATGGTCAGACATTCAGGGCCTTGGACTTCACTAACCTGTAAGCATGCTTGTCAGGTTGTGACTGGCTCATTTCAAGCGCTAAACAAAGAGCAGCGACAGTTTTGGCTGGGCTGTTTAGCGTCTAAGGAGACGGACAGCTGCTCATGTTCCTGCTCTCCAGGGAAAGGATGCGGTCCGATAACATGTGTACTGCACAACCTCTCTGGTCGGGGACTATTGATTCCTGATGATAGATTCAATATACACACCTGCTATGGTCTTGTCTTACTTGAACTTTTCCTCAGAGCCCAGGGCGATTGCTTTGAGTCTGCTCGAGCGGTGCTACGGTATCTTACCTTTCAAGAACTGGGACTTAGCCATACCTGCCGGAGGTCTCATGTCGTTGGGTGGTCCCAATCAAGTCTAGGTCATGAAGACATTGCTGAGATACATGAAGAAGAGAAGCTATTGCTCGAGGACCTGGAAATCCTTGTCTCCGAGTTCGAGCATAGATACTTTGAGATGAATATTCCTTTGTTTGGCTTTCTACAAGGATACTGGAGCACTCGTATGAAGGAAGTCTTGTTCCAACGAAAAGATCCGAGCTTCGAAATTGTTAAGGAGGCAAAGCAAATTGGCATACAGCTTAGTTGGGAACCCATGGATGATTTCAAGCTTCCCTTTGGGCGACAGTGTATGTTTGCACCTCGCCATGAGAAGAAGACGAGCTCGCACTAATTCTAGTCATTCACATACAATTATGGCATGGATCACATGCTTCGATGCCCTTTCAATCTGATACCTATGTCAATACCAGAGACCTATTTCCAGCTTATATTCCCTTGTATTGTGTTCAAGAAGATGTCCTGTATTTTGCTATAAACTTAGGTTATCACAGACATGAATGACTCGCAGTAGACTCTAAGAGCAAATTTTATGGGACTATTGCTCCATCATAAATAAATGAGGGCTGGTTGCTTTTAACAGGTACTCATGTTATTATTCACTAAATATCTCATAGATAAACAAATCAACAAATTCATTAAATATCAAAATAACTAAAACAACAAATTCACGGCATTGAGAAAGAATGACATGGACCTCCCCAACACACTTCCACCATTTTGCAATTTCCCTTCCACAAGCAAGTACCGGTGACCTTCCTCCTTAGATTTCGGGGCCTAGAGAGCAGCATAGCTCTAGTTGCAGCTATTGGGACGAGGTCCTTCTACAGGATGTTAGCACCACTAATAATATAAGCGTTATGGCGGATCACCGTACGGCATCTACGAGGCTTGTCGTCCTGTTTCACCCATCCCTTGGGGGTCTTGTACCAGTTTCTGCGGGCGTTTAGTAGCAACTAATGCTTCTCACCTTTAGAACATACCTGTATCGGCACTGGAAATTGACATTGTCACCTCTGTTGGCCCGGCCCGTTATGTCACTCGAGTCACAGGGGTACTTGCGGTAGACGAATGGTCTTTCAACTCTGCAATTATCCCGATCCTCAAGAACAGAGCCCTCAACCTCAAGGTCATCAGGCTCCGCGGTTGGAGTAGCATTGACTAGGGGCAGTGTAAGGGGAAGAAGAGCAGTGAGAAGATAAATTGGGGACTTCATATTGAATGTCAAGAAAGCTGGACGCCTTGTATCTGCGGTGTAATTCAAATACCGTGAACTGGTTCGAGTGTTTGTTTTACAGGATAGAAGATATGGCATGCGTGTCACTGCTTTTATATCCGTCTCTGGACTCGGTGATTGTACATGAATGAAAGGAAGAGCCTGTTAAGCTGGCCAGGCCGATCGAGACAAGTTCTAGGTGCTTGGTCCTGACTCTCATGACTAGGAACATCTCTATCCGTTTCCCGATGACTTTGACATCCCTGGAACCGTACGTCGAGACCCATGCCGGTGTGTAAGACCTATCTTGGCTGACTGCTATTTACGAGTCCAACACCAAGATGTGGCTTGTGTTCTCAGTAGGTTATCCGCCCACTGGTTCTTTTAGACTTCCCCACATTAGTGATTTGCACCAGATATAGTAGCACGTCCCAGGGGTGAGATTATCTTGGGTATGGAACACCCTGATACCTGGGTCCGCACAGTGCACCGTGTGTTGCCACCCGTGAACCTTAACGGTAGCATAGTTAGCTGCACAGATCTCGTACCCTGTAAAAGCTCATGGAGACGAATAGAAGGAGGCTGTGCGCAAGAAAGCATGTCAGTGCTATCTTTGAAGCTGTAGATTTCACCAGGTTCAGTTATGGAACCGTTCAAGGCCAATAGTTGAAATTTAATCATGACTACAATACTTTTGTTATGTACAAAACACGATCTTTGTCAGAGGGTGTGGTTGTACATCTTGACAGTAATAGTAGAATACAGTCTAGAGTACCATCCTTCCTTAATTACATCACTGGTTCACCGTTCGCTTGTTCAGCTTTGGTTTAGAACACAATGTGAACTAACAAATATGCATATTTGTAATTCTATGCAAAATGCCGAGACAAACTCTTGACACCAAGAGTGATTCGACTGCTTATCAGCTGTGGCAAAGATTCTACTCCGGATAAGGAAACCCCTCGTATGACATGCAACAGCTATGCACTTACTTTACTTTGGTTCTCTGACGTCCACGGTTTGCTCGGTCTTGGCAGTGAAATAGCCCGGAGTCAAGACTGGCTTGGCTATGCCAAGCCCTGGCTTTGGCGGAGGAAAGCCTAGAACACACGAGCGGGACTTTTGTCCGCCGCAGCCCAGGTGTCACCTGAAGAATTGTTCTCGTGAATGGTCGACTCGGATACTAGGATCAAGAATTGGTCCCGCTTGATATCATCTTCCGCGTGATTGCCAGATGACCTACAACGGGTCCAGCCTGTTCTCTACAAACTTCTGCCATGAAACAATGGAGATGGGTCTATATGTGTGGAGACTTGCCCAAATGCGGATACTCCATCTACAGTACATTGACTCATTGATCTCATTAATGGCGGGTTGTACCAGACGATCGATGTTGGGTGCTATCAGAACTGCAGAAGCGCTTCGTGCATTTTATGCTGTCTCGGATTCCATTATCTACAGCGTTAGAA
Source organism: Aspergillus flavus (assembly GCF_009017415.1). Classification (NCBI taxonomy): domain Eukaryota; kingdom Fungi; phylum Ascomycota; class Eurotiomycetes; order Eurotiales; family Aspergillaceae; genus Aspergillus; species Aspergillus flavus. The sequence goes on along the minus strand of NC_092403.1, from coordinate 766,314 downwards.
TTGTTTGGAACAAGAGAGCCTGGACTCAGGTAAATGGGTATGACCAGATAGTCAGAAAGTCATCCATCATTACCAGCTCTAAGAGCTACCAACCAATGTGTCTAATTCGATGGCCATAGAAAATTCATGCTGCCAAGTTTTGGCGCTATAAAAATATCAAATATCAACTATGGTTCCCCAGCGGCAGAAAGATAGTTGCTGCTGGAACCAATTCGGATTCTGACAGACGTGGGAAAAGTTATAGAACCCCCTCCTCAACGTACAACACGTTGTCATATGATACCTATTGTCTCAGAGCTAACTTCCACTCGTGCGTGAAACATTGCCAAAGAGATCATTTTATTTCCTCGTCTGATCAAATCATAAGGTCTTTACATAATCTGGGGAGCTCATCCGCCTCTAACCCAGAGACCATCGCCAACCACAAAGTTCGCTCCCCACTCTTTTCCCAACCTCGATTTTTGTTCTGCTCTGTCCTCTTTTGGCGGAAATTCCCGGCCCGTAAACACCATCCAGGCCCCCGGTCGGCGAACTACCATGGAAGCAATAGTTGGGCGTTCAAGGATTGGTATGTAGATCTGGTTCATTTGGACATTACCGGCAGGTTTTTTATACGAGTGGACTGCGATTAGGACCATGGCATTTAACTTGAGCAATATAAACTTACAGGAATATCCTGTGGGAGCGTTTTTCCAGGCAGGCCTCTGATTCTCCTCCAACGTTGCATAATGAGGGCTGATTAGTATTGGTACTTTTCTCTGATGCTCCATTCATTCATGACATTGTAATTTGATATTCTAGTTATTGCCCCTTCTCATATCAACTTCTGGTCTAGTCAATACGCTATAAGTATACTAAGACTATAATTTAAGTAATGGTGATATGCCTGTCCAGCTTTCTTACGAATGCATCACCAAGGTGGTTCGATATTCATAACACTAGCATTCACTAGGCTTTTAACACTTGATAAAGGCCAAAATCATAGCGAAGTTTTCAGCCACATAATTGCTTGATCATAACCTAGAGATTTACAGCAGGAATTCATATGCACATTCAGTAAGCATATAAGAAATCCTGAATTCGCCGGAAGGAAGCATACTAATACTAGACGCTTAACCAGTAAATGTATTCCTTTATGCCAAGTGCCCAGTGAGTTTAATTCTCATAGACAAACCCAACTTCGTAATTGGCGAGTTAGTGTTAGAAATAGCCCTCAGAGGAGCTCTCCCAACCAGACTTTCAATCTCTCCCCCTGTTGCGTTTCCTTGTTGTCTCCCATATACAGATTATATACGGGTGCCACATGGCCTTCCTGACGCCCAATAAATAGTTCAATAGAAGGAAAGCCAGACTGCCCCAGTCAGTTCGTCCTGACAGCAGACAAGGGTTGCTCTCACCTTGACCTTATCCACGAAATGTCGAATTGACGGCAACATAATCTCGTTTTGCCCTGCGAGAACCAGTATCTGCTGATTTTTTAGATTTTTAAACCAGCTTGAAGGAGCAGTACTGGCGTCGGTGTAGTAATCATGCTTTGCCCTTCCTAAATACGCTTGGGACCAGGGTTTGGCAACATCCGGTGTAATCACGTCGCCGAGACAGTTCATTTTCGTGTCTGTGCTCACTTCGAGGGAAGTCCAGGGTGCAATAAGAACAGTCCCTGCTAGCGGTTCCTGGACGTCTAGTTTGGCTATTGCTTCATGAGGTGATGACAGGTGTGAGAGAACACCGACGGCCAGGTTGCCGCCTGCAGAGTCACCACCTAGCAGAATATTGGCCGGGGTACGATTAGTTTCTGTTAGAATGTATCGTAATCCTTCGACGGATTGAATAAGCTGCGTTGGATACTGAGCGTTTGGAGCAAGTGTATATGCGACCGCAAACACAGCAAGGTCCTTACCCGCAGCGGACGAACATTGAATGAGACTTTCCCAGAATTTGAAGTAACCAACGTTGGCAGGTAGACAGAAACCTCCTCCTTCGTTCAGTCAATAATTGGAGTCGACAACATCGATGATATTTGTGGCAGACTTACCGTGGTACCAGATTAATACATTACGTGCATTCTTGTTTCCAATCCAGTGGCCTTTCGCACCATATTCAAGTTCTATTGTTTGAGGTACACCTCCTCGCGACTGCATATATTGCTTATACGCTTCGTCCGTGGAAGGAGATATCCATCTTTTACGTATGAGCTTTGGGTCCTTGTGGTCATTGCAGTTTGTCACGCGGATGCGAACATTGGGGGGAGACAGACTGGAATTGTAATGGAGAGAGGCGAGCGCTCGCCTTGCGCAGAATGGCGTACGCAATATGAAGATAGAAGGTTGGCGTGCCGGACTGGTCTCGCTTTAACCCTGTAAAGAGAGCAACGAAACCCGCGATTAGGATCGAAGCTACTGCTGGAAGCAGATCTAATTTACTTGCCATCGAGAGTGACGGCTGGTCGGCGGGCCTCACACTATTTTTCTTCAGCACCATGGTGAATGCTGTAAGGAAAAATGGTTGGACGGAGTCACAGCAAAGCCGTGGGCCATCGCTGCTATTAAGGCACAGTGTGGAAGAACCACCGGATGGGTATTTTCTATCTAGTCACAATATGATAATTAGTGGCCACCCTGACCCGCGGCTCCGGGGCGGTTCCGGATAGACCAGATACATTTGATACAGATCCTAGGAGACAAGGCCTATTGACTATTGTGCATGCATTACGGCTGAGATCAATAGCATCGTTTATCCCAGGATTACTTTGTTAATGTTGAAAATATATGTTGAGTTGTATGAAGGGAGGGGGAGCGCAAGGCAAATTAGGGCTCTAAGCTTATGCCCCTGTGTGATCATACCGAGGCAAGCACTTGCACCGAGCGATTTAATGACAGAATATTGGTCACGATTTACGGTGACACCTCGCTGCTCTCAGAGACACTTGGGGCGAGCAGCATCATCTGTAGATCTGCGCGAGACAACCTGTCCGGCTGGGGGTGTTCGGGTTCCGCGGGTCCGGTGGCTCCGAATGACTTGGCAGCTCGTATCCAGCGATACTGGAGGTATCTAAGTGATGCGTCAAGTGAGAGCATGTCAGCATATTCCAGACTCCTTCAATCCCGCGTAGCAGCTTTAAGCTCCGAGGAGCAGTGAAAGGGATGCCTGAAAATCATTAAATGAACCTTGAAGCTCTTCTATAGAAGAAATATATTCAACTTTTTTACCATATAGTTCGATCTAATTCATGAAGCAAGGGGTTATTTGAGTTTATGCGTATCTAGTTACATTACTGACGCGATATGCATGATCTTCAGCTTAGATTGTAGTAGGTCTCTGTGGTGTAGATTCAGTCCGAGGCGGCAATATGTCTGCTAAATCGTATTTGACTGGCTGCACATGTTTCTGTTTTGTCCTACACTCCGCTGAGCGAAAGTCACGATCTGGAAAGTTTCCGCAGAAAAACAGTTCATTAGTCATGATAGATTGATTAGGGCTGCAAACTATGGCATGATTCCATCGGAAAGACTTCGGTGTCGATCATCGGGTAAACAAAAAGCCTTAGGCTTCGAGAGAGTATCCTGCACGGCAACTTTATTCTGCAATTGAGATACTTGTTTTGTATTTATGAGTGTATCAGAGAGATAACCCTATCTGAATACATAAGATCTTACTTTCACCACTTCATTTTGTTCCTTGGCCCGCTTTCATGATCTCAATGTTACATCTCGATGCCAAAGGAAGTAAAACTCAATCCTTCTACAACTGAAAGAGTAATGAATATCCCATAAATTAACCCTTGAGTAACAGTGCCTGATTTACTAGGCTCTTTCGCTTGGTCACTATCGGCTGACAACCGACAGATATCACAAGCGACACTCGGGCATTGTCGCCCACTCCACATTTCACTTCCGATCCCGATTCTGCGCATGACATGCCATTCTCTCGGGACCGTTGCCGTATCCGTGGTGAAGCTCAGCTGGTCTTCGGGACGTGAATTTCCTATGGCGCCTATTCACATGAGAATATGCGCTTGAAAATATTGTCTCACCCGTCCCACGCTTCAACGTGTCGAATCCCCCGTTATGGAACGGGGATCTACTCAGGTGAGTCGGATTCCTACGTCCCGGAGCCAACCGGACTGCGTCACTGGTGGTGATTGACTAAGAAAGGATGGATGTGGTAGTGTGTGGACTTTACACATGTGCATGTGCTTTTTTTGATGTGGATGCGGTAGTCTAATTCTCATGTGGATTTGACATGTTTGAAGAAGCGAAAAGCACCCGATCAGGACAAAATCCCATCAGGAGCCGCGGATTGGGACCATAAAAACGTCCAGAGTCGGCCAATTTGTCGACCAGACGGCAACCCGTCCGAAGGAACATATCCCTGACTATGCTTAATGGGGCATGCTAGACTCATTCAGGAAGGATCGGACTGAAACTTGGACTTGATCCATAATCTTGATGAGCCTCTTCAGGCACCATTTGGAACATTACGATTCCTTATCGTAACCAAATTATGGAGCTAACGTGAATAGGGCACAGTTGGGCACGACCCGAGGCGGTGATTGGTCCGTTTAAAAGGTCCTCGGATCAGCCACGCAGATTATTCGATCAGCCGAGGCACAAGAGAAGAAATCTACATCTCACTGGGTCATTGCACAACCGCCGCCAAGCATCAGGCAATTTCATCATGTTATTATCTTCAATGGCAATCAATCTCGTTGATAATTCCAGTTCGATGATCATCTCACTATAAAAGAACCCCCTTGAAATATAATCAACCCTCCTGCCGTCCGGAACACCGAACAGAGCCGTAATCATGACTGATTACCTTTTGTCCCAAACACTCTCGGCGCGCTATTACCAGCCCGATCGGTTTCCACACATATCGGAGGCAATCGGTGCAGAGCCGGGATCGGACCATGGTCAGGTTCTCGAAAAGAGCAGCTCACCCGAGCCCTCACAGTCGGCGAACCGAGTGAGGAAACGCGGTAGACCGAGAATATCCCCTGGCAATACTTCTCCTAATGTATTATTGTTGCTGTCTGGCGGATTACTCGTTTGGGCAAGTGCTAATATTAAAGTAGGACCGTCGGGCTCAGATCCGGGCTGCGCAAAGGACCTACCGACTGAAGAAAGAAGCCATGTTTCAGGAGTTGAAGGCACGCGTGTCGGAGCTTGAAGAAAGCATGGGCAGGATATCTCAATCGTTGTCCACTTTCTATCATATGGCGCTTCAGTCTGATCTCAATCTCACTCATCCTTATCTCTTCCAGCAACTCAACGCCACCGTCTCGCAGGTAAAACGTGAAGGCAAATCATCAGCTGGGAGCTCATTATCTGCTACGGAGCTTCACCATATACAACTGGCTGCTTTATCCTCTGCAAAGGCAGCCAACGATGCATTTACTTTTGGATACACGGTGAATATGAACCCCGGTGGAAGTGGGGCGTTCTACAAGCCACCAGCAAGTGACCGCATTAGAGTATCACCTTCCACTAGATATGCAAATCGCTCATATCTAGGCAATCTCCCAAGAGACATCGAAAGACCACTGAACGGCAGCGCCACTTTCACATACAGCTATAATGAATCAACATTCGCTCGTCGACTCCACCGGTACTGCATAGAGTACGCGTACCAATTATTCACCGATCCGCGAACAGATCCCCAGGACATCTATCGTGTCTTCCGACTGGTGAGCTGCGTGCGTCAAGAGGATAAATTGGCCCGCTGTCTTTCGTCCCTCCTCAGTGCAGGCCCAAAAGAGTCCTTGGAAAGACCAAATGTGCCTTTCTACTGCATCGGTGGTGCGGGTACCCATTATCCGCAGATGCAGCCCGATGGAAAGCCTCTGTATCCCGAGAACATGCGGCTTCCGGGTCGAGTCCTTGGTTCCATTCCGGGTAGTGCTCAGGAGATGGACAATAAATCGTCGTCGGAGAAGAGACAGGAGCTTCTTAAGTTATACGGGCTGGATGGTACCTGGCTTGATTGTCGTGATGTCCAGGGTTATCTTGAAGAAAAGGGCTTCTGTCTTGATGGTGCGCCGTGTATCTTCGCCACTCCTACGCTTGAGAACCAGGAGAATTCTCCAAAGGCTGCGCTGGATCAATCGAAGGACATTCCTATGGATCTAGATGATAGTCATAAGCTCACATCGTTGCCCTTGCGTACCGTTGATGGCACGGATGAGCGCAATTCTGAAAAAGCAGCCAATGCAGCAGAACAAGCGGCCTGGGTCCTCAACATTGAAGAGTTTGTTCAGAGTAAGTACTTTGTAATTTACCATCATGCATTGTAACTCTCATACGCTAACCTGTACTAGCGCTTTTGAAGAAGATGGTTATCCTAGGCCGAGCCCCCGGCTTCCGACTGACCGATGTCGAAGCAGCCTTCAAGTCAGCAGCGAAAGTATCGTCGAGTTAGGCTTTGCTTGCCTTGAACTCGATCCAAGGGCGCCGGGCTTGCAGATAATGATTATCCATTTTTGGTGTCTTTTTCTCCCGCCCCTACTGCTCACCAGCGATTTTCACATGTCTGCTGATAGGCTTTCTTATCAACACCCGTGGTAAAGGGGCGAAAATCTTCACTGCCTGAGGAAGAAATCTCTTCTTAATCATAATGCTAATCCTATGTTAACGGCATCATGTATGTACGACTGAATGAGGAAACGGACAACGGAGTTTACAAGCATGGGTTCCCAGAATGGAAGTGTGTATACTTGCTTTACAGTCTCAATAACTCCTAGGACTACCAAAATGTTGGGCAGCATGCTGGATCAACAGCAATCCCTTTCTTATATCAATCGCAGGAGATGGTAGGTAAGACCAGTTTATCTTGTGAGTAATGCACAGCCTGAATAGGAAATAATTGTTCTTCAGGATATGTAAGTAATGTGACCGGTCAGCACGAACTGCCATTGGCCGACGCGACCTTTCCGCAGACGATGATGCAATGGATTACCAATTCGGACTTGGACGTCTCCGACCACCGACTTGTCATCGATGCCCTTTCGTCGTATTTAAACACTTGCGACTCGCGATCTCACGGAGGTCGTCATCATTGGAAACAATTGATCTGAGCTCACTCAGGCTGTTATACCCTCGCATCTGTACCTTAACTCCAAACTCCAACGTCTCAGTCACCATGGTGGGCATCAATGAAGTCCGCAAATCCAACGTCGCTCTCCACGCCCGCGAAGGAGACTTCGTCGCAGTCTTCGTGGGAGGAACCAGTGGCATCGGCGAAGCAACAGCCAAGGAGCTAGCCAAGACCATCAAAAAGCCAACAATCCATCTCGTGGGACGAAATCAAGCCGCCGGATCCAAGATATTAGAGGAATTGAAATCAGCCAATCCCGATGGGACCTTTCATTTTATTCAATCGGACGTCTCACTTCTCCGGAATGTAGATGAAGCGTGCTCGGAAATCAAGCAGAAGGAAAAGGCGATCGATCTATTATTCCTCTCGACGGGACATCTTGCTGCCTCGAAACAAAGTAAGGAGAACCACACACATCCATCATTTGAGTACGTGGCAGCTAACTGTAAAGTAGATACAAGCGAAGGCCTCGAAAACAATCATGCCCTCCGTTACTACTCCCGCATGCGCTTCGTCCACAATCTCCTCCCGCTGCTCAGCGCATCCAAAGCCCCAGCTCGTGTCGTGAGCGTCCTAGCTGCCGGCCAGGAAGGTAAAATCGAAGAAGATAACCTCGACTTACAAAAGTCGTGGTCCATCATGAAAGCCGGCATGTATGCGGCGACCTTAAACTCCCTCGCCGCAGAACACCTGGCCACGCTGTACCCATCCATCAGTTTCGTTCACGTATTCCCCGGCATTGTCCGCACACCTCTCATGAACAAGACCATGGGCTCGATCGCCGGTTCAATCGTTAGCTTCCTTTCGCGACCGATGTCGATTTCGTCGCAGGAGAGTGGTGAGAGGCACGTGTTTATCTCGACCTCCGCTGCTTATCCGCCCGCTGCGCCTGAGGATCCAACAAACGCAGGAGTGCCACTTGTGGAAGGGGTGAAGACAAGCGTAGCTTCGACTGGGAAAATCGGTGGGGGATCGTATATTCTTAACTATGATGGGGCCAATGCAGCAAATGAGAAGCTTATGAGCGGATATCGGGCGGAGGATTTCCCGAAGAAGATCTGGGCTCATACCCTGGAGACGTTTAAGAAGGTGTTTGATCCGTCGCAGTAAATATTCTACTCCTATCTCAATACGTAATTACTTAATGTTTTGTCAGTTAGACTGTCCAGAAAGCCATCAGAGGAGAAACTAATCACCCAGTTATCCAACCTTCCTTTTCAACACCAACATTTTCTTCTATGCAAGCAGCATGCGACTACATTCCACCTTCAATCAGGCATTCCACCGACATCCAAATATGCATATGCCAAGAGGATCGACATATCCCCTCCCATGGAATTGAGGATCCTCGTTGCCCCCGTGGACATAAAGTGATTGTATGACGTCATTACATGTACTCCACTATGGAGATGTACGTTTTCTGGAACACTGCCACATTAGTACACATATAATTTAACAGTCCGCGTCTTTATATACCCAATAAAAGCATAAAATTCCTACCAAAACCTTCAGAAAACATCCCATCTCAGAAATCCCCGATCACAACGAAACCCCCTCTAAACCCACATCCCAGAATACATACCAAGAAAGAATGGGCTGGAACCTAGACTACAGCGCCATAACCCCCGGACCAGGGGGCACAGTCATGCTCGGTGAAAAAGGCGGTGCCGAGGCCGTCGCACGCCGGGCCAAAGAGCGTCGAGCCCGAGAGCGGGAACTTGCCTTGCAGGAAGGCATGTTGGCGGATGATGCCGTGTCGGAGACGACGCTTGTGCCTCAGTCGACGCAGTCAGGGTCAATCGGTGGTGGCGATGTGAAGCCAGGACCTAGTTGCCAAGGCAAGGCGCTGAACAGCGGGAAGATGGCAAAGGCCGTGTCTGAGGGTGATGGTGCTCCGGAGGTCAGTGGAGAGAAGAAGAGCGGGTTTAGAGCGAGGTGGAGGGAGTTTAGGGAGAGAAATTTGCCGTGATGGTTGACTTTTGTTGGATTTCTATACCCGGGTTATTATTATTTGGTGATTCTTTCTTTGTTCTTTGTGTTAGTTTGGTTTTGTTTTGGTTGTCTGGGTGTTTAATGTTTGGTATATTATTTGGATATGTTCGTACTATGGAACTATGCTCTTCAAGTATGGAGAAGGCCCGGTGGATTACGACATTTCCAGCCTTAGTGGGATAATACCTTGATGGGGTCACCACTATCCACTCAGGCAAGTATGACATAAAAAGCTGGAACTAGTCAGAAACACAATCAGAATCTAATATTGATACTACTTTGTGGGATGCAAAGTCATTTAATCCGAACAGTAACATAAATAGATGTCTGAAAGAGTACATTGTACATCTAACTATCGTGCCGGAGAATATCAGACAGCTTGGAGCTTACCTTGTCCATTGTGACACTAACAAAGGCAGCCGATCAAACCATGGATATTCCCAGAAACTAACAAAGAAGTACTCTAACAGTAGAATCCGTTCACGTGGGAAAAGGTCATTCGGCTTTTGTCTGAGAAATGGCTTATTCTCAATGATTCTATCACAGGGTGTATGTACATACCATGTAGGCCAGAAGATGACTGCATCAAGAGTTGATTGTTATAAATGGAGGGATATCAATCGCTTTGTCTATTCACATCCTTTCTTCTCTATCATATCAGCTTGATTTCATTGTTGATCTTTCCCTACTAGTACATATCAGAAAGAACTATCACATTATCATTCCAAGACCAACACCAACTACAGACAGCAATGGCGGCATATACACAAAAACCACTGTTCAACAGATGCTTTCAAAATGCAATATCATCCGAGGCCGTCATAGCAGAAAAATTGTGGGCAATAGAATATCTCAACGACTGGTTTACAAACAACTCTAGCGCAAGTATTCCGGGTCCACAGGCGGATCCCAATATACTACAATGGGAGACCATATACCACCTGTGTATCAATGGCAGTAAAGAGGCGGTGATACGACTACTTCAGCTAGGGCTTACATTTTCCGTGCCCTGGGATCCAAGAACTCTCTTTCATGCTGCTGTCAGGAGATATGATAACGACAAGGACATATTGTATCACCTGCTGGGCAATCTGCCCTTGAACCAATTTTTTCTTGTTTTTCAACCAGATGAGACTGGAGAAACACCTCTACAATGCGCCTTAAACCAGCCCTATTTTGGTGAAAAGGAGGCGATGCTATTGAGGTGGGCACTTCATGCTAGAAGACTGGGGTGGGAGATACACTACAACAGAACACTCGCTGTTGCTGCACGGAATGGACACATTGATGCCGTCAAAATGCTCCTCGGCGCTTTGCATGATGCGAGGCACGATATGAACACAGATCCACTAATCTCGGCTATTCGTTACATGGCAAAGGAGACTAACAATGACGAAAACCTCGCCATTGGATGTGACATAGTCACACAGCTGGCCCAATATGGACATGAGATGGGATGGGGCAACGGAGTGGGATACTTTGTTCAAGAGCTTGTCGGTCTCTTTAAATATAGGGTATATGGAACGACATAAATGTACTTACTGTCCGGCTCGGTGCGATACCAATGCCGTAGACGCGGCTGATGCAGTTGACGAATGTGTTGTTCGATCTAGGACAGTGCCGCTTTTGCATATACGCCATATGCTTCAGATCCGATAGCTATTGAGTGAGTAACTAGTTCATACTTGAGCCTCTTTCCCTGAAATCCATCTATATCCTACCGTCAAAGGATAGCGATGGGTATTATATATGATGCACCATTTCATGTCTGTGGTGATACTTTGTCCTTTCCAAAGGCCAATGAGGATAATGCAATTTCCATTATATCTTTGAAACGCAGGGAGTGTGAGTCAATAACAGCACCCCTTAGCATATGGTAAGTTGAAATAAAAAGAAGGTGGATCTAGCCACAGAAGTGTCTATTTTGGCGTTGCTTTGTTCGTAAGTTTGAAATAAAGTGAACACTTGCTAGAGTTCAGCTTCTGGATCAATTTCGGCAATATTCCCACAGGCCCGCACATTGCAATTGTCATATCAAAGAAATCCGAGTAATAGAACACCTTGTGTCTCGTTACATTGTATGCTATGCTTTCCCCCACCGTGAAACAGTCATAAAGCTACCTACGGCCGCTGACTGAAATCATACGAGTTTCCAAATCCCCTATTCAAATACCGCGACATGGCTTCCGCCTCCGTAACCCAGTCGACAGGGATCTCGAGGCCCGTCTCTTTCTCCACCAGAGGCTTCAAATCCTCCGCAAATTCCAGCCTCATAGGGTTTCGATACCACGGCGCGAAATGAACTGCGATCATTAGCCACGAGCTCGCCCTTTAACGGGGATCTAAAACTTACTCATCGCCAACATAACCCTAACGTCATCGGTTTGGTTTCCTATTCCCGCATGCCACAGCCTCAAGTCCCTCAGAACCAACGCGCCCTTAGGAACAACAGGCTGACACGGCGGCCGAATCATTCTCTGCTTCTCCAGCGCACTCAGTTGAATTCGCCCACTTGCTCGCTCACCGTGCATTCCTTCCTGGACGTGCAATCCTGAATCGGTGTGTGTTCCCAGCCACACCTCTGTAGAGCCGTTTTCGGGAGTCATGGTAATCAGTGGGACGTTTACGACATAAGCGAACGGGTGCGTCGGGTGGGCGAAATCTGCGTCAGAGTGGACTGGCTGAGACATGGGCGGGTTTTCAGCTGTAGGAGGCATGGCTGAGTTTCCAGAACAAAAGGTCCATTTTGGACGGGGCCCTAGCGCCGTTGTGGTTATCTGGGTAGCGATTGGATCTATGCCCTTGTTAGTTTGTATTCATTGTGTATTAGGCCAATGCCAGACACATACTGAAGAAGATTTCAGGATCGAAGTATTTCCGCACAGGCGGGGGATCCTGCTGGATATTCCCAGGGTTATAGTTATAGGGACTGTTTTCTTTCCTGTTCCGCAGCGTCCATGCATCCTTGACCATTTTATGGTTTAGTCGGTCCAGGGCATCGTGGGGCACGACATTCTCCACTACGACTAAACCGTCGTGGTGGAGACTTCGAATTGCGATCTCTAGATTCTGCGGAGAAAGTTGCCGACTCTGGATTTCTGACTGTGAGGGGGAGATGCTGGTTGGGAAACTTGACATGCTTCGAGATTGTGTGCAGGACCTCGTAGGCTTACACAGTCTAGTGATATGGGTGATACGCTGCATGCTCGTATAGCCTAGAGGACTATGGTGTGTCGTCAATTGAATATGGTGTATTAAATGTGTTGTATGTCTGAGTGGATAGGTACAGAGGAATATGTTCTAGTTGCATCTTTCAGGATTGGGGGATCTTTTATAGCCCTGTCTGCCATGCTGTCGACGATCAACGGTTCGGCTTTCGCACTTCGCATCTCGTTTTTGAGTGGGTCCGGGGTGCCGTGTACATTGACAGTAGTGCGTGGGCTTACTTTACTATGTGTATTACCAACCTAAAAAATGCAGTGGCTATAAAAGTTTTGTGGCAATAGTAAAGTCCACTTGAACAAGGCAATCCGATTGGCTCTTTCTGAATAATGTAGTGGTGACGCATTTAGCGACGGCTTTCATTCCTGCGAGGATAATGCGAGCTCCAACCAGTTCGCTCCTCCATCATGCCCCGACCTTTTCTAACAAACAGTAAGTCTAGTCCATTCTAAAAGCTGTCCAGCACACTAATGCAGTGCCACAATTCCTCTATTGCCAGGATGGTACCTTAGAACCCACCTGTATTCAATATAGTTCTGGTACAGCTTTCTATTAACACAAGATAGTCAGGAATGCAGATCCAGAAAGATTAAATGTGAGCCTAACTAGTCAGCTCCAATAGAACTACAGATTAATCTTCAAAACAGGTGATGGACTTCGACCCGTGTGTCTTCGCTGCCAACAAGCTTCTCGAAATTGCCAGTGGAGCAACCGTTCTCCAAGAGAGCAACAGTCCAGGTCGCCCACTACCCCAGATCAGAGCTTAACCACCAGGCCGCGGTCCGCCGAATACGTATCGACGAAAGATCCCGAAGCGGCACTCCGGAACCCCCATATTGCGACAATATTTCGTTACTATATCGAACATCTGGCCGGATGGTATGACCTCAACGATGTCAAGAGACATTTCGGTGACATAGTCCCTTCATGTGCGCGGAGAAACTCGCTCCTTCTCAGCGCCATCCTAGCCTTTGCCGCAGCGAGTCAGAGTTCGAGCTTCCTGAAGAAAGACCTTTGGGACTTGGCAGAGTCGTATCACCTCGAGAGTGTTCAGGCACTGCTGCAGCTCACAGAAAATCCAGATGAATTCCGGACTGGCGAGACGCTGGCCGCTATTTGTCTTCTTCGGTCGTATGAGATTATATCGCGTGAGTATCTCTTAATCTTGCTTGTGGTGTGCTAACTTGCCATAGAAAATGTCAGTTGTCAGAATCATCTTCAAGGATCATATTCCTTGTTAGCAAGTCGGCCTGCTGGGCTTGAAGCCGGGTTACTCAGCGCCGGCTTCTGGAATTACCTCCGAGAAGATATTACCGTTGCGCTTATAGAGAAACGGAGTCTTATGATAGAGCTCTCTCAAGAACACCTGCCTCCAACAGTCGAGGGCGAAGATGACCTTGCCAACAGAATTACATACCTGCTAGGAAAAGTTATCAACCGATGCCTCAATCAAGACGCTTCGCCCTTAGAGCAGCACGAGTGGCACTCACTCGGCGATGAGCTCGATACCTGGCGTGCCTCTCTACCCGCCTCGTTCGAGCCTATTGGGACTCCGGGGCTATATGGACAAAGTAACTTTCCCTGCTTATGGACAGTCAGCGGATGGCATGGTATAAGCACCTCATACCCACTTATGTATGGGATACGTGAGCTGACGATATCAGCCTCGAGTCTGCAATATTACCACACGGCCCTGGCAATCCTGAGCATTGCTAAACCGATGCAGACTGGCATGAATACGCTCCAACAAATCCAACTCATCAATAACTTTGAGAAAAAGCTCAATCATCACGCAGTTCAGGTCTCGGCTCTTGCGATTTTTAGCAATTCTGCGCCCGTGTGGGTCAATTCGTTTGGCCCCATTTCCTTCTGTTGGTCTTACGCATAGAACCGCTGGGTCTACTGCTGACAATAACAGGTGGTCCGTGGCTGAGAGACTCACAGAGAGTTCACGAATTAATCGAGGAGACACGCAAATGGGGAAGCAAGACCGGCTGGCCAGTTGCGAGTATAGTCGCGTCGCTGTCGCGGTCGGGGACCAGAGGGTGAAGATATGGCAATGGTTATCATGGGTCGTGTAGGGCTTATCCGAGAATGGAACCAATAAAAAGGGCTTGTGGTTTAGTGGTATAACGCTCCATTCGCATTGGAGAGGTCCCGGTTTCGATTACCGGCGAGTCCACGAATATTTTTATGTCGACTCGTGTATGTAAATTCTTTTTATTTAAATAGTATCGACCCATTTTGCTTGGCTTTTTTTTTGCAGCTTTCTAATGGATGATGTATCCTATTGACTTTATCCCTGGATCGGCTCGGAAGTGTCGTATTGTTGATGGGGTGGAAAATCGGGCTTCTCCTGTGCGGGTTACAGTTTGCTCGAGTCAGAAATATATAACCGTAAGCCGCAATAAGGATGAACTCCCATCATCAGCAATTACTAGCTAAATACAACATTCTCACTCATACTTACACAAGCACTGGAAATAAGGAATCCGACCTATCCCTAATATATAAGTAAAGACCCTCAGTACAGAAATACTGACTAGCTTGAAGCTCAAGTGATTTGACCCGAAGTACCGGCTGGCAATTGTGCGCAACATTAGCTACTTTTACCTCTTGCCCTGTAAAGCATTTAAAAGAGCTATATATCAACAAGTGGTCCCATAACTCAGTTGGTTAGAGTGCTGAGCTAATAACTCAGAAGTCGAGAGTTCGAGCCTCCCTGGGACCAGCTTTCTTTTTATTTTCTCCCTAAACATCTCCATGATCATTGGGCGATTCTTTTTGCTAGGTGGGTCTGGTGTCCCCTGTGGAGAGATTCTGACACATAGTCCTCGGGCTCAGTATACAAGCAGACCGCACTGTGAACCATCTGTGCCTACACAACTCGTCCAAGCTTTGAATATCTGCATAACCTCGACACCAAGCAAACATCCCCTCTGTAAACCCAGGTTCACACCCACTGATCCCTCAGAACAAGATGTAGGGTGTTCGGGCAATACATTTAAAGGTTATCCCAGATGGGGTGGGAATATTCCTCTATCTCTACACGTAATATGACTTGGATCCTGGTACGAATCACTTCATATCTTGCCACAATAACTATAGGAGTCATGCTTCTTATGGTACAGTATTGTCCGAGTGTCCCTGCATTCCTCTATGCAAGGGTGAGGAGTATACAAGCATATCTCACTTTCACTCGTGATGGAGAGAATGGTAGCTGATCTGGCTTTAAAACAACCCATCGAGGCCATTGATGCCGAATTAAAAAGGATTAGATCCAGTAGTATTTTACAATACTGTACTTCACCATATGCCCTCAACTGCTTACAGACATGTATAAACTATCTCTAACATTTTCAGGGAGACGCTGAAGCAAACATTCAATTTTCCGATTAAGTGTATTCCATTTCGCGCTGCTCATAAGCGAAATTGAAATGTAAATCTTTCACCAAGGGCGAGTGGTTTAGTGGTATAACATCTGATTTGCATTCAGAAGGTCCCGGTTTCGATTACCGGCTTGTCCATTTTTTGCTATTTTTACATCCGCCATCTGATGGATAAGATAGCCGATAAGACCATCTTTTTGCTTGTCTAGGTCCCTCATGAACAAAACCAAAAAAAAAAGAACAAATAAAAAACAAGGAAAATAAATATAAAAGCAATCAGCGCCAGACTCGATTAGATTCCATTTAGGTACACACGCGTAATCGAATCCGATCAATGTTTTAAGTCTTTAAATCAATATACCAGAAAGTCAATCAAAGCTGGATGAGATTACCCGTGGACCATACCCTTTGGCCGTGGGCCAATAATGCTATTGATGGTCCCGTATTATATTATGACCTCAGGAATAGACGAACAAAGACAAAGCTTCGTGGAACTCGTCTTGGCGGTTACCGGATGGACCAAGTTTGTGGTGTTGCTTTCAGCCCTTTGTCCGATAGGGCACCTCCATGGATCGATCTGTAGTAGTATGAGAGTCTCTGTGCAAGGGCCTGGCTTTATAAAGGCCCCTTCACTAGACCATCCTATTAGACGTTTATAACATGCACAAACCAAAAGACGTGAAGCGAACAAGTTCAACAAACAAGTCACCTTCACATCGAGCAAAAGTTCTGATACCTATTCTTGGTCGAAAACAATCGCATCTCAACCTCAACATGCCAAGCAAACGCATATCGAGGCGCCCTTTCCTCTCAAGTGAAGAGGTCACTGTAGGCAGCCTGATCACCAACATCAACGAACCCGTAAAAGGTGCCTATGGATGCCCCTGGCCTCTGGGGCAGATCGAGGACTTCGCAGTCAGGTCTGTACCCGACATGTGCGCGGCTACTCAACCCACGAAAGACACAGGACTATCCACTTCATTCACCCGTTTATTCAAAACACCCGGCCGCGGCTGTGCAGATAGCGACGATATGCGTCCCAGAGGTGGAAAGCTATATACACTCAAAAACCCGAGGGAGCTATTCCGTAACCTCAGCACAAACAAGGGCGTCAAGAAATGGCTGCAACAACAGATTGATGAAAAATCGGACGTGTACTTGGTAGAGGGCCTTGCGACGCTAGAAGGAAATTCTACCAGTAGCTGCATGGATAGTGAAGATAGTTATCCGGCTCAGGGAGAACTGATCTGTGCTATGCGTGTTTTGAAGCTTGTCTTTAAGCCTTTTAGGACGAAAACTCTCGAGTCTGGACGATTGGAGAAGAATAGCTCGTGGGAGGTGTTCTCGGATTGCAAGTTGTTACACTCTCAGGCAGCGGAGTGGGTCGAAGTGTCGGACGGAGAGGAGAGCAGCTTGGGGGACCGGGATCGTCGGGCTATGGGAGATAATGGCCACGGTGGAATGTTTGCTTTCGATGAGGACCTTCGCGAGCAACCCAGGAATCGACGTGAGGAAGTGAGCCGGTTCTCGGATGATTCGCGATAGTTTATCATCCTTAGTTTCGTGATGGCTAATATGCAATGATACACTGGGGTCTTTCTAGCCTGAAACAATTGCTTTCTTTTCTTTTCCTGTCTGTTTTAGCGCATGGGGAGGGCTCATCTCTACTGTTTTCAGTTGAATCATAGATCTGAATATGTGCTGAGTAGTTTGACCTGATTATTAAGTAGGGCTTAAGTAGAGGGCTCTACTCTACGTGGGGATACGGTTGATTCTCAGAGCGTACTTGGAATAGAATTTTCTACAGGGTCTGTCAAATACCCCATTACTGATTCTACATTGGAGATGATCTGGTACATAGCAAAAGATGTTTTGCATACCTATGGAATAGCGACTAGGTACTGGAAGCACGAATATGCTTTTGTCAGACAGCAAGAGCTATGATATATGGCCGATGGAGAATCATGTTCCGAAAAGTAACTTAAGGGAACGTTGTGGAGGGACGACTTTAATCCAGATGGAAACGATCGACCTTTAGGATCATGTGCTCCTCCCAGCGGCTCTTCTGGCCCAAGTAAATCTGGGGCTGCATCTTGTCTTGAAGCGAAACGGATGACGAGGCTTCCACTCCTTTGGGTGGAGGTAAGATCTCAACCTGTGTCTTTACGATACCGGTCGAAGTCAAGACACGGCCATTAGCACCGATAGCTTCAGCAGACACCGTATGAACATTGCCGGATTTAAGGGAAAAGGCAGTCTCGAAACCAGTACGTTTGGTCTCGCCAAGGTACTGCCGCGAGCCATACTCATCCGTAACTTGGTAAAAGCGCCAGACCTTGGTTTCGGTATCTCCGTTCCAAGAGACGTATACAGTAGTGCCCTGATCGTTCTCGAGAGAAACAATGGCCGGCGTCTCATTGGGAAGACCGGTCCAGTTATACCGGAAGCCACGGTAGTTCTCGACACCCAAACCCAAGAAACCAGAGTCCATGTATGTATGGAAGATAGGGGTACCGTCGGGACGAAATTCGGTTAGGGCACCTTCAGAGCCCCAATTGACGAGCACATTCCCGTTGGGGAGGAGCTGGGTGCTCCCCTGAGATTTTGATAGGAGACCATCGGGAGGCTGGAAAGCTTGGACAATGGAGGCCTTCCAAGTAGCCGTATTGACCTCGATGATTTTGCCCTGGGAGAAGGGATGGGTGTGGACTTCACTGCCACGGCCGTTCTCAGTTCCATGAGCAGAGTTGTCATAGAGCGAGATAACTTCTTTATCACCGTCCCTAGAGACAAAGCGCGCGTGATGCTGGAAGCAGAACTTGACGTTGGGCCCAAGATCGAAGTCGGACTTGACACCACCCAGGCGCCAGATAATCTCGCCGGTGGAGCCGTTGATCTTGTGGACTGCGCAGGCATCGCGAGCCGAGATGAGATAGTTACCCTCGGAATCTTTGTCGACGGAGTTGATGTGGAAGTAATCCCACGCATCCGACGAGTTGTAACCGGAGCCGGCTTGGCCCGGGTTAATGGGTAAGATGGCCTCTGTAGCAGTAGTTTAGTCATTTGTTGCTGCTCAAAAGGCTGAGGCACCACTCACCGTCAGGGAGAACATGGTCCAAACTAGACCACTCAAAGAGGAGCTCTCCAGTTTCTATATCGAGCTCTATGCCGGGTTTAGTTATACGCGCAACAGGCATGGGATACTGATGGTTACCTTGAAAGATAGCATTGACAATCCACTGTTGCTCGGGGCTTGCTCCCCATCGAGTAAGATCCTTGGGGATGGGCTGATAAATTTGAATGAGAGCGGTTTCCTCATTGATGATATGGAATTCATGTTTATCGGTCAACTTGTGGTTCCCCGCGCGCAGCTCACGAATGGTCTCGTAATGCTGGTCCAAGATAGTAGTATGACCATGACCATGACCATAGCCCGCATTGTGGTCTCCCTCAAAGCTGAAGAGAATGTCCTTGCCCTTCCAGCGTGCCTTCTGGAAGTTCGTTGCCCAGATGGAGTAATAGCCGTAGCCCGACCAGACTAATTCTCCATCATCGCGGAAGATGTAGGGAGCTGCCTGACGAGGACCATGCATTTCCCCGGCGTCATCTGAAAAGCCTGCAAAGGGAGCAACAAAGAGATATCCCTTTTCGACATCTGGCGCTGCCGGAATAGTGATGTTCAGTCTGGGAGGCGCCAGATCAGGACGCGATCTGAATTGCCAGTCCGCCGCCGCAAGGGGCAGCAACGCAGTAAGCCAGAGCGAGCGCATGATGCGTGCTGAGAGCACAATGATCAGCTTCGCGTCGTTCCATTACGTTCAAGGATGGGTACATTAACCTTTGGTAAAGACGCTGCACTGAAGAAATATCTAAACTCAATATCCTGATACTGAATTCAGTCAAAGGGTTGTCCGTGTGATAGCCGTTGTTTGAGAGAAAAGGAAGTTGATGTGGCTCGGGTGTACAGCATCTTTATATTCGTGATGGATGATGGCACTGTTGCCGGTTCTTGCGTGATCCCTGCCCCGCACCTGTTCCGAAGACTACATAGTATGTACTGTACATAGAATACTCTGACTTCCTGCAATATCATTTCGGCCAATTTGACGAGATCCTGTCGATTCATACCCGATTGGGTGCCCGCTTTCTGCCAAGTCACTGCCCGGCTGAACCCAATTCCTCGCCTAGATTGTTCTCGCACAGGGCTTCATTATGGTACAGTAAACGTTTGTCAACTCTATCCAGCAATATCTGTGAAGCTGATTGGGTGATCGAAAAGTGTCTCTGCTTGGACCAAAGGCTAGACGTGGGTCAATACGACGTCCTACCCGGAATAGTACTTTAGAAGAGGACAGAGCTGGTATTTGATGATTCCAGCGCTTCGGGTGACGGTATATAAGTAGGTAACTTGTTGCCAATATTATAAAATAGTTAGATTAAGATATACTGATAGTAAACTACTAATGAAGACATTCTTCACTTGGTATCAGTACTAGACACTAAATCCTCTGATTAATGACTGGTTTCGAAGCCAAAAAAAGATCGCGTTCCCCCGACCCGGGATCGATCCGGGGACCTCTCGGTTACAAAGATATTTTCTATTACAGCCGAGCGCCATATCCAACTAGACCATCAGGGGTTAAGCGATGGTGGGCAGCCAAAAATTATGCTATATAATACAAAATAACTACTTTAGCCTGACGCGCGAAAAACACGATGTGACAAGCACTACCAACAAGGGACAATCAATGGTCCTCCCTGTGATCTAAACTATGATCGATGGCCAAGACTACACCTATAAAAGTAGTACTGACAGGCAGGTAATCATCCCTCAATTCACCGCTTAATTGATTGCGCTCTTCTACCCAATCTGTCTATTTTTCCCTATATCTCTACGCAGGTGTCCTAAGGGGGACTCATGGAGAACGGAAATCTCCAGACGCGTGCCACCGCTACGGTGCAGTCTCTGGGGTGCAGCTCTCGTCCGGATGTACACATCGAACTCGTTGGAAAAACGGAGCGTTGATCAAATTCCCATACAATTGGGGATATAATTGAATGAGCCGTCTCCATCGGCGTGGCCTTAAACCAAATTTTGAGTTTCATAGAACAGATTCATGGAAGCTGATATTCCTATCATGGAGCTGATATTAAATAGCAGTCATGTTGGATTGATCACCTATATCGTCTTCAAAACCCAAACATTGATCACACGACGAATATTCTCAACCAACTAGCTGTAAACAGGATAAGCTCTATACATAGTAGGTAGCAAGCCTGGGTATATTCGACTGTCTAGAACAGGCAAATATGAGAGTGGAGGTGATTAGCTGGACCAGATTAGCATCGGCGAATCGAGTACCGCGCCATACATCTGCACTCGTCTCCAGTCTAGTTATTGTGGAGGTTTCACCATAATATCCTTGTATGGCGTTAGGGCTGAGAAAGCTTTCAGGTATATGACATCATATCTCACGGTCTTGCACATCACTGGAAAGGTACCGGAACATAGCTATTCCGTGGCTTTTCAAAAGAACACTCTAGCCCTTGAAACGAAGAATGCCAAGTACAGATACGTGCGCAAGCTTCTTGCAAACAACTTGAAGGAATCAAGTCTTACACAAAATAGACGGCCAAAGCCCAAAGCCTCGACCGTTCTGCGACGATCATGGCTTCAATAAGGATGGTATATGTAGTGAATGGGTTGAGGTCATGATCAGCAATTGATTGACCAGGATTACGACAAGATGAAGCTCAGAAGGGTGGTTTGAGAGACTAATAATAGCCCTTGACAGCTTCCATGGAGATAATGAGCCACCTCTGTCATAGTTCTTGAGAGGTCTGAGGGAATATGCGAATCGTGACGGATTATGTGTAACGTGTTCATGACTTGTTGGTTGAACAACACTCTTTCGTTTTCTAGAGAAGGTGAAGCTCGAAGGTATACACGGTACTGGTGACTAGAGGAGGATATGGACAGCCTACCAAATCGATCACTAGTCGAGAATAGTGTTGCCTGATTGGACATATCCTGCGTGTCGTAATTCCGCCGAGTCAGGGGTACGGAACCAAGGTTCTCGAAGGACAATGACCTCAGCCATGGAACGACCAAAACCTGTTAGGGTTAAATGAAGCTCCCTTGCCTGAAACCGTAAGAAATGGGATGTCGTCATAGGGCGGCCCACCAGCCACAGAGGAGCTCGAGCGCCACAGCAGCCCCACATCAAAGACGTGGGGATCAGCGGGTATGATCTAATTCAGTATCATTTTGTATCATTTTAAACAATGCCCTATATTCACCTTATTCATGGTTCCCAGACAAGCCACAACTATGCTACGTCATCGGGGTGTAGAATCCGACTTCAGGAACGCGGATGGAAGGTATATAAGCTACTGCTCAACCCACCCTGAATGACTTTAACCAGAGATACCCAACAAACTAAAATCATCTTGACACTACATCATTACAACAATACAACTAACATCCATCCTGCCATCTAATATCAAACAAACCACACACAATGTCTGGCATGCTGCACAAGGTTAAGGAGGCTGTCACTGGCCATCACGACTCGACCTCCGACACCACCCATACCAACACCACCAACAACGCCAATTACGCTGAGAACCCTAAATCCTCCAACCACGGCCCTCACGGCTCGGCAATTGCGAACAAGCTCGACCCCCGTGTCGACAGCGACCGTGGTAAGTCACCTTAGGCACCTGAGCCTGGGTCACTCAACATGGAATACTGAACACTTATAGACAACCGCGCTGGTCATCACACCACCACCACTACCGGCCCCGGTGGCACGACTACCACCCACTCCAGCACCCATGGTCCTCAGCAAGCTCCCGTTGGCGCCGCTGGCGGCGTAGACGCTCCATTTGGCACAACTGGACATGCTGGTTCCCACTCTACCAACGCTGGTCCCCATAGCTCCAACGTCGCCAACAAGGTCGACCCCCGCGTTGACTCTGACCGAGACAACCGCGCTCGTCACGAAGCTCTGGGCGGTGCTCACGGCCCTCATTCGTCCAACTTGGCCAACAAGGCTGACCCCCGTGTTGACAGTGACCGAGGTAAGTGACCTCTCTCTTCACGCGATTGCCATATGTCAGAACTAAGACTAAGACAACAATAGACAACCGCGCCGCCGGTATTGGAGCTACTGGCGCCATTGGTACCCCTGGCGCTTACTCCTCTGGAGCAAGCCACGGCTACGGCACTGGCACTGGCACCGGCGCTGGTGTTGGCACTGGAACCGGCCTTGGCCATGGCCATGGCACTACCACCTCGACCGCTGGTCCCCACAGCTCCAACCTCGCCAACAAGGCCGATCCGCGTGTCGACTCCGACCTGGACAACCGTGCCCGCCACCAGGGTCTGGCCAGCAGCAGCTACAACACCTCTGGCGGTAGCACCACCGCGGGTCCCCACAGCTCCAACATCGCTAACAAGCTTGACCCTCGCGTTGACTCCGACTTGGATAACCGCCACAACGTTGGCAATGTTGGCACCCAGCGCCATATCTAAAATGGTTGAACTGGCTTCATGACGAAAGACGTTTATGAATCGAGCGAATTAGTACCCCTGTCTTTTTCGAGATGAAATTCTTCTGGCAATGATTTCATGCGATGTACCTTAAATGTTGCTATTACCATAATATGATCAACATTAATACCTAATCCACCTTCAAGCACGTAGGACATACTAGTAAGATATGCTGCAGACAAGTATTTCAAGAATGGGACCTTGTAAGGATCCACTGGTCAAGGGTTTAGTGATCAGCGCTAAATTGGATCAAGGGCATAAACTTTGGTTCCGGAACTACCAGCAGCATTATCCTATTGCATGATGAGCAAAGCGGCACAGTGACCGTTGTACGAAATGGATGGCCACAGCTAGACCGTGTGATAGCGTGGACCCTGCTGCTGTCAGATACTCCACCCCACTAATTCTGATCTCGGCGCTTATATTGCCCAATCCAAACAAGAGTCCAGCCCATGAGGGACTATTGGCATGCATAAGGGAACTGATATGAATGATTCCATTGATGGATGTGATTCCGAAGTCTACTGTTAGCTGCAGCGAGCACGCAGGAGTTGGTTACATAAGAGGCTGCATCAGGCGCAGTGAGACGTAGACTGATCACATCTGATCATCTAAGTCTAGGCTCACTTCCCTAAGTGGGTACCACCAGTGGCATCCCAATTGTCCATACAAAGAATCTTTTCTCGCTCTGAGACTAGAATACAGGCGTTTTCCTCGCCGTACTATTTCCTTACTGGTAGTTATGGCTCATTCTGTTGACCACTGGAGGGAATCATAGGACGAAAATTTATTTTGCGTTTTTATCTGTACCCTTACTAAACACTAGCATGCCTTAAAAAAGATAGCGTAGCGCGGCATATCTTCCCTGATCCCATAACCCAAAGAAAATCATGGTCGAATACCCAACATACCCGGAAATCGTTTCATGTAGCCTGCAAGTCACTCACATAAGCAAATCCGAACCGGAAGAACAGCTACACAGCCGGAACACGAACAGTTCCACGTGTCACAGTACCTCTCCAAGACATTATCACTCGAAAGCGGATGTTGCACTCACCAGAACTTCCTATTTCTCAGCGGGTGGTTCGGGAACACCCTTCACAGGAATCCTGATAGCTCCATCATCCCGTTTCTCGGGCTCAGGGACACCCTTTACCGGAATGCGGATCGCACCGTCATCGCGTTTCTCAGGCTCTGGGACACCCTTCACGGGGATTCTAATCGCACCGTCGTCTGGTGAGCGGAGAGACAGAGGGATCGCCGATGCGAAGGCGGCGAAGATAGTGATGCCTTGAAGGATGGTAGAGAAGAGCTTCATGGTTTTTGTTTAACGTGAAGGGATATGGCAATGGTAGATTGTTTGGGGAGGAATAGTTATCAGGTTGAGAGTTTCAGGGAATAGTGAGGACTATGTATATACTCAGACTTTCGTCCTTCGCGTATCATGCGTCCCTGTTTGACATTTCCCTCGGATACTGGAGACATCCAACCCCCCTCCGGACATCTCGGCCCTCTTTGTCCAGTGAGGCTGGAGGAACTACCGTGCGTTCTAGACGAATTAGGAGTCATCTTGAGATACCCCTCTTCCCTATCTCAAAATGAGGGGTAGTATCTAGGGAGAGGATAATCCCTGCTAGACATACTGTGATCCAGTATGCTGTGATAATGTAACATCACTAAACAGGCTATATGTACACTTGTGCTAAGTAGGAACATATTAGTGATCCAACAAAGAGAATATGCAAGTATCTCAAAAGGGGGTTTGTATAGATCCTAAAATAAACCCCCGAAGAGGGCATATGTAAATGGCCAGAAAGGGGATACGTACTTGTACTAAATGGGATGCGGCGCAGATAGAGTACAGATTCTGGGCTCGTCTGGATTATTGATGACGTGCTCTATACATATTCTAGAAAATATCTTTACCTCTGATTTGTTAGTAAGGTGGGACTGACAGGGGTCTCGGAATGATATGGATGGATAAGACCTACGGCTTAGCCATCGAGTGCCACGGAAGAGGGCGCGTAGGATGCCAAAAGAGGTAAATGAGGGTGCACTGAGCCGAGAGGAAGTCCTTTTGTCTGGTTGACTTATCTGTCGGATAATATAGGTGTTGAGTACAGTTTTTTATTATTGCAGTCTTAAGATAGTGGCCTGTAGAGCGGGGTATCTTCAAAACGGTTCTTTGCCTTTGTTTCCTTCCTCTGTTGTATAGAGCCCTTCGGATATATCCAAAAGTCCTCGTACTTCACTCTTATCCAGCGAAGACCGTGGCATTGAAAAATGGGCTTCGAATATGAAAGGTAATAAGACCTCAACAGTAACAATTTCGAAAGCTTACTTTCTGGAACAGGGTCGACAGCAGCGCTTCAGATCCTGAGCTATCCTTATCCAACGATGCAATCGAGGAGGAGACGTTGTTGCAAACCGATAATAAAGAACAATCCAAAGCTAGTCATAATATATTCGTCAGAGGGACTAAGCGACTCCTATCCTCTCCTCGAACTCGCATCGCGCGAGATATCTTCATCTGCCTGCTCGCTCTATGGGGCCTCATCAGCATCGCCCATAGCATTTTTCTCGCCGCGCGCCGCAATGCGCCACGGAAGCACTGTTATTGCGGCAACTCAACGTCCGAAGCGAAATCACTTGGCTGTAAATTCGATTCCCTAGCAGCTGCCTGGTTGCCGCCCTACTGCCGCGACGACGAACTGACAGCTGAGTTCGAGAGATCGGGCCCCGGGCCTAACGGGAGCTGGGATTATTTTGCCGACGACTATCACAAAATACCTATGACCCTCGAAGAGGTCGCAGCTCTGGGAGACAACCAGAGTGCGAAGGTGATGATGACACGGGAGTGGCATGTGGTACATTGTCTTTTCTACTGGAGAAAGCAGTTCCGTGTGCGGTTTAGGGAGGCACAAGGTGGCATTGTAGAGCCGAGCTTTGATAGCGAGACTCATATTAATCATTGTATTTCGGTTATCTTGGAGGATAGTTGGGGGACTGAGGCGAGGATTGCGCTGGATTCTTGAGCATAATTTATCTTGATCTAGACTAAGGGTGGTCACTGGACAGGTGTCGCTACGCTTGTCGGTGGAGATCTTACACTTATCTCGAAGCTATTACTCTATAGTAATCGTTTGATATTGCACATAAAACTTACAATATTCAGGCTGCTTAACTAGAGAAGAATACCCAATTTTACTTGAAATAATTTTGGAGTAGAAAATGTTTCCTTTAACCCCAGTTTAGGACAAGTGGAGTATTGGAGGGAATCATAGTCATTTCGCCATCGACATCCATGTATTTGCACTTCACAGGCGACTCAGCAATTACGAGTATCGTGATGATTATGCGAAGTGTTGAGACTAAAAGATCAGTGGGTCGTTGATTCATACGGCAATCCGATTGAAAGGAAATTGAATAAGTCCTGATCAAGTCATATTGGTATGAATTAGATGGCGGCTTTAGCGATAATATGAATATCCTGATTTTAGAATGGTCACTGTCCTTCTATCAAGGATTGTAAGCCTTAGTACGGAGTACTGTGATAGAGAAGAGCATCCAGGGCTAGAATTATGCTCTGGGATAGTTAAGTAGTATTGGCAGGGTTTAATATGAACTATTTCCAAAGTATTGCATCCGTAAGCACTAACGCACATGTTGCCCTAGTGTCACACTTGGCGGCTAATGGGCTAGATGAGGGGGCGGAAATGCCTTGATAAGTAATATTTTAGAGCTAGCTAAGGTAACCCCTCTGGAGAGCGGGGCAGTGCAAAAGCAAGTCAAGTTGCGTCTTATGATTGTGACCTACTCCGGGACCACAGATTGGACACAGGCATATCAACAGACTCCCGCCGGCATGCTATTCCTGGGGAACTGTAATAGTCCTGAGTATGGCTTTCTCACGGTTATCTTTCTGTCCGAGCCATGCTGAGAATGATCGAAGATAGTAGTGCCGAAATGATTCCCTTGAAATGGGTTGCTGTATTCGTAGTGGTTGCCATATTCGCCACAACTGTGAGTCTACCCGGAGCACCACATACATCGCAATCATTGATTCCAGATGCGGCCATATAGCGTCACGCTCACAGCTTCCGTAATCGCTCCGGCGATGCGCTTATGTGCCGGAAGACGATACCGATGCTCGTACCCCAGGGCATCGCCCAATGGCCAATGTTAGCCTAGACGGCAGGCTTGATCACTTTATAAGGACCGCCAGTGTGGGTCAGTGCCAGGTTTGCTGCGTTAGGTATACGATCCATCGGTGGGTTTGTTTCCAGCTATGATGAGAAGGATGACTAGGTCTCGTATCGTTGGTATAGTGTGAGTACAATTCATGAAGCCCTTTCTTAATAAGCTTGAAGGTGTACTAATATTTGGCTCAATAGTTATGGCTTATTGTAGCCGGATCACTCCCTGTTTTCTCTCGCTTGAGAGGTGAGATCTGGGACTAATATTTTGATTGCCGAAGTCTTAGTTTAGTCTTGGAGCTTTCGAGTATTGGATACATCTTTGTCAAAGAAGGCATTTGTTATGGATAGAGTGGAGAAGAGTAGAGTAAAGGAGCTGAATTATAGACATGGCGATAGGGTCATTTCCGAGGCAAATGGTAGCTATATTCAAAGCGGTATTTCTGCTAGCTATGTTCATATTTATGTACTAGATCGAACTCGTTACACATCCTTATGAAGACATTGATCAGATGAAAGGTCAAAATGCGATATGTGTGTGTGGTTCTTTAGCTTTCTCTGTCAAGCTAAGATGGGGCGCTGGGCAACGTTCTTGGGGAGCAGTGAGTGGAGTAGAAGTTCCTATAGACAATATTCTAGAATTAGAATAGTGGATCCGTATTTGTTTTAATCAAGGTCTTATAATACAGGGCAATAAGAGCCTGTTCTTGGCGATTCCACCAGACCAAATCCCAAAGGCCCATGAACTCAGCATAACGCATGAGGAGATACACAACGGACCTCCCTTAGAAGGTTCAGCTCGATAATACAGCACTAGATTGCCTTGGAATACCTAATTGATTGCTTAACATGTCTTACTTGCTAGTCAAAGAACACTCGTAGGCTGAATTAGATAGACGTATTATTAGATAAATATCTATGCACAGGAATTTACGCAATTGTCTCAAACTCCAACGAGATCAAAGCAGCGAAAGCGATTGTTTTTATCAATGGTTATTACACCAGCTAGCATCCGTTAGTAACCAAGCACTCAATGAGCTGTCAATTACTTACGTTGGATGAAATTCCTTCTACGTGGAGTCTCCGCACCAGGAACATATCGTCTTAGTGGAGTGTTATTGCAAAGACAGGTGATTGCGAATTCCCCAACGCCCTGACCTCTTTTGTATTCACAGGTATGACAATCACCCTTTTCCATTCCCCTACCACTGAGAAATGTCAGTTGCCGTCAGACAGAAATAACCAACCGCAGCGAAGAACTATACATACTTTTTCTGGGCGACGAAGGAACCTCCATTTGCTGGATTCCACCCAAGACAAGAGTCCAAAGAAATTGTCGTATAGCGGTTTCCGCACACTCCCGATAAGGCTGGCTTCCGCTGCTCTTGATTCCGTCGTCGGGGATTGCGTAGTGTAGGTGTTCTTGGGCTTCCTGGGCTTCCCGGAGCTTCTGGAGATCCTGGTGGTACTGGGAGCTCTATAGTGTCAGGCGTCCCCGGTCTCGTTTGTGGTCCAATGATGACCGTATCTACCGTGCTAGGCGTTCCTTCTCTTGAGGATGTATATGATGTGTCCGACCCTGATTCAGGAAGCCATCGATTGGGATCGTTGGCTACCGTAAGTGGATTACATCTTTCGTGGATTTCCTGTGTATCGAGTTTCTTTGAATCAGCCATGGGTATGCCTTGGCTAGAAATCAAGGCTGACAGATGCAAGAATAAAATTAAGATCAAATGCATTGTTAGGGGATAAAAAGGAAGAACCTAAGTAAAACCACAGAAGAACGATATCATTGCGATCAGCCTCCCGGGCCGCGGGCAGCTATTTATGAAATCTGATATAGTATCATCGTTTTGATAGATACGAGCAATAGTAATCTCTTTGGCTATGGGTTTTCCCTTGGATGTAGTGATTAATGATAAATGAAGATCCACCTCTCTTCTTTGTCAAACTCCCCTGGGGCGCTGGGCAATAATTTAGTGCCCGCAAATATTCAAGTGCTATGGAACGCCAAGAATAGCCTAGAACTCAGAGAATTAATCAACGTACTCAAACTTAAGTTGGAATCATACGGGAAGATTTAGGGCAATGAGAATACCCATGCTGGGGCGTGGTAAGGTGCATGAGCAGGTTCCGTAAAGCTATCAGAACGCGCCCTCTGAAGTTGTAGTACCAGACTTCCGGGATTTGACACAAAGAACTGTACCAAAGTAAAGTATCAAGTTACACGAATCGGATGCTCGATAAGTTTGTACGAGCTCTTTAGGTGTCACTACACACATACGTACGACATTTCAAGGGCCGGCTACCCGCCTGCACAAAGAAGTACCTTATCAAAACCTTGTATCTCACAAACTATGGTTATAGTACATCTCTTTGATCCAACTAAACAGTGTCTGGACCTTCTAAATAAAACTGTCTTCAGCTGGCTGTATCCTCTCCTCGCCATAAAATGAGCTCATCACTGCTTCGTCTTCGACAATCTTCTATTGCCTCATCCAACGCTGGTAGTTTCTAATCGACTAATTATTTGTCTTTCCGAGCCAAGCCGTTTCCTCTTGCCGTCAACCTCGCGATAACAGGAATGGGCCAGGCAAGGTGCTCTGTGGAATCGTTGCGCACTTCGCCCGATGTCAACAGGTCGATAATCGCGACAGCAATATAGCCGCCAATTGCAGTGAAGACATGCCACCTGTACTCGTGTTGTCAGCGGCGTGATATCCCAGGTATGTTTGATATTCATGTGCATACCATCCGTGCAATTCGAACAGAAACGCCAAGGGCAAACCAACGGCTTGCCTTGTTTTGGTCAAAACCCGACAGGCCCATTCGTCAATCAACCACACCAGGTAACCAAAGATAAAGCTCGCTACAACGGGTCAGCTGCTGTCCAAATGTCCCGATGGCTAGGCGACTTACCACATCCAAAGAGCGCTACGCTTTGAATGTTTTTCCGGGTTACCGGGTCGGGGATTTGTCGGGGGATGATCTTGAGCGTACGTGTTGCGATCAAATAGACCGCCGTGCCGAAGGTAACGGCGTGAAGGAGGAATTCATCCATGACCATGTGCACGACCATCACAACAGTGAATAGGAGGGAGAGAATAATGCCCACTATCCGGGTGCGCTCCGGACTGGTCTGGAAAGAGAGGATGCGGTACAGAAGGGGCGTTGTCAACAGATGCATGGACAGTTCATCCGCTGGGGTTTCAGCCACGTGAGAAAGACGGTCTCATCAATTGAGGATGTAGAGCAAGACATACACATTTGGGTGTGGTACTTTAGAGTCATATGGTAGCCAGCTGAGCAGACTCCTACTCCGATCAATCCGAAATACGGAATCGAGCGGGAACTGGCGTTCGGCTTATGACGAAGTTTGGATAGACCATAGATCCCGTAAGCAACTGGGACAAGAGGTCAATTACAGGCTTTACGATTAGGCCTTCACGAACGCACTGTATACGAAGCTGCTCAGGGTATTGATAAACTCCGCGATGTATCGGGTGATTACATAGTCCTATGAAGAACCGGCTGTTAGACCGGGTTTACTGGGATTGCTTTGCAGCACGTACTTCTTCGCAAAAGCTGGAATTGACCATAAGTTATTGACATTCTCGACAGATTGAATTGAAGTTCAGAACATACTTGAGGTAGGAGGTTTGGGGACCCCAGAACGGTGTCAAGGTTGAGTGCTCCATCGTTGAAATGTATGTTGACAGGTTGGAAGTTGCGGACCGAAGGGGTGAAATAAGTGGAACTTGGTTGGTTGCCGTCGGAAACAATCTGATTTATGGATTAAATTGTTTATCCGGGCCCACCAGAGATATGACCCGCTTTCCCCAGAGGGAATGATATGCGCATCTTGGTCCGTGAGAAGAACCATGGTAAGTTAGTACCTTGATCTCCCATCATGTACAATAAGTTCATCAATGTTAGGGTATGTAGCGCATCAGCTGATCGCGGTTAGCACGACAGATCGTTTACTCGTGGTCTAGTTCAGTTAGGACAGCCCTTAGGGAATTTGATGCAGCACAGCATTGTCTCTTGCCCTATGTCAGCAGTCAACCTTGGGAAATACTTCAGTAACAGCCTTGGGGAGCAGAGTTGGCGACTTCAAGGTTCAAGACAAGTCACTCAGCCGTCGGGAGATAGTTCTATGTATCATGAATGTTAACTGCGCGCGAGAAAAACGACTAAAGCAATAAAACGGAGAAAAGTCAATAGGCAACGGGGGACTTGTAGATATTGTCTATCGTGACCTCATAAATAACCATTGCGATGATAATCGTTGGTCTCTAGCAACGGGTAACTAAAAGTTCTAATTGAACATGAAACTGATTATGCGGAAGGATGAGGGTCCGAAAGGTAGAATGAGAGAGAGGTGCTTAGACCTGTTCCTGCTTAGAACAGGGAGAGATAGGTATTCTTAGAAACTTCTAAGGGAACATTGTCGCTAGAATGCCGATCTTGTCTACTGCTGGCGTTGTTACAGTGTTGTTCCTGCTACTGAGTGGGTCCCGCCCCTTCGTAAAGCTGTAGCGTCAGACGCCGGGTGAGACGATCCTACAGCCACCCCAACTTTGCCGAGGGGCTTTGGTGATCTTGGTAGAAAAGCTTAGTGCTTATTTATTGCTTATTCGCGGGGCGCAGTCTCGCGTGTAAGGCTGTAAGCATCCAAGTTCTCCTGTCGTGGAACAATTCCCACGTGGTGCCTTTCATTTAGATTGGAACGTTTATTTTCCGATCCTGCTTGTAAGTTCTGAGGAAGATACCAAGCATATCTCGGCGCATTCAGAGAGATCAGAGAGAGCTCTTGAAGATGCGAGTAATCATAACAGGTAGCGCTATAGTAGCCAGTGTACAACTGTTGCTTCTCAATAAGCCATAGTCCGTAAATCAACTTCTAAACGTGAGACAGTAAGATACTAAGTGCCTTTCGCGAAAAACAATCTTAGCCCCCAATAACTGGAGCGCTTAGCTAAGTTGCAGGATATGTTAGGAAGCTCAATGGTCGTGAGGTGTGGCAGGGTAATGCTCGCGGCACCGTGAACCTCCGTAGCTCGACCATTTTCGTAGAGTATGGCTCCATACACCAGCTAGTCTGCTCAGACTGAGAGCTCTAGCGCCCAAAGTCCCTAGTGTTGCTAAGTAGATTCTATAATTGCCAAGAATAAGCTGACAGGGGACAGGGGCCAAACATCTCACGGAGATAGACTATCATGCAAGGTGAGATTCTGCAATCCAAAATTAACATAGCCAGTATACAGAATCTCACCTTGCAGGACATACAACGTCCATTGACTCTGCAAGAACTACAATCTTCATACATTCTGCAAGGCACGAAAAGTCTATATAAGGACCACAATCGTCGTCTCAAATCACATCTTCATCAACACAACAACAACACAACAACACAACAAAGCAAACAAACAACACTACAACACAACGACCTCCAAACAACAACACCATTCAAACAATCTCTTCAAACCAACTCTTCTACTACACTATCAAAATGCAGTTCCTCATTGTCGCCGCTTCTTTCGTCGCTGTTGCCACTGCCATCCCGGCTTCCAACGGCATCTCTGCCACCAACATCCAGAGCGCTGCTGACATCAACAACATCGCCTCTGCCTGGACCAAGGCCAAGGAAGATGATGGATGCAGCTGGCTCGGTAAGTAACTCTCGAAGACATCCCTGATACAATAAACTGACTCTTTCAAAGCCTGCATCAGCTCCGTCGTTGGACAGAGCGCCACTTGCGCCGCTGCCGCTGCCGAGCTTGCTCTCAGTAAGTCTCTTCTCAACCAATACTTTAGGATTCACCACTGACTGGATCACTTTAGACCCCATTGCCGATGTTGCCTGTGTCGCTGGACTTGGCACCATGACTGTAAGTTTAACAGCATTCTTCTATTCAATGATAGACTCCATACTAACTTTTGAACAGGTTGCTTGCAAGCCTTGCGCCTAAGCTACTGCTGGTCAGTGCTTTGGAAATCGCAACCAAAGGCTAGGGAAAGGATTGTGAAGGGGGTTGTGATAGAACGATGGGAAAACAATTATATCAATTTGCTTTTTATTTCCTTTGTTGCTTACCTAGACCATCTGCTTTTCGATTTCCTTGTCTATTTCCTTATCATTTTGCATGTATGTTTGCTTGTTTGCTCGCTTGTTTGCATATCAATTGAAGAATTTCAGGCCTGAAACACTCACTTCACTACTACTGTAACCGTAGCTGGTTTGCACCAAAAAATGGCAAATCTCAAATGAGCAGCAGAATTGACTGAAAGGTAGAACTTTGAGTTTTCCATATATCTATAGCAATAGCTTAGCATAGTATAAATGAGCTCATAAATCTAGCATGATGTATCTATATGGTTGAGCTGAGTTCCAAGTTCCAAATTTGTAGATGACACATCCGCTACTCAACTTGAGGGGCTGTATATTTCCTTCACAAACCCACAAGTAGGATACAGATTTTCACTCAATGTTCTTTCATACAATCTGTGTCCAACCTTTCATATTTTAGGGAATAAATTGAATATCAATCGATCAAATTGTCATGACTTGTTCAAGCAATTTGCCGAGAAAACGCCGAGCACTCCGAAAAACAATGATGGCATCCGCGTGCTTTGCATTCGAAGTACTTTTACACTTATACTTTTATATATAAAATTTCTCAAAAAATGCCAAAAAATGGTCCATTATACTTTACACCTGTCCTAATTTTGGGAAAAATTTAGAGAGGCTTTTTGCTCAGATGGCAAGCTGAAGGCGATGATTGTCGGAAAGTTGTCGTGCAGATATATATATATTGCGGATAATATTCACGCAACACGGGAATTAAGCATATACAGTTGTCACGTGGGCATCATCTCTAGCTTTAAGATCCCGAAAAAATCTCAAAAATATATAACGGTATTTTGTATATTTTACCAAATTTTTATGAATTTTATATTCAATATTAGCAAGTGAGGGGGGCTCTACTCCTCTCCAACCCGGAAAGGACCGAAAAGTCGGCCCCCAGGGGGTTGAACCCTTATTAACATCACCGACCGGCCCCAATCCCGAAATCAGTCTACTCCGTAGCCTACATAGTCTTTTAGATTCTTGGCGCTAAGTAAGCGCTTACCAGGTAATTCAGAGAAATGATAAGCCCTCTCGATGTGAGTCAAGGAAGAGGAGACCGAGCGTGCTTGAATCCGGGCAGCTTGCCCGATGCTATGATTCCACTGTGTGCAACACAGCTCATTCCTGGACAATAACAAGAAAGATAACGAAGACAAAAAACCAAATCAAAAAATAGAGTAGAAATAAAATTAAGTGGAAGATGAAAAATGGAAAACGGAAAAGGGGACAGTAAAATAAAAAGAAGAGGACGCGGAGGAATATGTGCTAACACCTACTTGCGAATACAAACCTGCCATTGAGCATCTATCCGCGTCTGGCGCGTTGGTATTATACATTAGCATGAATGGGTTTGAAAAAGCGATATTTACTCCATGCTAGAATGGCAGGGATGCTGACAGATCAATACGACTCTGTTCCCTGTCTCTCCACTTTCGAGTTCTGGATTGGCATGAGAGTACACATGAGGTTTTTTAGCGTTCCCTTTGCCCCTAGAGCGCTCTAGAATTGATTTGTAGACAAAGGGTTGGTAATTCGACTACTTCCGCAGGACCATGCTCTCAAGGGTTTTGTCAGGCCCGTTAGGTCGTGTTTGGTCAGGGTGATCGAAACCAGAACAGCACGGATGTTATACAGCATCCCCGTTTGCTAATCTGTATAGAGCATAATTCCGGTGGTCTGAAATCCTTGACACTAAAGGTCTAGCTGTAAGAAAATGTGTAATGGCAGCTACGATGTCCATTTGGTTTCAATAATTTTTTTTTCGCTGCCGATCATGTAGTAGTTTAGATAATAAAAGTTAAGATTAGAGTCTGGGATCGGGATCTAACCCAGCAATCCCTATACTGGCTTAGACATGATCAAGGAGTAACACATTCGAGACCATAAATTACTTCGGAGCGCCTTAAAAATGAGCGCATTCCTTGTGGATCCACTGCTTAGACCCTGGAGCTGGCCTTCCCAGGATAGATAAAGACTGACCCAGCTCTGACCGCAAATTTTCATAGTCCACACTGGATCCCTGCTACTATGCGTCAGTCTAAGAGTACCCGCCTCCAGGGATGGCCCCCGAGTTAATTTAACCAGGCGAGTTGGGTTACAATGGGTTTTAATGTGGGATGGGACGATAGGGGTTTCTTCCACGCCCTTGGAATTATTCTACGGCAGGAAGTCTCTTGTCAATTTGAATTATTTATCTTGAATAGCTTCAGGCTCTTGTACTTGTGTGTGTCTCATACCCTGAGTTGGAACGATTCTCACTTGAATTAACACCTCTTCGTATATGCATATTTGCTGTTCTTACGCCGAGTCACTAAAACTACTTCCATCGCCATGACGTCCTATGACCTAAAACAACTGACGCCTCCCGGATTATATGAGATTGAGGAACGGTCATCATGCCAGAATGCGGATGATATCCATTTGACCCGCTTGGGAAAGCGTCCGGTCTTGAAGCGAAACTTTGGGCTCATGTCGATGCTGGGATTTAGCTGCACCATTCTGGTCACATGGGAGTCTGTGACTACGTAGGGCTCTACCACATCACCTGCCTTTGGGTTCTACTGACCGTTCGAACTATCATGTTCTGAACAGGCTATTTATCCAAAACTTCCAAAAGTATATGAGACCCCATCTATCAAGATGCAAACCAGACTGATCAAAGCTTAGCGGTGGTCCTGCTGGCAGTGTCTATGGTTACATCTTCGTCTGGTTCGGTATTGCGGCAGCATTTGTAGTAATATCGGAGCTTGTATCGATGTAAGAAATTCTTTGGCGACATTAGCAAAATTTCTTTCTAAAGATCATCCCTTCAGGGCACCAACATCAGGAGGACAGTATCATTGGTGCGCAATGCTCGCACCTCCGTCCGCAATGAAAATTTTCAGCTACATCACAGGTGAGTGGAATCCTGAACGAACACACAAATATTTTCTTGTGAGTAAATGGTCTTAACCGAAGATATCTCTAAGGCTGGCTTACGGTAATTGGCTGGCAGGCCACTTACGCGACCGTCTGCTACATGGGTGGGAACTATATTGAGACCCTGGTGACCCTCACCAATCCCTCATACCAGCCTAAAATATGGCGACAGGTGCTGATCAGTTATGCGATTGCACTTTTCGGGTTCATCATCAACATTGCTGGAGGAAAGGTAATGCCGCGGTTTGAAGGCGCAATTCTAATCCTCCATATTCTTGGCTTCTTTGCCATTCTGTAAGTGAAATTCATATCCCATTAACGTGTTAGGTTTTTCTACTTATTTGGGAAGGATTCCTATGGTCTACATGGCCAATCACAATACAGCCGAGCAGGTCTTTACCCAATTCCTGAACGAGGGCCAATGGCCCTCTCAGGGCCTTTCTTTCTTTGTTGGCCTGATTGGACCCGTATTTGCTTTTGCAGGGGGTGATGCTGCAGTACATGTAACTGCATTCTCTAAACATGGATGGATCCGAGAACTAACACGTTCTAGCTATCCGAAGAAATCACCAATGCCACAGTTGCGGTGCCCTTGTCGTTGATGCTAACGGTGCTAATCAATGGTACCCTCGGCTTTAGCATGCTAATCGCCTTGCTCTTTTGCGTCGAGGATATCAAAGGGGCTCTCGAGGCACGAGTCCCCTTCCTGACTATATTCCACCAGGCAACGGGGTCCGTCGCGGGCACCGCTGCTGCAGGTTCCATTATTGTTGTAATGGGTAGTTGTTCATCAGCCGGCATGCTGGCCTCGACGTCACGACAATTCTGGTCCTTTGCGCGTGACCGGGGCATCCCTGGATGGCGGCTGTGGACAAAGGTCACCACTCATACCGCAATTCCAGCATACGCTGTCACCCTAACCACCATCATTGCCTGTCTGCTGAGTCTTATTGGTATTGGCTCTGACCTAGCCTTCAATGACTTAATGTCCTTGTCCACCTCGGGTTTGTTTTCATCATACCTGGTCGTGGCCGGACTTTTGCTCTGGCGACGCTGCACGGGTGGAATCAGTGGGTCTAAGAGTAAGCATACCTTGATCAATACAGCAGGAGCCCAGCTTGTCTGGGGTCCCTTTCATGTTCCGGGGGTTTGGGGTATTCTTATTAATGCTTTTGCTGTGGCCTTTATGACTATTGCAGTCTTCTTCAGTTTCTGGCCACCGATGAATAATGTATCGGCTGAGTCAATGAACTATAGTGTAGTGGGAATGGGGGGCGTCATTCTGTTGAGTTTGTTATATTATCTTGTCCGTGCTAGGAAGGTATACAAGGGACCTGTGGTGGAACTTCAAGTTGGTTATCGTGCCTAGAGAAATCGGTACGGACGGATCTAATTCCCGTAGAGGGGGGAAGGAAAGCGGAAATTCGAACCTTCTTACGCCTTCCTTTTCACTTTGTTCTCTTCGCTTTCCTTATTAACTAACTGGAGTACTTTGGATACGATTAGGCTAGTGATATGTAAACCCAGGTATTGAAGCAGTACATGGCAGGAAGAGCACAATGCAGTGATCAATGCCCAAAGAGCTATATGTGATACGGCAATCAGTATTGCAGGATATGTGGGAGTCTTCTCCGTAACTGCATCGGCAGACCCCTGTGTGCACGGTGCATTGTGATCTCTTTGTCCAAAGAATGAACTCGGGATCGTGTGCCGAGTGCTGACGGAGTCACGGAGTTAAGACTTATTGATGACACGTCCATCCTTGCCCTATATGTGTCATGTCGGCCCTAGGGCGCGATTTCGGTCACTGGGCCAATGATAGACGATAGTGCAAGTCTAGGGTCCGAAGGAAAGCGTTTGACTCATTTCCCTGATGGCAGTCTTGGCATATCGCCAGGACTTAATGCCGGTTGAGCAGATTTCCTAATAAATACCCAACATAGTTCCTATTATGGTTCTTCGGCGCTGCATAACGTGTTTTGCGACAGAGTCAATTCACCTGGCTAATTGTACGGATGATGAGAATGGACCCAGAAAATCAATCCGAATGGACCAAGCCAGCTTGTGAACGGCACATACCCTTTTGGCGCCAAGTGATAGACCAAGGAGCAATTACTCAGGATGTTCTGCATCATAATTATCCTGGGTCGGGGACGGAAACAGAACCCTTCCTAGTCTCCTGGCTGCCAGATGACCCCAGAAACCCTATGCTCTTCACAACATTCAAGAAGGTCGGCATCACAGTCGTCGTCTCCACAGCAACATTGGCCGTTGCCCTCGCTTCCTCAGCATATTCTGGATCTACCAAACAAGTGATGGAGGGCTTGGACGTCGGCACGGAGGTTGCAACGCTGGGACTATCGCTTTTTGTTATCGGCTTTGCACTCGGACCATTGTTCTGGGCCCCGCTAAGCGAGTTCATTGGTCGCCAATATCCCTTCATTGTCTCATTTGGCGCGATGACAGTCTTTTTGGCTGGATGTGCCGGCGCACAGAATATACAGACCTTGTTGGTTCTGCGTTTTCTAGCAGGCACAGCGGGATCATCTCCACTGACAAATGCCGGGGGTGTGATCAGCGATATGTTTCGAGCTGAGCAACGGGGACTTGCTCTATGCCTCTTTGCAGCAGCACCCTTCATGGGGCCTGTTATTGGACCGGTCATTGGTGGATTTCTGGGAATGAATGCTGGATGGAAATGGGTGGAAGGCTTCCTGGCTGCGCTTTCAGGAGTTTTGTGGCTTATGATGGCATGCTTCGTCCCTGAAACGTACGCGCCAGTTCTTCTCCGCCAAAGAGCAAAGCGTCTTTCACAGAAAACTGGCATGGTTTATCGCTCAAAGCTAGATGTCGAGAATGAAGGTTCCGTTTCTTTGAAACGGATGTTCGCCACCTCTTTATTGAGACCTTGGGTTCTGCTATTTCGGGAGCCTATTGTATTTATGTTATCTATATACATCGCTATCATTTATGGTGCACTCTTCATGATGTTCGCCGCGTTTCCGATTGTGTACCAACGTGGCCGGGGCTGGAACCAAGGCGTGGGAGGACTCGCCTTCATGGGCATTGCTGTGGGTATGATTGTCGGAACAATCTACACAATTCCAGACAACAGACGCTACACGCGAACGGTCAAAAGACATGGAGGGTTCGCGCCTCCAGAGTCACGCCTGCCACCGGTGATGCTCTCTGCAGTGTGTATTCCTGTCGGTCTCTTTTGGTTCGCATGGACCAACTCCCCGTCCGTTCATTGGATGGCCAGTATAGCAGCCGGCGTTCCTTTCGGCTGTGGGATCGTTCTTCTATACCTAGGCATCATGGGCTACCTTATCGATTCTTATACAATTTTCGCGGCGTCTGTCTTGGCGGCTAATGCGGTTCTGCGATCTCTGTTTGGAGGGATTTTCCCGCTCTTCACGGCGTACATGTATGAAGGACTGGGGATTCATTGGGCCTCCTCAATCCCCGCCTTTCTTACGGTCGCATGTATGCCTTTTCCATTTATTTTCTACCGATACGGGGAAGCGATTCGCAAGCGATGTCCGTATTCTGCCCAGTCAGAAGTGTACGTGCGAAAGTTACAGGTGGCAGCGCAGCAGAGCGAAAAATAGAGTCGGTAATTGGACATCATATAGCGGGGGATTTAGAATAATAACCGAGTATATGGGGCTATCATAATTTAAGAATCGGGGTTCCTGAACAACCCCACAGGAGTGAAGAAACGCCATGCGGGGCTCCGGCACAGGAGACCAGTTTAGGGATTATAGACCAATTTAGCGCAATTCAATTGTCCTCTGATCGGCACTTCAATAGCCACTCGGGGTAATTTACCGTGAAGCCCATCCTGAATTGGAACGGACATTGTCTGATGCGTGTTCTCCCCACCGGAGAGCCAAGAAATGTGATGAAGCTATAAATGCCCCCGGTCCTCGGCATATACTATGATGCGCAGGTACAATCGGCGAAAATGAACTACGTGAAAGGCCTGGCTTGGGCCAGCCTGCTTTTGCAGGCCGCTGGATTAGATGCGGATGCTATCACTGCTCAATATTTTGGTAATGATGCACCGTGGTATCGCGACCGGATCCCCCTTTTTGAGTCAAGTGCGTCCGATATCCAGGATGTCTATTACTATCGCTGGAATATTTTCCGTGCCCACCAGCGTGATCTGGGCGCCGATGGGTACATTTCCACTGAGTTCCTGAATGATGTCAGCTGGCAGACTCAGCCGTCGGCTATGCTGATCGATGCCGCCAATTTCCATCTGCGTGAAGGTCGTTGGTGCCGTGATCGTCGGTTCAAGAGCGACTATGCAAGCTTTCTCTATGGCCCATACAGAAACCCATACCAGTTCTCTGAAAGTATGGCCGACGGAGTGTGGCAGGGATATCTGGTCGATGGAGTAGCAGACGACGCTACCGCTCACTTAGATACCATGCAGGAGGTCTTCAAGGGATGGAATACCACCACCATGGATAGGGGAGGCTACGACACCTCTAAAGCCCTATACTGGATACAACCGCTCACCGATGCCACGGAGTACACGATTGCTAGCATCGACGCATCTGGCGGCGCGGATGGTTTCACAGGAGGAAATGCCTTCCGACCCAGCATCAACAGCTACCAATATGCAAACGCGTTGGCAATTGCCAACCTGGCTAAGCTACTGGGCCAGGAAGATGTGGCCAACAACTATCAGCAGCAAGCAGACGACATCAAGAAAACCGTCCAGGACACATTGTGGAATGGCACCTTCGAGCACTTCATTGATAGGTATAAGGTGGACAATGAGTATGTAACATACTGGGACTTCATTCGAGGCCGAGAGCTGGTGGGCTATGTTCCCTGGACACACGATCTGCCAGATGACACGGAGGAGTTCGCTCAAGCATGGAAGCATTTATTGGACAGTGAAAAGTTCGCGGGTGCCCACGGCCTACGCACCAACGAGCCGAGCTATGAATACTACATGAGGCAATACCGCTATGAAGGCGATAAACGCGAGTGCCAGTGGAACGGCCCTGCCTGGCCTTACCAGACCACTCAAGTCCTGGCGGCTCTTGCTAACTTGCTCGACCACTACAACACATCTGCCGCTGCCAACCTCGTCACGAAGACCGACTACACCAACTTGCTACAGCAGTATGCCAAGCTACACTACAACCCCGACCGAGGTGGTATCCTTGACCTGGAGGAAGACTATGATGCCGATACAGGCAGTCCGATCGTCGGATTGACGCGCTCCCCGCACTACTTCCATTCCGGCTATGTTGACCTCGTCCTCTCCGGACTTGTTGGCATCCGTCCTCGCGCTGATGATGTGCTTGAGGTGAACCCGCTGGCAGACCCAGAAGTCGTATCATACTTCCGCGCCGAGCGCATTCTCTACCACGGCCACGAAATCGCCGTCCAGTGGGATGCCAATGGTGACCACTATGGCACATCCGGGTTAGTGGTCGAGGTCGACGGCAAAGTTGTCTCCACAGCACCAAGCTTGACCCGTATCACCACCAGCATCACTCGGGAAGCTCCACCGGCAATTAACCGACCTATAGCTGTCTCCGTGCAACAGAACTCAACCTCATATCCTCAAGGCAGTGTCTCCGTCGCAGACGCAGACACCGACGCCGTCCACGCCGCCATCGACGGCCGAGTCTGGTTCTTCCCGGAGTCCGACGTCGCGAACGGATGGGATACGCCTGCTGGTAACGGCAGTGAACTATGGTACCAGATCAGCTTCGAGTCTTCAACCAAGACTGCGAGCGCGGAGATTGCCTTTTTCGCTAATAGCACGCAAGGCTTTGATGCTCCTGAGAAATATAGTATTCAGGTCAACGTATCCGGCGAGTGGGCAGAAGTGTCAAACGCGAATTATAGTTCCCCGGTTGCGAACGGAATTACCCGGGCCACTTGGGATGGCGTCGACGCGGATAAGATCCGACTTGTTTTCGCGCCGCAAGAGGAGAAAAAGGTTCGGCTGGTGGAGTTCAAGGTTTTCGGGGAGGTTGTGGCTGAGAATTGAGTATTGTAGCTTAGCTTCGCTTTGTAGTTGTGTTTCTTCATTTGCATATAATACATCCTGCGTTTTGGTAAGCTGTGTTTGTAGCCTTCAGCATCATGAGATACCAAGAGCTTATATCATTTGTAGTAATTGTAATGTAGGAGATTTGTCTGTAGTACTGGACTCGCATATAGAATGTCTCAATCGGTCATACCTCCAGCTGACAGTTGGCTGCGGGAACTAGAGAAGCTGTCACCATCCAGAGACAAGGTACTCGTCAACCTTTCCCGGCCATCGTATTTCGGCTGGCCGATGAGAGCCTTAGCGGATCCGTTGAAAACCTTTCATGCGGCAAGCCGATATTCCGTTATTGGTATTCCAAGAATGAGAATGAATCGTTCCAGAGCTTGGTAAGAAGGCGGGAGCACGGCCTACGGTCGATCGATGGTTCCAGGTACGCCCGTGTCAACTGCCGTGAACTTTATCCGGACCCATCACTGAACGAGTCATTTTGACATCACTCCAGTGCGTGTGCTTCATTTCATTGCAGCCTGAAGCATAATCGCAAAAAAAAAAGGCATTCCCCGCTGTGG
The DNA here is from genome assembly GCF_009017415.1 of Aspergillus flavus. Classification (NCBI taxonomy): domain Eukaryota; kingdom Fungi; phylum Ascomycota; class Eurotiomycetes; order Eurotiales; family Aspergillaceae; genus Aspergillus; species Aspergillus flavus. The sequence goes on along the minus strand of NC_092403.1, from coordinate 723,225 downwards.
GCTAGGTACCAAATGTGAGATTGTCGATCCTTGAATTAGGGCAGCCTCGGCATGCCGAAACCCGTCCTAAAACAGTCCCAAAGCGGTAATATGCGAGTAAATCACGTGAGGATAAGATCCCGAAACCGATCTGATAGGGGGAATATTGCCGCTTTAGGTAATACCTCGCAGGAGTTAACCGGCCGGGATATCAACTCGCATCGCTCCACACTCTATCTTCGTAACCCTAGCGCATCTAGATCGCCTTTTGATCCTCAATTAGTCCTTCTTCGAAGGAACGGGATCTCCTCTCGGCTTTGCTTGTGTTGAGTTAAGCTTTGTGCCAAGTAGTATTTCCCTGGGACAGATCTAGAGTGGCTGAAGTATTTGGAACAGGTACCGGGGATTTTGTGATACTATTATTCATGTTGAGGGTCGAATTGTAAATAGCTTCCATAGCTCTTGCTGTATTCATATGTTCATGTGTAGAAAGTGATAAGCATTTGTATTGAATGCCTCTTTTCTTGCTGCGTGGACTTGGCTTATCTCTCTTGCATGGTATGGTCTCCACTTTGCCTCCGGGAGCTTATGCACCAACCACCCACCATAATGGCGCACAATTGCGTGTGCCACATTCTCCCTGGATAACGGGCGGGACGGAGTATACCCGCTGGATAATCGGCCCAGAGCTGTTTCGAAGGCAAGGAGCAAGGAAACAAGATATACCCTAGAGGAGATATAAATTGGGTTGGATATCTTACTGTCTACGTACTGTGAAGTAACAAAAGCATTTGTTTTCTCTAAGCGTTTCTCTAATAGACATCAGTGCATTACTTTAATTATTTGTTTCAGCTCGCATCACCCTGAAAAGACAATTTTCTGCCATAACAATGGAACAACCACAAACTCCTGTCAACGCCGGACAGCGCCTTCTCACGAACGTCGTTGATGAAATTGCCCAGTCCAATCCCCAGAAGAGGCTCGGTGTTATTCCCAGTGCTCTCGAGGCATCAGAAGGTTTCCGGGACGTGTCGTTTGGCGATCTTGCCCATGCAGTCAATGCGCTCTCATGGTGGATTGAGAAGCAGATCGGAAAGGCCGAGAACAATGAGACTGTGGCATATATGGGTAGAAATGACATTCTCTACCTGATCTTCATACTTGCATGCAACAAGACTGGCTATAAGGTAAAATTATTAAAAATCGTTACATTCTGATGCAATCTGACCGTTTTGAAATAGCCTTTACTCCCTTCGAGCCGACTTTCCATCGAAGCTTATCAACATATCCTGGGTGTGACCGAGTGTCATAGGTTCTTCTACAGCCATGACAAAGAACGACAGGTATCAGAGATGAAGAACTTTCTCAAAGACATAGATTTTTACGAAGTACCAGCGACAGCCGATATCCTCAACTGCAGCCACGTACCAGAGCCATACCCTTTTACCAAGACTTTCGCCGAGGCCGAGGATGATGTTGCTTTTATTATTCACAGTTCCGGAACAACAGGTACGCGAACAAACGATATTACTTTATTAGACGCTAGCCATTGTTAACAGGCGTGACCACAGGAATGCCAAAACCCGTTCCCCTAACGCACGGTTTCGTCGCAACTCTAGACTCTGTTGGCTATCTGCCTATCCCAGCCGGCCGTCGTGTGGCTGCGCCAAACGATCCGAGCTCTAGCAACCTTGTCCTCGTTACTACTCCCTTCTTTCACCTCATGGGTCTATACGGCCTCACGTGTGCTATCTTCCACAATACCCCCTTCGTCAACCTCCCCGACAGGCCAGTCTCGGTTGACCTTGTCCTGGACACAATACGCGCAACAAATCCAACTATTACTTTGCTTGCCCCAGCCATCCTGGAAGATATAAGTCAAACTCAGGCCGGACTGGATTGTCTCGGAACACTAAACGCAGTCATTTATGCGGGTGCTCCCCTGGCAGCGGATATCGGCAACCGAATCGTCCCCTACACTAAAGTCGTTACTCTCCTAGGCTCAAGTGAAATGGGCATCATCAGCTCTCTGGTCCCAGAGGGAGACGGAAACTGGGGCTATTTCGAGTGGAACCCTGCATATGGAGTGGAGATGCAGCACAGAGGCGAGGGACTGTATGAGTTTGTTATTCCTCGTCGGGAGAACTCTCGAGCTATCCATGGTATCTTCCATACCTTCCCTGACAAGACGGAATATGGATCGAATGACTTGTTCGTCCAACACCCGTCAAACCCTACCTTGTGGAAGTACCATGGTCGCTTTGATGACGTGATTGTGCTCAGCAATGGTGAGAAGCTCAATCCGGTGACTCTGGAAAAGATGGTCGAGTGCCACCCGAAGATCGGTCGGGCAGTTTTGATCGGGCAGGGTCGGTTTCAGACTTCGTTGCTGGTTGAACCACACTGGGATGAACAGGAGAAGGCTATTGACGAGGCTGCATTCATCGATGAGATCTGGCCTGTGGTTGAACGGGCAAACGAGACCGTGCCGAACTATGGACGCATTACCAAAACCATGATTAAGCTCTCTTCCCCTGAAAAGCCCTTCAAAACGACACCCAAGGGTACGACGCAGCGTCGGGCAGTTAACAGAGATTATAAGGAGGAGATCGACGCAATTTACGCTTCTGCTGATCAACAGTTGAATGGCTCACTTCCTGACATAATCACCCTGAACAACATCACGCAATACGTTAACGAAACCATCTGCTCTCTGCTCGAGCGGGAGGCAATTGACAACGATGAAGACTTGTATTCTGCAGGCCTTGATTCTTTACAAACTATCCAACTGGCGACGATACTCCGTAACGGCGTCTTTTGCCAAGTGCCCGCTGGCGATCGTCCACGGATCACAGCTCAGCATATCTATGCCCATTCTACAGTGAACCAGTTGGCAGAATTCCTCCTAAAGGTAATTGCTGGCGACTCTGTCGCAAGCATTCCTCGTCACGACAGAATTCAGAACATGGTAGCCAAATACACAGAGGACATCCCAGCACGCCCTTACTCCCAGGCTCAACTCCCTCCTACCTCCACAGTTATATTAACCGGATCGACCGGGTCACTGGGCGCTTATCTGCTGCATATCCTTTTGACGAACAAAAATGTCTCCAAAGTCTACTGCTTCAACCGCTCCGACGCCCAGTCACGCCAAATCCAAAGCTTCAAGGAAAAGGGCCTCGACGCTGCCCCCCTTTCCGACCCTTCAAGAGTCGAATTCCTCAAGGTATCCTTTGGAGAGCTACATTTCGGGATCGACGACACAAAATACGCCTCCCTCCTAAGCACAGTAGATCTAATCATCCACAACGCCTGGAAAGTCAACTTCAACCACCCCCTCGAATCCTTCGAAGACCCTCACATCAAGGGTGTCCGAGAGTTTATCTCCTTTAGCCTCGAAAGCAAATACAAGGCACACTTCTCCTTCGTCTCATCAGTCGCTACAGTTGGCGCCTGGACTTCAGAGATGGGAGCTGTTGTCCCCGAACTCCCACTTGAGGATGACACAGCGGTACTAAAGCAGGGATACGGGGAATCAAAGCATGTCTCGGAACGCATGTGCGTGATTGCATCTAAGAAGGCTCAGGTGCCTACTACTATCTTCAGAGTTGGGCAGATTGCTGGCCCAACCACTAAGAGTGGACTTTGGAACCCTGATGAATGGCTCCCGACTATTGTCGCCACGTCGAAGGCTCTCGGAAAGGTTCCGAGTGATCTCGGTTCGATGCCTATTGATTGGGTTCCTGTTGTATGTTTCATTCTACCTTTTATTATTCTGATGGATCGCTAACTTAGTCACAGGATAAACTGGCCCAGATAACAGTTGAAGCTCTCCAGACCCGCCGGAGATCCCTCACCGAGACGCCGAATGCTTTCTTCCACCTTATGAACCCTAATCATGCGGCGTGGTCTTCGCTCATCCCCGCCATCGAATCTAAATATAACACACAAACGGTCCCCTTTGGCGAATGGATCAGTGATCTGGAATCTATCAAGAACCCATCGGACCAGGATGTTCGGGAGAAGCCAGCTTTGAAGCTCCTCGATTTCTATCGCGGCCTGTCAAGCGCCGAGGGCATGCTATCGGCTGATATCAGTGTGGAGAGGACGAAGGAGGCAAGCGAGACTATGAGGGGCTTGGGGCCTATTTCGGCTGAGTTGATGGAGAACTGGATGGAGCAGTGGGGATTTTAAGTACTCGATTTTCTTTGAGATGAGCGACTTACATGTATTATAGACTGCGCTGTTGTCATTTTCTTGTCTTCATGTATGCATGGCTTAGCGGTGTTTGGAATATAACTTAATTGACCTACTATTCAACTTATTATTGTGGACTTTTCTTTAGGCTCTTTGTAAAATACTCGTTCATCGATGTTGAGTTGCAGTACCTCTTCTCAGAAACCAGCATGGAGTTTATGATCTCAACTGAGTAGACGACGAAACATCGTGAAGAATGGTAACTGCATTAATGCGGCCTTCTATCACTCTTACAAGGTGAAGCACAATACATATTTACCAAAACACCCAACAATCAATGTGCCAGGGTTGACAAGACCACCTAACTACAAAACCACGTAGCACAGCATACCTGGTATCCTCCCATATTGTGTCTATCCTTTAGAATCGAAGCAAACAGAACCCTTCAAAAACCCCCTGACATCCATGACAACGTCCTCTTTCCATCCAGACCCCCATCTCAAGACCCAATATGCTTATGACAATTCAAACGACCATCCTTCGACCAAAGCACAGAATCTATAACCACATTAGCAACCCACCCCAAACCCAACCCAACAGAGGACGACATACCAAGATCAAACTTAACCTTAAGCGACTTATCCTTCGAATGCGGAATCTTATGCTTTGACTTCTTCTCCACATTATCACAATAACATTCAAACTCCCCCTTATTTGCTGCACCCATGACTTGGGAAAAATAATCACAGCTCCAGCAATCACCCTTCATCAGTCCCTTCCCATCAGACTCCGGCGTGAGCTTCTGTGTCTGTGCATCCCAACCAACGCATTTGTCTAAGTCCAGTTTTGTCTCTCTCCAGTCGTCGTCTAGGATTCCCTTCGTGGGGTCTGACTTGGGTCGACGGCAGTCGGCTGTTAGGAGAACTTGGCGGTATGGGGTTGTTATTGTGGTGGGTCCTTTTCCTTGTTTCTTTGGATCTTGGGCTGGGGTTTTTGATGTTGTTGAGGGGGAGGTTATGTGGACTTTGAGGAATCGGCATTCGGAATGTAATGCTCCTCCTTTGTGAATGTTGGTTTCGGGGGAAGAACCGGGTTTCATGTCTGTCATTAGTATGCCTCCGTCTGGTGGAGGTTGGGGCTTTGAGACTATTCCGCCGCCAGCTACCAAGGCTGAGAGATATAAACTGATAATAATAATGAAGTGATGCATTTTGCTCAAGTAAAGAAGTAGAAGTGCCAAATGGGGAGATAATCGAGAGAGAAAGGTTGAGTATTAAATGATTGTGCTCAGGCCCAGGAAAGACTATTTATGCGAATCTAGACCGCTTCCCTGCAGCTTCAGCGGAGGCTTATTTCATTCGTTATGCCTTTTGACTTGCATTTAAATTGGATATTTGAATTTGTTTCATTGTGACGCCAAGCTGGGGCGCAGGGCAACAGCTTCTCACAGGGTTTAAGTTGGGGCAAACGGGAAGGGCAGTTGACTTTCGGTCAGGGGCAGCAAGGTACAACCAATAGATTCAAGGACGGAGATCTAATAATCATGATATGATTAACAACGGATAGAGGTATGTATGTTGTATACAACTAGGAGCTCAAAAAAATTCGAATCTAACATGAGAGTTCTCTGGTTGAGTGAGCTCTTAAACACCATCTGTATATAACTTAGTATGCAGCATCGACAGATTTTCCCTTACAACTCCACTAGAGCCCCTTTTGTAACACGAGGAAGAGAGAACAAAGAGTGTAGTATCCACTATGGATCGTCACTCTGCCATCTAGATGCTGACGAGTATGGAGGATATCAGGATCTGTATCCTACACCAACAACAAGGTACGACTATGTATCCACCATCGTTCCACAAGGTCCTTTATCTGATCGTCACTGTGGCCTTTTAATGTGACTCAAGCATCCTTGCGTAAAAACCTTGTCAAGAGCTGCTGTTTAGCTCTGTAAACCACACTGGCCTCATCTCTACACCGGTTTTCGTTGGGAAAGGTGCCATCTGATAAGGGGTTTATTCGAAATATCCGGCTCGTACGACCTTTGCATTCTTAACTATACTGTCAACGAAAATGTGGAAATCGTTGTCCTCCTTGCACACTGTTGGGTAATAGAACTCGTGAAGGTTGAGCGCCGCTTATAGACCAACGCTGTTCTATCTCCTTTTTACCTTCTTCGTTTCTTCCCCCCCTTTAAGATTCGTGACAGCATGTTGCTACACACTCCGTCTAGATTTTATACGTATAGGCCCCATACAATCCGTACTCTGCATATCCATTTTAGCAGGAGATGTAGATACGTATGTACTGGTGAAGCGCAAATCCGAGGGTCGGCACGAATGGATATACGTACATCTAGCCAGCTAGTCGTACGGAGTAGTTAAATATGGGAACTTCAAGGCTATACTTTCATCTTTACAACTTTTTGCAACTCAAGCATTGACAGAAGTATCTCAATTATGATCCTATACTATCTTGAAGATATCCGAGACCAAAGAACAGGAAAAAGAGTGCCAGCGACGATGTTCCCAGAACTGAATCAAAGATTGGATAAGCACAGGACCTCCTAATCGCAAGAGTCAAATCGCAAGCAAATAAGTATAGCATAGCAACAATACAAAAAGTACTGTCAACACCTACACATTCCTGGCCCTTAACTAATAGCCATCTGATCCATCGAAACCTGACTTCCAGTATGTTCAAAACAAGTCAAAAACCCATCATGAGTAGCCTCCACCACATTATCTACACCCACCCATTAGCAACAATCCCACTACCATATGAAACAGAAGACCACTCACCCAATTGAACAGAAATCCGATCATCCTGCTTATTCCTAACCCCACAAACACACTTCAGATGCGGCTTCGCATAAAAGCAGCTGCTACAGCCCCCCTTCGTGATCCCGTTTCCACGAGACTGCGGGATGAGCTCCTCTGTGGTTGGATTCCACCCAAGACATTGGTTCAGGTCCAGTTTCGAAGTTCTCGATCCCCCGATGCGACGGTCGCATGTTGCCCAGACGGATTGTGGGGTGCTGGGAGGTCGCACGCCCATGGGTAGTCGTTCTCCGTTTGCGTTGACAGGGCGCTGCACACCTTCCCCTGCGATTGCGGGCTTTTCGCCGTTGATGTATATGCCGTGGCATTTGGTGTTGATGTTGCCTTTTTCTGGTTTTGAATCTTTGATTTGGGCTTTGGAGGGGTCTTTGCCGGCGGATACTAGGGTTGATAGGTATAGGGTGAGGAGGATGAGTAAGGTTCGATACATTTTGCCTATTGGATGTAAAGATGGGAGGGCGGTTGTGTGGTGAGGGTGATATTGAAGGAGCTGGGAATAACGATGGAGGTAGGCTTGTGCTGGGTATGAGTGGACTATTTATCTCCTTTTTGTGTTTGATCTGAATTCATCATACATTGATTTAGGGGTTCTAGATTCGTTGTGCTCCTCCGTCTGAGTTATTTAACGTAGGTATTATATGGGGTTTCTTTGTGGAGGTAGGCCCTAGCATGAAGGCTAGACCAACGCTTCGATGAGTTAGTGACTTGAACAGAGGACCGTGCTCACAGCTTACTAACTCTGCTGAGCGTGTTTGAAGAATACCGGAGCTACTACGACTGATTTAGTTGCACCTGTACCTGCTATTGTCTAATGTCACTGGATATTTCACTCCCAAAGTGAGGATGTGGTGACCTGTTGGGCACGTTCAAGTAGAAGATTGCACATACTAACCATTAGCACCGGCTTCTGGTCAAGAAGGGAATATCTAACATGAACCTGGGGTACTGCGCAATGGATCCCTGTAATTACTAGATTGGGGCACACGGGAAGAGCTTGACTAATAACAGAAATGCCAATTTTTGTCCACGTACGGAGTGGAAGTTAAGTATAATCAATGGTTTGCTTTGGATGGGTAGTACGAATTTGTACAGAGCAGATAGCCCGTCTGTATAGGGCAAAAAAGGTTCTCTGTTAAATCAACTGATGTAGTACAACTACAACTTGGATTTGTATTCTCTCATTGCTGTTACCCGCGGATAGAGATAACAGACTGTCGTCGGGCACAGGAGACAAGAACGTTAAGGTTACACAGGGCTCAAATCATTCTTTGAACGTTGTATGCCGAGTTTTATGTTTTTTATGTTACTGATGTGTCAGGGGTCAAGACACAAGGCCCGGACTACTGTATCGTACCCTGATTAATGAACCGGAGCCGAAGATGTTACAGGTTTCAGTAATCCCCCAGCCCCGTCAAGAACAGGATTATTGTGTGCGTCTTATCTCCATCAATTCTGCCTGGATAGGCCAATCGCCCCCGTTGTCACTGTCGACGAGGCCAGCCCCGTTCCATTCCCATAGACGCCTCTCCTGTCTTGTTCCATGGTTGTCCTCGAGTCCTCTTCCAAATCCTCATACACCGCCACCTGCGTATGCTGCCAAATTTCCAAGCCCTTATCTTCCCGTGTGATGTGCTCCGTGCTTTCCGACGACATGGTGTGCTTCCTTGACCGGCCGACCGAGAATTGCGCCAGCTCGTTCGGCGGACCGCTCTCTGGAGAATGTGTTGGTTTCCGACGAAGTGCTATGTAGGTTCCGAAAATCGTGAAGCCATGCACTTTTAGAATCCGGCGTAGGAGGGTATAGCAGTTGGGGGCGTTGGTCACAATAACGGCGGTGCTGGCCTCTCTCACGTACCAGAAAATCCACAAAATACTATTTGGATGAGTGAAGCAGTAGTATCGGCTTAGCGTCGCTGCGACCACGACAAAAATTCCTAGACTGAACACACATAAAAGGGCTAGCTTCCTGTTTCGATGTCAGCTTGTCTTCATGGATGGAAATATACTATCCTTTCGGAACATACTTCTTCCAGAGTAATTGTAAGCTGAGAAATACTGGTATCGGGATGCAAAGCATGGCCAAGTCTGAGGATAGATTGAAGGCATATGACATGATTAGATGATGCTGGGCGCCCTCACATTGAGCTCGATAGATGTCAGCATGCGGTTTCTTCCTGAAATATTTCTCATAACTCACGGTCATTGTCTGCTTTCACGACGAAATAATTGGAAAATGGCCGACACCAGACACCGTAGTAGAAGATTTCTACTATGACGAAGCTTATTGCAATGTAAGCCATCAGGATCTTGACTGGTAGAGCCATCTTTGTTCCTGACCTGTGATTCCTATCAGCAGGCTTCCCGACGATTAAAGGGCCTCTCGGAGAATGAAGACCTAAAAGATATCCACGTACGTTAATCGGTAGTACACCAAGATCATACAGGCTTTGCACCCCCATTGCACCAATACCATCGATTGTTCCAGAACAAAGGTGATTTTGCTTCCGTAGACGCGATCCTGGATGTCTTCCTCGGTAAGGCCCTGCATTCCTGTAGGCGGCAAGATGTTGGTTTTTGGATGTTTTGCTTGAATGTTAACCCAAATGATGAAGTTGGTGTAGAAGCCCTATCTTCGCTTTCAGTGTTTATTAAGATAAGTATCTATCAACCACGGTGAACATACATAAGTCAATAGCATGATATAATCCTCCACCATCAGACCTTTCAATCCACCCAGGAGCATACCCCTGGAGATACTGGGAACGGATGTCAGACCGAGCAACCAAGCGAAGGGTACCGCTTACTATCGCCAGATAACCACGACACTGGTGACCGCAAACCAGGTCCATGATTCCACCAGGCGGTCGTCGTGCATGCTGAACTATTCGGTCACATCGGCCCAGCTCAACTGCTGACAAAGAGTGAAGGAAGGCCATGTTGTCTTATATATGGGCGCATGCTGTCGGCATGTCTTACATCCACCCCATTCTCGGAGAAAAGAATTTTTTGCTATAGTGTGTCGGGTTGGATATAGACAGGGTTCCGTGCAAACCTGGTCTCGGCTTGCTTAGCTTACTTCCCAAAGGTCTTGAGTGGTTTAGTGTTTCTTTAGCTTATTGAGGCCCACCTGGATGAGATATTGATCTGCAGGAAACTGGGCCTGCGGGCCGAGACTGCCCGCTGTCAGCGTCGTGCCAAAAGTCCTGTATCCACAGGCTTCTTATGTAACACTAATTCTGTTTAATATCACTAACGTTATCGCATGAACTCTGACCTGCTTATGGGACAGCACACTTTGAGATGGAAATCAAATATAAGTTATAGAAATGTTGGTGCCTTCGTGCGCCTTTACAGCGGTACTCTTATTCCAATCGATATAGCGCCACTCATCTTACTTGAAATTACTACGATAGCTGTCTCAGGGCAGTAATATGCAAGTATCATGCAAGGGCTTCCCAGGAATGACGCTAGCAGGGTTGAGGTCTCAGTCGGAGGTTTTTCAGATCCCCGCCAACAGAACCACAGACCGGCCGATAAGAGATAGAATCCTTCTTGCCTGTTAATGTCCCCATGCCCCGCTCTATTCGTGCTTCTGCGCCCTTGCTATGGTTAATCTCCTTCATTCCCCTCATTCCCCTCCTCTCATCTTCTCTCTCATCGTGGCCGAAGCGCAGAAATGGAGATTGAGCGCGAACAGAAAAGCCTCTGGCATGTGGGCATCGAGTCGCACGATGGTTCCCTCGAGTCACCCACTGAGCGCACGAATACTGCGGTTGACCCGGGTGACGAGGGAGAGAAGCGCATGAGACATATCCAAGAGGGCAACGGGCTATTGCGATCGCTGCGCAATTTCGAGACCTGGATCGACCGCAAATTGGGCGTGGAGGCCATGGGGGTCGAGCGAGTGCCAGAGGATAAGCGACGACCACCACAGAAATTGAATGTATGTATTACTGTCCTGAGGTGAGCATGGAGGCCATTCTCTCGTTCTTGCCAAAAAGATATGAAGCCTGACTGACGCGCCCGATCCCGCTCAGATGATGTTCTTTTGGTTCTCTGTCCTGATAAGCCCAACGCTGATCCCTATCGGCTCACTGGGTCCTATCTTTGGCCTCTCAGTGCACACCTCAGTCATCCTGACTATCTTCGCGGCGCTCCTTGGGACCATTGCACCCGCTTTTACCGCGACGCTGAGCCCACCAAGCGGCCTCCGCCAGGTGGCAGTCGCCCGCTATGCATTCGGCATCTGGGGTGCGAAGTTCTGCGGCCTGTTGAATATTATCGTCAATGGCGGATATGCGGTCATTGCTGCAGTGGTCGGAGGCCAGCTCCTTGTGGCCGTATCCGGCGATTCGGTCCCACTGGCGGCAGGGATTGTTATTATCGTCGCGATCGGCTTCCTCGTGTCCTTTTGCGGCTTCACTCTCATCCATCACTACGAACGATACGCCTGGATCGTTGCATTGGTACTCATCTGCGTGACATGGGGACAGTCCGCGCGGTACTTCTCTCCCACCCCCGGGCTGAGCCAACTCAGCGGCATCGACTACAGCGGTGCCTGTCTGAGCTATTTCGCTGTCGTCTTCGGCGTCGCCTGCTCATGGTGTCCCATCGCAGGGGATTACTACATCCACTACCCAGCCGACACAAGCAAATGGCTCGTCTTCTCCCTCACCTACTTCGGACAAGTCCTCCCAACTATCTTCGTCGGCACGTTGGGCAACCACTTCGGCGGGATCATCATCTCCAACGACGAGATGTCAGCAATATACAACACAAAAGGAACAGGAGCTCTAATTCTAGCTACACTCCGACCAGCAGGTTGGGCCAAATTCGCCTGTACCATTTTCGCCCTAACCTTCCGTAAGTAACCAACAGTTAACCTCTACATAGGCATAAAAGAAAATGAAAAAGACCAACAAACTAACAAGACAACAGTCGCAAACGTAATAGCAAACATCTACTCCAGCGCCCTCTGCATCCAACTCTGGGGCAAACACTTCCTCGCCATCCCCCGCTTCATCTGGTGTGCGCTAACATCCGCCATCGTTCTCGCCCTCGCCTGGGGTGGCCGCAACAAGCTCGAAGCCATCATCGACAATTTCCTCGCCATACTGGGCTACTGGACCCTTGCCTTCGCGCTCATCCTCGCCATCGAGCACTTCTGGTTCCGGCCCCGTCTCGGCGGTTACGACCTCAGTGCTTGGCAGGATCCGAAGCGCATGCCTGTGGGGATCGCGGGTACGGCGGCTTTGTTGATTGGAATCGGGTTCTCGTTTTTAGGGATGTGTCAGACTTGGGTAGGTCTTCCTTCTGATTTCTCTCTGCTTTTGTTTTCGAGTTGGGTGGTAGTGGTTGGTTGAGTGTTTGGCTAACTGGTCTTTGTGTAGTATGTGTCGCCAGTGGCGAGAAGGATTGGGAAGAGTGGTGGGGATGTGGGGGATTATCTGGTTTTTGCTTCAGTGGGGGTGTTTTATCCCGTTTTGAGGACTTTGGAGATAAGGCTTGCGGGGAGGTGAGTTGGCTTTGATAATGCTGGACGTGGATAAATCTGAAAGCTACTCGATTATGGCCTGAGGCTGGGGCCTTGAAGCCTAGAAAATGTACCAAGTCCCACAGCGAGCCTCTATGGTATACACGGTGAACACGAGCTCGTTGAGCTTTGTTAGCAAGTAAAAATACTACGAATATATATGTTTTGCCTTATTACTAGTAACTAACCATGATGCTACACTAGTCTTCCTATAAGATACTTGATAGGGACATGGACTTGTAAGAGATGTATAGTAAGGCACTCAAGGGGTCAGTAAGAGATGGCCGTTAGTCGGTATTCGTTGTTTGCCATAATTAGGTCTTCCTGCCCTACCTGATTGTATAGGAGTCGGGTAGAACCAGAAAAGGTCCGAGACCATGGGACCTTACAAATTTAAAGTGATACTATGGCCAGCCAAGGCACCAAGCTTCAAATGATGTTCGCTTAATGAACTAATCCTCACAAGACCCTAAGGCCTCTAGACCCGATCAGTTGGTTTGTCTACTAGTCCGATAGGCCCAGATATTACTGCGCTACGGTCCACAGCACACTGTTTCATGGTTATATCGAACTCACTACGCTGGAAATCTCCAGCCCACATGTAAAATTCGTTGTTCTTGGAAAGTCTTGGGATGACTCTTTTCTATGTACTAAATGAAACTATACTTAATTAAAGTAATTCTAGGTATGCCGAGAAGGGGTCACCAATTCCAACTCGCCCATTACTAATAGGCCCCCAACTACACCCAGAGCAACCTCAATAACAAGAGCCTTCAGGATAATTTTAACATAACGAATGCGAGCAGCCCAATCAAAGCTAGTCCAGGCATCCAGAAGGCTGAGCTCGCCGCTGCCACCCACCATTGCGGATTTCACCTTGCCGCCAAACCGCCGGTCGAAGGGCACGATCGGGTCATCCTCCTCGGGCAGCATAGAAGCAGCCACACGAGTGAATACTCCCCTAGCGGGAATGGAAACCAATATAAAAAGGATAGCTGGGAGAATACCCATGGCCAGGAAATTGAGAAGCTCTTTTTTCTTCGGATTGGCAACAATGCCATCCACGGTCCCGCCTGAGAGCCTTGCAGCGGCTATAGGCAGAGATAAAGTCGCAAACATGAGGACATTGTACAGAGCAGCTGCAGGGGCAATTCTAGGCCAATGCTAGAGGCCGAGCATTCGCCGATAGCGGCTCCTAGGAGATTGGTCGGCGATCACCAGATGAACCCACGCCATCTGCCAGGTGGCCAAGAGCATGCTAGCGATGAATTTTCCGAGAAATAAACTCAGGAGAGAGTGGGTCGGGATAGGAACAACAGCTGGAAGTAGATAGCCTGCGCCCAGATCGAACCCGGTGTAGGCCAGATACATACGAAATCCACGGAAGCAGGACCAAAAGCCACCACGGGCGCGTAGGTGCTTGATGGCTGAGCGTAACCCGCTAGTGATTGGTTTAGTGGTTGATGGAGCTGCGACCTCGGGATCATTAGGGTTGCAGGGATCGTTAGAATCTTCGCAGTCGAGTCGAACATAAGTAGTCGGGTTCGAGTCTTCGACTGCGGCCAGAGTCGCAATAACATGGTTGCAGGTGTAGTCCACCTAGCCCAGATTATCGATGAGTTTAAGTAGTTTTTATTCATGTTACATATACCGACTCACCCAGAAGATTGCGAAACCAAATGCAAGGGCCGTAAGAACGACAATGGAGAAGCCTAGCCATCCATGGATTGGATTTTGAGGCTGTTGGCGATATTCAAGCCGAGCGGAAATCAGCTCGTGGCCTCGGCGTATGAGGACTTTGCCAACAGCTGACATGATGCCTGACTGAGTAAAATGGAAAATTTTTCAAGGGAAAGAGGCAGGGGGCGAAATTCGAAGTCGGATGAGTTTAGCGGTTTAATCAGTACATACTAGCAGCCATTGCCAGGGTTTTTATGCACTAATGGCCCTAATTTCCATTTACCTATGAGGGCCAAGAATTGAAGACCAAACACAGCCCCACAGAGACGCACGTGACTTGGTATACATGTTGGAAGGCGAGTGCGTCCATTGAAAAGGTGTTCTATATGAGAGCTGGTAGGGACATATAGACCGTTGAGAATTACTCTCTTCTTGCATCCTACTTGTCGCAAGAATGAAGTTTGTTACAGGTACGCGCAGTGTAAGCAAGTACCAGGGCTTACTTGAATACTGATAACAGCGAGTCAGCGACCTAGCTATCCGCGCTGTGGACGTGTGCTGTTGTTGTGATGGCTTCGTGTTAACGGGATTGATGATATATATTGTCTTAATGAATGTGAGAATGACTTTTCTAATATGGTTTACCGGGATACGAATATTATTTTTGCAGAGATGTGTATGAGCCAATGAATCATCATGAGAAGGTTTGTTAGAAGGGGCTGTAGGATTAATACGCAACTAATAGTCGAATAATTTGCTGTAGATATGATGCTCAGATCTTCATTGCGTAGGTAGGCCTACTACTTTGAGTATGAAGTTGGCCAGACCAATGATTATAATAACGATAATAATGTTCACAGCAACACTTCGCGGGTATCTCAGCTTTAGCTAGAGCTGCAGCTCAGAAATCATAATACTCAAAATGAGAAGACATCTTGTACTTCCGAACGTCGGCTGATAATGACTATTCTCTATAGATTAGTGCGCAGGCGAATAGAAGGAATTTATCGCCGATCATTCGGAGACTATGGGTCACACTTAATCCCGAACATATAGACACTGCTCCTGTCACCGAGTCGTCGGTAATTCATAAGACTGCTCATTCCCCGATACCTCGTAGATCTGCTGTTCGTGGCCCAGCTCTGCCTGCGGGGTTTTCAATGGCATCGCGGTACCTGAACTGACCCTTTGAAATTCTGGCTGCGACAGCGCTTGCCTCGCACTTCTTCTGCCCCAGAGAAACCCAACTCCTAACATTCCGCATGCCAGACACGCCAATGGCACTGCGACCCCGACTCCAATCGCGACCTTGGTGGATGAATCTGAGGATTCCTTGTTGCTATCTTTCGGTGTTGCTGTTACGGTGGTGGTAACAGTCGCATTGTTACCAATTGCGACTAGGGGTGAATCGAGGGTGAAGCCTCCGCCGTTCGTGCAGCAGTTGTTGGTATCGCCACAACACCATGATCCATCTCCGCATGATGTGACTCTCGTCGTCCAATTTGATTTTCCTCCTGCCTATTTCCCAATTAGTTAACATCGGATTGGAAGGTACCGAGAAAAGGTCGTTTTAAAGGGATGACCAAGGTTCGTTATTATCATTGTCATTTAGGCAACATACCGCATCATCACAAAAAGTCTTCTTCAAGCAATTCGGAGAATCCCAGTTCTTATCGGTACAAAAGTCCCTCCAATATCCCGTCTGACTTGAATAGCAGAGACCCGTGCTGTGACACGTGTCTGGCATTGTATCGTTGAGTTTACAGCACATGGAGTTCTCGCCCTCTATCGCAATGCACGGGATATACCGGGGGTCGGTGACTGCGTATCCATCGGGTGTGTAACAGGTCGTCGCTGCGACCAGATTGAGGCGAATCAAGAGGAGGGTTACCACCCGTAGTGTCCAGTTCATGGCTGTGGCATGTCAACGGGAGAAAAGAAAATTATGATCGGGGTAGCCTGGGCGGCTAAAAGTTATAACTGATCGGCTGTGCTCGGCGGTTTCACAGCCTTGTGTACTCTAGCAGGGGTGCCTTGTAGCATTTGTCCAATCAGGTTATTACGTTCATGGTTGATCATGGGGCGAAATTAATATAGACAGATGGTTTACTAATGTCAACCCCCTTATTAACCAATCCTTCATAACTAATAAACTCTGTTATATACCCCAGTAGGAATCTTCATCAAATATGCCTTCACTTGATAGTACTTGTCGATATTTGTGTCCTCGCCCCGCTTAGGGAATAGTTTAGCTTAGTGTATGGTTCAGACCTGCTAACTAGGGCCCGGAGCCAAGCCGCGGGGATTGATATAACTATATTCGGTCCCAATCCTTTCAGGCGATGTTTACATCCCAATGGCAATTCGCATTCGTTCTAGTCAAACTTCGATCACGTGGGTATACTGACCCTACAGCACTGTGGTGTACTCCCTTACATAGTTCGCGCTCGCCGAGCACTCTCTGGTCAACTCATGCTCTACCAGTCTGCTCAGGAACGCGCAGACGAAATCTTAAATCGACTGTGGACCGATAAAAGAATGCCAAGACTCATCAAGCTTTGCTGACAAACTATCGATGTAGTATTGTACAAACAAACTAGTTCAGTTGAAATAAATAACGACGACAGTCGCTACTAATAATTTGATCTGTCTCTCGCTTTCATATCCAATTTCGCCCGTGGGCACCCCCAAGGAAAAGAATGCATCAGTTGGATCAAGTACCTCTCGAAGTGCTTTTCCTAATCACAAGTTATCTCACCGCACAAGGAGACATTAACACCCTCGTCCAATCCAACCGTACATTATATCATGCCCTGCGAGGTACTCTATATAAATACAACGTCCAACATGATCACGGCTCCCCTTTACTACACGCCCCGAAACACCGACACACACATTTAATGAAACCTCTCCTCAAAACCGGAGCCAGCATCAGCACCCTTGAGACCCAGAACTTCCCTGTGAAATCGACATTGCCCGCCAACCTCGGCTATCACATAGTCGACTCATCCCAATTCGGATACTATCCAGACGAGGACAAGATTAAGGAGATGACTAAGGAGAGACATTATGCCCTGGTACTCGCCGCTCAAGGTGGGCATTTCACCACCCTTTAGGCGTTGCTTTCCGAGCTAAGACCAGACCAAGCATGTACGGCTGCTCAGCTACGAGTAGTTCTGCATTGGGCTATTCGCTCCCACAAGGATCAGTATTTGTAATTGTTCCTCGACAATGGTGCACCGTTGGACCCCACCGGTAATGAGAAGCAGGATCTCCCTGCGGTGGAGGCAGGCTATGAGACTATGGTACCTCGGCTTATTGACCCTGGGGCAGAGCCTGGTCGTTGTGAAATTCCTGGACCCATTGAGCGTGCTCTACGGATGGAACAACGAGAAATTGCTTAAGTTTCTGTTTGAAGGGTAGCATTCGACAAACCAGCGACTTAAGTTTGATACATGCCGCTGAGAATAACGGCACCACGCTACTGCAACTTCTCGTTGATGTAGGGGCATGCAGCATTATTTTATGCGGTCAAGAGTGGGCAGACGATATGGTCGAAGCCTTGATAGATAGAGGGGCGAATCCACACTTGTCTTTGACCCTCATCGAACATGGGGGCGGTCGCTGCCTAGGTACAACCGGATTCGCAGTGTGGTTTCACCATTTAGATATCATGAAGCTCTTGCTTGCTAAGGAGAAAGGCTTCGCGCAGGCTAGGACTCTCTTGTTACCAGCACTAACCGACGCACCAGGAGAGCGGAAGATGTAGCTGATTATGTTAACAGGCAAGAATCTGCACGTGAGCTTGAGCCCGAGAATACATTGGAAGTGACTCGTAGCTTGCTTGATCCTGACGTTTATTATGAGGATGGAAATTGTGCGCACCAATAAAGTCAGTCAGCCGGCCAGGTGAATCTTTTTGCAGTGGTTCAACATATAGCGCACTCAGTCTGTACCAAGAAAGTACGTCTGAAGGCTCTTACATTCTACTCAATGCAAGTGGTGGTATTGATTCTATCGAAGGAGATCACCACATTCGACCGTCAGGATCAAGAATCTGAGGATCGACAGTCTTTTACGTCCTTGAGAGAGCGACGCTGCAACACTTTCCATTATAGCAGACTTGGAACTGTAAGTCATCCTCCAGGCTATCTTGACTAGCTCAGGCGAGCAATTTGCGGCGCTCAGGGCTACCAAAGAGATTATGTTTCCTAACTCAAGATGTTTGGGTTGCTGGATCTACTATATACCATTTGGATTATTTGATACAATAACCAACTCACACACCTCAAGGAACCACCTTCTCGTCTTTAGCCGCCTCATCCAGAAGTTCCTCCACACCGCGAGCCCTCAGACCCTCCAACAAGCCCGTCCCCCACGTCAAAGCCCTATCCTCCGGAGCCTTGTTGCAATTGGTAAAGCCCATAATTCTAAAGTACTCCAAGTCGACATCCTCCCCGACCAACTTCCCCGACGTAATCCTTTCTATCACCTCAGCAAAGGGCAACTTCTTCAATGTCCACTCCGGGTCCCGTCTCTTGATCAACTTATACAATTCAAGGTATGTCAAGGTCTGGCCTCCGAAGTGAGTGAATTCGTTCCACTCGATCTCGTCATGCTCCAATATCGACAATGCCGCCCGAGCAACGTCCCGGACAGACGTTAGCGTAACCTTCTGCTGTCCATCCGCATACAACTCGAACACTTTATTTTGGTGATCCATCACCCATCCAACGCCAACATCTCGGAGATACCGCTGTGAGGCGGGCACAACGTAGTCCATGAACCACCCGTTGCAAATCATAGTCCATTTAACCTCGTGTTGCGCGCGAAGGGCTTTCCAGATTGTGTCTCGTGAGTGCGCGATCATGATCGGTTGGTCTCCGAAGTCTTCGATGTTGGTGGTCCAGGATGATGGCAGGAAGCGTTTGCATTTTGGAGACCGGGTGCATGCTTCTAGAATTGCAAGATGGACGGAGATATATTTGTCCTCAGGTCCGCAGAAGGTGGATACCACGGCGTCGCAGTCCTGCAGGTGCAGTGTGAGGTTCTCGACGCTGTAATCGGTGATCTGTTGGTCAATGGGTAGGCGATCTAGGTGGCTTTTGTGTTTGCTCGTGAGGAGGACGACTTCATGTGTGGATCTGCTGAATTCTTCCATAAAGTAGTTGCCTACGTCTCCGACGCCTGCGAGTGCGATTTTCATGTTGGAGGCCGTCGAAGGGTGTAATCAAAAGACTTTGGTGTGTCTGTTAGGTTGAGTTCGTAAGGACTCATGCTGATAGTATTGGCACCGTGTTTAAGACTTCCTTTGGCGGGGTCATCATGAAGATCAGCCTTTTCTTATCCATTCAGAGGCTGGTTGCACGACGTGGCCCAAGTTGAATATTGAACCCCGCTGTCATATAAGCTGGATTATCACCCCCCCTCGCTTAAGATATTGCGACTTTCTATGGAGTCAGGCGCCAGTTTCGGAGATAATGTTTCACCACGAATAGGCGTTGAGCGCATTAGCCCGGAAGAATAATCATAAACCAGGACAAGGCTCTCATCCGGAATCGTACTATTATCCTGATAGGTCCCATTTCTCAATCTCGGGCTTTGAAAAGCTCCCTGTAGGCTCCTTGAGCGCTGCTACCAAGGGCTCTGACCACCCGACGTATATCGTCATCAGTGGTTCGCGGATTGATAGTACACATCCGGAGACCAACCACACCGTCCAGCAGAGTGGTGAGTATGCACGCGATGTTCTCAGCGGCCAATTCTTTCGAAACGTGAGTATTAATCTGGCCGAGAAGTTTTTCATCCACGCCGTGTGGGGCAAACCGAAAGTTCACAATGGCTAAAGATGTGGGGGCCAAGATAACCCAATCTGCCAGCCTTTTTATCTCGCCTTCAGCTAGAACTGATAACTCAAAGCCTCGGCCAATCATCTTGTCAATCGTGTCCATGCCAAGTACCTGCAGACTGAACCAAAGTCGCATGTGCCGCGCGGGCCTCGTCAGTTCAATTCCATAATTCCAGGGATTCTGGGGTTCCATTTCATCCTCAAAGTCGCGGCAGAAATGAGCTGTGGATGCAAAACTCTTTAGTGGATGGGATTTCTCGCGGAAGAGGATAGTACCACAGCCGTATGTCTGGAAGAGCCATTTGTGGGGATCCCAGGCGATGCTATCCGCACGACCAAGTCCGTCCACTAGAGGTCGATGGGTACTTGAAAATGCGACAGATCCGCCGTAAGCCGCGTCGACGTGCATCCATAATCCATGTTCGTCTGCTATGTCTGCAATTTCGTTCAGGGGATCAATGCCGCCGGTGCTCGTTGTCCCACACGTTGCAACAACAAGGAATGGTCTGAAACCGTCTGCAAGATCTTCAGATATCGCACGACGGAGATGGTCGCTATCCATGCGGTATTTCGAATCACAGCGGATAGTCCGGATCTGGGAATCCAGTATGCCGACGACGCGAAGCGCCTTCGTAATACAGAAGTGTGACTCATCCGATATATACACGGTCGCTCTGTGCCGCAGCTCAGCCTCCAAGCGCTGGTCTCTGGCAACGGCAACTGCAGTCAAAGTCGCCATCGATGCCCCGGACACAAACTGGCCACCTGCAGACGAAGGCAAGCCGAAACGTTCAGCAATCCAGGCGATCAAAGACTTTTCCACGGCGCAGACGCCGGATCCTGACTCTGAGCTTCCTGCATAGGTATTGTGTGCGGAAGAGAGCGAGTCTCCCAGCCATGACATGGGGGAGACTGGTGATGGAATGAATGCAAAGAATCGAGGATGCTTTGTGCTGATGCGATATGAGAAGATCTCGTCGGCTTCTCGCAGTACATCTTCTAACGGCCTACCCGTGCTCGACGGGGTCCGTCTCTGAACCTCCGATAGCCAGTCTTCACTAGGATAGTTTGCAATTCTTACAGCTTCAGGGAACGGGTTGTGGCATCCGATACGTTCCAATGAATTTCGGAAAGCATCTGCTACCTGGTTAATCTCAGTACTGTCATGAATGTTTATCCTCTCGACTGAATCTTGTTGAGGCATCGTGTATACTGTTGTTAAGGAATACAGGTATGGAAATCTCTTAGAAAATGAGAGGGAGGAGCGTCTGTAAAGGTGAGTAGCTGTAAAATGGACAGGTACATCACGCGATTCATTTTTAGCTTTTAAGTTCGACAGAAACTCAATGTGGTCGATGAGCCTGCTCGAGGAACGTTCGTTTCTAAATAACTTGGTGTTACAGCAAGATTGTCGCCGAGATCGATTTGGTTCAAAGTTAAAGCGCGGTGTCGTGATTTCATAGAATCAAGTGACGCTGCAGGCCTCAGGCAACTGTATTTACTGCATCTAATTCGCTTCATACCACACTTCCGGAAATTGTGAAGGGTACTGAAATATTAAAGATTATCGGATCATATTGCTGTCTTTCAGCAGCGTCTTGCTTCAGTGCCGCGTATATATGTACATGCATGCAGCTAGTCATCATTACTGTCATAGAAACTGCTCACCTCCCACCCGTTGACCGAGCTGTAATCGGCAAGCGGCGAGGTACCATGAAGCACCTCATAGTGTTTCCTGGGGACACAAGTCGTAGAGTTCCCTTCCTTGCATCCATTCAGCAACCCAGCAATCCGTCGTCCTGCATCGCGACCTTCAAACCATGCCCCGTGCAAGAAACCAAAGTAGGACGGACTGGTAGCTTCACCCGAGAACCAGAGTCGGTCGGTGTTGGCTCGCAGGTTCTCATGCATTTCCAGGGTCGTGCCCATGGGCCAGTTGGAGTAGCTACCATAGGACCACGGCTCGGTGTTCCAGCGAGGATACAGGAAGGCGGTAGGTTCAGGAACATCCACATCAGGGAACATTTTACGCAGGACCTCCATAATTTCTTGCTTAGTCTCCTCGTCAGATTGGCGTTCGGCCCGCTGGGCAAGCTCGTCAGTAACGGTCACGAAGATGATGTTGGATCCCGGGTGGAAACCGTCCATGGATAGGGACTGGAAGAGTGGGTAGTAGCCACGAGTGGCGGGGTCCGCGTATAGGAAGTACTGGGTGTCCGTAGGCCAGAAGGTCTCATTGAACTGCAAAAAGATCTTCGTATATGTGCCCATGGTGAACATCTGGATTGCTGTCTTCTTCCACTCTGGCAGCTCCGGGGTGAAAGTGACGACATCGTTCTGCAGGACGCCCAAGGAGAATGTGCAGATGGCGTATGCGGCTTGGACGCAGTTCCCATCGCTACTGTAGACTGTGACGCCTTCGGGTCCGTAAGTGATATTCGTGACTTTGGTATTGAGAAGCAAGCGGGGGTCATCTTCAGTCAGGAACTTGGAGGCCATGCCCTTGATGATAGTGTTAAATCCCCGCTGATCGGTGACGAAGTTATCGTGGTCGCTGAACTGATTCGAGGTCAAATTGTCACTTGCCATACCAAATACCAAAGAGCTTTCTAGCGGCGTGAAAGAGGCCTCGAAATCTACTTTTATTTAGTACTTGCACCCATGCTACCAGGAATAAGAAACTCACCCCACGTCCACCAGTCAACTGCCTGAGCCTCCATGTCATGCGACTTCGGCTTCCATCCTGCCAACGCCAATCCGGCCTTTGCCGTCTGGTCCTGGAGATTTTCAACAAGAATCTTGCCAGCCGCCTGGTTTGCAATATCGTAGGCTTCGTCACACTCATCCAGGAGATGGGAATAATCCTTGTAGCCATCCTGATTGTATGTCGAAACATTGCTGTAGTTCGAGTAAGTCGTCTGCAAGCCAAATTCCTTGGCTAAAGTCCAAATTGGATTCTCAGGACCTCCTGGATTTCCGAGTCCTTGCACCTAATCAACTATGTCAGTGGAGTGCGGTTAAGGCAAGGGATATGCTGTCCGCACCCAGTTGGCACCCATTTCGACCACGTAGGGGTTCCCATCTTTGTCCTGGCCAAAATTCTCGTGCCAAGCACGACCACCAATTCGGTCGCGATATTCCAGGATAAGGAAATCATCCACCGACGCTTTCGACAGAGTTTGCTACGAATGTCAGCGGTAATCTTTGCCTCACAGTCAAGAATCCAAAATGCTTACGGCAGCCGAGATACCTGATATCCCTGCCCCTCTGAGCATTGTCAGTATATCCTCGGGGATAATCACCGATAACCGAATGGATAGACACATACAGAATCGCAACCGTAGCCTTCTGACATGTCCCTTCCTGGTCTCTAGGTTGGGACACATAGCCCACCACCGGGTGGACAGCCCAGGCTCCAAAGGCAATTAATGAAAGATGGCCCAAAAACATCATGAGCAATCAGAAATGAGCTGGCTCTTCGTCCACAGCAATTGACTGGGTCATGCAGGAGAGACGGGGCCTATAAATATTTGTTTGCAGTTACCCACTTTCCCATTCCGGCCCCCGGGGCAAGTCCAGCCGCACTTTCGGGGAATTTGTTTATGGACTAGTGGTGCGAATAATTGATATAGACCGATGGAGTTTCTGCAGGCAAAGCTGCACATTATTGGTGGTCGAACTACGCGATTGGGCAGGTCCATGCGGGTCATTCTGCGGCTGGGCTGATCGACGTACGCATATCACACTGTTTCAGCTCACGATGCTGATAAGCATTCGTCGTTGTCCTTGCCTCGGTTTCCCCGATTAAGTTGCTTCCCCTCTCCCTCCCCGCATCGTGGATGCAACCTTTCGGTAGCTTCCGATTGCCAGCAAAGCAGTACAGACCAGAGAATAGGTTATTTCAGTTGACTTCCAGCATTTCACTGGTTTTCTCTTTTTTCCGCTTCAAATTTGGATCTTGATGCATAAGTTCAAGTAGATCGGAGAAGCTCACTTTATTAGGTAATCCCTGGCTAATCAACTGGATCACCTTGGGCACTGGCAACCGTATCTTAAATAAAATCTATAATTAAAATATATATGTATGTTTACCTCCAGTTTACTGCGACCATATAAAATCAGTATCTCAAGCTTGCCTATCGGGTTCCACTAAAAACGTAGCATCTGAGAAACGTTGGTAGAGATAATCTTATCAGTCGTGTGGTGATAACATGGAGAAAGGAATCATTCTAGAAAGAATCTCGGGTTAGATCCTGACTGACCGAGTCACCCTTAACCCTAAATAGCATGTCCAAGAGAAATTGAATGATGCATGGAAGCTCCTGTTCGCCGAAATTTTCCCGGTTCTTAATTAACAGCGTAATTTGTTCTACCCTTTCACTCGCCAACTTTCAGATGCTCGCCTGGGTATTGCTAAATAGACTTAGCTGGTACTGCTGATAAAAATGGCACAGCTTAGCTATTATATGCATGCTACGGAAAAATTCATTTATTTACTAATAAATCTATCTCAACAATCACGTCTAGGCCGATGGATAGAATAAACCTAAAAATCTTGCGCACGTGTCATAGCTTAGCCTTCTTGCTGTTGAGGGCTGAGATCATTTTCTTCGCGAATTCCTCGGCATCAGTAATAAATCCATTATGCCCTCCAGGAGCAAACACCACAGCAGTCTCAAGCACGTCAGATAGAGTGATGACTGGGTTGCTTGCGAGCTCCGGTGATATATCCAATCCTTTCATAAGAACTAACCTGTCTCGATATAGCCGAAGATTTTCAAGGTCGAGATGATAGTTGAGTACTATTGGTAACTCAAACTTAAAGAAAAGCATGGCTTCGTCCACCGGTTGAGACATAAGTCGTGCATAATGCGGATCCCGACGCAATCTCTGTTGGTCACGCCTGCCTTGTACATAAGCAAGCAACTCGCGCCGAATAATCCTATTCCCACTCCCCCCGTACTTTAAAATTCCATCAACCATTCCACCTTTGATGTACGATCTGAATTGAGTAGGAAGATGGTCGAGAATAAGTGGCTCGTGTAGTATCAGGTGCTGTACAAGGTCGGGACGAGACTGGAGGAGATCAATAGCCATCACCGCACTGCCGGAAGCCGCGAAGACTGTCGCAGGCTTCCCTGGTGATAAATGTTGGATTAACTGGGCTACATCGTCGGCTTGAGTCCTCACATGGGTCGTCGTGTCCAGCTCGCCAGGAGTGACCAAGAGACTGTTTCCGAATCCTCGGCGGTCATATAGAGCGACTTGAAAATGTGAAGAGAGCGCAGTGGCTAACGGCTCATACACCATTCCAGTACCAGTTGCTCCAGGCATCGGAATAAGCAGTGGTCCAGTCCCAATGATTTTATAGTAGAGAGAGGTGCCATCGACTGCAATGCAGGTTGCGCAGGGGCTCTTGTTTGTTTGCATCTGTGCTCTGTAGGGCCTTGTGTAGGCTCTGACAAGATAACACAAACATCTCAAAATATACCAGGCGCTGGTCCACGTACTTATAGTTCGGCCAATAAATACTCCCCATAGTTGTCGCTTTCGAAGTTAAACAAATGCTTCATAAGCTGTGGAGCCGGGGTAGTAGCGCAAATGTACGGTCTAGAGTTTCTAGCAAGTATTCCACAGGGTATTGCCTTTTTTAGTACTTACCTTCGGTTGATAAAGCCTTGTATAACGAATAATGAGCTCTGCCTTTGTCATCCTGTCTATGTTTTGCCAAACATGTACACAATTTGCTGGCCTCCGCGGTCTCCAGTCGCTCGATTTGCCACCACCCAGTGTCATCGGTCGGAAAACTTGCCATTGGATGGCTCCTTACCTTTAACCTGGTTAACAGACTTTGGGCCTCAATATTCAACCTTCGTCATTAAAAACAAAGGATAACAGCGGCACTTGGTATCATACGAGAGATATATTGCTAGCATTTTAATTAACGTTAACGCGAGGCAAAATGAAATACCTCCACAGGAGTACGCCAACCGTTGCGAAAGTTCTCTGGGACCTTTGTCCATCATATATATCCCTATTGCTACAATAGGAGTCATTAAGCAGCAGGTCAACTTGGAAGAAATCAACCATAGATGATAAACTGTGGTAGGGAAGGCCATGAGCAAGTCACATGGTCCCAGTGCCACATCCGGACTAGACCGACTGGTGATTTCACCAGCAGGGAACTTTTTTGACTTTTTCTTCCAATTAACAGGATTCGTTCTAACCACGAAACCTGTTGGGTGTTACGATAGTTACTCGCTGAGGATAACGTCAAGCGTTACGCTTCGTGCGATGACTCCCGCCGCTCCGAACTATCGTGACATCAGGCAACCACATAAGATTTTGTTGGTGTATCAGCTGAATCTGGTTGTCATTCGAAAGCGGCTATGCTGACATGGAAACAGACCACAAATTAATCTAGTTTGACTGACCACGCGGGATGAACCCCTCTCAACATCCCACTTATGCATGCTCTAATGCAATCAGCGTCCAGATTTTGGTCAGAGATAAATAGCGGAGAGCCCAGAAGTAGCACAAAACCCCCCTGAGGAGGAGTCTTCCCACCTCGAGCCCATATTAGCCAACGTCGGCGATGGGTGTTCATAGGAGGGGTCAAAGAAATGACGAGAAATTATAAATCACAATCGTCACCGTGTTGGTTACTAGTCTCGCACTAATATCGAATCACCCTTGTCTGTGATAAGGCGGGTGATAGGGCCGCCGCACAACTTAAGCGCTGTGCTGGATTTTGGCGCTTATATGCAGTATCTCCGGCGCTGGTGGACTATGTGCTCCCCGCTTTTTGTAGAAACTCACTAGTTTCCAACGGAAGCTTGGGCAGGACCCCCTTCATGGCACTAGTTCCAACCGTAAGTGATCCCTTTGCATGATGGTGGCGGATCATCCTATCTTAGTACTTGGTTTAACGACGCCAGTGCGGAAGGCGCCAGATATATGCATCAGTATCCCGTGGTAAGCGACGCACATGCAGGAAGGAATCGCTCGAGAAGAATGCTCCTATCACAGAGACTATCTAGCCTTTGTCCCTTGAGAAAAGTCTCCAACAAGTTGGTCAGATGTGTTAGACCTGGAGCCAAAGTGGGGAGTCGGTGACTCCCCCAGAATCAAATCCAAACCTCCCTTGAGCTATCTGAACATATAAATATTCGGCAATGGTCCACCTAAAATGCTACTATAGAACATAATCAATCTTATTCTTGGTTTCTTTATGACCACGAGATCACAGCGTCCGAACGCTCTTCACTTTCTAACGCCAGTTCCCAACATCCGGACCTGGTTTCTTTCTAGTTTCTAAGATCTTGCTTGAATATTTCAGCTTGCCAATATGCAGTCTCGAAGGTCCGCCATACGAAAAAGCAGTGGGTCATGCCGACGAAAATCGTCATTCTGCTGTGAGCCATGTCGGGAACGCAAGTCTCGTTGCGACGGAAGGAAACCCATCTGCAGCCCTTGCACTCAACGGTCGCATGCGGCTGACCGGTGCGTTTATAGGCGCAACATTGTCAGGCTATTGGACACCGATGAGTATGTTTGCATTGGGGGTTAACGTGGCCTTTGCTAATAGACATACAGATACCTTCAAGTCCTTTATCGTCATATTCGCGAATTGGAAGAAATGTGCCACGAAGCTGGGATTCCAGTCCCTACGTTTAACCCAGATGTTTCATCCATAGACTCAGATGGAGAGACAGCTCATATTGGCCTGGGAATCCAATTCGATACTCAGACAGCTCTCCCAGATCATGGGAATTCTCGCGCCTTTCCACCTCCAATAAAGCCGGAAACCTTCCCTTCCCTTCTGACAAACCCGCAGGAGGGTGATTTAAACTTGCTGAAAGCTAGTAATGTCAGTAGTGGTAACGAAGGATTTCCAAAGCAACTGAATAAGTTTTTCGGAAGCCCACCCACTGCGTGCCTAATACGTCTCCTGACACAAGGTTCTCTGCTGAGAGATATCCCCTATGGTCCTACTCATGCTCATTTAGATGGCTCCCTTTTGCCACCACGGGATCTTGCCGACCATCTGCTGGGTTGCTTCTGGGATCGGGTTTATTGCCTTTATCCTTTCTTTGACCGATCTAGTGTCCAGGATGCCTACGAGGGTCTCTGGGTATCCGACACAAAAGACAATAAGCCCAGTGAACTCAACATCGGCCTTGGCGGCAGGTCTGACTCCGGTCGTCAGTCACCAGTCTTTATTTGTGCACTGAACATCATGTTTGCCCTTGGGTGCCATTTTGCCGATCTCTCGGTTCCGGATCGGAATGCCATAGCCCATACCTTCTTCCTTAGGGCCAAACAGAATATTGGTCTGGATCTGCTCGAAATCCGCACTTTTGGAGCTGTCCAAACCCTTTTATTGGCGTCACTGTATCTTCAAAGCATACCCGATTCACATAAGTCTTGTGATTTGGTAGGAGTGGCGTGTAGAATTGCCCAGGGGCTTGGGTTTCACGAAACTCAACCAGACAGCTTCAAGGACCCGCTAGAAATGGAGGTTCAGCGGCGCACATGGCATGGGTGTGTCATGATGAATACGTAAGTTCTTCAATAACTTACTATACTGGTTCTGGTGAAAGCTAATGGGTACAGAATAACGAACATGGCTTGTGGGAGGCCTAGTTCGATGTCTTCCTTGCCTACCATTCCACTGCCAGGGGCAGTAGGTCTTACTCCTACGAACGCCAAGGACCCGTATGTAGCAGCCTTCTACCCCTCCAGCCTAGAGCTGTGTAGCATCCTAGACACTGCCTTGTCTGCTGTCCACAAAGCACAATGCAACCGATCGAGCACCCCGGCTAGCTCAAAAATTGCACAACAGGACGGGTTAGATGTTGTGATTAAACTGGAAGAAAAGCTATCCAAATATGAATCCAGCCTGCCCGCAGTCCTCAGTTGGAATCGTCCATTCAATCCAGCGACGGATGTAACTCAGTTGTTGACTTTAAGGCGCCAGAGAAATGTTTTACATGCAAGGTGCGACCCAGAGTGCAAGTCTCCTTATTGAGCACCCTAATAATGGTTCTAGATTCCTTTACCTGCGCCTCCGCCTCAACCGTACCGCCTTTAGTCAACTATGCTCTGAAATGCTGGCGCAAGAGGATTCCGAGACCGATCAGCATGATCCTGTCCTTAGGGCGCTCTTTTCATCGGTGTTATCCAAGTGTGCAGCGGCCTGCGTAAAAGCAGCGATCGACTTGGTCTCGCTAGTTTATGACAACTATCAAACCTCCGCTACCGACACCTGGTGGTACAATGGTTTCTGTAAGTCCCACCCGATTCGATAAGTTTCGGACGAGGCTGACCAACAGACACATCGATTGCGGGTATGGTCATCGTAATGTCCTACACCTGCCTGCCCGCCCTGTCCGACATCGAGAAAACTACCGTCCATGAAGCATGGCGCAAGTGCGAACAAATCTTGCAGTTTATGATCCCGTATAACTTCTCTTCGAGAAATACGTTACTGTTTTTACGAGCCGCTCGTGATCGGATTCTATCGTATCTCGAAGACACAAGTGAGACAGGCGCCACTGACATGGGTCCTGATTCGAGCCATGTAGATGGCATGGAGAATCCTTTCGCCGATGATACAGACGGCTTGTTCAACGGGGCGAACTGGCTGGGCAGTGCCGTGGCTATGGTTGGACTGGGATTCTTGTGCCCGGCCGATTTTAAATGGTTTCAGGACTGGTTGGCGGAGGAGTTGCCTTGATTATACGCAGTGCGACTGCGTAATTTTCTCTTGGTATTTGTTTAATTCTCACGCGCTTGTTTGATTGGTTCAGAATGGATCGTTTTTCATCGTTCAGCCTCGTGGTGACTTGTCCAAGGTACTAGAAGACAACCACTTAGCGCCGGCGGCTATGCATGCATTAGGCTGCGCTCTTCGGCCCATATAACAACCCCATTAGTCACAGTCTTGACCCCATTCTTTTTCCCCTCCGTGTTGGGGTAAGCTCTGGGCATATTATCAGAGTAGCTCCCACGATGGAACTCAGCTCCGTAGACACGCCGCAGCCGCCCGAAGTCGCCATCTTTGAAGATGATGGTATGATCCAGGTCCTAACTTTGCATTTACCTTCTAAAGCAAGTGCTGATATACGTTAGGCGCCGATCAATGGAGACAAGAGGAAGAGGTCAGCTTGGAGCAATACTTGAGTGTCTGTGTACCTCTCCGCTGCAATATGAATATACACCCTCTAACCAATCTTAGTCCCCCCAACGCTGCTCCACCCAGGTCGTGTATGCTTCTCAGTAGTCCACTTTTTAATATTGCTCATAACGATGCAACGGCTAATAATCGTGTTATAATAAGCTTTCTCAAACAAGAAACACTGAAGCAATGTGCTACGTTTCTTAACCTCCCATCTGACTTCCAGCGTACCCTCAAGGATGACCTGAACGGGTCTTCTCACACTGAGTATGGCTTCAACGGCAATGAAATTTCCCAACATAGTTCGTCTCATACCTCTCCTGTTCCATTGTCCGGTGCCATTATACTAATAAATAATAGAATCATGGACCGTCTTCAAACTCAAAAAGGTCAACACTGCCGACAAGTATTACTGGATGCAACCCTCAGTCTTCGTCGAATGGAACATACCGCCCCAACAAACGCCAACCGATTCTCGAAATCCAGATGGTGGTGCACAGCCAACAACAAACAGCAATAATGCACCCGGTGTACAGAGAGTCTTCTTCGTCAATCTCCCTCTCGACGAGCAACGATCAATACAGAAGAACTTCCCCTCCCGATACTTGAGATACTATAACCCATATATATGGCACGCGGTGTTCGCTCGCGAAGTAGCGATGTTATATGACAAATGCTTTTGGTCTCTACGACACCTCGTTAGAGATATAGAGAAGGTCTGCAATCATTCATCTGTCCTCCTCCTCCCTCCTTTCAATCATACAACGGAATCAAAAAAAAAAAAAAAAAAAAAAAAATACTAACAAAAACAACACTAGAAACGAAACACAAGTACCCTTGCAGAATTACAAGCCACTAACTTCCCGAACCTCCACGACATCGCTCGACATATCTTCCACTCCACCGAGATCCTCGAGGTAGCCGAGCATACCATCAACAGCGTCGTGACGGAGCAATCACGCTGGCGAGAGGAGTTCACGGACATTGCTTCGAAGGCCCGTGGCGCGCATCTCCAAACCGGACAGAAATTGGCCTTTGCAGCGAAGGAAATGCATTCGCTTAAGATTAGGTCGAAATCGCTGACCGATAGATTGGATAACGAGATTAATCTTGTTTGTTTCTCTTGTCTTTATGATCTCCTCTATATCATGTCTTCTACCTCTACCAAAAAAAACTAACAATATATAAAGGCATTCAATCTAGTCAACCAAGGCTTCGGCCGGAACGCTCAATCCGACAGCGCGATGATGAAAACCATCGGTGTTGTCAGTCTAGTCTATCTTCCTGGGACATTTGTTTCGGTAATTGTCACCCTTTTTAGATTTTCCTTCCCCGTCACTCCACACTCTATCCTATTCCCTACACCTGAGTCTAATGTGTATCTAGGGCATTTTCGGAACAAACTTCTTCGATTATCAAAGCGGCGAGGCAGAATCATGGGAGATGGCCAAGAATTTCTGGTTGTATTGGGCCGTGACGCTTCCGCTGACGCTCGCGACCGTTGTGGTTTGGGCGCTGTGGCATTATCGGTTGACGTTGAAGAAGGGATATTGGAAGGGGAAGAGTAAAGTTAAAGGGAAGAATGAGGATCCTATGGAAAAAGTTTAAATCCTATCACCCTCTTCCTTTACGTTGTTTTGGTTCTTCCTTGTGAAGCTTGGCCTGTTTGTTTTTTTTATAATGTCTTTATGAATGATGGTTGGGATTTTTGGGGTTCAGGGTAAATATATATCTTGTTTGATGTTGGTGTTTATCATTTAGGTAGTGTACCGTTTCACGATCTTACTTCGGGAGTAGATTAGGAATTTCAGGTTCATCCTCAAGATACAAATTATGACATGAGTTATATATTGCAACGAGATAATGGTATATATCATTATGCGATCTCTATCTATTGCGACGAGTATCATCCCGGGCCCAAACACCGTATACATGAAAGAGCTGATCGTGAATCATACGTCCCCGCTTGCCGTATCGCTCGTCTCTTCTTTAATTCGCACCGGGCGCAGTAACCATTGACCATCTATTTCGATGAACAACGGAGCTACCTCTACTGGTAAATTAATCCTCAATTCTCGCGCCGTTTCCTGGAGCGACCGTAGGAGGCGCTTAGCCTTCTCGAACCGTCGCGAGAATGCCTTCGCTGCAATGCTGAGGATAATGAACGCTTCGCAGTTGTCAGCCTTCTGGAGGTTTTCTAAGAGAATGAACAGGGCCGCTTGGACCCATTGAATGTGGAAAATAGGCATGTGTTCGAGGCCCCACGTGGTTCGGTACATCTGCATCCAGTGGCCGATGCTACGGGCGGAGGATAGACAGATGGTGAGGGCTTGCGATGGGTTGATTGTGTCGTAATTCGTGTATGGCATAAGTTTTTCGCGTGACAACCTGTGAGGGTTGTAAATGGCGATGAGAATGGCGTGGTAATACATTCTACACGGGTTAGGTCTTCCTCTGCTTGGTTCCGGGCGCTAGATAACTCACTGTAGGCATAAGATGTGCGGAATTTCGGGGTCCTTCCCGGTCTTTAGACATTGCGGTAGACGGTCCGCCCATTCAGTGAGACGTTTATGAAATTCAGAGGTTTTTTGTTCCATATCTGGACGGGAACGAGGTGCTTCTTTGCGGAAATAGAAGTCTGCAACTTCATATGCAATTAAATTCAAGGAACAGAGCTCGTTGAACAGACATGTCGTGTGTGACGGCACTCCATCTGCCGGCGTTGGATACGGATGCCACTCGTCCTGTTTCGATTCATGATTCACTGACAGGAAAGACGGTTGTTGCGGCGGCTTTATTGTCGGTGTCTTCTCGTATAACAAGGCGTGGGTCCTAGCTTAAATCAGTTGTCGCTCTTCTCTGTTGCAGTAGTCCGGGTTCATACGTGGCGCTGTTGAATAAACCCCAGCTGGTGTTATTAACTACTCGGGCCATGCGAATTTCTTCTTCGTTGACCGTCGATGCGAGCACTGTGTGCTTTTGCGACAGTTCGTTCGCTGAGTAGGCCAATTGGCTTCGATAGATCCACGCTTGCCGGTCTTGGCCTATCATACAGGCACTGCTTGTTCTTAGTCTCTCACTCTGTGGGAGTGTGTAACGAAAACACTTACCGCGCCCATAACATGCCGATACCTTGGACTGTGGGAAGGCTAATCCTCCCTTCCTCTTTGTCCAGCAACCGTTTCGCCTCATCGTAAAAGTGAACACCTTTCGACGATACATCCCCGGGAACAGCATACGCTTCGGGATAATCTGAGTATGTCTGCGATCATTATTAAAGAGAACGTAGCCTCGGACACAGACGAGGGACGACATACACATGCATACGCCAGAATGGCATTGACCAAGAACGGCGAACAGTACTTGGCCCCAAGCAACCCCGTTTGCATATCGTAAACAAACCGATCGCGATCGACCCAATTAGAGAACGGATGGAACCAGGTGAGCCACAGGGAGATGAGGTGCGAAACAAAATCGTTGTCCGAGACGACGCTAGTCCAGGGCTTCGCAGGGACCTGAAACAACGGTTGATCCGACAATCGCTTCGCATCCAGAATCCGACGCACTGATCGCGAGTCCGCATCCTGCAATCGCTGGAACTCATGACTGACCTCGAGGAGTTCAGGCATAAGGGCTAGTTCCGACTCGGGCACCTGATGGTTGAGATAGTATTGGATCTCCGGTAGCGAGGCATTGCTTCGGATCAGATTGAGTAAGGGAATGGTGCTCCGGTTGCCGCTTTCTCGTAGGACGTTGACCAGGCGAAAAAGAAGATCCTCTTTCTCCTCGAGTTGGTCGATCTTGCGTTTTAAGGCTCCGCGGCGACGTTTATCGAGAGTTTGATCGAGGGTACATTCGAGGCGACTCTTGACGCAGTTCGCACAAGGCGCGGTCCCGGTGCACTACGCGTGTCAGTACCGAGAGATATTATTACAGGGAACAAAATATTACCTTGAGCTTGCGAGCCTTGCAGGCTGAACACGCTGTGCCGACGTTTTTCCTCCGGGGATGAGCGTCATTGCCACCCGGGGTACCGGGCGGCGCGGGTGCCAGCCGTCGTTTGGAGTCTGTCATGATGTTCTGCAGACATCAATCCATGATGAGAGTGGAGAGAAAGGGCCTTGAGGGCGAGAAAGGGATAAGAAGCGGAAAAAGAAAGCAGTGAAGGGATGAAATCACAGAGCAAGGAATTGATACCAGGAATTCCGCCTGACTTGCGCGCGGCGTAATTGGTGGGCGGAAATGCACGCCACTATCCCCGCATAGAGGACGTTTCACGATTACCGTAAGTTACACAAGCGTCCGGTGGCTCTGACACGCGCCTATACCCCATCGGGGTAAATTGGAACGCATCCGTACGGAAATACTTTACAATAGTCTCAAAAGCCATTCTAGAAGAAAGTTTCCGCCAATCAAATTCTTTTCCTTGATCGCGACCAGTGATCATTTCTTTTGGTTCTACCCAACAACTGCCAGCGACGGGATGCCGATAGCCCTAAATATGAGACAACAGACAAGCTTTGATTAAGTTACAAAGTGATTGTTATAAGGTAAATAATGGTCGATATTATTAAACACATTCAAAAATGGAAAAGTAGTCCTCAAGCATAAACCATGATCAAATTAATTCGGATGGACGGTTGGAGGAACGGAAGTACGTACTAAATACTCCACGCCCAACTAGATAGATATATATATATATATGCTCTACTGTACATGAAGAACCACGCTTTATAATTCTGCCGGTCAAACAACACCGCTCTTGCTCTTAAACCCGGACTTCTCCCCGCGATCATTGCTGGACACCGACCCATCTGGCACAACACCCTCGTTTTCCTCATCCGGCTGCCAAAACTTCTTCTTGCCTCTCGCAGCTCTCTTGACCCAAGGAGGGAAGAAACCACCAGGGAGCTTCCAGGTCCATGGATCCTTCTCATCCTTGTTCGGGGGCACAATCCGTCCAAAGCTCGCTTTTTCAACGATCCACACCATCATATTGATGCAGATATAGCTCAGGATACCAGCAATCAAGCCGTACGCGATACTGTACGTGAAAGGCATGATGGCGATAGTGAGGAAAGCTGGAATGGCATCACCGTAGTACTTCCAGTTGATATCGGCGGCAGCCTTGCACATGAGGGCACCGACGATGACGAGGGTGCACCCGGTCGCCCAGGGAGGAATCGAGGCGAAAATCGGAGCGAAGAAAACAGCGATGAAGAAGCAGAGACCAGTCACACACGAGGTCATGCCAGTTTTACCTCCTTCTGAGATACCGGCACCACTCTCAACGAAGGCTGTCACGGGAGGGCTGCCAAAGAGCGAGCCGATAGAGACACAGATCGCGTCAACCATCTGTGAACATCTGTCAGTGTCCATTCAATCCGGGACAGATACGGCTATACATACATAGGCGAAAGCACTGCCCTCGAAGTCCTGAGTGCGCTCATCGATAGCACCAGCGAAGCGCGCCATAGAGTAGAGGGTACCAGTAGTATCAAGAATGTCGACGTACTATTGATTCAATCCAGTTAGTCCCACCTGCGCGACACGTGATAACATCACCAACTCACCAAGAAGGTAATGAACGCCAATCCAAACTGCGAGCCATGTCCCGAGAGATCCCATTCTTGCGCCACAAGCGTATGTTTGATCGGATGGAACGTTACCACTTGTTTGAAGAAGTCGAAATTGCTGTCTCCCAATTCCGTGTGCGGGAAATACGTCACTGGTGTCGGACGGGGCCACGAGATGATCGATACCAACAGAATACCGATGATGACTGCACCCTTGACACGGTACAGCATCAACATTGCCGTCAGGATACCGCCGCAGAAAATACCAACCCACATGGTGGGGTTGCGCATCTTGTCACTGGCGGGACACATGCCCGTGGTAGCATCACGCATGGAAGAATGACATCCGGCAAGTTCCATGGGAGTGTCCGTCGAACCGGTGACCAGACCGATTCCAGCGCTGTAGCTCAGTCCGATGAGTGTCAAATACAAGCCAATGCCGGTACCCGTCGCCAGTTTAATCGACGCGGGCAATGCTCGGGCTAACCACTGCCGGATTCCCATGAGCGTCAAGGC
This sequence comes from Aspergillus flavus, assembly GCF_009017415.1. NCBI lineage: Eukaryota > Fungi > Ascomycota > Eurotiomycetes > Eurotiales > Aspergillaceae > Aspergillus > Aspergillus flavus. The sequence goes on along the minus strand of NC_092403.1, from coordinate 686,873 downwards.
CAAGAATACAAATCCTTCCACAAACACCGCTGTCACCGCGACGCGATATGGGATCATTCCAAACCCGTGATGTCCAACTACTGTATATGCGAAGTATGCGTTCAGGCCCATTCCAGGTGCCAACGCAACAGGCAAGTTCGCCAGCAAACCCATGAAGAACGTTCCCAGCGCAGCAATGGCTGCTGTGGCGGTGACCAGATCCCGTTTAACTTCCTGCACGCATAGCAGATACTCGGTGTTCGAATTACACTTGTCGGCCCAGCTCTCTGGCGGACAAACGCACGTGCCGCCTGAATCGGAGGTAATGGTGGAATTGACGCTAATGATGTACGCCATGGCGAAGAAGGTCGCCAATCCGGCTCGGATTTCGGTAAAGAAAAAGCTTCCCTTTCGTTCTTGGGGCTATATGTTTGTCAGAGATCGCCCACCGTTTTCACCTCATAGAGAACTCAGCATCATGACTTACATGGCCGGAATTCTCCAGACGAAACCATCGCCCAACTGGCGTCTGCGCCACCTTGAGATTGGTACGATGTATCCAACCCATATTTTCTAGTTTTGAGGTTGATGAACTGGAAAAGGCGTCTCAGCCTGGGGTACAGTTGAGGCAACGCCTAACACAAAAAATTCGAGAACCCTTGCGGAGAAGGCGGGTTTTTATTCCAGCCATGTGAGGGGCCTAGTCCAAGGAAAGGAAAAAAAAAAAAATTTGGTAAATTCATCCTTCGCCTCAGTGCTTATCAGTGGCTCGTGTGACTGTCATCTTGGCAATGACCGTATAGGAGCCACTTAAGGGACTGGAATGCCAGTCAGATGTACGGTTCTCTTGCCGATCGGGCCAAGGATCGAATCAGCAATGCTGCCAATGGACCCCGAATAGTTGAACCATGCCTATTCGGTGCTGGAGTGGAGGATGCATGAGACACACGCGGGTCTCGCCGAATTTTTGCGTTTCGGTCCACAGCTCTTCAGCTTATCGCAACGAGTTTTTTTATCTCTGCCCGTGCGGGTTTCTTGAGGGACGCGAGATTAATTTTCTTGGCACGGCGGAAATTTTACCGTTTTCTTTTACTCGAGACGGCAAGTCCGGAACGTGCCATCAGGGTTTCATTGCCCATGAGATTTTACTGTGTCTACTGTACGGAGTGCATCGTGCAGTGAACACCTCATCCCTACATTCCCCTTACATTTTGAATCCCCGCAAGCGACTATCCCGACTTTTCCTCGAAGACTGCCGCGGTCGGCGCAAACTTACTCTTCCGCCGCAACGTGGGGCCCCATATGATAAATCCTAATGGAATCGGGACCATGATAGCGGCAAGACAGCCCAACAGCGTCCCAGCCCACTGAACGCCCAGGTTGTTAAACATCTGACGTGAAAAGAGCGGAAAGCACGCCCCGACGGCGGACCGGAGGATGGTGTTAGCGGCGAAGACCGAAGCGGCACTGTCCTATCAGCCTTGCTTACTGGGCGTTATCGTGCTAAGATAAAGGGGCATGCTTACAATTGCAGATACGAGTCGATCAGATAGTTGAAGCACTGCAGGAAAATGCAATAGATACCAAACCCTACGAGAAGCCCGGATGCCGTGGGGGCCATCCAGTGGATGTTCTTCGTCCAGCCTGTCCAACCGAACCTGTTTCTGTTAAAACGTTGAGAAAACAATGAGCGAAGTAGATACATACCAAAAGAGGCCTACTGTGAAGGCGATTCCGCCCACAATCACCGGGGGTAATCGCCATTCCGGGACAGGGATATCGTTATTGGCCATCAATTTCTTCGTATATGCCGACTGACTGAGGAGGGTGTAGGCACCCCCAGCAAACTCGCCAATGATTAACCCGATGAATGGAAGGCTCCCGACTCCTAGATTCATCCCATGGATTTGCTGGAATACGACGGGATATGCACTGAGCAACGCATACATCAGTCCGTAGATGAAAGACATGTACAACGTCACCAAGAACACAATAGGCTCCGTGAACAACATGCGGAAGGGTCGGCTGAAGTTAACTGTGATCAAGTGGTTGAAATCAATCTCGACCTCGTCTTGTTTCGCATGGATTCCCCAATTGTGAGTTTGGCGTCGCAATATGGACGCCTTTTCCACCAACACTATAGGTGCATAGGTTTCCCGGAAGAAGAAGAGCAACAACGCTGATCCGAAGAAACCCATGATGGCAGCGATGTACATGGTCCATCGCCAGTGGAGGTAACTCATAGTGATGAATCCGCCCGTAAACGGGGATGCGAATGGCCCAACAAACACCGCCATGGCAAACATGGCGATAGCCACGCCGCGATGACGATTATTGTAAATATCGGCGAATACTGCTGGGACAAGGGCCAGCGGACTAGCGGCGAAGAACCCAGCGAAGAAGCGGGTCAACATGATCGTCTGCACATCTTTCGCTGTTGCGGTCCCAATGGTGAAAATGCTAGCCCCAAAGGCACCCGCAGTAAGTGGCCATCGTCGGCCAGCCAGCTCCGAAGCCGGGGCCCAAAATGTTGGTCCGGAAGCGAAGCCTAAGACATACAGAGTCACACCTAATGTCATGACTTCCGTACTGACGTGGAATTCCTTGCTGGTTGCGGCGACCGTGGAAGAGAAGATCGCACTCGCAAACGAGGACACGAAAGTGACATACGCGAGGATGCAAGAAAAACGTATCCTAGCCAGTCAGTTCAGAGGATCGCCTCGACCAACTCAGCATGTGTTTACCTACTTGGTGCTCATCCGCCAGTTATGCGGATCCATCGGGTCATCTCCCGTAAATTCGACGACATACTTCTCGGGGTCAGGCAGCAAGGGAGGATAATCTTTTCCGCCGCCGAACGGTAGCCACTGATCTCTGGGGGCTGGCCCAGCTGTCGATCCGACGGTCGACCGGTGTGTCAGACGAAGCGACTCAATTCGTGAGAGCTCAACATTGGTGGAACGTCGGCTCAGCGTTGAAGGTCTCACGGATTCGAACGCCGGGCTATGCTCTGGATGGGCGGTGGGAATCTCAGATAGATTACTACTTGAACTGCTGGCTGAGGACATGTTCGGATTGATCCTCTTTATTCCCCTTAGGAGTAGTATGGTGTAAAAGTTATTAATTCGCGAGGACAGCCATGAGGGTAATGACGTTCGTCAGTCTATATTGATCCGTGGGTTCAGTAACATTCCAAACTATTGTGGTTCCAGCGTTCATCCATCTAATGGTAACCAATATACGCTCAGTTGATAAGGACATGACGTCATCGATATAATTTGAAGTTATTGTAAAAATGCTACCACTCATCATCTTCACCGACATCTGTTTAACACTGACAGCCCCTTCGCTGCAGTTGTATAGCAATATCACTGTCAGCTACAAAGAACACTTCCACCGGAAATCTCACATAATGGAGTCCAATTCTATGGCACCTGTGAGGAATAACGGTTGAATCTATACGTTAATTAATATGCTAGAAGTATATCATGTTAGATGTAGTATAGAATTTAGCAGGTTGTGTAGGATGATCCAACGTATTGAATTATAGATTCGAGTTATCTTCAAATCAAGTTTACCAGAGAACCTGATTCGTAACCCAGTCTAATCTCAATTTATGTATATCTTCGAGTGCTCTTGCTTTGGCTACTGGATCTATAACGGTGTTCAACAACATCATAACGCACCTCCAACCCATGGTAATTATCTCAGGGACTTGAATCAGACATGTTAGGAATATATAGAGCGCGAATCACCTCAACATATAATATCGAATTACATCATCTCTCCCTCAATGCCGCAATCTGATGACTGTCGAGATGCGACTGGCTGTGCATGGCATTTACACAGCTTGATTCAATATTGTATTAGACTTTCCGGTTGACCTGTATTTGGTGGGTTTGATTGGCGCACAGCTTTGCCTCGTCGTTCCACTGTGTCAGAAGTCATATCTGACACTCCGTACTACTACTAGTAGTAATAAACATGTAGATTACGGCGCCTTCTCTTATTCTAGTAGTCAATTTGCTGATTAATATTCTTTTCCCGTCCTTAACAGTTGATTAGTTGTAGTAATTATGTGTAGTCTAACAAGTTGCAAGGTATACAAGTGAAAGTCTAACCCCACCCAGATGGCAAGCATGATTCGATGCCTCGTTTGCACTAACGCGTTAGTTAATTATATAGTTGACTATAGCTTAATTACTAAATAATTTTAAAGAAAATGAAATAATCTATAGATCTCTAGCTTTGATTTTATATACTTTTTACCATATATTTCTAGATAGTTGATTTTTTATAAATTTATTAATATTTTATATTAAAAAATCTGACCGCGGAGCTATATCACGACCCGGGAACTACTCCATAGTATAGGGGGCGGTTACGGAGTTACTTACAAGAATAAACACTAAACGTTTTAGCTCCTAACATGACAAATTTAGTTCCCTCACTCAACGAGGCCAAAGAAAAGGATAAATAGCACCATGGGATCATTCAAATAACGAATAAATTACAGCCAGATTCTCTTCTTCATTCCCTTATCCCAAAGATTTCATACAATCATTAAAAGCCATGGCACAGGTCAATGGAACGTGCGACAGCGCATTCTCGTCCGTGCGCGATATCCTGCAGCAGAACATTTCCTCCGACAAAGAGCTTGGCGCCTCCATCTGCATCAGTGTCAAGGGAAAGACCGTCGTGGATATCTGGGGCGGCTATGCGGACGCAGCACGTTCAAAGCCATGGGCCGAGAATACGATTGTATCGGTCTGGTCAATGACCAAGACAGTCATGGGTCTGGCTATGCTGCTTCTGATCGATCGCGGCCTGGTCGATCCAGATGCCCCGGTTGCTAAATACTGGCCGGAGTTCGGTGTGAATGGTAAAGAGGGTGTATTGGTTCGACATTTGATGAGCCACACTGCTGGCCTGCCATCTTTCGATCCTCCAATCGACCAGGATACCCTGCTCAACGTGCCTAAGGCGACTGAGAACCTAGTTCAACAGAAACCCTGGTGGACACCGGGCACGGGACACGGATATCACCTTGCCTCTCAGGGACATCTCATTGGGGAGTTAGTCCACCGTGTAACGGGGAAAACACTGGGCGAGTTTGTTCACGATGAGCTTACTGTTCCCCGTAATGCCGACTTCCACCTCCCCGTGGCGGAAGAAGAATGGGATCGTATCGCAGAAATGGTTCCTGCACCGACGAACATGGACATCTCCGCGCTAGACCCTAACAGTATCATGTATCGCGCTGTGACCGGTGGTCCCGGTAATCCAAACATGCCCAAAGAGCCTGCCTTCCGTCGCAGTGGTCTTGGGTCCATCGGTGGCTTTACCAACGCACGCGGCGCCAACGACATTTTATCCATTGTCACGCAGAATGGCACTGTGGACGGGAAACGCTTCTTGAGTCCTGAGACGATTGACAAAATCTTCGAGGTACAGGCCAGTGGCCCGGACCAGGTTATCGGATTGGGTATTGAGTGGGGACTTGGTTTCGGCATTGGCATGCTAGGTACCTTGGACTGGCTGCCATCTGGAAAGTTAGCCTTCTGGGGAGGATGGGGAGGTTCATTTGCGCTTATGGATCTTGATCGTCAAGTGACTTTTACTTATGCGATGAATAAGATGGGCATGAGTATCCTTGGTAATGAGCGGACGGGGGATTATGTACGGGCTGCTTATGCGGCGTTGGAAGGGTATAACGCGTGACAGTGGACTATATTTTCGTTTGTGTATTGTTTTCGTTAATGCATATAATTGTTTATTTGATTACTATTCATTCCATTTATTAATATTATGGAATGTATGTAAACTGCACTGCTCGGGGTCATATGTAAGTTCCGAAACCTCGGTATCAACCCCAGAGCACCACATGTATGGATGCAAGCGGCAAGCCCTATTTATGATCGACAGTTAGTCCTCCGCATTCTTCGCAACAGCTACCCCTTTAGGAAATAGATCGGGCACATCACGCATTCCATTCTAATTAATTAACTAGATGGAACAAATATTATAAGCATAAATACCCCAAGCAATCACCGATTCAATCCCCAAAGTCCAACAATTCCCAACGTTATTCATTCCCAACGGAGGACCGCAAATATGGCCATCGCCAAAGTCCTCCTCCCCTCGCTAAGCCTCTTCGTCTTCTACGCAATCTTCTACTACGCAGACATAAACGGCCTCCGCGCTCTAGGCGAGCAATACATCGCATCCGGGACCCTCCCAGGAACCAATGAGCCCATCCGCACAATCTACACCGGCATCGAGCCAATCGACCACCTCCTGACAACTCTAACGGCCTTCTTCTGGCCAACAACAGACGGCAGCCACCCATCGCTACTCCTCCACTCAATCGCCTTCTCTGGTACATTCGGCTCAGCCTGGGTGCTCATCACCCTCGAAGCATGGCGAAAGGGTAACGCATGGACAATCGCAGCTTTGTAACCCTCCCATCTTCACCCAACTCCCCCCCTTCCACACCCAAAACTAACAGAGCAAAAGTCCCATGATCTTCGGCCTAACGGCCCAAGTCCTCACCTTCGCCTTCGCAGCCCCCCTCTACTGCTTCTTCCATCTTATAACCTCAAGAACAGCCAAAAACCCTACCCCCGACACCCTCCGCATCCCGCGCTCAATAACCAACACCCTCCCCCTAGTCTTCATCCTAGGCTACATGGTCCCCACACAGCTCCTCATCCTCCCAATCTCAGAACACATAACATTTGACCTAAAACAAATCTTCATCGCCATCTGGCAACCCTGGCCCGCATACATTTCCATCATCCTTACACTCATCTACACCATCACAACCCCCTTCACATCCTCAGATAGGACAACTCCAGCCAGCGAGCGGAAGAATCTCAGTTCCCTGAGATGGGTCTACGCATTCGCATTCGGAAACACAGCGCTTACGCACCTCGTCTCGTGGATTGTTTCATTGGCATCTGTTCTCGTCCCTGATATCTTTAATCCGGAGGTTGTGGATTACTTGCATCCAGGCCGGGTATTCGAGGTCCCGATTCCGTGGGAAGAGCCTGTGAGGACTGTGGCGAGTGTTGGACATGGAGTGCATGCGTTTTTGAGGTGGGATTATATTATTGGGTCGCTTGGGGTGTTGGTTTGGGCGGGGAGTTTGCATGGGGCTGCGCAGAGGGGGGTTTATGGGAGTGTTGGGTGGTTGGGGCTTCTTTGGAAGGTGGGTTTGTTAAGTGTTTTTGTGGGTCCTGTTGGTGCGGCTGTTGAGTTGATGTGGGAGAGGGAGGAGTTGGTTCTTGCGAAGAGGGGGTTGACTGAGAGTGGGAAGAAGGATCCTTAGGTTAGGGTTGGAGTTGGTTTGTAGGTGGTGAGCTTTTGGGGTGTGTTTGTGGGTTGTATGGATTGTATTGTGGATTCTGATAGTGTGGAAGATACTAGCGTTGATTGTATGTACATACTTATAGTCTTGTTGATTGTTTCAGGTCAAACTGAACAGGAACTGAAACAACCTTGTCCCGGATATAATCCGCAAACCCCTTCCCGTACCCATCGAGCCTACTGGAACTACTTACTCCACGACCCAGGATGCCGTAGATAACAAAATGCACCGCATGGATATGTGGGAATTCCACCCTCTCGATCGAGAACGAGTCATCCCAATCGTCGCCGAGAAGGTCCCGCATCCGCGAGATGGTCATGAACGACCGGAGCCACTCCCAATGAGCCGGGTCAGAGACGAAGATACCAAAGTTGAGGTTCGCGCCTTTGTCGCCCGATCGAGCAAGTGTGATGTCTCCGAGCCGGATCTCCTTCGTTGGGCCGTTGTATACTGTTGGTGATATCGGATCGTAGCTTTCGCGTGGCTGCAGGGGTTCGTATTGGCATGGGCGCGGAATGTCGTAGGATGCGGTTTTGAATTGGCTGTCTAGAAGATTGATCCTCTCTTTGATATCGGACTGGTTGATTATGGCGGGATAATATGCGATGAATGGGCGCGGAAAGGCTGTGCGCATGTCGGAGGATGCATGGAAGCCTGTTTATTGGTGAGTTTGTTTGTTCATTCGATGGGATATAGGGTACATACCGGAGAAGTGTTTTAGTGAGATATGGCCCAGTGCCTTTACGACGGTAGATACCGCTTGCGCTGTGTGGGCCGCAATGAAGATGCGTATATATGTGGTACTCTTTAGCTGAGAGGAGGGATTTGGATCGGGAACTCCAACTCTATGGCTGATTCAGTCATCTGCTCTCGCAAAGCTATGTCCTGCTGCTGGAAGCCTGCTTACCTCTGGAATTCGAGTGTTTCAAGGTCATTAACGGCAGCTCCAGGGAGAAAATGACGGATTTGTTTCTCGAGGAGGTCCCACTTCTGCGTAGTAGCATATCCAGTTGCATTCAAAAGTAGTTCTGCCTCATACCCTCCAGGGTAGAAAACGGCAAGCTTGGTAGTGGGAGGCGGTGGTGACCCTTTAACGCCGGATACACGGACTCTGCCTACTGTTAGAGCTAGTATAAAACGAGGGGTTATCAACAAGTACCTGTCCTTGCCAACACCCTCGAAAGCGATATTACCAATATGTGCACTAACATCACTGTTCAGGTAGACGTTTCCCTGCAGCTCATACAGGAATTGGCATTTCACTGTGTCAGTGTTCACAACTCCTTGGGTTCCCGGGTGCTTGGTGATGATGCAGGTCCCGTCCTTCTCGATCTCAGAAATGGGAAATCCTGGAGCAATAAGATCTTCTAGCGGATATTTATCAAAGCCAGCGAAGTTGGCCCCAGTGACATATGCCGAACATTCAATGAGGTGTCCTGCAATAAGTGCTCCAGCAAGTCTGTCATAGTCTGTTTCGCTCCAGTTGTACCAGAACCAGGCCGCTGCAATCACAGGACTGGCATCAGCAACACGCCCACAAATGATGATCTGTGCGCCACGCCTCAAGCCTTCGACGATGCCACGGGCCCCAAGGTATGCATGGGCCGATGTCATGGGGAGCGGCTTTCCATCGTTTGTATTCATAAACGCATATGTCAACCTCGATGGGACAATGGAGGGGTTTCCAGAATCCAAGTGCTGCAATTCCTCTTTGCTGGTTGGCATATTCGGCCCGACCTGAGGGTATAAATCATCCCCTGATACATAAGCCACGCGTATGTCAAGTCTCTTCTCAGCCGTCTGCAGCGAGCGAATCAATTGAGCGTCCCGCCTGGTGATCGCAAAAGCCACTTACTAAAGCTTGAACCTTCAGCGCAAGTGCTCTAGGGTCCAAAGCACCTCCGTTGATTACAACACGGATCCCCTTTTCCGCAATAACGTCGATTGTTTGCTGTAGCCCCTGCCAAGCTGTTTCCTCGTAGCCCGGATGTTTACCGGCGCGCCAGGCCTCGGCATTCTTCGCTAAGTTGACTTCTGTTCTCACACTTAGCTTATGACAATCATCTGTAACTGGTACTGAGAAGCGTACCCGCAAGATAGTCACCGGTGATAAAGTCGACGTCGCCCAGTGTCGCCTGGCGGTACATCTCATACGCTGGGTCCCCTGGTTATTTAGACAGTCAGTGTCTGTAAGCATAGCTAAGAATCAATGAACAGACCATGGTAGCCAGAGCAGTTGGCCACTTTTACAGGTCTATTTTCAGGATCACGTAACATCTTTCAGTGACTGTAGTCGTCCGATATAAGCGATATTTGGTGTTATAGTTGTGAGTGAACGATTGCCTGGATAACGAACTGGTTTGAACATAGCGCTATGTATTTCATAGCTGCCTGAGCAGCCCGGGAATAGAATCCAGATCATTCGACGAATGAAAGCTGGTTGTGAGGCATTTCCCCGCAAAGGCTATCCACCGCCGATCATGTTTTATGTTTTGCTGGTCGAAGTTATACTTCTCGGCACGCAAGGGCCACGGGCCACGGGATTTGTGCACCGGCGCCGCGGAGGCGCGGAGTTTCACATCTGTAGTACGTCACCTTTTGCTTCAAAGGGAAGAAAGCTTTTGCACACTGACTGACTGAAAGGCCCAGGTAGCAGAATTATCTCGAGTAAAGAACCCATGGGCCCTCGGCATACTGCGACATGTTGCCTATTCCAGCGGTGGTCTTCCCAAGCTTTCTTGTTCCCTGTTTAGTGTCTATCCTCGAAGGCACGTATTACTATGTGGACCAGTAGTGGAGCCCCTTGGCACCGAGGGGGTTGGTTCCAACGATTATCCAGGCAACGTGGTGTGCTAGTGGATGATATAAAGTGAGGAACTCGCGTCGTTCGAAGGTAGCTGCCTGTGACTACTATCTGATACAGCTTTCCTTGTTGCGTACATCTCAATCACATATCCATTATGGCCTTTTCTCACGAGACAACCCCAGGTACAGATGTGTACGGCCCTGGGACTTTTATCGATAAGCATGTTCTCCCCGTCCCCGAGGACACTCGCCGGGTTTTCGAATATCTAGCCTCGAAGACGCCTGGATTCACCCAAAACAAAGAAGTATGGGATACCGTCCATTTCGAGGGAGAGCCGGACCCCATGATTCCTGGTCCTATCAAAGCACCTGTTGTTGCCGCGGCTCTGCATGCCATGTGCGGTGTGGTAGGGAACGAGTTGGTGGAGCTTCGCGATAGCAGACCAGCGGCGGAGGGCAGTGTCACCGTCAACACGGATCAGGCAGCAATATGGCTTGGCTCGGTGGCGACTACGCATATCAATGGATCTGATATCCCAGCTATAGCGATATCCGGCAAGTTGAACACCCTCTTTGACCGTGATTTTGAACAAGGCTTTGGCAAAGGTCTTGCAAGTAGAGCAACGGCGATCTACCAAACCAAGGATCCAAACGTGTGGTATCAGCTTCATGGCTCGCTCGATGCTAATCGAGTTCTCAAAACGATGGGAATCGACACAAATGTTGCCTTTAATACACCGAGCGAGTATTACGACTACATCCAGAAACATGTCCGTCAGTGGAGTCCGGATGAGCTTGAGATGCACAACGTACGTCATGGTCTTTGTGGAAGCATATGCTATAAGCCGGAATCATGGCGAAGCACGGAAATGGGAAAGCAGCTTGCCAAGCATCCGTATGTGAACTATACCCACGAAGCCTATGCAGCTCCTACACCCCAGCAGCCTTTGCCCAAGGTTCCTGGCGACCGGAGACCATTGGCGGGGATCAAGGTCCTGGAGATGGTACGCATTATCGCGGGCCCAACCATCGGTGTGACTCTTGCCGCTTTTGGTGCAGATGTTATTCGAGTCAACTGTAGTAAATTGCCCGATCTCAATGTAAGCTGCCTTACTTCCTTGATCGAACAGACCTGAAAGCTAACTTGTACAATGAAAGCTCCTGCAACTTGTCCTAAACGCTGGCAAGCGCACCATCGACCTGGATATTACTAAGCCTAACGACATGGCCCGTCTCCGAGAGCTCATCGCAGATGTGGACGTATTCATCCAGGGATTCCGGTATGGATCCTTGGACAGAAAAGGCCTTGGGCTCCGGGATATGTTAGAATTAGCTGCGAGCCGTGGAAAAGGCATAGTATATGTGGATGAGAACTGCTATGGTCCAGATGGCCCCTTTGCTGAACGCCCAGGCTGGCAGCAAATTGGCGATGCAGCCTCCGGCTCTTCCTATGTTATGGGTAGGTCGTTGGGATATGCGGATGAGAAATGCGTTTTACCTCCCTTGCCAGTGTCCGATATGACTACTGGTGTAGTAGGTGCACTGGCAGCCATGATGGCTATTCGCGACCGAGCAGTCAAAGGAGGCTCGTACCATGTTCTTAGCTCTTTGGTTGCCGCAGACAACTTATCACTGGAAGAGGAAGTCGGACTGTATCCCCTAGACGTGGTTCGCGAGACGGCCGAGAAGTTTGGATTTGTACCCTCAACTCCAGATCAGTTTGTTATGGAAATCCTGCTCCAAGTCATCGCTGGTTGGAAGAAGGGCCGGCCTGGGTACCTAGATGAGGATTCCCCATTGATGACCACTTTCGACCAAGGGCCATGGGGACGGCAAACCTTGCTCAAGCCAGTTGTCAGGCTTGATGAAGAGGCAGTAACTCCCCGCTGGACTACTGCCCCTGTACCCAATTGCTACCACGACAGGAACATCAACTGGCATTAGAAGGCGGTTCGGGCCACCTATTTACAAGGAATGACAGCCATTATATTCTCAGACTATGCCAATCAATTCATGTTATATCTTCCATCCCTACATAAGAATTAGTCTACAGCCTGTCACCGTTTGTACACAAGTAGATCACCCGTTCTCCATGTATGCAATCGGAAAGCCGAGGTTCCGCATAGGTGTGGGTAGATCGTTTGAAAATCATGCGGAAGGAAATTATAAGAGTTGTCCATTGTCTATTCCACCATCAGACGTGCTAGTCATCATCTCGCCCCAGTTCCAGAAAGGAGCAACAGGCCATTGAAAATTCATGGCCAAGTCAAAAGTTGGGTCGACCGAGGGCATGTCATAGCTTTGTAAAATAGCACAACTCCGTGTAGGATCTGTGTCTCCGGATTGGGGTGATGCTAAACTCGGATGAGGTACAGCATGTCCACTTGCTGGATTTCCGGTCTCGTTTGTAGAAAGCTGAGTGTTGTTGAGATATCGCATCGATTGCTGGGAGATATCTTGATCAGCTCGGCTTACAGCCTTCTTGGCTGCAGTCTTTAGCTCTGAGCATACTCCGAGTATATAATCAACATATGTACCTGGCTCTTCAGATGAAACTTTAGAAAGCAAGTTTATTGTTTCTTGAGCCATGGTAAGATCAGATACAGCATGTTGATGAGAAGGATCTGTCAGCAAGTTCGACAACAAGGTCATTGATGCAGCAGCAGGGAAGTATATAACACCCCTTTGACGGTCAGCATAAGATCGCAGTTATTCGATGTGGCTAATTTTGATAAACATACCATACGAAGCAGGGTCCAAATAGACCAACATGTTTTATGAGTTGAATCGCAGACCTCGCACATTCCAGAGACCTCACAAGAATATTATTTATCACCTTATCTAAGGCTGGGAAGTCTTCTAAACCCTGTGCAGCTTGCGCCATCGATCGCCTAGCAAGGATGCAGAGTTGGTAAAGCTTGGCATAACAGCAGTGGTACGCGAAGTCCAATCTTAGGACATGCTGAAGATGATAATCAGATGCATTAGAGAACGCAATTTGTGGATTGTAGTGCTTTGCAAAAGATGTCCTCCATCCAAGAAGATCCTCCTCACTAGTTTTCAATTCTTGGATAAGATCCCGAGTTGCCTTTGTCTGAACGTTGGCGGTATAGAGACGGTCGTATAGCCCTCGTTGGATCAATGCAAACCGCGCTAGCAGGTGGAAGTAATCAAGATGGGCCCCATGCACATCCAAAATTCCTAGTCCGTCATGAGGAAACTTGGAAGGTAGTGGGGTGTCGAAATCATTCACATCCTGCACCGGCGGTCGCCCGGTTCGATGAGAGATATCCGCGTCTAGAATGAATGCGATCCAAAACGTTCTCCGCCGTTCCTCAACGTGAGATGGAGATAGCCCCGATGTCTGATTACGATGTAACCCGATAGACTGTGAAAGACGCATTGCCGCTGCGGCAAACATGAAGAGTGGCTGAGGGTTTGGTGTACTTCGGAAAAGGAGCGCAAGTCCCAGCATTGCTTGGACAGCAAGTAGGTCCGCAGAACACATGAAGAATTCTACGATCACGTTTAGAGCATTCCTGATGTGTCCCATTGACTTTTGCCATTCCTCACTTCCATCAGGTAACTTTTGTGCCCTTTCCCTGTACGAAATTGCAAGCACAACATTCAGGGATGCCCACCACGAGGGATTTTCATCGGGATTCCAACCGAACTGTTTATCCACTAGCCTAGTAAACGTAGCCTCGTCGAACAGTGGGACCGCTCTATTAAAGCTGCCAAAATATTCGCTTACCAGCTGTGTTGTGGTTGCTTTGGGGGGTAATGTCTGAAAAGCGCGCTGCCCAGGATCGCCTTGCAGAATGCGGGGATACCAACTAGACAATTGCCATCTAGATGCTGTTTTTTGACTAGCAGTCATCCACGCTCCGGATCGTTTCCCACCCTCTAGAGAGTTGAGGTCTTGGCCTGAAGCTATTGAGAAGCCAGATGATGCTCCTTAGGTGAGGTTAACTCAGATTCAGTCTAACGCATAGGGTTATGTTTACCGAAAAATCGCATCTTTGTGCCCTCGGCGTTAATGACATACGGAGCCTGACTAGCACCACCGTCCACATTCGGCTGAGCATTACCTTCCTCCGGCTGGGACCTGGAAGGTGATGTAGAATAGGGTTGACTCTCTATAGCGTTAAGTTCAAAAGTTGCGCCGTCGCTTGTACCAGCGGCTGCCGAAGATGGGGCAGGAGAGTTCCTCTTGTTTTCTGATACGAACCCTCGCCATGAGCTATCTAGAGTTCGGTCTTGTAGCTGCATTTCCATGTCTTGAACGCGTTTCTCTAGCTCTTCAACATATGCTCTAGCAGTAATCAGATCAGAGGATATAAGGCATAGAGAGGCTTTCGAACTCACCGACTAGTTCGACTGGAGTGCCTCAAAACATCTTGGAAAGCACACGGCAAATTGAATGCTTTACACGGTGAACAGGTGGGGCGCCTGCCATCGCATTTCGTCTTTTTACGTCGGCAGGTGGTGCAGGCCTAGGTAGATGAATACGACGATAAGCATTTTCGTTGAATTGCGAGTAATACGATGCCTAGTTGGAGGGTTTCGCATGGGTTAATCAACGCTCACTTTCGCACGCCTAACAACCGTAGCACCAGGACTCTGTGACTGGTTCATCGTTTTTCATTCATGCATTTGCCGTATGTGAATTAATATGAATGTAAAATGACGGAATATTGAATGTATGGGACTGCAAAGGAGAGAAACCCGGCATGGAGTGAACGCAGACACCGTTGCGGCTTGAGCTACTGGACGGATTCAGCCAAGGAGACCGCGCTCTCTGCCTGAGGCCGGCCAGAACTTAACGTGACTACCAACCCCACATTGACAACATATTCACCGCTTACCGCCTCAGGCAAATGGGCATCAACCCACAAAGAACTACTTCTCCATTGTTGTTCTTCTATCCACATTTGTCCCAGTCGTCAAATACCTCGTATTTCCTGCATTATCGCTGTTTGCATGCTTGTGGGCTGTAGTGATTCCACCGTGAGTGCAGCCGCTTATGGTTGCTTTACAATATTGTTCGTCACGTCTTATCTTACCTAACGGAAAGCAACATGCTTGGCGACGCTGAGATCCAGGCCCTCGACGATCATCTGGGTAATGTCTTGCGCGAGAACCAGCAGCATCATGAGAATATTCAGGGTCTCCTACAACAATTCCATCTTTTGTTGGATAACTACAACCGACTGAAAAGCGACTATGAGGAGGAGAAAGAAGCCCGAGAGAAGTATAAGAAACTAGCTAGGGGACAAGTATGTAGTTCCTGTGGATTAGCAGACATGGAAGATACGCCTTAAAAAGAGACAAGGCTCTAATCGAAACTAGGAACGTAATCCATTTGTGTTGGTATTGGTGGATGGCGATGGCTACCTTGTTAGCTAAATCCTGACCACAATGTGACTACTAATACTAACGAGACCAGTTCAAGGACCACCTTGTGAAAGCAGGGGCAGAAGGAGGGATGAAAGCAGCTCAACTGCTGAATGATTCTATCAAAGAACTTCTTAATGACCAGCTCGGAAGCCAGGCAGATCAATGCCGAGTTATGGTTCGCATATACAGCAACATTCTAGGACTTTCGAAGACCTTGGCCCGCGCTGGTCTAGTTGGTAATGAAGCGCGGTCCCTCTCACCGTTTGCCTCCAGTTTTACTCGTTCTCAGGATTTGTTCGATTACATTGACGCTGGTGATAAGAAAGAAGGTGCAGACTATAAGATTAGAGGTAGGATCTAAATTGACTACCGGTGCACCAGTACACTCACATCATTCAGAAATGTTTCGCTTGTTCGCGGATAATAATCAGTGCAAACACATTTTCTTTGCCGGCTGTCACGATGCCGGTTATCTCTCCTTACTGACCCCCTACCGTGGCAAGGCTGATCGCATCACCCTAATCAAGACCGCATCCTTCCACCCTGAGTATGACAAGCTAGGCCTACCAGTGAGGGAAATCTCTGCGGTTTTCACATCTACCTCCGCTTCACCGCCTGTCGGTGGAAACAATATTACTACTGCTACGAGACCAGTTTGCAGACATTTCCAAAAGGTAACCTATCAGAATCACTTAGTGAACACCATCTAACTGAGCAAATAGGGTATCTGCCGATTTGGCAAGGAGTGCACAAAACTCCACGTAATGCCAAATCAACAATACACCAAATCACTCTATGATACCCCGACACAGCCGGCGAGTTTGACCAGTAAACCCCGAGAACAAGAATACTATGCCCGCTTTCTTCCCAGGGTGAGCACAAAATCTCAGGAATCTATCGCAATAAACAGGGATGGGGAGCGGATCGACACCTACTGCCCCTTGCCATCCCAAGAAGAATGGGAGTTGTATTGTCAACGCGCCAAACGGCACAAACTCTGCAACAAATTTCACCTTGGAGGGGAATGTGGGAACCTTAGTTGCGAGTTTGACCATAGCCCAATTGAATCGGCTTGTCTCAATGTTCTGATGTATATCATGCGACAGCACATGTGCACAAGGGGCGCAGGCTGTCGTTCGATTAAATGCTACCTTGGTCATCATTGTCAAAAGGATAACTGTAAAGGTGTCAAATCTTGCAAATTCAATCGTCAAGGTCATACACTTAACCTACAAGTTGCGCAGTGGGTTATGCCGATCGAACTTGAAGAGGAATCACCAGTTAGTGAAGGGCTCTCAGAGGCGAACTCGGTCACCGACCCGAATAACACTTTCGCCTTTCTCATGAGAGACGTGATCTAATTCTAGGCTATAGTCCTGCACTATGGTCTATAGCTGCTATGTCAATAAGGTCATTCAACTACCTTGAAGTTTAGCTACGCTACAAGTCAGTGAGTCATCCCTACTTTGGCTCGGTGGCGACTGATAGCATGTTACGGAATCCATGGAAATTTATTGAGATCATGGAATAAGTGAAGGATATCTATTGGTCTGGCTCATTCGCGCAGGCTTTCTGGAAATTTGCCTTTTTTTAAATTTTCTTTTTCTTTTCCTTTTTTTTTTTTTTTTTTTTTTTTTTTTGGCTCAGCAATCATTCTATCACCAAAAGGCTATACTGCGGAACAACCTACGGCAGTGCTTACTCTCCAGACTACTGGGAGTAATCCGACTGACAATGGCAGTATTGATCCTATCTGAGAATGAACATTTTGTGTTGGACAAGGTCAATAGATGTTGGAATTGCGAATATAATTTTCTATTGGCTTTGTACCCTCACGGCACTTCTATGTTTGTAATATCTATGGGACTTCAAACACATGCACTAGTATCTCATGCGGAATGATCCTATTGGATGCATGGTTCTCATCTCTGTCGGCAAGATGGTCGAGCTTGAAGACGTCGCCCTAGGAATGCAACAAAAACATAGTATTCAAATAGCAATTCGAATGCACCGACGACCGCAATGATTGTAACAGTTAGAGCATTAAAACAGCTAGCAGGTGATAATGGATTTGCAACAGATAAGCTGGCCCACGGTGCATGTCCCGCGAGTTAGGGCTCCAGTGAAAATATGAATAGGCCGTATAGATCAAGAAATTTTGGTTCAATGCCTAGATGGAATGAGAAATTCGTACGACTGTTGCATATCCAGAGACATGTCTCTCCACTTCCAAGTTGGTTACTGGTGTAGCAGAAGATCCAGCCCGTGGGGCTTGGTATGGAATATGAAATGTCACCTCTAAAGGATCTTGTGAATTGAGCTAGACAGCGTCTATCATTCAATAGGTTTACGCCTCTACCTATGAAGAGTAATTAGGCAAATCCTGACTCGCCGGATCCAGGATACAACTTATATGAGGTGGCGGTGATAGAGAGTGGATTGCATCTAAATCTCGGTCGAGTGACAGGATTACCGAGCACAATATCCTAGAGATAGAGAATGCTTTCGCCTCTCTTTGGCTCAGCTCTTGTTTTAGTAGAGGCTGAGAATTATAAATAAATATCTATTAAGTATAAATCTTACTCTAGTCCTACTACCAGTTTACCTATCATCACAGGGGCTTCAGTTTAGGGTTTCAGCGCCAGACACTGAAACGTATACAGCCACTGGGCCGTATGCCCCCGTCTTGGGTAGCAGCTGCCTGGCTTCTAGATTTGGATGAAGAACTGAGACATCCGGTTTTTCCCTAGTTTCAGCAACTGAGAGTCAGTCATACCGCGATAAGTGCTGATCGGCAAATATTTGTCTCGCAGATAACCGTGTCACTTCTTGTTCGTAGGACATACAGACTACTTCATATCATTGTGTTCTCATGGACCACCTATCACTAAGACCGGTAGCCTAGTTGTTCATTCGCATGGCATACTTGAGATACAACAGGCAAATAGAGTTCGAAGCTCTCGGCTCGTTTCGCCTTGGCAGGCGCAAAAACATGCCATTGATCAGTTTTCGAAGCTTATCACCTTATCTTGCTTGGTTCCCCGCATCAGAAACATCAGAGGATTGCGACACGGTAACTAATGAGTAGAACGAGGCATCCGTAGAGCACATTGGCCGTTGCTTCCAGTTTCCCTTTTTGGACAAGGTTGTTCCTTCCCCTCATGCGGAATTGCTCCGTGTGAACTATGTCCACGGGAAGCCAATTGTTGCTAAGGTGAGATGTAGTAGTCAGGACCCAATGCACTCTTCCCGAAGCATAGAGTTATCTGTCTAGTCCGCTGTCCCAGGTCTGTCCGATATGCGTCGCCACCAAAGACTGTCATATATCAGTGTCTTGTTTCCCCAATATGTACTGTTATGTTGATTGACATGTGTCCTACGTGTTCGACATAGAGGTCCTATCTGTGACCATCTAAGACCAGCTGATAGGGCATATAATACTTCCTCTGAAATGTCGCACCAAACTCAAACTTCTGATCCATCTTGGCCGCCCGGAACGGTTCAGCTTGAAGGTGAGTCTGATACCTTTTTATTTTTATATGTCTGATCCAAAATTAATGTCGCCCAGACCTTCCACAGGATGGTCAAACAACTGATATTATCTTGCAACCCACACCTAGCCATGATCCTAACGACCCCCTGGTAAGCCTCGTGTGAACCCAATCAATAACGTAGGGCTAAACAAATCCTTCTAGAACTGGCCGACATGGCGCAAACATTTAAATTTTGGCTTAGTCTCCTACTATGTCATAATGGTTTTCGCAATGTAAGTGTCTTGCTGTTTATTCCTCCAAACGCGACACGGAGCTGAGCAACCAGAATCGACGTGGCAACTGTGACCTGGGGTCCGTTAAATGCGGAACTGGGCTTCAGCTTTGAACTCTTGAATGATAGCTACGCTGCAGGCTGCGGATCCCTTTGTATCGGCGGTGTGATTCTGATACCCTTCGCTCTCAAATACGGTCGCCGACCTGTCTATGTATTCAGTACTATCGCTCAATGTGCCTTCTGCGTTTGGCAAGCCAAAATGCAGACTGTTGCTGATCTCATGTCGGCGAACATACTGAGCTCTATGGTTGGAGCTCTCGCAGAAGTACTCGTGCAAATGACGGTGGCCGATGTCTACTTTGTTCATCAGCGTGGACTCATGAACAGCATTTATGTTTGGTTTATGACGGTCGGAGCTACACTATCTCCCCTGGCGGGAGGGTATATTGTTATCTCGCAAGGCTGGCGCTGGGTTTGGTGGTGGATGGTCATTCTGATGGGGGCCGGTCTTGTTGCTTTCGTCTTTCTCTATGAGGAAACGAAGTTCTCTCCGACCCTCGAGGGTGTTGTACCCGTTGTTGCTGCCGCTCAAATAAACGCATCCGCGAAAGGTAGAGACAAGAAGTCTCCGACTGACCCAGAAGTAGAAGCCAATGTAGCACATAAAGACGGAGAGACTCAGAGATCCCACGCTACCCACTGGATCGACCATTCAATTCCCGTGAAGCCTTACTGGAAAAAGCTAGCTTTATGGTCGACATCCCCGGGGTCATTTGCCAGCATGGCCCGACACAGCGTCGAACCTTTCATTCTTCTATTTACCATTCCAGCCATTTTCTTCATGTCCGTCGTTTACGGAGCCATGACTGCCGCCGTAACGGTCTCCGTGACTACTCTCTCTTCGTACATGACTTTACCACCTTACAATTTCAACGCCTCACAGATCGGCCTTATGGGACTACCTCCGTTCATTGGTACAAGCATAGCAGTTTTGATATCCGGACGGCTCAGCGATTCGCTGGTTCTATATCTCGCAAAAAGGAACCGGGGCGTCTTCGAGCCGGAGATGAGACTCTGGATTGCAGTTGCTTTCATACCCTTCGTGCCAGCCGGTCTTTTCATGTTCGGCATTGGACTCAACAACGGATCCCCTTGGCCGCTGGTGGCCGTTGGATTGGGTATCGCTATATTCGGAACTATTCCGGCTAATAGTGTTGCTTTGACGTATCTTACAGATGCATATACGGATGTAGGTTGATGGTGTATGAAATGGTCCAATAGTAAGGGTACTAACTGAGTTCTCTTTGATAGGTAATCGCCGACTCCCTCGTCGGCGTGACCTTTATCCGCAACCTCATCTCGACGGTTTTTGTCTTCGCTTTGTCCCCGTGGATTGAGAGTGTCGGGTTGACTGGCTTTTACATAACCTTTGGGCTTATCCTTACTGTAATTCTATTGGGAAATCTAGTCTTCATATACTTTGGGAAGAAGTTCCGGGTTATGACGGCAAAGAGATATCGATACTATGCCCAACGCCAGATGGATCTGAGGAACTAATTCTCAATTCTATACGCGGACTATCAAGTCCTTCAATCCACATATATTCTTAGTCTTACGTACCATCTACTCTACTATAGTTAGCTCGTTGAAATCTCACCACAAACACCAACATTCCACACTAAGTCCTACCCACAAAACATTAGTACAAAGTATATTAACCTGGAACCATCTAATGAACAATTCGCCACGCAAGGTCAATCCTTCCTCAACTTGTTATTGGATACGCCGGAATGACTCCTCCAACATGTTCCGGTGTTCCGCGGACCCCAGACCCCAATACAACCTCGGAGCAGGCAACAAGTAACAGCCTCTCTCCTGAAAATCAAGGTTTATGTGAATCACTTGGCACATGGATAGGGTTACATACACTGCCGTCGATCTAGATCCAGCGCGGAATCTATGCGCATATAAAAGACAGGGTATACATACAAATACTCTCTACTCAAAATCATCACATACAACCCATACACACAATTACAAGATAACCAAACACAAAGCCAGATCCAAAACAAAACGGAACAAAAATGGTGAAAATCGCCCTCATCCAACTTCACCCGGAGGTAAGCCCTCCCCTCCCCTCACTTCACCTCCATCCCAAGCCCTAAAATAACAAAATCCAGCCCCACGACATCGAAAACAACCACGCCCGCGCAAAAGCCTACATCCAGAAAGCCTCCCAAGCCGGCGCCGACCTCGCCGTCCTCCCAGAATTCCACCTCGCAGACTTCCACCCAACGCATGACACCACCATTCGCCAACGCTGCAAAAACTACTCAACCCACCTGACCTCCTACAAACCCCTCGCAAAAGAATGTAACATAAACATCGTGCCGGGCTCCATCGCAGAACTCCACACCGACCCGACCACGGGGGAAGAAAAACTCCTAAACGTAACCTACTTCATCGACAACACGGGGGAAATCCGCGGCCGCTACGAAAAAAGAAACCTCTGGATCCCGGAACGGCAGTTCGTGGATCGCGGAGCCACGGACTCGGGGCATGTAGCGTTTGATACGCCGCTTGGTAAGGTCGGGTTGCTGATTTGTTGGGATTTGGCGTTTCCGGAGGCGTTTAGGGAGTTGGTTATGCAGGGGGCTAAGATGGTCATTGTACCTGCTTATTGGAAGTTGGATGATGCGGGGGAGGTGGGGAGGAGGTGGAATGCTGAGTCGGAGAGGGTGTTTGTGGATGCGGCGGTTGTGAGTCGGGCTTTTGAGAATACGGCTGCGGTTGTTTTTTGTAATGTTGGTGGAAGGGAGGAGGAGGGTTATGCGGGGGCGTCGCAGGTGGCGGTCCCGTTTTTGGGGTGTGTTGGGAGGGTTGAGGGGTCTGGGGAGGGGATGAGTGTTGTGGAGGTTGATATGGGGGTTTTGGATGAGGCGGAGGGGGTTTATAGGGTTAGGGAGGATTTGGGGAGGGAGGATTGGCATTATGGGTATAAGAGGTGAGGGTGTGTTTGTATTAGGGGATATAGATCTGGGTATATATAGTACATGGAAATGAGGTTGAGTGATATGGTTAGAGGCCTGCTTCTCTCCGAAATGCGGCATTTGATATAATCCATCCATTACCACTGACCCCTTCTCCTGTAAGTGGTTGTCCGTTTCCCTTGGCCAGGTCTGTCAGGAAACGTCCGAGGTCCTTCGTCGGTGAGACACCTTTGGAATATAACTGTCTTATTACGGGACCGAAAGTCCCAAAGAGCAGCCTTTTGCCGACAGTGAAGTCCGGCCGTTGCATGACGGATGCCAGTGTCGGGGGGTCATATGCCGCGTCCACGAACGCAGGTCTGACGGAGTAGGGCTTCAGACTGGGGTACTTTTTCGACAGTTCGATCAAGGCAGCCTCACACTCGCCTTTGATCCGACCGTAGTATGGGGTGAACCTTCCCGGTTCTTGTGTTGCCTGTCCTTGTTAGTTGCCCGAAGATGAAGCTAGAAGTAGTTCGATAAGTAGGACATACTCCTTCTCCCGAAACATATACGAAGTTAAAGGAGTCTGATAACCCCGAAAAGGCTTTTGCTGCTGCTAGTGGATAGTCGACAGTGATTTTCACATATTCCCTGCTCAATGATGTTAGTATCATCTAACCAGAAACTAGAATGAGATCTAGTATAACCTATACTCACTCTTTTGATACTTGTGTCTGAGAAATTCCCAACGCCCAGATACAGCCATCGGCGCCCTTTAGCTTCTCTAACAATTCAGGACTGTATTCGTTAAAGTTCTTGTGCTCGATCACAGTAACGTCAGGTCGATTCTTAGCGAGGGGCACGGATTTCCGACTCAGGATATACAAGTGCGATACTTGCCCGGGCGGGAGTGAGAGAATATGGTTGAGAGCGGCTGATCCGACCAGGCCGGTGGCTCCTGTGAGAATGAGACGCATGTTGTATGTAGAATTATAGAATGTAATTGCTAGTCGGAAGTATGTACACCATAAAATAGTACAAAATAGAGATTAAAAATTTATTGAATGCAAAAAGTGGGCTGGGGCTCTTTATACATGTAGGACTTACCCCGTAATTAAGCTCTTAAGCTTATATCCGATCGACTTGGCTGATGCTGACACGGAGTTAACGCCTGCCAAGCTGCATCTTCAAGGCTGCCAACTGATGACGACGTCAATTAGCCCTAGGACTATCGCTCACCAAGTCACTTGGTAAGATAATCTCTGTTTTGATAACCAAAACTAACTGGAAAGTAAGTTTGAGTTATAACAGGCTCAGACTTCTATCTTCCAAAAGTCCTGGTCACCAACACTCAAGAGCATTCGCACTTTATTTCCAACATTCGCTTGCATACTCTCGCTCAATCTGTTCTTTCTTATTGGCGTTGTAGCCAGTGCGGTGGGTAGAAAAGGCAATGGCGCTCTCTTTTGTTTTATTTTCCATTTGTCGCCCAAGCACTGTTCGGGTCGAAATTACAGCACACCACACGCATCGTAAAGGTTGCCGGGCTGTGCAAAGCAAACTTGCATATAGACAACTTGATTGTTTTCCCTCTCGGTGTTAGCGCTTACCTCTCGCCATGTTTTAACTTTCTGAATCTTCTTATACTCGGATTGCACTGAGCTACTTATATACCTCTGTTTATTTCTAATTATTACTGTCCATCTTATTTCCTCGGCGAAGGAAAGCATTCTTGATAGATTCTACAGTCAGACTGACCTAACCTATTGTGTGCCAACAATATAAAGGCTCGCCTTATCTCGAAGTTAAAATATCCTTCTCTATATTACAAGGCTGTCATATGAACAGTAAATCCAACTTATCATCTCTTGAACATGTTATCTGACGCACGGAAGATGATTACGTTAATATGATCTCGCCATATCGCCAGACTTATACGTACACAGCCAACCACGGAACTGTTGTTCTCGAGAGTTGCTGGAGACCACGCAATACTTTCGTCTCAAGTTCTCTTTTGAGAGTTCACGCACCTCTACTTTATACGTTAACTTCGCATACACCCATGATGTCTTGGACAGAACCAATGTCAACTACTGGATGCCGTCTCATGCTAATTTCTTTACCGCTACGTTTCGACTGGCGGCGAGGGATGGAACAGTACGGAGAACAATTCCTCTCTGCCGGGTGGTAATGAATTGGGTGCGGTCGCCGGTACCACCCATGGTGGGTTTGGTGGTTTTGATGTCAGCTCCTAGGAGGTGTGGCTTAACGGTGACGGTGAGGTCAATTAGGATATAGTTTACATGTTTGGTTATAAAGCCATTAATGAGATGAGTCAGATTGACAGGGATCTGACAAAGTCTTTCTATAACATGTCGGATACCAAGCTATGGTCCTACTATGACGGATGCTCTGAAGGGGGCCGTGAGGGATGGAGCCAGGTTCAAATTCCCTGATCTCGACGGTGCTGTCATTGGAGCGCCTGGAATGCACTTCTCCTTCCAGCAGATTCAGCACCTTTGGTCGCAATTTGTTGAGTATCAACTGAACTACTACCCACCATACTGCGAGCTTGCGAAGATTGTCAATCTTACTACGGAGGCCTGTGATCCTCTTGATGGTCGTGTTGATGGTGTCGTGTCCCGCACTGATCTTTGTAAGCTTCACTTCAACTTGAACTCGACCATTGGTGAGTCCTACAGTTGTTCTGAAACTGCTGAAATCCCCAACTTCATGCCTTACATTCCGGCTCAAAACGGAACGGTAACCAAGGAGGGTGTGGCTGTCGCCAAGGAGATCCTCAATGGTGCACAAGACAACTTGGGCCGCCGTATTTACATGTCTTATCAACCTACTGCTCAATTCCAAGACGCAGTCACATCATACAATGAGACAACCGGAGAATATGGCCCGTACGTCGTTAAGCAATCCGCCCAATGGGTCGGGGCCGGACTAAACCTTCTGACCAATGTCTCCGCCCTCTCCAGCTTCGAGGGTGTCACCCGTGACACATTCCGTGATTGGATCGCAACTGGTTTCCAGAGGTACTATGATTCTCTCGAGACCGCATGGCCAGATCTTTCCGTCTGGCAGAAGGCTGGAGGCAAGGTCCTTCACTATCACGGTGAGTCGGACCCTCAGGTTCCGACTGCTGGTTCTGTCCGCTACTTCGAGTCCGCCAGAAGTATTATGTACCCTCATCTCTCCTACAACCAGAGTGTAGCTGAGCTGAATAATTGGTACCGTCTGTTCCTTGTTCCCGGAGGCGCCCACTGTGGTGCTAATACTCTCCAACCCAATGCTCCCTGGCCGGAGACCACTTTGGCGACTCTTATTGATTGGGTGGAGAATGGTATCGAACCCAAGACTTTGAATGGTACTATCCAGTCCACGGGAGAGCAACAGCAAATCTGTGGCTGGCCCCTTCGTCCCTACTTCAAAAACAATGCCACCAATCCCGAGTGTGTTTATGATCAGAAATCCCTCGATACGTGGAAGTACAATCTGAATGCTTTCAAGATGCCAATTTTTTGAATGTGATATTGGAAAAAAAAAAAAAAAAAAAAAAAAAAAAAAAAAAAAAAAAAAAAAAAAAAAACAAGTTATAGTATTATATCAGGCGTTGCAAAACGCATAAACTTCAGATTAACCACATCGCTACTTCCTATGATTAAAAAACGTCATGTATGAATGTGGAGCGTAGTTAGGTTCGGCATATATTCCAAGGCTGTGCTTCATGCCAATAATTACCACGTTCTATTCCAAGCTGTACAGTAATATCAAAATAGCTTCGAATATCTAAAAGTATGTCCGGATGCATACAAAGCATTCAAATAACTAAATACAATTTATTAACTCTATTAAAGATTGTCAATATGTATCCGCGATATCCAGGCTGAAACATTGTTCTGGGAACAAAAGGAAATCAATACAACCCAGGAACTAACCTCCACCTCACTCTCGAACAATAAACCTCCCAATCTTTGCCATACTTCTTGACACAGTTCCTCTCTTCCCTTAAACACCTATACGCAAGGAGAATAGTAGCAAATAAAGCCTCAGTCCAAGGAAGCAAGGCCCTAGTCCCACACAATCCACACATAGCATACGTTAAGATTAAGAGCCCTAGATAATTCGGATGTCGGATATATTTCCACAGTCCTAGGTTATTCATAAGCATCAAGTGTGAGAAATCATGATCAGGGAGTAACATACCACTGCACAATAAGAGTGACTCCCTTTCCACCCCATCAGTAGTCGTATACGAAGCACGAATAAATTGGGCCATTTCGTCTCCTACGTCGTGGACACCCTTCGTGTCATTTACTGCTTTCTTCTGCTCTGTGGCAATATAGTATACCATAAATCCCGCGATTCCGAGGGACAGTATCAAGATAGTATGAGTGAGGGGAAGCTCAATGGGGTTCATGGCAAGATACTGCGTCTGTAATGTGTATATCGTTGGGAAGAAAACGCCGGATCCCCATGCGAAGTAGAATCCGAAGGGCTCGTCGCATACTTCCGTACTGCAGAGGTACCTACAGAATTAAATCAGGTTGTGAGGGCATCACTAGTGAGGAGAGACTTACCATTCTTCGTTTCCGAAGAAGTTTACGATGAGGAGGTTGCGGAGGAGCATCACGCATATCATCGTGTAGGTGATATACCCGTGGATTTCCCATTGGAGGGCTGCGAAGGAGATATCTCTGGGAATACACAGTTAGAACGTAGGATATCCAACTATGATGGCAGCTGAGCTTACATTATAGCAAGTGCAGTCATTGTCCAGCGTCCATTGTGGAAGATCTTGAGGTCCCATGCTGCGCCGAATCGAGGATGTAATTCAATGCCTCTCCATAGGTCAGAGATGTAGGAATCTAACGATACTCGTAAGAAAGACATATACACTCGGGATAATGCTTCTTACCATTTCCTCTATTATCATACTTATATGACGGAGCAATGCGCCCTTTTACAAAGGCCAGGCAGGTGAGCAACCAAGCGAACACATTAGCCGCCAGGATGACGTCTCTCCAGTTTTTGGCTATGAAGAAAAGCTCGGTCCATCCCAGTGCTGCTGGGAGCAAGAAGGAGATAACAGAGCATATGAAAAATGACAGACCGTTCATTGTATAAGGCAAGGTGTGTCCTGATGGTGTAGGTTGACCCGCACATACCCTACCCGGCAGTACGGTATACAGGATGGCTTCGAAGAAAATCCATTTTGCAAAAGCAACGCCGATATCGTGAGAAGGTAGAAAACACCAGGTCAATGATGCCCTGGGATCTACCAGGAATCTCGTGACAGACAGCTGGAGGGAACCATTGTGGTCTGTTATAGCGCTCCACCAAATGGAAGTCAAAGGAGTGACGAGAAGCATGAGAGGGAGGTAGTTTATTGAACGAGGAACTATAGGCTCCTTACGCCCGAGGTCATCCGCTAATGAAGCGTCCTTTTGCATATTGTATAATATCTGCTCTGTGATCCACCGACACAGAGAAGCAACCAGATGAACAAGAAAGATAATAGCGAGTTTCAGAGGCGTGGATTGGAAGTATCGCTTGTTGCCGCTCAGTAGGTAAAAGAAGTAGTATGAGGTTATTAACACATTGAACAGTACTCTCCGAAGCAGCATTTACCATGGACTGCCTTCGAAGCACAGCTTTCTACCGCTACATAGGTGTTAATGAGAAGTTATAAGAGCAACAACTCTTGGTCTAGGTAGCCCTGCAGTTGTGATGTATCTACGTTGTTGTCACGTTGCAGAAAGTGACGATATCTTGCATGAACATATGCATGTCTGCCTATTATTCATCCACTAGATACATTACAACTCTATCTTGCGCCTCCAAGCTGCTGTAGCTACGTAGTCAAGTGGCGAGGTAGCCCTTGTATACTACCAAGGGAAATACAACCACTATTAACCAATTGACATTCTGATTACATAGTAATTAGCACACGACACGTGGCATTGATAATTTTGGTTATATGAGGCCAAGCATAAAACACCATTTATGGAAACTATACTTCTTGTTATGTGGAAGCAGCGGTGAAGCGACATGCCAGGATGTTGCCTTAGGCTCTATTGAACACATTCTGAAATCCAGAAGAACACTACCTTGTGACTTTTCATTTACCTCTTCTATCCTGTCTATATCATTCTATACAGGCATCAATTTAATAAAGACTTCAGCCCACCAACGCCTCCACCACCAAGTTTAAGTCCCCCTCAATCCCAATAGCCAAATCCCGCTCTTCAAAATCCCAAGGCGCACACCCAGAAGCCCCAATTCCCGCCCTGATAAGCCGAAAACCAGGATTCGAAGGGTCCTCCACCAACTCCTCATTCGGCCACCTCAACACACCCGGCGTATTGAGCCCTACACCCAGCTCAAGAATAACAGCCCTCCTGCCATCCAGATTCCTGGCAACATCATCCATGTATTCCTTCCACTTACGTTCCTGTGGACGGAACGGCCCAGAATTGAAATAATCCCCACCACGCACACAGAGCGTCAGTTCACCGCCACAGTATTGACAAGCCGGGATCTTCGTTTCATCCGTGAGAACCTGGGTCTCTGGATCGATGAAGGGTAATGCGGCGTCCACAAAGGGGTCGGAAGGAAATACGGCATCAGGTCGACATTTGGCGAAGCATTGTAGGAATCGGTATTGGCCTTGTGGTGTGGATACCTTTTCTGCAGGGAATCCATTTGCCACGAATCTTCCGTCTGCGTTAGATGTACGCACGAAGTATCTGTCATTGAAGCGGGCTGCGAGTTTACATAGGGTTCCGTAGAGTTTCGATGCTGGCCAGGTCCGGACCATGTTTAGGTGGAGGAAGTAGTAGCCCCATTTCTGGTTGGGACTGTCCCAGTCGTTGAATCCGAATACGTCGTATAACCGTCCTAGACCGAGGTGGAGAAAACCGGGGAAGTGCTTTTGGAATAGAGATGTGGAGGTATAGTCGAGACCGATGGCTGCTGAGAGGCCGGCGCCGGCTGAGATAATTAGGTAGTCTGCTTCTTGGAGCCAGCTTCGTGCTTTGGATATGGCAGGAGTGACCAAAGCCTTGGGTTGGCTTAGTGGACTTGATGGGAAAGATATTTGATTCCCTGAGGAGGCAACGGTAGCTTTGAGCTCGGAAATATTCGCCTGATATAACTCGTAGTCTCGCTCTAAAAACGTGTCGAAGATTATATCGGTCACTGATGTCGCCGGGTGATTCATGCACCATTGCACCACTGTTTCCAGAGCAATCTTGGCAGCCATGTCCGGCGGAAAGGCGAACAGCCCTGTTGAGATGCAGCAGAAGGCCACGACCTTACGGCCGTCCGGAAGTGCAGGAAGTGACTCAGTGGCATCAAGGCAAGAGCTGTAACAACTTGCTAGTTGTTGCTGCTGCAATGTTCCAGGGCTCTTCATCGAGTTGACCTGCGGGCCCACCGTGTGTAATACCCATTGTGCTGGTAGATTGAAGCCCGAGGTAACCTTTACAGAGCCGACAGATTCTGGGTGGCATTGCTTAAGCATTAATGAGTTGCATGCATCGCGAAGACGCGGGCCAGCAGCAGAGTGGATGATATTGTCAATACAGCGATGGTCCGGACGGAAACAACCAAGAAGTTGAGAATTTGCAGCGTTGACAATTGCTGTGACATCAGTGAGGGATGTGATGTCGCCTTTCCACAGCGATATATTGATCGCCTTAGAGCTTGATTTCTCTACTGTCTTAAGATTGTTGGGCTTAAGTACAAGGCTCGGGGCGATTGATGTGGATGAGGTAAGCATTGTTTTATTGTTTCGGTATGTGATAACTGTGTCGATATCGTCGAGGATTTGTGAAGGTAGCTCGGGAATCGGTGGCCGCTGGCACAGTAGTCGCCTCATTGTTTCTAGCTGTGACCAAGTCTCCATCTGGGAAATATAATCGGGGTTCATGTGGTGCGAGCATGAGTGACATGACGGAGGTTGAGAGACATGACCATGGGCCTCCTGTATGAGATGCTGAAGCGCCCTTATCAATCGAGACTTCATTTTGAGATATTGGCTAAAGTGCTAGAAGCCGATGTTGTTTAGGAGATTCGCCTTGTATAATCGGGAATAGTATCACAGCGAGATTGGTGAGGTATACACCAACAGTCGACCACTGTGATGTGTTGTCCCACAATGCAAAATGGTACGCTATGTAAAAGACACAAGGCTTCCCTAAAAAGAATTAAAGAAGAAATAGAAAAGAAACCCAAAGAAAACTTACTGAGAAGATCTAGCATCGACCATCCTCGACCTAGGGCTCCGCATACCTCAGTTTGTAAGCCTTATCAAACAGCGGAATTATGGGATAGTGATAGGAGCCAATCAGAAGCGATAATCGTCCCAGTGCAAACAGTCAATCATACCAGCTCAGCCAATGACAGTACATAGCAAACAGAGCATACAATGTAAACATCCCAAACTAGCCTGATATGGCAATAGACCCACTTCATTCCCAGTTTGACTAATTTGCAATAACCTCACTGACGCAAGATCCACACTTTCCTACTCCCAACCTACAAGTATAGAACTATCAGGTTCGCTTACACATATATTCCTAGGTAAAAGCCTATTTACGTATATAAACCCGTAGTAACCTCAAGAACTCTTTCTCTCTCAACCCTTATTACTCAATCCCGTTCTCACCAACCTTGGAATACAAAACACCAATCCCATCCCAATCTCTATACAATGCCCCCCAAACCAACAATAGCCATCGCAGGCGGAACAGGCCACCTAGGAAAACACATAACAACCGCCCTCCTCAGCACACCCTTCATAAACTCCTTCACCTCCATAATCCTCCTTACCCGCTCCGAGACCTCCCCCTCCAGCTTCAACATCCCCTCCAACCCCAAACTCCAACTCCGCAAATACACCCCAACCAACCTCGCAGACAGCCTCAACGACATCGACATCCTGATCAACGCCATCGGCCCGTCGGGCCACAATTTCAAAGAAACCCTCCTCCGCACCATCCCCAAAACCAACGTCAAGATGTACATCCCCTCCGAATTCGGGGTAGACCACTACATCCACGACTTCCCGCATCTAGAATGGGACGCGAAGAAGCGGCATGATGAGCTCGCGCGGGAGATATTGGATCCTGGTGTGAAGGTGTGTCGGGTGTTTTGTGGACTGTTTTTGGAGGATAGTATTGGGCCTTGGTTTGGGTTTGATACCCGGGATGGATGGTATGAGTGTGTTGGGTCGGCCGGGGAGGTGGTTTCGTTTACGGGGCTGGGGGATGTAGGAAGGGTTGTGGCGGGGCTTTGTGGGTTGTTTGCGGAGGGAGGTGCTGGGGTAGTGCCGGATGTGTTGCATGTTGCAGGGGATACGAGGTCTGTTTTTGATGTTGCGAGGATTATGGAGAGGGAGGGGGGTGGGCCGATTGAGGTTACTGAGGTAGCCTTGGAGGAGTATAAGGAGAGGGTTACTAAGGTGGTAGGGAGTGATCCGGCTCCTTATTTGAGGTTTCTCATCGGGGAGGGGAAGATTAATCATTCTTCGGCTGGGTTGGGGTGTGATAATGAGGTGGTGAATCCCGGGGAGCGGGTTTGGAAGTGGAAGTCTTTGGAGCAGTTGGCGAGGGAAACTCAGGGGAGGCCATGGAGGGATCTTGAGTGGCCGAGTAAGTGAGGGTATTGCTGTGGCTCTAGTATTTTACTTCTTTGGCGTATAGGATGGAACCTATTGAAAGTATGTATGAAAGAGTCGGGATGTAGATATTTATGGAACAACCTCACTACAATCCGCAAAAGATAACATTCAGCTGCAGAATATAATACATACACAACCGTAGATGATTCATCCCACATTCTAATGCCTGTAGGTAGATCCAATATCTCCCCACCGAATCTTGGAAAACTTCACATGAGTATCCGGATACAACTTCTCGATCAACGCCGGGTTTCCCTCCGTTGCGTTGCACGGTCCGGCACTGCCACCATCAAGCCATTGCATAAATGAGCCTGCATCGTTCCAGATACTGAGCGCAAGAACCATGCCGCGGCCCAAGGCGTGGCCCATTTCCTCGAGGCCGCCAAGTCGGTTGAAGGCACTTCCTTCGCCGCTGCAGAAGTCCTTTGTGATTGAGTCGACAGTTTTTCCTCCAGAGGTAACGGCAGCATTTTGAATGACCTGGCCGTTCTGGATATAGAGACGGCGGATTTCGCTGAGCTGGCCCGAAGTTGTGTTATCGTTTGTGAGGAACTGAGTTACGACAGTGAATGTCTCGTTGGTGTTGACCTTGAGACCGTAACCGTAGTAGTCCTTTGCGCCTAGGCCATATGGATTGAATCCACAGCCGGCCTTGTCACAGACCCCGGAGTCTCCGCATCCTGAGCCGCTGCACTCGTACAGACCGGTTGTGTTGCAAGGGTGTGGTGTAAGCCCTGTTGCTCGGGCGTTGGCTTCCCAAATATCCATTTCCTGACAGCAGGAACCGACACTCTCGGTGTTGCCTTCGCCGTTGATCCAAGGCGTGGTGTAGCATTGGGCATCACAGTAACCGGTTCCGTATTTGGCTCCGGCTTGATTTAGGGAACTCTTTCCGCCAGAAGCCTCCATTTCAGAGAGATATAGAGCACCATTCATGCCGCAGACGAGGGTGGAGGCGTCGACATCGAAGGTGAATTCCTGATTCAGGAGTTTCAGCATGGAATAGTTCTCTCCGTCTTCAGCGAGGAGGTAGACGCGCGGTGACAGGGACTTTGTGGCATTCCCAGTTTGCAGGTATTGTTGAAGGGTCAACGTGTCATTCTTCGTCTGGACGCCGTAGCTAGCGTAGTCCGTGATCCCATCAACGACACAATTGTCCGCGCAGGTCTGTTTGTCCGGACAAATGGCAGTGTCTAAGCCGTTGCTGTTGGTGCAGGATGTTTGTGTTCCTTTCTTGTGGATAAAATGGGTTGCTGCATCAAGGACGACTGAGGTGTTCTGCCTCGTGCAACCGTTCTGTGAAGTACATTTATACGTGGTGAGTCTGGGATGGGCGTCCGCTGTAGTTCCCACCTGCTGGGCAGTTACCAGTGGCAGGAGTGCCACAAAGGGAGCGAGTGTCCAGATCATATCGAGGTCCTCTTGCTACTAGAGTGTATAAAGAGTATGTGTGCTCTCGACTCTCCGCCGGGAAGTAGCTGTTATTTATGCATCACGTACAGACAGCGGATCAAGGCTTGTGGAATCTTCAGAGTGCCAGATATGGGACTGCAAACATTCCGGCCCGACAGTCCGATCTGATTCACGCACTTTTTTCCCGGACGTTTCATCTCCAATATGATCCGGTTTTAGTTTTATTAAGATCAGCCGGCACGAAGGATGCGCGTCGGCGATGTTGCCGGACTTAAGGACATGAAGGGGACTGATCAACGGCTTCAAATGGCGACAGTAGCGTCAAACTGAGACTGGTAGAGGATAAACGAAACATTTGTGCTGCAATCTTGCAAAAGTCGTATGTTTTGCCGGTGCTTGAGCGCCGTAACGGGTGCGGAGTGATCTCCGGATTTAGCCGCTGCAGATTGCTTTAGATCAGGAACCCCCGCTGCCAAGGTAGATGCTATCCCGTCCAGCTGAAGAAATTCCCGTTGCCCCAAACTCTTGTAGCATAGACAATACCTATTCTGTCGCGCGCTAAAGTCAATTGCAGTGCGCAGCCACAGGGCCCTTAATTTTAAAGGCGGGTGAAGATAATTCCAAGGTAATAAGATGCGAAATTTATCAAAATGATGATATAGATACAGTCGAGTATAGAGTACAGTGCTGACAGTCCATATGCGATTAAATGCCAAAGACCTCCTTAACAAGTGTCTTTTTGTTCACTGCATGCCAAGTAAGTATATCACTACGGCAAATGTGGGAGAAGCTTACCTTTGCCCATTGCATTTCTTGGGATCGGTCCGTTGAGAACTTTCATCTCCTGGGGCATCTTATAGTTTGCGAGACGATCTTTAAGGGCACGTCGCATGTCAAGAGCACCCCATGGTTTGCCATTGCGACCAGTATTCGCGGCCTTTTCCTTGTCGAGAACGACCACAGCGGCGACCTTCTGACCCCATTGCTCAGATGGGAGACCCACCACAGCTGCTTCGCTAACTTGAGGACTACATCAGATCAGTATACAGTCTTCCATGCGGTACGGGAGAACCTACAGGGACAGCAGCTCTCTTTCCACCTCCAATGCGCTGACCTTTTCCCCGCCAGTCTTAATGATGTCCACACTCAGTCGGCCTTGAATGAAATACATTGGTCCCTGTGCCCAATCTCCGCTTGTTCCCTTTCCGGCATGCTCAACTACTCGGCGCGTAGCAACGTCCCCAGTCTTGAACCATTTGCTCTTGCCATCATCACTGTCCACGAATGCTTCTTTTGTGGCTTTCTCGTTGGCCCAGTATTCTCGGAAAATGGTAGGGCCACGGAGTTGGATTTCGCCTTCACGCTCGCGTCCATTCGCATCATATTCCTCTCCAGGCTGGATAACTTCGTTTGTCTCCGTATCGACAAGTCTAGCTTCCACAGATGGTAGTGCCCACCCAACACTACCATCAATCCGATCGGCGAAGTCGAGGCCGCAGCTGATAGCCATGCCGACTTCCGTCATTCCAAACCGCTCGAGCAGGACGTTACCATTACTGAGATCTTGCCACGCTTGCTTAGTAGGGGTGGGTAAAGCTGCCGATCCAGAGATATTCAAACGTAGATTCTCAGGTGCAATGCCCTTTTTCGCTGCCTCTTGCACTTCAGGAGACAGGCCGGGGAAAGAGGATAAGAGTCGGTTGTAGATCGTTGGGACAGCTGTAAGGAAAGTAATCTTGCTCGCTGAGAATGTGGGAGAGAAGGGAGCCGCCAGTCTCTTCCACACAGCGTCTGTATTGAAAGGGAACATGAATTCAATAGAAGAGCCAGCCAGGATAGGCGTTACAATGGCATTCACTGTCCCATGGATATGGTGTAAAGGAAGAAGATGGAGTAACCGATCCTCCGGAGAATACTTCCATGCTTCTAGCAAAGACGCTGCTTGTGCTGTGAGCGCCGATTGCGGGATCAACACGCCTTTCTAGTACGTATCAATATGAGTATGTCCCACATTACCGGGATAAGGTATCCTTACCGGTCTATTGGTGGTACCTGAGGTATACAGCATCATTCCGCCACGAGACTCCTGTACAATGTCCTGCAAGCTTACTTGATCTGAGCTGTTTGCCCCCGTTTTGATCTTCTCCTTGACTTCTAGGATTGGTTCCCGTTCAAGACCCGCCTTCAGTATATCATGTGCCTTGGCTGCATACTTTTCGGTAGCAACGAGCACTTTGGCCTGCGAATTATCCATTATATACTTCAATTCGCCGACAGGGAATGCCGGAGAGAGAGGTAGGGCGATCGCATCAATAGCAAGAATGGAAAGGAGAGTCACTAGAGATGAGCCCACGATCAGCAACCAGTTAGGCAGGGTAGAGAGGAGCGAAGAGAAACAGTACCTACGTAATCGTAGCTATTCTCCGCCAAAAATGCAATTCTCTCCCCTGCAAGCCCATCCTGCTGACCTCCCGCACACTCGAGGAGTCTTTCCTTTGCACGAACGACATCGGCAACTAGGTTGCCGTAGGTAAAGGAGCGGGACGATGCGCTGTGAACGACAGCAACGCTAGATTGGTCGTGATCTTGGAGAGCTCGGAAGAGAGGTAGATTTGGCAGCGTCGAGAGCGACCGACAATTAATTGGTTGGAATCGAAGTTGGTGACGAGCATTGCAGTTGAGAAACGACTGAAATGCGCGACGACCAAAGGGTGCAAAACCCCGCGAGAGGGCCGAGATCAGCATGCGTCCTTGCATATTGAAGTTAGCGGGATGCGTATAGCATATCTAGCATCTATAAGAATGGTAATCAGCGAGCAGAATCCGTCAATGGATTTCCGATTGCACAACTAGACTGATTGATGTCATTGTTTGGAGCCAAAGCCGGGAAGCTTTTGGTCGGAGTCGGAAGCTTTGCCGATCGGCTGCATGGAGAGGCCGTCTCACATGATGACATGAAATACCAATGAAATCCATCAATTTATCCATTACTTACCTACTCTCCTCCGCAAATCAACATCTCCCACTTCTGCAATTCAAC